>NC_080788.1:88681806-89318139 GCF_028018385.1 Neofelis nebulosa
AGCAGATTATTATCACTTTTTTTTAAGAGAGTTCACAGAGGGTAACTGACATTTTCTTCCACTAATTACAGTTAAACCTGAACCATCAATCCAGAGTTCTTTCCTTCATGGTGTTTCTCCTTCCCTTCAACTTCCATCTGGAATGCAATTTCCCTACAGTCTTCCCACTTTTATTTAAATGATCCCCTCTATCTGATCTCCCCACCAACACCTCTGGGCCAGAATTTGTGCCTTTCAAAAGGCATCCTTTGGCTTCAGAGTTATTACTGACTTTGGAAAGCTACAACTCTGTTCAACCCTACAGTGACATGACGCATCACTGACTTCAAGTTTCTGAAATGCTGGGGCTACAGAACATAACCTTCACTAAAGAAGTTCTGAAAAGGGTTGGAGCGGGGCGGGGGGGGGGCGGGTATTAGGCAATAACAGGAGCATGTCTCTTATTGACATTTACAAGTGATAATTCTCAAAATTAAGGAATCATCAATTGGATATGGTAACACATACTTTTTTCAAAATGAATTTGCTATTGTTTTCATCATAGCCTTCAGATGGCTCCAAACCTATTGTCATGAAAACATGGACCTAATGAAATCATAGCCTGAATAGCATGCGAATACATCCGTTTGCCGGCCATGCACCATCTGCAAAGAAAGGCCTGTAAATAATCCTTCTTTTCCTTCCAAATCCAAGCGATTATACTGTACACAAGCCATATTTACAGATGGATCACCATACACACTCTCATTAGAGGCTTCTGAATGTTATTTCCCTTTTCCTAGCTTATAAATGTTCAATAGTTGGTCTGCATTTTTCAGGGCATGGGTGGGCTGTGTGAAATGCTTTAGGTTTTAATGAAAACTGTATTTAGGTTTCAGCTTCTGTCCTTGGAAAGAATCAGCATCTGTCATGATTATCATTTGTGCTAAGGAAGTCACTCTTAAGGCATATTTTACTTTTACTGCCAAAAGCTGTACAATCCCCAAAATTTTGCAAGTTGTATTTACTGCACTCTTATAATAAAATTAAACCTTAATAATCTCAAAAGGGAATAAAGATAAAGAAATGTGAGGTCCAAATGATAACAAAGGAATATCCTGAATTCACTTCCTCCTACAGACATAACAAATCTATGGCTACATATGGGAAATTTCCCTCTCAAAAATACCTATAAGGGTGCCTGGGTGGCTCAGTGGGTTAATTGTCTGACTTCAGCTCAGTCATGATCTCGTGGTTCATGGGTTCAAGCCCTGCACCAGACTCTGTGCTCACAGCTCAGAGACTGAAACCTGCTTCAGATTCTCTGTCTCCCTCTCTCTCTGCCCTTCCTCCACTTGCACTCTCTCTCTCAAAAATAAATAATAAACATTAAAACAAATTAAAAAAAGAAACAAAAACCCTATAAACTAGTGAACAGGGCCTAGTTACTGTACAACAAAGAATAAAAGGGCCACATCAAGATAGGTAAGAGAAGAACAGCCACAATCTTGCCAAAACCCCACTCAGTGCAGCAAACCCACAATCAAGAGGGATCTCAGAAAGCAGGAGCTTCTCCCTGAGGACAAGGGGTTCATGTCCCATAGCAGGCATTCTAACCCTTGGGACCTGCACTATAGGGAGGAGCCCCCAAAATATCTAAGCTAAGGTCCAGGAAAAAGAAGTTAATCATTGTGAGGAAATAGAGGAATATGTTTCAAATAAATAAGCAAGATAAAATCTCAGGAAAAATCTTAATGAAAAAGAGATAAGTAATATACCTCATAGAGTTCAAAGTAATAGTCATAGAGATGCTCACTGAACTTGGAAAAAGAATAGATGAGGGGGCACGTGGGTGGCTCAGTTGGTTGAGCATCTGACTTTTAATTTCAGCTCAGGTCATAATTTCACAGTTCATGGGTTTGTGACCCACATCAGGCTCTGCACTGATAGTGCAGACCCTGCTTGAGATTCTGTCTCCCTCTCTCTCTGCCCTTCCCCTACTTGCTTACTATCTCTCTCTTAAAATAAAATAAAAAATAAAGTTAAAAAAAGAAACTAGATTAATACATTAAAAATATCAACAAAGAGATGGAATATATAAGAAAGTACCAAACAGAAGTCACAAAACTGAAGAATAAAATAACTGAACTAAAAAATACAGTAGAGGGCTTCAAGAGCAGATTGGATGAAGCAGAATAGAATGGTAATCTGGAAGACAGGGCCCACGGAACTCACCCAAACAGAGCAACAAAAAGAAAAGAATTTTAAAAAATGAAGATAGCTTAAAGGACCAGTGGGAAATATCAAGCATACTAACATTCACATCATAGGGCTCCCAGAAGGAGAAGGAAGAGAAAAGGAGTCAAAAATTTATTTGAAGAAATAATGGATGAAAACATACCTAACCTGGAGAAGAACACAGACACCCAAGTCCAATTCCAGAGAATTCCAAATAAGATGAACTCAAAGAGATCCACACCAAGACACATTATAATTTAAAATCTCAAAATTGAACAAAAAGAAAGACTATTAAAAGCAGCAAGTAAAAAACAATGTGTTATATATAAAGAAAACCCCATAAAACTGGCAGCTAATTTTTCAGCAATATTTTGCAAGTAACAAGGGTGTTACATGATATATTTATAACAATGAAAGGAAAAACATTCCAAACACGAATATTCTTCCTAGTAAGGTTATAATTCAGAATTGAAGGGGAGATAAAGAGTTTCCCAGACAAGCAAAAGCTAAAGAAGTTCATCACCAGTAAACCAACCTTACAGGAAATGTTAAACTTCCTTAAGCTGAAAAGAAATAACACTAATTAATAACAAGAAAACATAAAAAGTAAAAATATCACTGGTAAAAGTGATAAACATAAAAAGTAAAAATATCACTTGTATACGTATTGTATATATAGGATGCTAAATGTGAGCCTCATGGTAAGCACAAAGCAAAAACCTACAGTAGATTCAGAAAAGAAAATGAGAAAGGAATTTGAAAAAGTAAACAAAGTCATCAAACCACAAGGGAAGAGAGCAAAAAAAAAGAAGAAACAGGAGGAACTGCAAAAAACAGCCAGAAAATATATAACAAAATGCTAGTAACTATATAACTATCAATAATTACTTTAACTGTAAATGGACTAAATTCTCCAATCAAAAGACATAGGATAGTTAAATGGACTTAAAACAAAACAACAAACAAAAAAACAACAAGACTTGTCTACATGCCGCCTACAAGAAACTCACTTCAAATGTAAGAACACACCCAGAGCGAAAGTGAAGGGATGGAAAAAGCTTTCCATGCAAATGGAAATGAAAAGAAAATCAGGGTAGCTATACTTATATAAGACAAAATAGGCTTTAAAACAAAGACTGCAATAAAAGAGAAAGAACAGTATTACATAAAGATAAAGCAATGCTACAAGAAGATGTAACATTTATAAATATATACGCACCCAACATAGCATCAAAATATATAAAACGAATATTAACAGACCTAAAAGGAGAAATTGAAAGCAGTATAATAAGAATAGGGGACTTTAACACTCTACTTGCATCAATAGAAAGGTCATCCAGACAGAAAGTCAATAAGAAAACATTAGTCTTAAATGACACATTACACCAGATAAACTTAATAGATATATTCAGAACATTCCATCTAATGCTACAGAATACACATTTGTATTCCAAGTGTACATGGAACATTCTCCATGGAACATGTTTCAATAAATTAAAGATTGAAGTCAGACCAATCATCTTTTTAACCATAGTGGTATGACACTAAAACTCAACTGTAAGAAGAAAACTAGAAAAAAAATGTGTAGGTTAAACAATATGCTACAACCAATGGTTCTCAAAAAAATCAAAGGAAAAATTTTTAAATACCTGGAAACAAACAAAAATTGAAATCTAACATATTAAAATCAGGGGACACACCAAAAGCAGTTCTAATAGAGAAGTTCAAAGCAACAGAGGCCTACCTCAAGAAACAAGAAAAATCTCAAATAAACAATCTAACTTTATACCTAAAAATCTAGAAAAAAAGAACAAAGCCCAAAGCTAGTAGAAAAAAGAAAGTAATAAAGATCAGAGTGGGAATAAATGAAATAGAGACTAAAAGACAATAGAAAAGATCAATAAAATTAAAACCTGGTTCTTCAAAAAGGTAAACACAACCAAGAAAAAAGAGAGAAGCCTCAAATAAATAAAATCAGATTTAAAAGAGAAGTTACAACTGATACCACAAAAATACAAATTATTATAGGAGATTACCATGAACAATTATATACCAATAAATCAGATAATCTAGAAGACATGCATAAATTTCTAGAAACATATGATCTCCCAACACTGAATCAGGAAAAAAAATTTTTTTTATCTGAATAGACTGACTACTGCTAAGGCAATCAAATCAATAATCAAAAAATTCTCAACAAATAAAAGCTCAGGACTAGATGAGTTCAGTGGTGAATTCTACCAAGGATTCAAAGATTTAATGCCTATCCTTCTCAAATTCTTCCAAGAAATAGAAGACAATGGAATGCTTCCAGACTCATTACAAGTGCAGCATCAACCTGATACCAAAACCAGAGAAGGGCACTACAGAACAGAGGAGAGTAGAGGAGGAGAGGAGAGGAGAGGAGAGGAGAGGAGAGGAGAGGAGAGGAGAGGAGAGAAGAGGAGAGGAGAGGGGAGGGGAGGGGAGGGGAGGGGAGGGGAGGGGAGGGGAGGGGAGGGGAGGGGAGGAGGGAGGAGAGGGGAGGGGGAAGAGAGGGGAGGGGGAGGAGAATGGGAAGGAAAGGAAGAAGGAAGGAGAAAAAAAGAGGAAGAAGTAGAAAATTACAGGCCAATAACTCTGATGAACATAGAAGCAAACTCTTCAATAAAATATTTGCAAACTGAATTCAATGTTGCACTGAAAGGATTAAATTTCACAATCCAGTGAAATTTATTCTAGAGATCCAAGGATGGGTCAACACTCACAGATCAATCAACATGATACACCACATTAACAAAATGAAAGATAAAAATCAGGGGTGCCGGGGTGGCTTGGTCGGTTAAGTGTCGGACTTCGGCTCAGGTCATGATCTCATGGTCCCTGAGTTCGAGCCCCGCGTGGGGCTCTGTGCTGACAGCTCAGAGCCTGGAGCCTGTTTCAGATTCTGTGTCTCCCTCTCTCTCTGCCCCTCCCCTGTTTATGCTCTGTCACTCTCTGTCTCAAAAATAAAACAAATGTTAAAAAAAATTTTTTTTAAATCATATAATTACATCCATAGATTCAGGAAAAGCATTTGACAAAATTCAATAGCCAGTTATGATAAAAACTCTAAACAAAGTGAATATAGACGGACTGTACCTCAATGTAATGAAGACCAAATATGACAAGTCCACAGTTTTCATCATACCCAATAGTGAAAAGCTGAAATCTTTCTTTCTAAGAACAGGAAGCAGACAAGGACACCCACTCTCCCCATAGTATTCAGTATAGTATTAGAAATCCTAGCCAGAGAAATTTAACATGGTATTAAGTCCTAGCCAGAGAAATTAGTCAAGAAAAAGAAATAAAAGGCATACCATTTGGACAGGAAAAAGTAAAACTGTCACTATTTGGAGACAACATGATTTTATATATAGAAAACCACACAGATTCCACCGAAAGTCTGTTAGAACTAATAAATAAATTCCACAAAGTTGTAGGGTTTGAAATCAATATACAAAAATTTGTTGAGTTTCTTTTCTTTCTTTCTTTCTTTCTTTCTTTCTTTCTCTCTCTCTCTCTCTCTCTCTCTCTCTCTCTCTTTCTTAGTTTTGAGAGAGAGGGAGACAGAATGCGAGCAGGGGAGGGGTAGAAAGACAGGGAGACACAGAATCTGGAGCAGGCTCCAGGCTCTGAGCTGTCAGCACAGAGCCCGATGTGGGGCTTGAACCCACAAAGCACGAGATCATGACCTGAGCTAAAATCAGACGCTTAACCAACTGAGCCAACCAGCCAAAATTTGTTGAGTTTCTATACACTAACTACAAAGTATTAGAAAGAAAAAAAATTTTAATGATCCCATTACAATTATATCAAAAATAATAAAACACTTAGGAATAAATTTAATCAGGAAGATGAAAGATCTATACACTGAAAACTATAAGATATTGATGAAATTGAAGATGAAACAAATAAATGGAAAGATATCCCATTCTCATAGATTGGAAGTATTAATACTGTTAAAATGTTCCTACTACTCAAAGCAATCTATAGAGTCAATACAATCCCCATCAAAATTCCAATGACATTTTTCACAGAACTGGAAGAAACAATCCTAAAATTTGTATGGAACCACAAAAGACTCCAAAGAGCCTAAGCAATTTTAAGAAATAAAAACAAAGCTGGAGACATATGCTCCCTGATTGCAAACTATACTAAAAATGCACAGTAATCAAATAGTTTGGTATTGGTGTAAACATAAATACATAGATCAATGGAACAAAATAGAGTTTCCAAAATAAATCCATGATTCTCTGCTCAACTAATTTACAATAAAGGAGGAAAATGGGGAAAAAAGAGACTCTTCAATAACTGGTGCTGGGAAGATTGGACAGTCACATGCAAAAAAAAAAAAAAAAGGGAAAGAAAGAAAAGAAAAGAGAAAAGAAGTTAGACTACTGTTTTACACCATACACAAAATTAACTCAAAATGGATTGAAGACTTGAATATAAGACCTGAAACCATAAAACCTCTTGCAGAAAACAGACAATAAGCTCCCCTGACATCAGTCTTGGCAATGATTTTTTTTAGATCTGACTCCAATAAGCAAAGGCAGCAAATGTAAAAATAAGCAAATAGGACTATACCAAACTACACAGCAAAGGAAGCCATCAACAAAATTAAAAGAACCTACTAAATGGGAGAAATATTTATAAGTCATATACACAACAAGGGGTTAATATTCAAAATACACAAAGAACTCATATTACTCAATAGCAAAAAAAAACACAAAGAACACAATTAAAAATTAGGTAAAGGATTTGAATAGACATTTTTCCAAAGAACACATAAAGATGACTAACAGGTACATGAGAAGATGATCAAAATCGCTAAACATCAAAGAAATGCAAATCAAAATCACAATGAAGTACCACCTCACACCTGTTATCATGGCTAATACCAAAAAGATAAGAAATAACAAGTCTTGGCAAAACTGTGGAGAAAGGAAGACCCTTATGCACTATTGGTGGCATGTAAATTAGTGCAGCCATTATGGAAAAGAGTATGGAGTTCCCTCAAAAATTTAAAAATGGAACTACTATGTGATACAGCAATGCCAGTACTAAGTATTTATCCAAAGAAAATGAAGACACTTATTTAAAATATGTACACTGCTATGTTCATTGCATAATTTACAATTGCCAAGTTATGAAAGCTAAACATCCATCAATGGATGAATGGATAAAGGAAATGTTCTGTGTATACACAATAGAATAGTATTCACCCATAAAAAAAAAGAAGGGAATCCTGCCATTTGCTACAACATGGATGAACCTTGAGGACATTAAGCAAGGTGAAATAAGTCAGAGAAAGACAATTCTATATCATTTCATTTATATGTGGAATCAAAAATAAAACAAATGAACAAACAAAATAAAGCCAAAAAATTCACAGATACAGAGAACAGAATGGTGGTTACTAGAGGTGAGTGGGGTTAAGGGAGGTGAGCAAAATGGGTGAAGGGAGTCAAAAGTTACAAACTTCCAGTTATAATATAAATAAGCCATGGATATGTAATATACAACACAGTGACTATAGTCAATAGTACTGTAGTGCATACTTGAAAGTTGCCAAGAGAATAAATATTAAAAGTTCTCATCACAAGGAAAAAAATTGTAACTTTCCATGGTGACAGATGGTAACTAAACTTAATGTGGTGATCATTTCATGGTGTATGCAAATATCAAATCATTATGTTGCACACTGAAACTAATATAATGTTATATGTCACTTATACTTCAATTTAAAAAAATAAACAGGATTATCTAGGATCATACATACATCCTTGATTCAGACAGGAAGGTCACATTGCTATTCATGAGGGGAGGAGCCCATGAACTTGCCCATAAAGATGCTAGTATGCTGCAATGTACTATGAAGTCTGCTGGAGTCGGATCACACTCCCTCCTGGGACCAGAAAAACCCACACGTTCTCCCTGATGCTTGGCAAACAGAAAAAGGAGGCAAGCTGGTAAGTAAGAAGAAAAGGACATGGTAGTAAACATAAAAGTCAAAACTTGAAACAGAAACCGTAGGAAGCTATTAACGGGGTCACCTCTACATAAGGTGCACTGAGAAGAGAAACTAACATGAAAATTGGTCTTCTTCACAGTTAACACTTACAGGTTACAAATACAAATTGTAGACTCAAAAGCCTGAATTTTGATGGTGAATCAACTAATTTTTGTGCTCTTTGATAATTTACTTAGCTTTTCTATGCCTTATATATATTCACCTGTGAAGTTGGGATGATAATGGTTCCTACCTAATAGGTAATATTAGTAAAGGGCTTAGAAATATATTTGGCAGGAGGCTGGGAAGATGGTGGAGTAAGAGGACCCTTAGCTCACCTTGTCTCATAGATACAAATAGATAACACATCAGCATAAATAACCCAAAAAATTATCCAAAGACTGGCAGAACAAACTCCACAACTGTCACAGACTTTGAGTCTGGACTTCTCTCTTGTCCAGCTAGAGAGCAGATACAGAATTAAATACAAGAGAAGCTAATGTCCGGGAGGAGACAAGAGCCCCAAACAGGGGTTTTGTCTCTGTTTTTATTGAGCTCTCAAGGTTTTACATACATGGTGAACATGCAGAAGAAAACAATAAGACAGTGACCATTAATTTGTGTGTGTGTATGAAGCAAAGGGTTTAGGGGGCAAGTGGCATTAGAAGCTGAGATTAAACCACAATGATATATTGGCCCCAGACGCCAGATGGACAGTGTTTCTCTGTGGGCAATTACAGCCAAGTAGCTGTTATCTCCAAAGTGTAAGACTGTTGGAGCATGCTGTCTCAAAGGCTAAACAAAGCACCCTTTTCATTAGCTAACCTTGGGTGCTTTCGCCCCGTAGTGGCATTTCACCTCTAACTGTCTTGGATACTTTCATCCTGTGGAGACAGCTTTCCACCCTAAGACTTGTTTTACTTTATGACTAAGCTTAGGCGCTTTTACCCTGTGGTAGCTTTCCACCCTAAGCCTTGTTAACCCACCGGTGCAAGTGTACAGAATTCTTAAACTTAGTTCCCACACACGATTAAATGTAGAGAAGAGGCCACACTGAAGAGGGTAAGAAGGGCTGAGATGTGGTGGAAAGCTAAACAGATCAAGGCCATGGGGGAGGGGGGGGCAGGTGGGAAGAAGCCACAGACAAAGAGAAGGGGTCAAAGAGCTATCACACTGAGGAGCCCACACAAGGAACATGAATACTCATAACATTTGGCTTTAAAAGCAAAAGGAGCTAAATTTCATGAGTTCTTATAACCAGCAGTGCTTAAAACCTGTAATTTTGAAAATCAAGAGGGCTCAGCTCTGGGAGAGCCTGGAGGGCAAGAGGAAACTGAGTCCCCATCCTTAAAGAGATAGCACAAAAAACAGCTTCACAGATACAGTGTAGAAGCAGCACTTGGAAAACACATGAAAGGGAGAGTAGTTTATTCTTTTCAGAACATGTCCCAGAGAGGCAAGAATCACAGGAAGACCCATCCAAGAACAAAGGAGTTGGCAAGTATGATCTCCCTCCCACCCCCAACCCCCCACCACCAGAATAAACACTAGTTCATCTGCAGGAACCAGTTCAGTGTCATCATTCACAAGATATTTAACAAAATACCTTGTTAAAATTGTGCATCACACTCATGTAGGCTTTGCAGGTTTGTTCAGGCTGACCCCAGTGCTGTGGCATGCACTGTGCTCAAATCAGCTGGTCCCAGCAGCAGCATGTTCCTTCCAATATGCCCTTGGCCAGACCCCATTCAAAGTGGTGCCACAAGCCTGGCAGTGTGCAACCAGCTCCAACAGGCACCAGAACCACTCCAAATGACCCATTCCCTGGGGTATGGGGAAGATAACCACACACAACAATCAAATGGCAGCCCTAGCAGTGAAATGGGCACAAACAGTTTATCTGAATACAAGCCTTGCCCATCAATGAAAACTTCTCAGTGGACAACACAAGCAACATGCCTGGCAGCTTCATGCTACTACATCTCTGGCAAATGCCCAGTCTGACTCAACTCCAGACCAAGGCAACCCCAGACGGGTCCACTAATACCACACAGACAAAAGACTGCTACTGCCCACAACAGGCAGAGAGGCAGCGCAGATGACTGGACTGAAGGAAAAAGTGGCCAAGATACAAAAGAAGGGTGCATACAACACACATAGAGGGCATTCCTAAAGGCCAAGTTCTGGTGGAACAGGGGACATTGTACTTCAGGGCACTACAGGACCTCTTCTTCATAAGGCCATTAGTTTCGAGAGCAGGAGACATAGCAAACTTTCCTAAAACAGAGAAACAGACACAAAAAGTTAGACAAAATGAGTAGACAGAATAATATGTCCCAAATGAAAGTACAGGACAAAACCACAGCAAGAGACCTAAGTGAAATGGAGATAAGTAGTATACCTGATAGAGAATTTAAAGTAATGCTCATAAAGATACTCAATGAACTTGAGAAAAGAGTGGAAGAAATCAGCAAGACTCTTATCAGAGATTAAAAAACATAAAAAAAGAACCAATTAGAGATGAAGAACACAATAAATGAAATTAAAAATATACCAGATGGAATAAATCTCTGCCAGAGGAAGCAGAGGAATGATTTAGCAACCTGAAGGACAGAGTAATGGAAAGTAATCAAGCTGTTCTGAACAGGTGAAAGAAAAAAATATATATACCAAATGAAAATAGGGAACTCAGCAAGTCCAACAAGCATAATAACATTCACATTATAGGGATCCCAGAAGGAGAAGAGAGAGAAAAGGAAGTAGAAAATTTACATGTAGAAATAATAACTGAAAACTTTCCTAATCTAAAGGAGGAAACAGATATCCAGATCCAGGAGGTACAGAGAGCATCCAACAAAATCAACCCAAGGAGGTCCACACTGAGACACTTAGTAATTAAAATGGCAAAAAATTTGTTATAAAGAGAGAATTTTAAAAGCAGCAGTAAAAAAAGAAGACAGTTACATACAGGGGAAATCTCCATAAGGCTATTAGCAGACTTCTCAGAAGAAACTTTGCAGGCCAGAAGGGAGTGGCATTATATATTCAAAGTGCTAAAAGGGAAAAACTAGCAGCCAAGAATACTCTATCCAGCAAGGCTATCATTCAGAATAGGAGAGATAAAGAGTTTCCCAGACAAACAAAAGCTAAAGGAGTCCATGACCACTAAACCAGCCATAAAATGTTAAAAGGGACTGTGGGTGGAAGGAGAGACCATAAATAAAAGTAAGAAAAATAGGAAGCACAAAAGAAATAAAATTAAGTATAACTGTAAATATCAGTCAAGAGACTCACAAAATAAAAGGATGTAAAGCATAACAGCATATCCCTAAAATGTGGGGTGGAGAGGAGTAAAGAATGGGTTCAAACTTAAACAAGTATCTTAAGTTAACTATCTTAAACTCGAGAAGTCAATATAGACTGCTATATGCAGATGTTAAATACAAACCTAATAGTAACTATAAATCAAAAGCCAGTAATACATATGCAAAAAATAGAGAAAGGAATCCTAATATATCACTAAAGAAAGTCCTCAAACCATGAGAGAGAGATAAAGAGAAGAAAGGATCAGAGAAGAACAACAAAACACACCACAAAACAAGCAATAAAATGGCAACAAATAGATACTTATCAATAATTACCTTGAATGTAAGTGTACCAAATGCTCCAATCAAAAGACATAGGGTGATGGAATGGATAAAAAACAAGACTCTCTATATGCTGCCTACAAAAGACTCACCTCACATCTAAAGAAACATACAGATTGAAAGTACGGGAATGGAGACATATTTATCATGCAAATGGATGTCAAAAGAAAGCCAGAGAAGCAATACTTATATCAAACAAAATAGGCTTTAAAATAAAAACTATAAAAGAGACAAAGAAGGACACTACATAATAATAAAGGACACAATCCAACAAGAGTATATAACACTTGTAAATATTTGTGCATCCAATGTGGGAGCATCCAAATACATAAAAGGGCTGATAACAAACATCAAAGAAGTGACTTATACTAATACAATAATAGTAGGGGACTTTAATGCCCCACTAACATCAATGGACAGATCATCTAAACAGAAAATCATGGGTTCCTGGGTGGCTCAGTCAACTGAGCATCCGACTCTTGATTTCATCTCAAGTCATGATCCCAGTTTGTGGGATCAAGCCCCACATTGGGCTCCACACTCAACATGGAGCCTGCTTAAGATTCTCTCTTTCTCGAACGAAATATGGCCCTTTGTAGCAATGTGGATGGAACTAGAGAGCGTGATGCTAAGCGAAATAAGCCATACAGAGAAAGACAGATACCATATGTTTTCACTCTTATGTGGATCCTGAGAAACATAACAGAAACCCATGGGGGAGGGGAAGGGAAAAAAAAAAAAAGAGGTTAGAGTGGGAGAGAGCCAAAGCATAAGAGACTGTTAAAAACTGAGAACAAACTGAGGGTTGATGGGGGGTGGGAGGGAGGGCAGGGTGGGTGATGGGTATTGAGGAGGGCACCTTTTGGGATGAGCACTGGGTGTTGTATGGAAACCAATTTGACAATAAATTTCATATATTGAAAATAAAAAAAAAAACTAAAAAATAAAATAAAATCTTAAAAAAAAAAAAAGATTCTCTCTTTCTCCCTCTGCCCACCCCACCCCCCGCCATTCATTCTCTCTCTCTCTCTCAAAAATGAAAGTGAAAATAAAAATAATAAGTAAATAAACAAAAAATCAATAAGGAAACAGTGACTTTGGTTTTTTAAAAAAACAATAGAACAAATCAATGAAACCAGGAGCTAGTTCTTTGAAAAAATCCATACAGTTGATATATCTTTAGCCAGACTCATAAAAAAGAGACAGTGAGCAAGAGGACTCAAACAAAATCAGAAGTGAAAGAGGAGAAATAACAACTGACACCACAGAAATACAAAGGATTATAAGAAAATACTATGAAAAATTATTTTCCAACAATTCCAACCTATAAGAAATGGATCAATTCCTAGAAAATGAAACCTACCAAAACTAAAGAAATAGAAAATTTGAACAAATTACCAGCAATGAATTGAACCAGTAATCAAATAACTCCCAACAAACAAAAGTCCAGCACCAGATGGATTCACAGGTGAATTCTACCAAACATTTAAAGAGTTAATGCCTATTCTGCTCAAACTATTTTAAAAAATAAAAAAGGAAGTAAAACTTCCAAATTCATTCTATGAGGCCAGTATTGCCCTGATAACAAAACCAGATAAAGACACCACAAGAAAAGGCTAATATCCCTGATGAACATAGATGCAAAATCCTCAACAAAATATCGGCAAACCAAATTCTACAATATATTTTCAAAGTTATTAATCCTAATCAAGTGGGATTTATTCCTAAAATGAAAGAGTGGTTCAATATTCCCAAATCAATCAACATGATATATCACATCAAAGAGAAAGGATAAAAAACACATGATCATTTCAATGGAACATTTCAATACAGAAATAGCATTTGACAAAGTACAACACCCATTCATAACAAAAACCTTCAAAAAAATAGGATTAGAGAGAACACACCTCAACACAATAGAAGCCATATACAAAAGGCCATATACACAGCTAATATCATCCTAAATGGGGAAAAATTGAGAACTTTTCCTCTATTGTCAGGAACAAGGTGGGGATATCTACACTCACCACTTTTAGTCAATATAGTAGTGGAAGTCCCAGCCATAGCTATCAGACAACAAAAGAAATAAAGGGCATCCAGATTGATAACAAAGAAGTAAAACTTTTACTATTTGCACATGACATGACACTATGGAGAGAAAACTTTAAGGATTCCACCAAAAAACTACTAGAACTGACAAATGAATTAAGTAAATTTTCAAGATACAAAATTAATGTATAGAAATCCACTGCATTTCTCATCACTAGCAGTGATGCAGGAGAAAGAGAAATTAAGAAAACAACTCCAATTGAACCAAAAATAATAAAATACCTAAGAATAAACTTAACCAAAGAGGTGAAGGACCTGTACTCAAAACTGTAAAACACTGATGAAAGAAATTGAAGATGACACAAAATTACAGAAAGACATACCATGTTCATGGGTTGAAAGAATACTGTCAAAATGTCTATTCTACCCAAAGTAATCTACAGATTTAATGCAATTCCTATCAAAATACCAACAGTATTTTTCACATAGCTAGAACAAACAATCCTAAAACTTGTATGGACCCACAAAAGATCCTGAATAGCCAAAAAAAAGCAATATTAAAAAACAAAAATAAAACTGGAAGCATCACAATTCTAGACGTCAAGTTATATCACAAAGTGGTAGTAATCAAAATAGTATGGTACTGGCACAAAATTAGACACATAGACCAATAGAACAGAATAGAAAGCCCATAAATAAACCCACAATTATATGGTTAGTTAATCTTCGACAAAGCAGGAAAGAATATCCTACGGAAAAAAGACAGTCTTTTCAGCAAATGGTGTTGGGAAAACTGGACAGCTACACACAAATGAATGAAACTGGACCACTTTCATATACTATACACAAAAATAAACTCACAGTGGGGGCGCCTGGATGGCGCAGTCGGTTAAGCGTCCGACTTCAGCCAGGTCACGATCTCGCGGTCCGTGAGTTCGAGCCCCGCGTCAGGCTCTGGGCTGATGGCTCGGAGCCTGGAGCCTGTTTCCGATTCTGTGTCTCCCTCTCTCTCTGTCCCTCCCCAGTTCATGCTCTGTCTCTCTCTGTCCCGAAAATAAATAAAAAACGTTGAAAAAAAAATTTTTTTAATAAAAAAATAAAAAAAATAAAATAAACTCACAGTGGATTAAGGACCTAAATGTAAGACCCGAAACCATAAAAATCCTAAAAGAGAACACAGGCAAAAATGTACCTGACATTGGCTGCAGCAACATCTTTCTAGATAGATCTCCTGAGGCAAAAGAAACAAAAGCAAAAATAAACTATTGGGACTGTATCAAAATAAAAATCCTTTGCACAGTGAAGAAAACAACAAAGAAAACTAAAAGACAATTTAATGAATGGAAAAAGATATTTGCAAATGACACAGCTGATAAAGGGTTAGTATCCAAAATATATATATAAAGAACTTCTACAACTCAACAACAACAACAAAAACAAAGAATCCAATTCAAAATGAGCAGAAGACATGAAAAGACATTTCTCCAAAGAAGACATACAGATAGCCAACAGACACATGAAAAGATGCTCAACATCACTCATCATCAGGAAAGTGCAAATCAAAAGGATAATGAGATATTATCTCTTATCTGTCAGAATGGCTAAAATAAAAAACACAAGAAACAAGTGTCGGTGAGGATGTGGAGGAAAAAGAACACTTTGCAATGTTGGTAGGAATGCAAACTGATACAGCCACTGCAGAAAACAGTATGTAGGTTCCTCAAAAAATTAAAAAATAGAACCACCCTATGATCCAGTAATTGCACTACTGGGTATTTACCCATAGAATGAAAACACTAATTCAAGGATATATATGTACCCCTATGTTTATTGCAGCATTATTTACAATAGCCAAACTATGGAAGCAACCCAAGTATCCATAAAAAGATGAATGGATAAAGAAGAAGTGCCATATATATATATGTGTGTGTGTGTGTATCTATATATATATGTATATGTGTGTGTGTGTGTGTGTGTGTGTATATATATGTTGTCACTTGCAACAACATGGATGGATCTAGAAAGTATAATGCTAAACAAAATAAGTTAGAGAAAGACAAAAACAATATTATTTCACTCATATGTGGAATTTAAGAAATAAAATGAACAAAGGGGAAAAAAGAGAGAGAAAAACAAAAAACAGACTCTTGACTATAGAGAACAATCAGATGGTTACCAAAGGGGAGGTGGGTAGGGGGTGGATGAAATAGATGAAAGGGATTAAAGAGTACATTTATGTCAAGGAGCACTGAGTAATGTATAGAATTGTTGAATCACTATACTGTCCACCTGAAACTAATACAAAACTGTATGTTAAGTATACTGGAATTAAAAATTTTTAATGGAAAATAAAAAGAAATATGCCTGGCAAAGAACACAGTATTTACCATTTTATTATTATTATTATTATTATTATTATTATCATTATTATTATTATCATCATCATCATTCTTTGGTGTCTGAAACAGAACCCACTGTGAATATTTTATTTATTATTATTATTATTATTATTATTATTATTATTATTTGATATCTACTCTTAAACTAAGGAGCAATTCAACATAAAACATACATGATGAAAACTGTAAGTGATTCTTTTGGCTCTCCATAGTTAAGCCTGTGTTCCCGGCCACAGTAATGACAGTTTCCTTTTTAATAATGCTAACTCCAGTCTCTTTACCTTCCATGACCATCTTCAAATATCTTCAGCTCTTTGCGTCCCTTTATTCTTACAAGGGTTACAAAGACTTCTAACTTACATAAGTTACAAGTTTATATAAGTTACAAAGAAGTCTTCCTAGTCTAAAATTTTCCAATTAGATAAAAACAATCCTGTAGGATCATGCTAAAAAATGAGTAGGTTTTGTGGTGGGATATAAAAACTACATTTAACTTTCAAAACTATAAACAGTCAAGAGCTGCTCTGCCTGGAGAAAATGAAAGCAATAATGAGCTAATTTGACTCACATTTATCATTTTATAGAGCAAACACCCAGGCCACAACTAATATTTGAAATGGATCTGGGAACTATATGTAGGATAAGGTTAAAGAAATAAATATTAAGTCCACATATTTGTATGTATCAAGACAAATTCCTTCCAAACTCCACTGTGTTATTTACACCTCAATTTTTTCCACTTCTGTAATGTTAATCCACTCAGCAATCGTTAAAAAATAAGGGTTAGTGCAAACCTGAGTTATGATACTGACAACTAGTCATGGTCTAATCAACTCTCTTCAATCTGACCAAAATCAATATTTTTTAAAGTCAAGATTCTGGTCATGTTTTTCAGTATTGGTGCTAACTCTCCCATTAAAAAACTAATACCTCATGGTCCTGTGCATCAGTTAAGTCTTTTCCAAAATGCTCATGTATCTACTGTCAAGTAAACAGGACCAGAATATTTATTAAGGCAAGTTTCTGGTATCTTTTTCAGTGCTGAATTGATAATTAATCTACTCTGAGACACAAGAGAGGAAAAATGTTATATAGTCAGCTTCTGACTGAATTTGATTTTTTAAATTATCTCCAAGATTTCCACAGTGTGTTGGTTATTGATAGGGCAATTTGGGGCAAGGTATTAGATTCCTAGTAAGAGCCCAATAAACACTTAAGAGACCCCATTATAAGAAGGGAGAAAAGAATGGTTAGAGAAACCTGTGGTTCTTCCTATTTATTACCATTTTTGAAATAATAAGAGCCAGTGTTCTTTTGCATGGCCAACCTGCTAGACAAACACTTCAAGAGCCATCCCACAAAATTCTGTGTGTGGTATATGAGAGGGTCAAATGACAATCCTTCCATATTTGCCATTGCAGAACTGAACGTTTATTATGTATCTTTTGACGATACATTGGAATAAGTGAATGATTAACAGAACAGAAGCTTCTCAAGAAAATGATTGTATAAGACAAACTGCACGAGCTACATTTTTAAACCAGCCTTCATCACCTTTCATAGATTCCAAAGTCTGCCTGGGGTACAGTCTAGTGTATGGGAGTGCAGAGTGTCAAAACAAGCTAGGTCATAGGTTCAGTCTCTGTTGCAAGAGTCTTTGCTCTCTCAACATAAAATGGTAATAGTGGTACCTATCTTGCTATAAAGATAACTTTGGATAACTCATGTAAAAAGCCCTGCATATAAAACATACTCAGTAAAGAGTATATATTATTATACTTTCTGTGCTTTTTTTCCCCCCTTTAGGTGAGGCTTTTTTCAATTAAATTTATATTGCTTAAATGAAGTGACTGCATGAATAATTAAATTAAGTCCTGGGACAGTTGAATAAGATTAAAATGAGGTTTAGGTTAAAAAGAATTCAATAAACATTGTCAAAACCTAAGATTGGTGAGGAAAGTCACAGCATCTTAGGCTTATAACAACCTATGTCCCATGAGGAAGTTAAGATGGTCAGAAAGCAATGAATGAGATTTGGAAACAAGATTAAAGTAAACCACTGAGTGAGCATTATGTTGTGTCTAGGCACACCAACAAAATTTAAAGACGAACAAGAATCAGTCAGATAATTCATGTCAGCAGAAAAGGGCTTCTCTTTCTTTAAATATCCAGATATTTCAGTAAGAATGTTTATTATCTTCAATTATTCAGTAATTGCTTTGATTCCACAATTCATGTGTTGCATATATCAATATAGCTTTTTTCTTTGAGATCCTACAAAGAGCAAATGGCTGCTTAGTTGTAGTGTAGTCATGAAGAAGCAATTTAAAAGGCAATCAAGCCATTTGGTTAAAGGCAGATCAAGAAAGTACAAATCTAAGGTTATAGTGCACTTTTATGAGTCATCCAGAGCTCGAAGGGTATTACAGCTTTAGGATCAACCAAAAGAACATAACAAAACTTTTATGGCCTCTGAGTAGTTAAGAAAATGCAGTTTTATTCTTTCTTTTACCCATGTACTATATGGAGCTATTTATCAGGTAGAAGACATAAGAAATAGACAAGATCCCAAGGCCTTTCCCATCAAAGCATGTTTCATTTAAAGGTCCATTTTATTAGCCTGTACTCTTAGGCTGTGACTGTACACAAAATAAATGGGATAATTGATGCTATCTAACCAGTTCAAACCCAAAACTTCTGTTTTCATCCAAAATATCTAGGTGTTTTCCATCCTAAATTATACAAATATTATTATAATTCTAAACTTCACTCTCCATGTATAGATAAACAGGTGTTTGTTAAATGAGGGATACATTTAGGAACATAATTTATTATGTTTTCCCATGCTGGTAATGAAGAACAAGACATTGAATGATACAGTTTCTTAAATTTATTGGCATGGCAAAATGAATTCCATTATCGTCAACAAAAATGAGGTTTATTTTTCTAAATTCATGAATTCAAACTAAATTTATACAGTTCTTGATGTTTTGAAGTTTGAAGTTTGTTTAAATATAATTAATTTTAAAAGCAAAATTATATGCAGGTCAAGAGCTAAGAGAAATCTCTTAGGAAATATATTTTCTATATTATCTTTTGATGTATGGCTTGATTTCTATTGTCATTATCTTGGTTCAGACCTTAATCCTTTCTTACTGTGACTGTTGTTAAGGTCTTTTAATTGGTCCTAATGTCTCCAAACTCATACATTTCCAATCTCTCTTCTATGTTGCCACCACATTTTTGGATGCGAACTTCAGTATGACCCTCTGGACTGAAGTTTTTAGTGACACTCACCATCACTACCTTCCTTGCTTCCATGATGAAGTCCCAGTTCCCTGCAAGTATGCAAACCCTTCAAGGCCTGGCCTCTGACCACTTCCTCAGGTTCATTTCTCACTACTTACCTATTAATATCCATTACTTGCACTTCTCTAGATATGACATGCATTTCCTATCTCTGTGCTTTTCCTGATGTTGCCTCCTTCACATTGTCCACAAATGAATGCCTAATCATTTTCAACGCTCAGCCCAAGCAACACTTTCTTTGGCATTCTCCCTGAAGTCTATACCCTTCCAGATATGAATGAATCAGTTCATCTCCAGGGTCCCCATAGTATATATCTCCATCTGTTGAAATCCTATCCAATCTTCAAAGCCAGTCTTTAATGTGGCTGTATCCATAAATAGAATAACCATAGGATTTTTCTTACAAGCTGGAATGTCTTTGAGATTAGAGTGGTGTCTTATATACAGTTATAGATAGAAACTAGGACTATCCCAAGCAAACCAGGAATAAGCCCACCTTATCCAGCCCACCTTATTCATAATTAGCAAAACTGGAGATAAACCCTTCTACCTTATACTTCTTTTATGCCACTATATCCTTGTGATATACTCGTGTATGTTTGTCTTACCCCTATTACTAAATTGTGCTCTCTTTAAGAACAAGAATTATATTTTACTCATCTTTATATTCATTACTACACCTGCCATATTGCCTCACCTATAAAAAGTATTTTAAAATACTTTAAAAAGAGAAAATTTTAAAATAAAATACTTGTGGTACTATCTATGGCAATGTGTAGAAACAAAACTAAACATATTTCAAATGATACTACTTATAAGGGTCCCTGGGTGGCTCAGTCAGTTGAGTGTTCAACTTTGGCTCAGGTCATGATCTCAGGGTTTGTGAGTTCAACCCCAAATTGGGCTCTCTGCTGTCAGCACAGACCCCACTTCGGATCCTCTGTCCCTCTCACTCTGCCCCTCCCCAGCTTGCACTCTCTCAAAAATAAATTTAAAAAAATGTTTTAATAAATAAAACATTTTTTTAAAAAAGATACATGAGGGGCGCCTGGGTGGCTCAATCGGTTAAGCGTCCGACTTCAGCTCAGGTCACGATCTCGCGGTCCGTGAGTTCGAGCCCCGCGTCGGGCTCTGGGCTGACCGCTCAGAGCCTGGAGCCTGCTTCGGATTCTGTGTCTCCCTCTCTCTCTGCCCCTCCCCCGTTCATGTTCTGTCTCTCTCTCTCTCTCTCTGCCTCAAAAATAAATAAACGTTTAAAAAAAATTAAAAAAAAAAACACACCTGTATTTAATAGATTTCCCCCAGATGGATACTAACAAATATGACCACTTCCTTTCCAACAAACTAAAACACAATAAACACTAATACCTTGGAATAATGTATCAACTCATTATCAGATATCACTCTCATTCTTAAGCAATAGATGCTGGATACTGTCCAAAAACAGGGAAACCTGCTTTCATTTATTTATATCCTCTGCCTAGTTAAGGGGGATTTATGGCAGCTCATATAAAAAATATACCCCCCAAGATGGTATTTTCTAAATAGACAAAAAAAATCACAACTAAGAGAAACTATGTAAAATAATAATATGAAATCAGGATACAACTTAGACACCAAAACGTATACCATAAGTTCCTGTACTACTGCCAAGGGTGTCCTATAAATTTGACTCTGAGCTTTCTAGGAGCCAAAACAAAGAACATGCAATCAGTTAGACAATTCTTGGAGTTGATAGAATTTTTTAAAAAATTTTAATGTTTATTTTTGAGAGAAAGAGAGACAGAGCACTAGTGGGAGAGGGGCAGAGAGAGAGGAAGACATAGAATCTGAAGCAGGCTCCAGGATCTAAGCTGTCAGCACAGAATCCTACCTGGGGCTTGAACCCATGAGATGTGAGATAATGACAGGAGCTGAAGTCGGATGCTCAACTGACTGAGCCACCCAGGTGCTCTGAGTTAATATTGTTTTTAAAAAACAAAAACAGAAATATTTTAGAAGCTCAGATTTTACAATCTGAGAGAAAAATCTTCTCAGGTCTTTATTAAGAGAACTTTTTAAGTTATGCCAGAAGCTGTTCTTTTATCCCCACTTCTAGTTAGTTGATTAGTTTTAATAAGGCAATAAGTACCTATAAATCTACCACCCATAACCAAAGCTAGGACCTTGACATTAACCTATATCAACTCTATGGTACCAACATAGCCCAATCCCCAGATGCCTACCAAAGGTAGCTATCATCCTGAATCACATATTCCTCATTCCCAAGCTTCCCTTTTATATAAGGGTATTGCATTTATATGTACTCCTAAAATTCCATTTTTCCTTATTTTAATTGTTTTCAACTTTATTAAAATGAGTATCATTTTGTGTGTAATTTTTAGGACTTTTTCTCACTTCATATTATGTAACTATGATTCATACATATTAAAGCAAAACCATGAAGACACAGTTAACAGTAAGATTGGTGACTGACAGGAGCTGAGGAGGGGATGGATATACACATAGGCAGAGCATCGAGAATTTGTAGGGCAGTGAAAATACTTTGTATGATATTTTAATGATGAATATATGTCATTATACATTTGTCCAAACCCATTACCTGAATAACACCTAGAATGGTCTAGACTTCCCTGACATTGTATCTAATCACTAAGGCACACTTCTGTAAAAGAAAAAGCTTTAAGTATAGAATACAAACGTTAAAGAATGTAAATATTGTCTTTTTAGATTGACAAGTGACCAGTGATCTTCCTGAATGTGAAAGGGGTTTCCCAAAGTGTACAACAAACATCAGACACCAAAGAAAATAAACAAATGACTATGTGTTCAGGGTATAAAACCATAAAAAACCATGATATCTCCAGAGGAAATTAGGTGAGAGCTCAAATAGTAAGACATAAATCTAAAAGAAATCTAAATCTCTGACACATATTTCTATTCCTTTTACATTTCACTCACAAGTGGTATTTGTGAAAAGCTCAGGGAAAAAATATAATGATGAATTGAAGATATTTTCTGCATAATTCATGACCTAAAATACCTGTTTGCCTGCACTATCTAGAAAATCCAAGTAAACAGGGAGAATTTTTTCTTTTTGGTTTAAATCATCTGCATAAGTGCCTCAATATTCTGCTTGAATGTAAGTAGACTCAGCCTTAATATATGTGATACAGTAAGATGATGTATTTCCTTAACTGGAAAAATACAGAAAAGGAGTGTGACCTAGTATTCCCTCATTCTGGACCATCTTGATTTCACTTCCATGTCCTTGGTTGTCCCTACTCCACCTACAACACTTCCAAGTCCTTGCTTCTGTTAAAAGAAAGTTTTTCCACAATATACTGATTTTATGGGCTTTTATTCAATGACTCATGAATCAGGCAGCATCCAATGTAGCTGAGAGAAAGAAGCACTTAAGAGCTGTACAGGCGAGAAATTTTTATAAACCAACGTGAGCAGGAACAAGGAAATTATACAAGGCTTTGCTGTTTGGTTAAAAAAGGGTAACTTTCTTTATATTTTTTTTTTCAACGTTTTTTATTTATTTTTGGGACAGAGAGAGACAGAGCATGAATGGGGGAGGGGCAGAGAGAGAGGGAGACACAGAATCGGAAACAGGCTCCAGGCTCCGAGCCATCAGCCCAGAGCCTGACGCGGGGCTCGAACTCACAGACCGCGAGATCGTGACCTGGCTGAAGTCGGACGCTTAACCGACTGCGCCACCCAGGTGCCCCGTAACTTTCTTTATAAAGAGCAAAGGAAAGTTTTGGAGCCAGGTCAGGTAATGGGTTGAAGAGGCAAGTGCTGATCATTTGACTTAGGTCTTCCTTTTCTGGGAGAGCTAAGAAAAATGTTTTGGTTTATTGACATGGGGTTTAGCATAAGGAAGTTTGTCTTGGGCCTAATCTAGTTACTTTAACACCTCTCTTCCTTACCTATCCCAATTTTTTAAATTTTTTTTAATGTTTATTTATTTTTGAGAGAGAGACAGCCCATGAGTGAGGGAGGAGCAGAGAGAGAGGGAGACACACAATCTGAAGCAGGTTCCAGGCTCTGAGCTGTCAGCACAGAGCCCGACGTGTAGGGCTTGAACCCACGAACCATGAGATCATGACCTGAGCCGAAGTTGGACACTTAACTGACTGAGCCACCCAGGTGCCCCCTTACCATTTTTATGGATGTATATGATAGAGGATAGGATAGCAAACCTATTGTGAGCACTATGACATGCCTGGGCTTCTGTGCCCCACCCACTCCCTCATGAAAACATCAGCATACACTGAATTGCCTTCTTATAAGGAATATCAGTGAAGTGAGAGAGAATGAAAATAAAGCAACTTACCAGAAAAGCCTTACATCCTAGGAGGATGAAAGAAATCTGGAAAGGGGAATAAGCAGAGGGCAAGAGCTGAGATCATCAGTAGAAGACCCCTTGAGATGAGTCCTCATGATGATAACCTAGGAGGAAAAAAAGTACAGCAGAAGACTATACTGTGATGCATATCTGAAAGCCATCAAAACAAACTGGTACCTCTTGCAGTTTAAAATCTCCAGGAGAAAATCAATTTTGCTATATTAACATAAATTGATTGAAAACATGTCACCCTTATGTGTGCATACTTATGCAGATATATGTATTATTTGGTCGTCATTACTAATAGATCTTGTGAAAGTATACAGAACACACCAGATTTCAAGTTGATTAAACAATTCTGAAAAATAACCATTTTCCTAAGTCCCTTATGAGGAGTCTGAAAAGTCTAGGTAACAGTGTTATACTTAAATGTCTGAAATCTCAGTTCTTCAGCTCAAATAAAACACTGAAGGTACCAATAACATAACATTGGGTCCTTTTTGGTGTTACTGATGTTTTGCAGTTTTCAATAACTCTAGGATACCTTTGTGTCTACTGATCACTCAATATCTGAAAATCATTTTTAGTCAGATTAAAATAGGGAAGCCGGAATAAGATATGTTACCCATCCAAACACCCTTTATTTTACATCCTTAATAGTTATTAACTCACAATTTTATATTTCAGTTTCCTTCTGAAACTTGACATAAAATTATCCTTTAATACTTATTATACAACAGACAATGCAATTACCATTTATTAACTCATAACTATTATAAACATTACCAACATAATTACTGTTAACAAAACAGAATGACTCACGCTGAGATTAGTATTATTAATATCAATGTATTGACATTAGAACAATAACAATTGCTGGGCGCCTGGGTGGCTTGGTCGGTTAAGTGTCCAACTTCGGATCAGGTCATGATCTCACGGTTTGTGGGTTCAAGCCCCATGTCGGGCTCTGTGCTGACAGCTCAGAGCCTGGAGCCTGCTTCGGATTCTGTGTCTCCCTCTCTCTCTGCCTCCTCCCTATTTGCTCTCTCTCTCTTTCAAAAATAAATAAAAGTTAAAAAAAAAAAAAAAGAACAATAACAATTGCTACCTCTATATACCATCTTGAAGGGCCATGTTTTCTCTTCCACCCCCAGCAATAGTACTTTAGCAACTGTAATCCTAACTCCTAAAAATTTAAGCATACATCTTAAGGCTACCCAAAGCATATCAAAGAAACAGGTCATATTTTACACTATCTTGGCATATGCAAACAATTGCTAAAAATCACAAGTTTCTACTTCAAACCCATTAGCAGATGCTCCCACTCAAACACTGCATGCGCTCATAGAAGGTTTCAAGGAGCTTCCTGAGAAGTAGCTACTCCTAAGGATGCAGAGAATTGAAACACACAACACTGATTGGAGATGAAGGGACTGACATTACCAGTCAGGGATGTCTACCACTTGGATTGTTTTCTGAGCCAGCCCTTATGGACCACGCTAATTTCATCAAATAAAATGATTTTTCATGGAATTTGAAACTTCAAGATACAACAGATAGTTTAAGTGTTATGCAGGAATGGTAAATCATATGTTGCATATAACTGAAAGATTATGGAATAAATTTAAATATGGTTCCTATTCTAATATTCTAATGCTCTAACTTAAAACTTTAAAAATACACATGCTGTGCTCTCAGAGGTCATCCAGGATATAAGTTAACTGTATACAAATCCATAGTCACCATGAGCCACCACCATTGATCATTCATCCCTCAGTTGTTAGCTACATAATATGTGTCTGTATATAGGCATAAATAGCATGTATCTATGTAATAAATATTTTTGACTTTTATATATTATACAAATTGTTTAACCATCTAAAGTTCACATTAAAAATGTACAGAATACAAGTATACATCTAATACTGAACCTCCATGACAAGAAGTTTTTACAATCTTTCCTCACACTTACCAATTCATAATAGAGAATCATATTCTACTCCTGTTGTGGGTCACCTTGTCCATTTACATTAAAATTCTAATTTGCTCTGGGCCTATGAGCTTATAGACCTAAGCAGTGGATGAAATAATTCTCAGTAGAATAATTTCATTTGAAAGATATTATTCTTTCTAGACCTATGCTCATGAGTGCTTTGAAAAGTGCTTTATATCCCTATGGTGGTCATTAGAGATGTTCACACATACCCTATTTTCCCCTATTTTGAGCATATGATAGCATAGCACTTCCCTACTTCTTTGAAGTTATGCAGAGTTAGGTCATTTACCTTGGCCAACAAAATGCGACTAAAAATTACATGTATCCCTTTAGCCTTAAGAAACTGTACATAATTTGCCAAGTTCCTTTTTTCCTGCCTTGGCAAGTATGGAAGAACATATTGAGATAAGGGCTGCAAGTGACTGCAGCCATTGCAATGACTCACAATAGACATTTAGCATAAATAAACATTTACCAGAAATAAAATTTTATGGTGTTAAGTCAATGAGATTTGGCGGTTGTTTGTTACTTCAGCAAACTTAGCCTATGCTGACTTACACAGTTTCTTAACGATTCCAGAAATCTCTCAAAATTCACTCACAAGCAAGTGTAAACCATCAAAGATTCTTTAAAATAATAAGTGCTGGTAAAATCATAAATATGATGTTAAAGTGATGAATATAGAGTATGATAGATCAACTTTGACAATTATTAGAGACAACCTCAAGCAATAATCAAAGCAATAAGTCCAATCATCAGACTCTGAAATATCTAAGCCTAATGAATATTTTTACCCTACATAAAATTGATTACACAATAAACCAAATGGCAAATTAGGACACCTTAAAAAGATCATTAGATAGATGAATAATGAATTTTTAAATTTCACGCTGCCTTTATGTTCTCCCTCTATAAATTGTATCTACACAACACTGCCATATATATCTTCCTAAAACATAATATCTCCCTAATTCCTACTATATTCCTCCTAATTCCTATAATATATTCCTACTATTTTAGAATCAAAACCAAACTCTTCAACCCTGGTGCTGAAAGCCTTACCAACTCTACATGCATTTCTCACCCAAGGCGCACCCCCTTCCATTCTCACCCCACCCTGATCAACTGTTTCCTTCACCCAGCACACTGTGTTCTTTCTGATCTGCTCCACCAGCTGACAATCTCTATTCTCTTACAGTACTTAAGTGTATACATAACCCAGTATTTGATTACAGATGAGTTTCTAGTGTTGTAGATATATGTTACTCTTTTCTACCCTCGTTAATTCAATTACCAGCTCTCCAAAGGAAGCAACCTGACTTCCAAAGCCCAGCAAACTCTGAACACATTGTACATACTTGGAAAATTTATGTTAATTTGATATGACTTTTGACCATAGCAATAAATACAGTATCACAAGGATGCACCAAAGCAAAAGGTATAAAATGACATTAAAAGATACTAAATTATTTTAAAAAAACAACATCTTGTGTATGCCCCCTTAAAACAGAGGATTTTTTTTCAAACAAACGTTTCTTCTTGCAAATAAAACAATGGCTTGACTCCCACAAGAAAGGATCAATGCATTACAAACAAAATTAAAGTATATGTATGGATTTACCCAGATGTGAAATCCCAGGCTTTACTGGAGAAAGTGGAACTCACTGAGAGAGGAAAAATCATCCTTCTTAAGAACTAGGTAAAGCATCAACTCACATGCATTGGCATTAATTGCCAAGCAGACCTGAAGCATGAACAGGCAGGCCTCACACAATTCTAATGCACAGCTCCCTGGAGGGACAGGAACACACTAGCAGTTCATTGAGTTGAGATCACTAGATTCAGTAACAGCCTTTGCTGTAAAGGCAATTCAGACTAAAACTCTGCTCCTAATGGACTTAGGGTGGGGATATTTGTAGCTGGCTTTTCCACTGCACAGTAGGTAATGGGCCATGCTCTAATGAGTTCACGCACTGAAATCATTGGGCTATAAATTCCCTCTGGGAAGCTGTCCAATAAGTTTGCATTTAGAGAAATACTGTATGTTAATATCATTTATACATGATCAGAGAGATATTCTGGGTGGATTTTTATTTCCTCATATGCTAATATTTTTATTAAGTGTTAACACACTATTGAAAATGTATTGTTATAATTAAATTTGTACAGATAATAGACTCTTCCCCTTGTCTGACTGGAAAATATTTGCATAGAAGACTAAGAAAAAAACCGTATCCTGAAGGACTTCTCAAGCTGAAAGCAATTATGTTCCAAATTCTGAGGATAGAAACAAGTTTTATTCCAAGGTGATAAATATCTGATGGATCAAGATTCTTTAAGATCTGAGTCCTCAGGGCACCTGGATGACTCAGTCAGTTGGGCGTCCGACTTTGGCTCTGGTCATGATCTCGCAGTTCATGAGTTGAGCCCCACATGGAGCTCTATGCTGACAGCTCAGAGCCTGAAGCCTGCTTCAGATTCTGTGTCTCCCTCTCTCTCTGCCCCTTCCCTACTCACACTCCATCTCTCTGTATCAAAAAATAAATAAATGTTTAAAAAAATTTTTAAAAAGAATCTGAGTCCTCATCCACAGCTTCACTTTCCCTTCAAAATATTTAATACTCCCACTTTCAAAGCCTTTTGGGATCAACGGTGCAGAAATGAACTTTATTATTTTAAATTTTTTTTAATGTTTATTTATTTTTGAGACAGAGAGAGACAGAGCATGAGCAGGGGAGGGATAAACAGAATCTGAAACAGGCTCCAGGCCCCGAGCTGTCATCACAGAACCTGATGCGGGGCTTGAACCCATGAACCACGAGATCATGATCTGAGCCAAAGTCAGACACTTAACTGACCTGCCACTCCGGCACCCCAAGAAGTGAACTTTACTATTTACCTCTCTTGACTCTTGAGCAGAATTCTTAGATGTAGCACTTTCTTATCCTGGAGAACCAGGAGGAGGACCTCATGTGAAGTGACCTCCCCTATGAAGCCACCTCTGGCAAAGAACCAAAGAAAGCATTATATATAGGCAAACTTCAGGACATTGCTATTTCATAAGTTTTGATTATGTCCAAGGAGCAAAATTTCTCTTTCAATACATGCCTTCATGTAAAAACTGAAATAAAATTTGTGGAAGTATATGAGATACATTAGTGCAAGGAATTAAATTGGTTTTGCTGTGCTAATGCAGTATGTGAAGTGAAAATGTGTACTTAGCTGAACCATTCATTTGCCTTATTTCATCATTTCTCTTCATAAGGATTATCACCACCTGGACTTGCCAAATGAAGCTTCCATCATTACTGCCTGTCAACAGTTTGCCTGAAAGGTGCTAGGATCCTTTCAGGGCCGTCTTGGAAGAGATTGTTTTTCTCTTGCTGTTATATCACCTTGAAAATCTATTATGCAGACCAACTCTTATCTGTTATGCAATTCCATTCCCCCAAGGGGTACTTTATAATTCATCCATAGCTCTACTATTTAGAAGACAAAATATTAATAATAAAAAGTTAACACCAGGGGCACCTGGGTGGCTTACTCGGTTGAGCGTCCACTTAGGCTCAGGTCATGATCTCGCAGTTTCATGTCCCGCGTCAGGCTCTGTGCTGACAGCTCAAAGCCTGAAGCTTGCTTCAGATGCTGTGCTCCGTGATCCTCCTTCTGATGTGTCCTGAGTAGACTCACTGTATGTCACACTACCTACATTATATATCTCACTTCATCTGATCACATATGCATTTTATCATCTCACATCATCGCAAAAAGAATGAGTACAGTACAATAAGATATTTTGAGAAAGCACACTCACATAATTTCTATTACAGTATATTATTATCATTGTTCTATTTTATTATTGTTAATCCCTTACTGTGTCTAATGCATAAACTGAATTTTATCATACGCATGCCTGGATAAGAAAAAACATAGTATATTATATGGTTTTGTACTAACCACAGTTCCAGGCATCTCTTGGATGTCTTGGAATGTATCCCCCACAGATAAGGTGGGGGACTACTGATAGGCTTTCTATTCTGTAAAAAAAAAAAAAAAAAATTTAAAAAAAAATCTGGCTTTACGAATAAATACATTTGATTATTATAAGAATATAATAAATTCCCAAATATGAAAATATAACTTAGTAAATGTATGTATGTATGTGTGTATGTGTATATATAAATATATATGTACACAAGTTTTATGTAAACTAAAGTAAAAACACTTCAATTTGATATTTAGTTACCAAATGATTGGAAAATATTTATATTATTTAACTCAATAATTATGTATCTAGAAAAACTTTTAAGTAATCAGAAGTTATCCAAACAATTTTGTATAAGAATGTTTACTGAAGCATACTTTTAATTAGGAAAAAGTAGAAACAACCTAAATGATTATAATGAACTAAAATGTACATAATATGCAGCTATTTAAAGCTTTTTTTAATGTTAATTACTCAGGAGAAAAAATATAATGTTATGTTTAAAAGGATGCAAAATTATACATACAGTATGATCTCAATTTTGAAAGACACACATACATACATAATGTACAAACAAAAACCTGGAAGAAAATATATGAATACACTAACCATTTTTATTTCTGGGTGACTTTTATTTTTTATTTTATACTTTTATCTTTTTAAATGTTTAGCGGTATATTTTTTTTAATTTCAAAAAAAGAATAAATGCTATTTTGAAAGGAATATTTACCTAAAATAATATGAGAAAGCTAAAGCAAAATGAATATTTCATCATTTGAATGTGTTATAAAATAGCATACCAGGCTGTCTACATATGGTGTTCCTACTCTGATTTCAGTGCTCAGTTTAAGCCTATCTTAATATAGGAAGCACTGCACAATCACACCTCACAAGGAGAACTGAAGCTTTTCCCCACACACATAGCCCCACCTCTGGTGGCCTCAGGACCCTGCACCCCACTGCTACAGTCTCATCACATTGGACATGCCCTGTGCAAGCCTGGTACTTGTACATCAGCCTGATGCCTTTGGCCTATATTAGGGATAACTTAAGAAATGTGTCCCTGTATTTAATGCAAGGATATTTTTGAAGGTGAAATCTTGTTCCCTAATTATGCATGATCCTCTCATGAGGATCAATTGGGGAAAATTCTCTCTGGGCTCCATTTCAGGAATAGCTACACTTTTCCAGGGCAACATGTTTGATTTTCATCTTGTAAACACTGTGAATCTTGTAACTAACCATGTTTCCCTCAGCTTGGCTACTAGAAAGTTTAGCGCTCAGTTTGTGACCCACCTCTCACAAAAAACTGGACAACACACTTTTAATGTGTGCCTCTTACCAGAAGTTTTCATGCTACTTTCAGACATTCTCTTTCTTCTTTTACCCCTATTTCATCACTTTTAAAAAGCTATTTGATCTCGGTGTTTAAATGTGTCATTTTATACTCTTAAAACTTTTTTTGAAACCAGGCATGTTTCATATAAATCAGCTAATTAATAAGACAAACAACTCGGGTTCTTTTGCGCTATTATTTTCTGTACCATTTTACAATAAGTTTATTTCCTATGTTAGGAATTTCCTATGTTAGAGTAAACGTTGCTTCATTACAGAATTTATGTATTATTCTTTTGAATACAAAATATTTCTATAATACATATTTTTTAAACATCTTAATAATTAATTGGAGAGGGGTGTTTGTTTTTTCTCCAGATGGCTGGTGACTTGTCAAGAGGGCTACCATGTGAACAACACTGTTTTCTACCACATCATAAACTGATTAGGTAGAAATTTTAATTTATTCTAATGACCAAAATCTTAATTTACAACATCAACCATGTTTTAAAATATTCACACATCTGTTCCAGTTACATTGCAATGGCAAAGATGCATTTCTTTTTTATTTGGCAAGCACTACAAATATATGTTATTTACTAGCGTGTTCCCTCATCTATCAAGGTTGCTCAGAGCAGACAGCATTTAGTGATTAAGTAAGGCATGGCAAAGAATGATAAAAAAGAAAAATTATTTTAGCTGTAGTTATGTTAATTCAGGAATGTCAACTCTAAATGTGAACTCTCCCATCAAGTAAGTATTTCCCAAAAGGAAGCTTGACCACCATTTCAACACGGAATCAATAAATATAATTAGTGCAGTCAGAGCATTCATTGTACTGGGCTTTCTTTTTTTGCTAGTTGGTTCCATAGCAAAGTCTCAAATTAAACTGAGACCTTCAGAAACCCCAAAAGACCAGCCCACAGTGAAATTAAATGGGTAATGGCAATAGGGAGAGGAAAATATTTTAATGGAACATTCGATTTCATGAATTTAGGTCTTCTCTCTACTTATTTTTCAAAGCACCTTTGGGGGCTTTTTTTTTTTTTTTCCATGTTATTCATACTTCATCATACATCTCTCTAGGGCATCTCTCTAAAGGATATCTGGAGAGGCAAAGAAAATGCCATCAGTTATCAGTCCCCTTAGAGCACTTTACTTCTAAAGAAGACCCTCTCCTGGTTATTTATGGATAAATACAATTCTATTTTCTCCTGGGTGTTCCCCAGGTGATTAAATAAAATATAGTAAAGATATTTTTAGAGAAGCTATGTGTAATGAAATACCTTTGAGACAGAAAAAAATAGATGAAACGACAGCTCTACTGACTCTCCGTTTAGACAGCTCATCGGCAGCAATAGCTCATAACTCTCTAGGAAAACTCAGGTCTGAAAATTCTGTTTGGCAGTATGAAACTGTTACACCATAACCTGGCTAACCCGAGGTCAAGATTTGGAAGAGCAAGCAGGCTTGAAGACAAGGCAGATACTCTAAACCAGATGAATAGGTAGCTAAATAAGAGACAGAAACATTAGCTAAGACAAGAGTCTCATTGTTACCAAAGGTTTTACACAGTCTTTCATCTTATAACAAACATTGAGCAGCTAAGGCACTACTAATAGTTACAAGTATCCCAGGCACTCTGTTAGGCCCCGGGATTCCAGAGATACGGGAAACATGATTATCTCCCCCAGAACAGCACAGTGTAACACAAAGATAAAGTAACAGCAACAGGAGCTCCATTTATTAGCACTTACTCTATACCAGACACTGTGCTATGTATTTTACATGCCTTTTCTCATTTACCCCTTACCACAACCCCAGGAAAAAATTTTTTTTTCCTTCGCAACTCAACTCTCCTGGGCTGTACAAAAAGGTTAGGATAGTACCATAAGCATGAAGCTGACTCGAGCCCAGATACCTTGCCAACTTGCACAGTGGAGCCCCAATAAGGCAGGCACCATTATTCTTCCCACATTACAGTGAGGAAAATAGAAGTTCAGAGAAGCTAAGTGACTTATGAAAACAAAACAGCTAGTGAATGGCAGGACCAGACCTCATTACTAGACTTTTAACCATGTCTGAAACATCAAGGGATAAGAACAGGAGATTCATTAAAGAAGCAGTGCAAATGGCCAATAAATGTTAAAAATGTAACTTCTCTGGGTATGAAATAATGCAAATTAAAATATGTCATCAATTAAATTGGAAGTTTTACCTGTTGAACATTTTTTGACAAAGTAGTAGGCCCTCATAACCGCCGGTATAAACACGAAGTGACCACTTTCAAGAGGACACTTATTATTAATTAATCATTTGTATCACTAATTAATATTATATTAATAATTATTATTAATATTTACAATAGTAATTGGTTTGACAAAATGAAAATATAAAACCAGCAATTCAACTTCTAAGTTTTTACTTTAGGAAATAATAAAAATGAGTCAAATATTTTCTATGTACTTATTTATACATTCACTCAATTGATAAGTATTTTCTAGGCACCTGGGATAGAATATTGAGCAAGATATACTCGGCCAACGTCTCCATTGAGTTTAAGGGTGATGATGCTCATTATAATATTATTCAGATAGTAATCAAAATATTAGAAATAATAGGGGTTAAATACACTATGACACATCCACTAAATGCAATAAATTGCAGCCTTAAAATAAAGTACTATGCTGTAGAAGAATGCTTAATGTATTAAAAAATGTTCATGCTATATTATGCAAAAGTAGCTTATAAAATATAATGCTATAAAACAGAATACATGTTCAGTACAGTCCAAGTTTTGTAGATTTTAAAATTGCATTTATTCATTCACTCAACAAATATTTATTGAAAACCTATTACATGACAGACCCTGAGGAAACAGCTATAAACAAAATAGATAAAAGTTTTGCCCCCATAGGGCACTGACAGTCACTCTGCACTGACAGTTCAGAGCCTGCTTGGGATTCTCTCTCTTTCTCTCTCCCCCTCCTCTGCTTATGTGCTTTCTCTCTCATTCAAAATAAAAAATAAACTTAAAAAAAAAAAAAACAACCTTCATTTCCTTCAGTGCCCAGGTCCTATGTACCTAAAAGGAATAACCCTAACATACTACTTCTTGCTAAATGGTGTTTTATGATGGCTGTCTTCTTGGTAAGAGCCAGCCATGTAAGAACTCTGCATTTTATTTTTTTTTTAATGTTTGTTTATTTATCTATGAGAGAGAGTGAAAGGGCACAAGTGGGGGAGAGGCAGAGAGAAGGAAAGGGAGACACAGTATCCAAAGCAGGCTCCAGGCTCTGTGTTGTCAGCACAGAGCCCAACGTGGGGCTTGAACCCACAAACAGTGAGATCATGACTTGATGCTCAACCAACTGAGCCACGCAGGCACCCCATGAACTCTGCATTTTAAATTACGATGCCCATGGAGTGAATCCATAGGACCAGTCTGTCTTGATGGTATGTCAAGTCCCACAGCAGTTGAGTGAGGGAGATTATTCTGAGCCTTCTCTATGTCCATTCAGAGTCAGACTCACTGCCATTATGACTGGCTCAAACTACTAGAATTTCTTGTTTATTTCCCTTTCGCTTATCATCAGGTTTCTGCTTTCCAAACCAAGTCATCCCTTTACCATCTAGACTTTCCTTTTTCATTTTCCTTCAGTGATCGCTATTTTATCCCTAGAAGGTTTCTCAGAAATTTCACAGACCATACTCAGGAATATGTGCTTAAGACCCCTCATAAGTATAAAACATAAAATACAGAAAGGTGAAATATCTCCAACTCAACCCGAACAAGCCCTCAGAAAGGCTATTAGTTGAGGAGGTCACATATGTGGCAGAGAACAGGGAAATTGAAAACAAAAATGATGAATAAAAGGAAAATAATACCGATGTGGAATACTAAAAGTTAGATGAGGAGAAATGTAACTAGAAAGTTATTTATAGAAAAGTAACAGCCACTTTTTTTTTCTTATTCCCATCTAGCACTTCCAGAAAGAATGTTCCCTAAACTCAGTTTTCCTCTCACTTCTATTAGTGGTTGTGATGTTTACCTCCTGTCTGCTTCTCTTCTGTGCCTGAGTATATAGTTACTTCTTCTCTTTTCATATACACACAAGAGAAATAAACAGTCTCTTGGTAACAAAAATCAATCAACTAGATATAAAATTTACTAAAACTACATTAATAAAGTTATGGGAAAATCATATCTACATTCTCTAGACTGATGAATAAATATTATTCACTTCTCAGTGGTGTCATTTTCTCACATTTATACTGTTAACATCTCTCAGAACCCAATAGTAAAACAATAGTAGAAAGCCTAAGTATTCCCACAGAGGCAATATTTAAGATTCGGCTGTTCTCAAAAACCCAAAATGTGCAGTCGCCGTGCCTGACTGGCATTCATAAAGGCGGCCACGGTCATTGGTACCATCTTCCCTGGGCCAGAGGCCAAAGGTTATGGCAACTAGTCCCTTGTTCAGCCTCTGTCCTGAAAATAGCTGCAGCAACCAAGCCTTTCTTCTATGGCAAAGGGCCATAATGTTTAGAGACACCCCGGTTTTATTGTGAAATCTCAAAATATACCACCACTGAGACTAACACTCCCAGGAAACATCACAGTACAATAACACGAAACTAACCTTGATGTACACCTTTTCTCTAACAAGAGTTTTAATTAAGACCATTATGGAATTTCCCTCCACCCCCAGGGAAACACAATTCTAATTTCATAACTCAGTCAATGGAACAGTAGAATTCAATTTGAAAATTCTGAACACACTCTTCAGAAATACATCTGTTTTGTAAAGTGGAGGTATACCTCAATATACACAGTTTGCCCAAAGCCCCAATGAGAACATCAAAAGTAATTTGGAAAAGAGAATTGATGTTTGTGTGAAAAATAACGTCATTTAACACATTTGGTTTGCCTGAGGAAAGAACAGCTTACTAGGACTCTTTCTGTGAACTGTAAACACCACAAAGATTTTAAGTAGAAAGAATGAGAAGAAGTTAAGAAGAATTAAGTGCAAATTGGTTATCAGGAAAAGGAAAAACTGTCTCCATATCATGAACATCTCCCCCCTGGGATTAACTAGGACATAAATGCACTCACTGAAGAACTAATAACGACTCTAATGGTGGAGATATGTGATAGTTTTAAATTAGACATAAGGAAGGAACAGCCTAGGTGGCCATTCTTGAGTAAATTTAGAGCTTTCTCTTCACCCTTCATTTGAGTATGCTAAATACTCATGTTGCATGGAAATAACTAGGGAAAGAAGAGGATAGCCAGCAGAATACAGCTTGCAATTCAAAGGTTCAAAGCCCCTTAGGAGAGCCTCCAGTGAACACAGAGTCTCCCCCATTAAAGCAGCCTTTCCTCTGTGCATGGGTATACTTCTCGCCTGTTCTGTTTTGGCCACTGCATGGCTTCCACCCAGTGACAACACTGACATCCAGTGTCCCCAGCATAAGGGACATTACTGCTGTTCTCCAACCGTAAGAATTTGAATGTTTGGGAATGCCAAAAAGCCAGCACTCCTGGCATGGGTGTTATTTCTCTTAGGAAAGACAGTGGGGCAAGGAAAAGCATAAAACATTGTTTCAAATGCCTTCAGAATAGCAAATATTAATGAGTTGAAAAACATGAGAGGGGCGCCTGGTTGGCTTAGTCTGTTGAGCGTCTGACTTCGGCTCAGGTCACGATCTCGGGATTCATGAGTTCCAGCCCCATGTTGGGCTGTGTGCTGAAAGCTCAGAGCCTGGAGCCTGCTTCTGATTCTGTATCTCCCTCTCTCTCTCTCTCTGTGCCCCTGCCCCCGCACCTTCTCTCTCTCTCTCTCAAAATAAATAAACATTTTAAAAAATTAATAAAAAAAGAAAAACATGAGGAAACTTGTTCATAAATCCATGAGAGGCACTTTGAGAAAAGACACTTTGCATGGAGCTAGACATCCTGCACTGAAAGGAGGCTATGTTGCCAGCAGCACTTAAGACATTGATGTGAACTCTTATTTGTAGTATATCATTTTAATTTAATTTAATGACTATCTTATATTGAAATATGTTATAATACTATTTTTTTGTGAATTATATTATATAATTACTGATTATATAATGTGAATTTCTTTTGTACCCACACAAAAAGTAAGGCTTTGGGATATCTGGGTTTTATGCCAAAATTGTGATTTTTGGAGAACTGAAAATTTTACTTTATTTGATTTATAGAATCTGAAATTTTTGTCTCATTTATTCAGTATTAGAGCATGGTGCTGTTAAATGAAGAATAGAGGGGTTTCTTACTTGTTCATCATTTGTGTTTCTAATCAAAAGGCGATGACAAAATGATAACACAAAAATCACTCCTGCATACCGTCAGCTGTAGCCATCCCTGCTAAAGACCCCAATGCTTCCACTCAAAAGAAGACATTTGTTTGCTAACTTGTGTTGTTGCAAAATCTATGGCTCACAAAATCTATGGCCCAGTAACTGGTCTCTGCCGCATGTAAACTGCATAGCTCCTCACTGGCTCAAAAGCAATAACAAACACATAGTGCTAACTATGCCTAGACACTGCTCTAATTGCTCTACACATTGTAATTTATTTATGGCCCAATTAAGAAGTTGCTATTTTTTTTAAGTTTATGTATTTATTTTGAGAGAAAGCATGGGCATCCACAAGGGGCAGAGAGAGAGGGAGAGAGAGAGAGAATACCAAGCAGGCTCCATGCTGTCAGCACAGAGCCCAACACGGGGCTGCATCTCAGGAACTGTGAGATCATGACCTGAGCCAAAACCAAGAGTCAGACGCTTAACCGACTGAGCCACCCAGGTGCCCAAGAAGTTGCTAGTTTTAATTCTTGTTTTAAAGATTAGGAAATCAAGGCACTGAAAGTTAAATATCAGGGTGTATGACCAGGCAGTCTGCACCCAGGGCCTTAACCACTATTTTTCACTTCCTTACAGACTGGAACCTAAAGACATAAGGAGCTGGCCCCATCCTGCTAGAGTAGAAAAGGGAGCACTGACAGAGAGGAGAAGGAGATGCCATTAAAAATATCAGCAACATGGGGCGCCTGGGTGGCGCAGTCGGTTAAGCGTCCGACTTCAGCCAGGTCACGATCTCGCGGTCAGTGAGTTCGAGCCCCGCGTCAGGCTCTGGGCTGATGGCTCGGAGCCTGGAGCCTGTTTCTGATTCTGTCTCCCTCTCTCTCTGCCCCTCCCCCGTTCATGCTCTGTCTCTCTCTGTCCCAAAAATAAATAAAACACGTTGAAAAAAAAAAAATTTTAAAAAAAATATCAGCAACATAACAGACAAATTCCAAGGGCAAGGCATGATGCAAAAGGAAAAGCAAAAATCTACAGTGGGTGAAGAGAACAGAGTAAATCTGTCCCAGACTACTTCTATTTCTAATCTATAAAAGACAACACTTTCTTTCTTAGAGTCCCTGGATTCTCCTTTTTTTTATTTGAAGTATAGTTGAGGAACAATGTTACGTTAGTTCCAGGTATGCAACATACTAATGTATACATTTGCTAGGCTTGCCACTGCGTAACTACCATCTGTCACTATACAACACTTTTTACAATACCATTTAGTATATTCCCTATGCTGTATGTTTTATTCAGTCCTTGGATTCTTAACCCACACCAGAGCTCATATTTGGTGGTGGTGAATTAGGGGGTGATGTGTATTTCTTAAAAAGAGTTGCTACAAAAATATATCCCAATGCCACCCCACAGTATCTATGTTGCTGGTCATGAGGAGCACCAACCAAAATGCCACTCTACCTTTAATGATGTCTGGGAAGCAGAGCAATCCTGGCAGACTGAGCTATTGTTCCAAAATTGTAAACAATGTCTCATGTCTGCCCTTTCCTTCCTCCCACTCTAACTGGTTTGCCCTTCCTGGTGTTTTTGAGAGCTTTGGCTTTATAAACAGAGAGGAGGGAAGAGTCTTATTGGAGAAGGGTTGGAAGAAAGGCAAGAGCCCAGAGGGGATAGAATGGCATCTGATCCTTACCTATTCTCTTGAATTGGCTTTGGGACCCCTTTGGAGAAGGAAGTTGGGGATTTTATGAAACTCTGGCACAGCAGAGTTGTACTGGTCAGTGACCAAGCGTGGCCCAGAACTGAACAGCAGGCTACTCTACAAACCAGTGCTCAAGACTCCAAGAAGCAATGGCTCTGGAAGAACCCAAAGGTAGTACTCAGCACGCGCACTGGCATCTTATGATTGGCAGTGGCAAAGCACTTCTGCAGGTAGGTAGTAGGCTTGGACAGTGAGCACCAGAACAGTGTGAATAGGTGTCACGTGGCATCCAATAGGCTGACTTGTAGGCCTACGTGAAGCAACTTTTGGGGACATCCGATCAAGTTAATGGGGCCTTTTCCCATCCAAATGTTAGTTGGAAAATGGAAGTGTAGCTTCATTTTATAATCACACACTAGTGTGTGACGTAGCACATTTATTTAGGTAAGAGTTCACTTTAGATCCAATTACCTCATATTTGGGCTGCTGCAATAGCCTTCCAGCTGGTCTCCCTGCCTCCAGACTTTCCTTCCTGTAGGCTACATGATATCATCCCCCAAAGCATTTCATCGTGTTATTTTCCTGCTCAAAACTTAACTCTATTTCACAAAATGAAGTACACCTGTGGGCAAACTGTGATTCTAACTACGGACAAGGGCTGGTAGGATGATCAGTCATCCCAGCTTGCCCAGGACTGCCCTGGTTTTTGCAATGAAAATCTCATGTGCTGGAAAAGCCTTCAGCCCCAGGAATACCGGAAAGGTTGGTCACTCTCACTGACCATTGACTTCTGCTTGGGATTTGCATAAAGGTATATGTGGGGGCCGGGGCGGGGGGGTATGTTTTATTTTTTTATTATGCACTCCAACACAGACAAGAACCATTAACAACGGCTATTTTTACACCAAGGAGCAATGAAATTTAGTTGCTTACTTCATATAGACAGCTTGGTCGCTATGGCAACAGTGCGTGGCAAACTTGATTGTTCAAACACATAAAATCAACAAATATTTCAGTGTTTGCTTCATACTTTTAAGTTTTATTATTTGCTACCATAGAGCTGAGCCCCTTGCATTGTGAAATTGCATTATAATACCTTAACATGATTACTTACTTTCCATAATATCATTATCAACAATTAGCTGTCTTATTTGTAACAGCTGTTAAAAACATGTATTTCCTTTGAGAGAATTTTTAGGGCATCAATTTAATAAAATCAATTTAAGGCACATGAATTTTAAACTCTCTGTGGACAAGTTTGAACAATACTAAATTCCTATGCACAGGCAACACCTAACATATCCACAGTTACAGTGAGTAGTCTGTACATCTTCATGGGATGAAGTTAAGACTCTGATATTATTCATTTATGTAGACCCTACCTTGCCCCATAAAAGATTTAAGGAGGCTTTAAAAATACAAGATAAAGCAAGCAAGCAAGCAAGCAAGAAATGGAGATAAAAAGAAAATGTGGGTAGAAAAGTAAATTGGTGCCATGAATAGTAAGGTTAGTACAAAAAAAAAAAAAAGGACAAGCCAAGAAGTTCCATATCCTTGCAAAATTCTGAAGATGTGTTACACATCTGCTTTGCACCCACATAACAGGTAATTCAAAAAGAAACATCATCCTCTATTATAAAATTTAATGTCCTTTTGGTAAAAACAAACCTGTAACACACAAACAGCATAAACTTAGCTAATAGGGAGATGATACATATTTATCATATGGTCTTCACATAAGAGATACTATTTAAGGATAAATGTCTAAATCAATGGCCAATTATGTCACCTAAGACCACTTGTATAGATGAAGAGGTTTCCTTGATTATTTAAAAGGAAAAATGTCTTATTCATCTTTTAAAAAAAAAGAGAGAGAGAAACAACTCTGAAAATTGCAAAATAGTGATCTTAACTTTGACTCTTTGTTACTTCCTCCAAATACTTTTTTTTATAATTGATTGATAAAACAGAAAAAAGCACAAGGTGGGGCACCTGGGTGGCTCAGTCGGTTAAGCGTCCAACTTCAGTTCAGGTCATGATCTCATGGTTTGTGGGTTTAAGCCCCCCATCAGGCTCTGTACTGACAGCTCAGAGCCTGGAGCCTGCTTCTGATTCTGTGTCATCCTGTCTCCCTGTCCTTCCCCTGCTTGCACTCTATCTCTCTCTGTCTCTCGCTGTCTCTCAAAAATAAATAAATAAACATTAAAAAAAATTTTTAAAGAAAAAAAAGCACAAGGTAATAAGTAATAACCAGCATGGCTTTGAAAGAAATCATGTAAAGAATTTTACTTAATGTTTTCTTGTTAAAACAATGGGCAAGAAATTGTTGTCTGTGTGGCCCACAAACACAGCATGCAATAATATACCAATAAAAGCAATCACTGGCATAGGTCCTTAGGATTGACAAAGGGATTTTACATACAATACTTCACTGATCCTTCTTTGACACCAACTGTACAAAACAGGAAACTAAAGTGAACCAACTTTTCTAACTTGCAAATGGTGATTTCAGACTCAAACTTATTTCTGACTCCAAAGCCCATGATCATTCTATTGCCTCTAACTACCGAATAAATTAGCCACATAATACAAAAAAAGGATTTTTTAGCAAGAACATAATACGTAAGTTATAGAAAGTAAACTTGGCTGTGATATTGTACTATTAGGTACACAAGGTATTACCACTGAGGAAGACTGGGTAAGTGCACTCTGTACTATTTCTTGCAAATGCATATGAATCTGTAATACCTCAAAATAAAAAGTTCTTAAGACCATAATTTTTTTCAACCATATTTGATAATGGTTTTTCCTTTATAAGGTTATAAGTAAAAAAATAAAACTTGTGGCCTCGAGTTTGATCTTTATGCTTTAAGAGAAAAAACAGGGTATGGTAAAAGCTACAATACTGGAAAATAAGACTTTGTAAAAAAAGGTAAATAAAACATGGGGAATAGAGTAGGTATGAATAAATCTTTTAATCTAAAAAATACATCCAAAGAAAATATACTTCAATTAAGAAGTTAAGGAAAGAAATTCTAACAATCTTTCTCATAATAGGACTAAATACTGCAATAGCCCAGGAAAACTAACCAGCTGTCTTGAAAAGAAGGATTCACCTGGTTGGTGGTTATGGGCTCAGTAAGTGGCCTTTTTTGGTTCCTTGGCAGTTCCACAAGGTGACCAGAGTCATACAGGGAAATAAAAGAGCGAATGCTAGGTCCATCATTTTCTAGTGGTAGAACCTGAGCAAATCATATAACCTCTGTGGGCCTCTGTTTTCGTATTTTCAAATAATGACAAAGGGATGTTGTACTTTATAAACTGAAAAATTCTAGAGAAGCATTAGTTGTTAAAACTGTCTGCTAGTTCATAGGGTTCAAAAGAGACATATTTCATTTCTATGAAAGCATCAGAGGTAACATTAAGAATAAGAAGAGTGGGTTAACCATCTATGTAGTGGGATATGGGAAGCACTGACAACCAAGTCTTCCATAATGGAAATGAGTCCATCCTTACCCTTAGTCTACCAAAATGCTCAGTATTCCACCACTGAAGACTCCCCTTCCTCTAATACATTGTCAAAACCCCAGGGAAAGTCGTAGGTCTTATTATTATATATGGCATAATGCCAAACAAAGAGCATATGATCAAGATATACCTAATAGCCATTGAAAGGGGGTCTGTATCTCTAGAAATCCAAATTTGAATTCCAACAGGATTGCAAAAGATGATATGCTGAGGTTTTTTGAATTACTGACTGTGAAGGGTTACCTACAGTAATAGACTTGCAGTGTGACACCTGGGTCCCCACTCTAGGACTGAAGTACTTACAACAAAGTCCCTTTTCTGGCCTTGCTCTCACTAAAGAAAGCCACCCCACCCAAAATCATGTCTCCTCCCCAGAGGTATAATAGCCCAGTTTCTGTGTCTGAATTTGGGCCAATTATAGAGGACCATCCTTGCTCCAGGACTGTCTGTGGGGTCAACTGAGGCTCCCGTTGCAACTTGTTTCAGTCACTGTTCTGCAGAGAAACAGACCCAATAGATGAGAGACAGAAAGAGATGGCAATATATTATGAGGAATTGGCTCACATGATTTCAGAGGCCAAGAAGTTCCTGGATCTGCCATTGTCAAGCTGCAGACACAGATAAGCTGTGGTGTAATTCAGTCCCCAGGCCAAAGGCCTAAGAACCAAGGGAGCTGATGGTAATTGCAGACTGATAGCATAAGTCCACTATGACAGCTCAAACAGGCAGAAAAGAAATAAATTCTCCCTCCATCTTTTCTTCTACTCATGTCTCCATTGGATTGGATGATATCCACCCACATTGGGAAGGGCAATCTGCCTGCCTTACTGAGTCCATCATTCAAGTGTTATCTCACCCAGAAACACCTCCACAGACACAATCAGAAATAATATTTAGCCAAGTATCTGGACACCCCATGGTCCAGTCAAGTTGATGCATAAAATTAACCATCACAAAGTTTCCGCACAGCGAAGTAAACAATCAGCAAAACTAAAAGGCAACCAACAGAATGGAAGAAGATATTTTGGATACTAACCCTTTACCCAAAGGGTTAGTATCCAAAATCTATAAAGAACTTATCAAACTCAACACCCAAAAAACCCAAATAACCCAGTGAAGAAATGGGCAAAAGACATGAATAGACACTTCTCCAAAGAAGACATCCAGATGGCTAACACACATGAAAATATGCTCAATATCACTCATCATCAGGGAAATACAAATCAAAACCACAATGAGATACCACCTCACACCAGTCAGAATGGCTAAAAGTACCAATTCGGGCAACAACAGATGTTGGCGAGGATGCGGAGAAGAAGATCTCTTTTGCACCACTGGTGGGAATGCAAACTGGTGCGGCCACTCTGGAAAACAGTATGGAGGTTCCTCAAAAAGTTGAAAATAGAATGAGCCTATGACCCAGCAATGGCACTACCAGGTATTTATCCAAGGGATACAGGTGTGCTGTTTCGAAGGGACACATGCACCCCAATGTTTACAGCAGCACTATCAACAATGGCCAAAGTATGGAAAGAGCCCAAATGTCCATTGACAGATGAATGGATAAAGAAGATGTGGCATATATACACAGTGGAGTATTACTTGGCAATCAAAAGGAATGAAATCTTATCATTTGCAACATGGATGGAACTAGTGGGTATTATGTTAAGTGAAATTAGTCAGAGAAAGACAAATATCATATGACTTCACTCACATGTAGAATTTAAGATACCAAACAGATGAACATAGGGGAAGGGAAGCAAAAGTAATATAAAAACAGGGAAGGGAACAAAACATAAGAGATTCTTAAATATAGAGAACAAACTGAGGGTTGCTGGAGGGGTTATGGGAGGATGGATGGGCTAAATGGGTAAGGGGTATTAAGGAAGACACTTGTTGGGATGAGCACTGAGTGTTATACATAGGGGATGAATCTCTGGAATCTATTCCTGAAATCATATGCTAACTAACTTGGATGCAAATTAAAAAAATAAATCAATAACCATCACACAACCACATTAGAGTGATCCTTTTCCTTCTACTCCACCCAGCCTCCTCACTACCCCATGGCTGTTGATGCTCAGATCACTTTCCAACAAATGTTGGAATGCCTGTAAATGTTTCAGGGTCATTTTCTGGGGGAAACTCATCTGTGTCACCTATTTCCCCTGTAAATAAAGTTAACACTTCAGTGAGACACAATCATTTTGATAAGTGCTCCCAAGTATGAAACCATACTAGAAAACCAGACCTGCCTTCTGTGCCATTAAGAACCTAATGACTATATGAGAAAGATGGTAACTATTGTTACACCTTTCTGAGTAAACGTAGCTTTCATTAAACCTTCAATATTTTTCACTTCATGACTCATATACACATGTTAAGAAGTCATCCAAGTTGTGAATTTTCTTGCTGCCCTCTGTCAGGAACGTGTGAAAATGCAATTGCTGATTAATAAGAACTAGGTTTCTGGTATCTTTTTCACACTATCTCTTTGGACCACCGGAGAGTAACTGTGAAGCCTCCAGTACGTTCCAAGCTGAATTATTTCGACTTCATAACTTTACACAATGAATAAGTGTTAAAATTGAAGAAAGAAGGTAATCTTTATTGCATTCTGAGGAAAACAATATAGAGCAATGGTTTACTGAATGTAATTTAAAAGTTTTTACTGATCTTAATCTATATCAACATGTACACAAATTATACTTCTTTAATTGCATTTTCAAAAAGCATCAAAACATTTAAGTTAAATGGCACGATTTAGGAAATATTTGATGTCACGATGATGCTACCAAGGGTACCTCATTATGTGTCTATCATTTAACAACAGCATATTTAGGATTCACAAAATTTAGTTCATTCAATCAACAAACAACATTTTAGCCTACTTTGTGCATCAAAACTCTGTGCCACTCTTGAGAATATAAAGGAAATGGAAATCTATGTTTGCTTTTACTTTCAAAGCATTCTATCTAACAGAGGTTTGCGATTTCTGTCCATCTGTTTAGCCAAGTTTCTCTCAGGAAGTAATGAATCAGAAGGGAAAATGAACAAACCAAGCTTAGTGGATTCTCCACCTTTCGTGATTTTTAGGAAATCTTAATGAGAACCAAATAACTGACTCTGGAGCTCTAACCCCTCTCTAAAATTTTAGAGGAGGTCAGATAATCCTTCAATCTCCTTAGAAGAATCAGGTAGGAAAGAATATTTTCGACTTCACTGCCCTGATTAAATATTGTTATCAGAATCAGGTCTGGGTTCCAGCAGGGTAATTCAATGGTCTCCATGGTAAAAGAAATGTAGAGTTGTTTTTAATAGAACAGTAAATTAAAAAATAAAAATTTTTCCTATGCTTGATCTACTGGAAGACACAGACACTTTGATTACACTTAGTCATTACCTTTTCCATCTCTTTGCACAAACAAATGTCAAGGGAAGAAATATATTTTATGTACACCATCATGAGCAAGATGAAGATAGATTTCATTTCCATAAAATATAAATAAATTTTAATTTAACTGTACATTGTTGCTGAAAGTTAGCCCAATACTTAATATAGAAACATGACCAGATGAGATAATACGCATGCAAATGCTTATAAACCCAAAGATTTAGCAAAAGTACTTGATCATTACTAATCATCTATGTGAGTGAGTTTATGTGGCATCAAATATGAGACTTTAAACTTTGGCCAGCACTGCAAGACCCGTCACATAAAATCCAAGAAATCTCGAAATGATTGATGCTGACAAATTATACGTCCTTCCTAAAAAGTCTTCAAAGAGTGACATATTTTCAAAACAAGTATAGACCAGTCAGCTTTGGAAATGACAAAAGCATATGATATGCACTGTTAATTGCTGACATTTATAAGGAGTTGACAGTAGATATCACTTATCATAGAAATTACTAATAGCAATTTGCATATCCAAAGCCCATAATAAAATTCCTCTAAGTTTGATTTTTTTTAATTTATTTTCAACCCTCATGTAAATGTCTCTTTCATTAATATGAAGTATAACACAGGGTCTTTCTACATTTTTTAGAACACACACAGATGATAAAGTGTGTACAAGATCTGCCCTGGCCTCCTGAGGAATTAGGAGATGAACATCTTGGCACATTTAAAACCAAAGTGGGGGGCCCCTGGGTGACTCAGTTGGTTGGGCGTCCAACTTCAGCTCAGGTCATGATTTCAGGATTCATGGGTTCGAGCCCCGTGTCAGGCTATGTGCTGACAGCTCAGATCCTGGAGCCTGCTTCAGATTCTGTGTCTCCCTCTCTCTCTGCCTCTCCCCCACTTGTGCGCTCTCTTTCTCATAAATAAATAAAATGTAAAAACAAAAACAAAAACAAAAACAAAAAAAGCGGGACACCAGCTTAATACGGACAGTTTTATAGAAATCACCTATTCTCTAAATGGATTCATCTAAATAATTCATCTAAATATTCATCTAAATAATTTATTTATCTGCCAACTCATACTAAAGAGAGTCCTAGATATTTGTAATTAAGGTAAATCTCACTATGAAATTACCTTAAAGTCTTTGTCTTTATTGTGTTAATTACAATTAATCACATACAAAAAGTGATTTGTGGCCTCACCAGTCTTTGCTATGACAAAATACTGTCATTTTGTTGTTTTGTTGGGAAACACAGTGGCGCTGCTAACAGAAAATGTGTAGACTAGGAGTGACAAGCTGGCCCAATGTTGGTTACTGGAAAGTGAAGATCTGCTACTTAGCAGATCTAGAAAAAAACAGCTCTGCCTTCCCACAGTAGGTCTAAGAACGTGGGACCAGCTCCTATGGACTAGATGTGGACCATTCTGATGAAACAGTCTGCACTTCTTTGAATCTCACCCAAGAAAACCCTACCCTGAAAGGAGGGGCAATGAGACAGCTGTTGGGGTCTTAAAGGGAGGGGCTGCCTGAGGGGTAGTCCCTCCTGCCTGAGAACTACGGGCCGGGCCGGAGGGATGGTCATCCTGGCATCCAGAGCCAGAGGTCCTCACAAGGGAGGCTCCAAGTGCTTGCAAACCTGTCCACAGGAGCAGCTTTAAATGCTTGCTGGGCATAGAGAGCACAAGTTTTGGGTTGGTCTCAGCCTATCAATAGAAACTCTTTCAGCTAGGGGGCACCTGGGGGGATCAGTCGGTTAAGCTGTGACTTGGGCTCAGGTCATGATCTCAAGTCTCCTGAGTTTGATCCCCGCATTGGGCCCTGTGCTGACAGCTCAGAGCCTGAAGTCTGCTTCAGATTCTGTGTCTCCCTCTCTCTCTCTGCTCCTCCTCACCCCTGCTCTGTCTCTCTCAAAAATAAATAACACATTAAAAAAAGAAAAGAAAGAAAAGAAATGCTATCAGCTAGAAAAGTCTGGAGCACTCACCAGGGCCCACACTACTTTGTGGCTCTTATTATGATTGCAAGACCTACTTCAGCAACATCCACCAGAGAACTTAAAAAAAAAAAAACAGGTCTTGGAAGGAACACAGTATGCCAGGGCCAGGGTCACACAGGGAGGTCATCATGGGAAAGAGAAAGAGAAAGCACAGACCTGAAGTTCTACCTTCACTAGGTTCAAGGGTAGAGTGCCTAGAGTTTCACGGGTTCATTCTTTATTGGTAAATTTAAAATATAAGAGTGGAAGAGAGACTGCTGGGAAGATGGTGGCATAGGAGGACGCTGGGCTCATCTCCTTCTGCTGATTGCTTAGATTCTACCCACATCTGCCTAAATAACCCAGAAAACCACCGGAAGACTAGCAGAACAGACTCTCAAGAGCCAAGGGTAGACAAGGGGCCCATGGAAGAGGGTAGGCAGGGTGGAGAGGTGGTGCATGCTACATGGACTGGTGGGAGGGAGCCGGGGTGGTGGAGGGGCAGCCTGCCAGGCAAGGCAGAGCCCCAGGGTCTGGCCTGCAAAAGCCGAGGAGCCAGACTGCGTGAGTTCTGATAGCCAGCGGGACTTAACAACTAGAATGTTAAAAGTCAACACATCTGCTCTCAGAGAGCAGGGAGGGCAGGGCAAGAGGATGCCATGTCCTCCCTCTAAAAAGACTGTGGGACAAAGAGCCCACGGGGATACCAGCTGGAACCACAGTTTGAAAAACTCCCTGGGGCCTACGGAAGGCAGAGTTGTTGAGTCCCAGAAGGACAGAGCTCGGCGGGGGAACAAAGGCACTGGCAAGAGCCATTTCCCTCTCCCATCACCGAGCCAAAATTCTAAAGGGAACCAGTTCCCATCACCAAACTTGCCTGCACCACACAAACGCCCAACGCTGTGCTTCTGTGGATCCATCCCTCCAACGGGCCTGCCTCCCTCCCAGTGCTACAGGGCCCCTCCAAGGGGACCACCGAGGGCAAAGCTAGCTAGACCACCGTGTCTAATACACCCTTGGCCGGATCCCATCGAAGCAGCACCACAAGCCTGGCAGTATGCAAGCAGCCCAGACAGTGGCCACACCACTCCACAGTGAATCCTGCCCCTCGGAGAGGGGATGATAAGGTACACACCACTCTCACTATGGCCCGAGCAGTGGGCTGGGAACAGACATCAGGTCTGACTGTGGCCCCGCCCACCAACACAAGTTTCTCCGGACAGCACAGAAGTGCCCTGCAGTTTGGAGCTACCGCAGGGACTACACAAAATGATGAAACAGAAGAATTCTCCTCAAAAGAAACTCTAGGAAGTAGCGACGACTAACAAATTGATCAAAAGTGATTTAAGCAATATAACAGAACAAGAATTTAGAATAAGAGTCATAAAATTAATCGCTGAGCTTGAAAAAAGCATAGAGGACAGCAGAAGATCTATTGCTCCAGAGATCAAGGAACTAAAAAATAGTCATGATGAATTAAAAATACTATAAATGAGGTGCAAAATAAAATGGAGGTGGCCATAGGACAGATTGAAGAGGCAGAGGAGACAAAAGGTGAATTAGAACATAAAATTATGGAAAAAGAGGAAACTGAGAAAGAGAGATAAAAAAAATCCAGGAGTATGAAGAGAGAATTAGAGAACTAAGTGATGCAATCAAACAGAACAATATCCGTATCATAGGAATTCCAGAAGAAGAAGAGAGAGAGAAAGAGGCTGAAGGTGTACTTGAACAAATCATAGCTGAGAACTTCCCTGATCTGGGGGAGGAAACAGGCATTGAAATCCAAGAGGCACAGAGAACTCCCTTCAGACGTAACTTGAATTGATCTTCTGCACAACATATCATAGTAAAACTGGCAAAATACAAGGATAAAGAGAGAATTCTGAAAGCAGCTAGCGATAAACAGGCCCTAACATACAAAGGTAGACACATAAGGGTAGTAGCAAACCTATCTACTGAAAGTTGGCAGGCCAGAAAGGAATGGCAGGAAACCTTCAATAGGATGAACAGAAAAAATATGCAGCCAAGAATCCTTTTTCCAGCAAGTCAGAATAGAAGGAGAGGTAAAGATTTTCCCAAACAAACAAAAATTGAAGGAATTCATCACCACTAAACGAGCCCTACAAGAGATCCTAAGGAGAATTCTGTGAGTGAAATGTTGCAAGGACCACAAAATACCAGAGACATCACTACAAGCATGAAACCTACAGACATCACAGTGACTCTAAACCCATTATCTTTCTATAAAAACACTGAATGTAAATGGACTAAATGCTCAAACCAAAAGACACAGGGTATCAGAATGGATAAAAAACAAGACCCATCTATTTGCTGTCTGTAAGAGACTCATTTTACTCCTAAGGACACCTTCAGATTGAAAGTGAGGGGATGGAGAATTACCTATCATGCTACTGGAAGTCAAGAGAAAGATGGAGTAATCATACTTATATCAGACAAACTAAACTTTAAATTAAAGGCTGTGACAAGAGATAAAGATAATTATATAATAATTACAGGGTCTATCCTTCAGGAAGAGCTAACAATTATAAATGTCTATGTACTGAATACAGGAGCCCCCAAATATATAAAACAATTAATCACCATATAAGCAACCTTATTGATAAGAATGTGGTAATTGCAGGGGACTTTAATACTCCACTTACAACAATGGATAGATCATCTAGACAGAGTATCAATGAAGAAACAAGGGCCCTGAATGATATATTGGATCAGATGGACTTGATAGATATACTTAGAACTCTACATCCCAAAGCAACAGAATATACTTTCTTCTCGAGTGCACATGGAACATTCTCCAAGAGATCACATACTGGGTCACAAAACAGCCCTTCATAAGTATAAAATAACTGAGATCATACCATGCACACTTTCAGACCACAATGCTATGAAACTTGAAATCACCCACAGGAAAAAGTCTGGAAAACCTCCAAAAGCATGGAGGTTAAAGAACCCTACTAAAGAATGAATGGGTCAACCAGGCAATTAGATATTATGAATTTGTCCTAAGAAACTAAGAGAAGAAATTTTAAAAAATATGGAAACAAATGAAAATGAAAACACAACAATCCAAATGCTTTGGGGTGCAGCAAAGGCAATCGCTGAGAGGAAAATACATTGCAATCCAGGCCTATCTCAAGAAACAAGACAAATCCCAAATACAAAATCTAACAGCACACCTAAAGGAAATAGAAGCAGAACAGCAAAGACACCCTAAACCCAGCAGAAGAAGAGAAATAATAAAGATCAGAGCAGAAACAACATAGAATCTACAAAAACTGTAGAGCAGATCAATGAAACCAAGAGTTGGTTGTTTGAAAAAAATGAACAAAATGGATAAACCTCTAGCCAGGCTTCTCAAAAAGAAAAGGGAGATGACCCAAATTGATAAAATCAAGAATGAAAATGTAATTATTACAACCAATCCCTCAGAAATACAAGCAATTATCAGGGAATACTATGAAAAATTATATGCCAGCAAACTGGACAACCTGGAAGAAATGGACAAACTCTGAAGCACCCACACACTTCCAAATCTCAAACAGGAAGAAATAGAAAATTTGAACAGAGCCATAACCAGCAAAGAAATTGAATCAGTTATCAAAAATCTCCCAAAAATAAGAGTCCAGGACCATATGGCTGCACTGGGGAATTCTACCAGACATTTAAAGCAGAGATAATACCTATCCTTCTCAAGTTGTCCCAAAAAATAGAAACGGAAGGAAAACTTCCAGACTCATTCTATGAAGCTAGCATTACTTTGATTCCTAAACCAGACAGAGACCCAGCCTAAAAAGAGAACTTCAAGCCAATATCCCTGATGAATATGGATGCAAGAATTCTCAACAAGATACTAGCAAATCGAATTCAACAGCATATAAAAAGAATTATTCACCATGATCAAGTAGGATTCATTCCTGGGCTGCAGGGCTCGTTCAATATTTGCAAATCAATCAATGTGATAAATCACATTAATAAAAGAAAAGATAAGAACCATATGATCCTGTCAATCGATGCAGAAAAAGCATTTGACAAAATTCAGCATCCTTTCTTAATAAAAACCCTCGAGAAAGTTGGGATAGAAAGAACATACTTAAACATCATAAAAGCCATTTATGAAAAGCCCACACCTCGGGGCGCCTGGGTGGCGCAGTCGGTTAAGCGTCCGACTTCAGCTCAGGTCACAATCTCACGGTCCGTGAGTTCGAGCCCCGCGTCGGGCTCTGGACTGATGGCTCAGAGCCTGAAGCCTGCTTCCGATTCTGTGTCTCCCTCTCTCTCTGCCCCTCCCCCATTCATGCTCTGTCTCTCTCTGTCTCAAAAATAAATAAACATTAAAAAAAAATTTTTTTTAAAAAAAAGAAAAGCCCACAGCTAATATCATCCTCAATGGGGAAAAACTGAGAGCTTTCCCCCTGAGATCAGGAACACGACAGGGATGTCCACTCTCATTGCTATTGTTTAACATAGTGTTGGAGGTTCTAGCATCAGCAATCAGACAACAAAAGGAAATCAAAGGCATCAAAATTGGCAAAGATGAAGTCAAGATTTCACTTTTTGCAGATGACATGATACTATACATGGAAAATCCGATAGACTCCACCAAAAGTCTGCTGGAACTGATACATGAATTCAGCTAAGTCGCAGGATACAAAATCAATGTACAGAAATCAGTTGCATTCTTATACACTAATAATGAAGCAACAGAAAGACAAATAAAGAAACTGATCCCATTCACAATTGCACCAAGAAGCATAAAATACCTAGGAATAAATCTAACCAAAGATGTACAAGATCTGTATGCTGAGAACTATAGAAAGCTTATGAAGGAAATTGAAGAAGATACAAAGAAATGGAAAAACATTCTGTGCTCATGGATTGGAAGAATAAATATTGTTAAAATGTCAATACTACCCAAAGCTACCTACACATTCAATGCAATCCCAATCAAAATTGCACCAGCATTCTTCTCGAAGTTAGAACAAGCAATCCTGAGATTTGTATGGAACCACAAAAGGCCCCGAATAGCCAAAATAATTTTGAAGAAGACCAAAGCAGGAGGTATCACAATCCCAGACTTTAGCCTCTACTACAAACCTGTAATCATCAAGACAGCATGGTATTGGCACAAAAAACCAGAGACATAGACCAATGGAATAGAATAGAGACTCCAGAATTGGACCCACAAAGGTATGGCCAACTAATCTTTGACAAAACAGGAAAGAATGTCCAATGGAAAAAAGACAGTCTTTTTAACAAATGGTGCTGGGACAACAGGACAGCAACATGCACAAGAATGAAACTAGACCACTTTCTTACACCATTCACAAAAATTAACTCAAAATGGAAGAAGAACCTGAATGTGAGGCAGGAAACCATCAAAACACTAGAGGAGAAAGCAGGAAAAAAACCTCTCTGACCTCAGCCGCAGTAATTTCTTACTTGACACATCCCCAGAGGCAAGGGCATTAAAAGCAAAAATGAACTATTTGGACCTCATGAAGATAAAAAGCTTCTGCACAGCAAAGGAAACAATCAACAAAACTAAAAGGCAACCAACGGAATGGGAAAAGATATTTGCAAATGACATATCAGACAAAGGACTAGTATCCAAAATCTATAAAGAGCTCACCAAACTCCACACCCGAAAAACAAATAATCCAGTGAAGAAATGGGCAGAAGACATGAATAAATACCTCTCTAAAGAAGACATCTGTATGGCCAACATGAAAAGATGCTCAATGTCACTCCTCATCCAGAAAATACAAATCAAAACCACACTTGAGATATCATCTCACTCCAGTCAGAGTGACTAAAATGAACACATCAGGAGACTATAGATGCTGGAGAGGATGTGGAGAAATGGGAACCCTCTTGCACTGTTGGTGGGAATGCAAAGTGGTGCAGCCACTCTGGAAAACAGTGTGGAGGTTCCTCAAAATATTAAAAACAGATCTACCCTACGACCCAGCAATAGCACTGCTAGGAATTTACCCAAGGGATACAGGAGTGCTGATGCATAGGGGCACTTGTACCCCAACGTTTATAGTAGCACTTTCAACAATAGCCAAATTATGGAACAAGCCTAAATGTCCATCAACTGATGAATGGATAAAGAAGTTGTGGTTTATATACACAACGGAGTACTACTTAGCAATGAGAAAGAATGAAATACGGCCTTTTGTAGCAACGAGGATGGAACTGGAGAGTGTTATGCTAAGTGAAATAAGTCATACAGAGGAAGACATATACCATATGTTTGCACAGAAGACCATGGGGAGGTGAAGGGGGAAAAAAAAGTTACAGAGAGGGAAGGAGGCAAACCATTAGAGACTCTTAAAAACTGAGAATAAAGTGAGGGTTGATGGGGCTGGGAGGGAGGGGAAAGAGGGTGACGGGCATTGAGGAGAGCACCTGTTGGGATGAGCACTGGGTGTTGTATGGAAATCAATTTGACAATAGATTTCATATTTAAAAAATATATATATATGTTTATACATATACTATATATATAAACATATATATATATAAAGAGTGGAATTAAAAAGCAGAAAGGGAGGGGCACCTCGGTGGCTCAGTCAGTTAAGTGGCCAACTTCGGTTCAGGGCATGATCTCGTGGTTCGTGAGTGAGCCCCACATTGGTCTCTGTGCTGACAGCTGAGAGCCTGGAGCCTGCTTCAGATTCTGGGTCTCCCTCTCTCTCTGCCCCTACCTCTCTCTGTCTCTAGCAAAAATAAATAAAGATTTAAAAAGATTAAAATAAAATAAAAAGCAGAAAGGGGAAGACAAGCAGTCAAACGGTCAGTTATCCAGATCAACCAGCGCTTTCCAGAAAGAGGGACTTCATGGGTGAGACGGCCTGGCTCTGCATCTGGTTGTGTGCTTGGTATTGTGTTTATCTGAGCTGAAGGTCTTTGAAGTGGATGCCTAGGCAACCAAAAGCTTAGTGTCGGGCACTTATATTACAGTCAAAATCACCATCAGACTCTTACACTACAACACACCACCATCCTGTTCCACTGTCTGTACAAGAAGGAACATCCAGATCCTCCCACCCCTCCACCCTCCCCACTCCAAAACTAGCAAATGGAAAGGATGTCATGTAAGAAAGTAAAAAGCTTCCTGTCCTCTATCCTCAGCAGCTGCCTTAGGTCCTTCCAGGGGGAGGGAAAAGAATTTATATTAAATCACATTAAGAATCCTGAAAATTATTGGGACATTGGGCATTCCATTTTCTGAATTGAGACTATCTGGAGCTTAATGTAACTCTAGGACTTTTTATTATTTAAAGTCACAAGAAAAGTTTTAGGGCCTGCTCAGATTTCATCCTTGGGGAGGAAATCCACTTCCAGAGAGTGTATTTCATTTTATTTTTATTTTTTGAGGGGGGTGAGTGCAAGTGAGCAAGGGGCATAAAGAGAATCCTTAGAGGGAGGGAAGGAGAGAGAGAGAGAGAGAGAGAGAGAGAGAGAGAGAGAGAGAGAGAGAGAGAGAGAGAGAAGCAGGCTCACCCAAGGCAGGGCTCTTGCTCACCCAATGTGGGACTCAAACTCATGAACCTTGAGATAATGACCTGAGCCAAAGTCAGATGCTTAACGACTGAGCCACCCAGGCACCTCAGAGAGTACATTTTAAAGAAGCATGAGGGATAAAAAATTAACTTGTTTTGTACTTACTCATGTTAGAAGTTATAGTGAAATTTGTTTAAAACAGAGAGCACCTATAAATGTTTAACCTTTACATGTTTGCTTTAAATTTTATGAATCTTCTCTGAGCCACACAGTAAAAATCTGGACTTCTCAGAATGTTTTATAAGAGGGCTCTAAATCCCAGTGTTACCTGAGTATGTAATTGACCAAGTAGAGTAAGAACCAAGATTTAAATCAAGTTCTTCATGAAATAAGGGGAACTTTCAGGGAAATTCAGGACCTAAAAAAGAAAATGTGAATGTATGTTACCAAAGAACATATAAGCTAGAAAACAAAACCATAGCTCTTATTAAATATCAGATAATTAGTTCAAGTTACCAAAATTATGGTCTAAAAATAGTGAGAAGAGAAAAAAAATCAGTTATTAGTATGTTGTTACTTCTATGTTTTTTAAATCTACATAATTTATCTCTTTTGAAATCCTGTAAGTTGCTCGTGTGAGGCAAACAGTAATTCCAGTAAAGATGCTAAAAGAATGTAAGTCTTTATGTGCATGTTTTCAACAAGACTTTCTATTTAGACTTTATGTTATATGAATTATTGGAAAGAACCCTAGAATTTTCTAGGAGTAACCCCTCCCCATATGAAATAGCATTGACTGACCAATGGATTAAGAAAATGAGGATGGGGCGCATGGGTGGCTCAGTCGGTTAAGCATCCGACTTCAGTTCAGGTCGTGATCTCACAGCTCATGAGTTTGAGCCCCACGTCGGCCTCTGTGCTGACAGCTCAGAGCCTGGAGCCTGCTTCAGATTCTGTGTCTCCCTCTATCTCTGCCCCTCCCCTGCTCATGCTCTGTCTCTCTCTGTCTCAAAAATAAATAAAAATATTAAAAAAGAAAGAAATAAATAAAATGAAGATAATTAAGGGGCACCTGGGTGGCTCAGTCGGTAAAGTGTCTATCTCTTGGTTTCTGCTCAGGTCATGGTCTCAGGGTTCCTGGGTTTGGACCCCACATTGGGCTCTGCACTGACACAGCAGAGCCTGCTTGGAATTCTCTCTCTCCCTCTCTACCTCTGCCTCTCTCTCTCTCTCAAAATAAAAAAATAAAACAAAAAAAAAATTAAAAAACTTTTAAAAAGAAGAAAATGAGGATAATAAGTTTTAATGGAGGAAAAAGAAAATAAAGAACAGACAAAAGATAGTAATGCAGACTGCTTTCAAAGAAACCTTGTACTTTTTAAAAATTTACTTATTTTAATTGTGGTAAAATATACATAACCTAAAATTTACCATTTAACCATTTTTTTAAGTGTACAGTTCACTGGCATTAAGTACATTCATATTGTTATGCAACCATCTCAAACCATTTATCCACAGAATGGTTTTCATCTTGCAAAATTGGAATTACGTACCCATTCGACAGTATCTTCCCATTTCCCCCTCTCCTCAGCCCCGGTAACTACCATTTTACTTTCTGTCTCTACGAATTTGACTACTCTAAGTATCTCATATGTGTAAAATCATAGAGTATTTGTCCTTTTGTGATCAGCTTACATCACTTAGCATAATGACCTCACGGTTCATCAATGTTATAGCATGTGTCAGAATCTCCATCCTTTTTAAGGCTGAATAATATTCCATCAGGTGTATGTATCACATTTCGTTTACCCATTCAGCTGCTGGTGGACACTTAGGCTGCTTCCAGCTTCTGATCGCTATGAACAAAGCCACTCTGACCACGGTGCACACATATCCCTTTGAGATCCCACTTTCAATTCTTTTGGGCATATACCCAGAAGTAGAATTGCTACATCTTATAGTAATTCTATTTTTAATTTTTGAGGAACTGCCATACTGTTCTCCACAGCAGCTGCAACATTTTACATTCCAACAACAGTGCACAAGAGATCCAATTTCTCAACATCCTTGTTAACATTTGTTTTCTGGGTTTGGTTGTTTTGTTTTGTTTTTTTAAATAACAGCCATCCTAATGGGTGTGAAGTGGTATCTCATTGTGGTTTGATTTGCATTTCCCTAATGATTAGTGATGTTAAGCATCTATTCATGTGCTTATTGGCCATCTGTATATTCTAGTCCTTAAAGCAATCTTTCACTTGATTCTTTGCTAATTTTACAAATGATATCATAGAAACGTTTTTCAAAACAGACTGTATTTTTTTGGTTTTCTTGGCAAGCACCACTTTTATCCAGCAGTGTTAAAACAGTTCAAATTTCAAAACCTTTTTTTGGAGTAGCAGTATGTATCACTCCTTACAAGGAGAAAATATTAACCTAGCTACTTTGGAATCCTGTTAAGCTCTGGGCTTTTAGATCTATACAACTTCATAGACAACTGGGGGTAGAGGGCACTGTATCATATCAAGTGATACAGAGTAACACTGTCTAATACAGTAGGCATCGACCTCATGTGGCTATTGAGCTTTTCAAATGTAGTTAATCCCAACTGAAATATGCTGTAACTAAATTCATATCAGATTTCAAAGAATTAGTATTTTTAAGTAATATAAAATATTTCAACAATTTTTAAAGTGTTTATAAGCTGAAATCAAACATTTTTAATATGCTGAGTTCAATAAAAGATATAAATAACTGAATTGAAGTTTACCTGTTTCTTTTTATTTTTTTTTTTTTAATGTTTATTTTTGAGAGAGAGAGACAGAGACAGAGAGAGTGGAGTGCAAGTAGGGTAGGGGCAGAGAGGCGGACACTGAATCCGAAGCAGGCTCTAGGCTCTGAGCTGTCAGTACAGAGCCCAACGCAGGCTTCAACTCACGAACCGCGAGATTATGACCTGAGCTGAAGTCCGATGCTTAACTGACTGAGCCACCCAAGCACCCCTTTACCTTTTTTAATGTGACTCTAGGAGAATTTTTAATTGCATCTGTGGCTTCCATTTATGGCTCACATTATATTTCTGTTTGTGCTGATCTAAATAATTGTGACTAAACTCTTTCTAAGGATGTGGATATACAAGTAATTTATAAGTAGAGAATTAAGAAAATTTTTCAAAAACAAATTCTTTTCATTACTGGTTTGTCCAAAAATTATTAAGGTGATTAACTTTTTCTATACCCAAGAGGTTTTCTACTATAAACACTGCCTCCTATGTTTAAGTTTGCTTTATAGGGATTTGTGTGTTTCCAGAAATAAATTATTAGAAACTCTTTTGAGTGTATGGCCTATGCAAAGAAATAATAATTTTAATTATTTTTAAAAGATGTGCAAAACACAGGAAACTGATAAATAGTATCTAAACTATCTAAAGAAATTCTACTGACCAATAAGAAAAAATGAAAAATGAAACTGGCTACACAGAGAAGAAGAAACTGAATGATAAGGGAAACGTTCATCAAAATAACAGGATACTATCTCATACCTTATGAGACTGACAAAAATTTTAACTTTTTTAATGTTTATTTATTTCTGAGAGAGAGAGAGACAGAAGAGAGGGAGACACAGAATCTAAAGCAGGCTCCAGGCTCCAGACTCTAAGCTGTCAGCACAGAACCTAACCCAGGGCTCAAACTCATGAACCATCAGATCATGACCTGACCTGAAGTTGGATGCGTAGCCTACTGAGCCACCCAGGTGCCCTAAGACTGACAAAAATTTTAAAGACAAGGATCCTCCCACCTCAGGGCCTTTGCACTTACTATTTCCCCTACCCATATTCCCCCATATATCCACATGACTTGCTTCCCCATTTCAATCACGTTCCTGCTTAAATGTCATTTCGTCTAGCAAGATTTGCCTGATCTAATAAAGTTCACCATACCCCTCCCATCCCATCCTTATATTTGCTATCTCTTACCTTATTTACTTATAACCACCTGCAAACATTTGTAGAGTGTCTGTCTCTTTCCCATGGGATGAAGGCTCCATGAGAAGGACTATTTTATTGCTATACCACCACATTAGCTACTCAATAAACAGTTGCTAAAAGAATAAATGCCAGCCAGGTGTTGACAAAGATGTGAGGAAAGAGGATCTCTCAGTCTTCCAAACACTGCTGGTGGTGGGAGTATAAATTGGCATTACTTCTTTCAAATGCAGTGGACAATCTCTACTAAAGTTGGAGATGCTTATACCCTAGGACACAATTAAACTTCTAGGAATTACCCTAAAGACCTCTAGACAGTAGAAGAGATGTTCGCAACAATATTGCAGCATGCTCTGCAAAACATGGGTGTTATATTATTCTCTGCATTGCTTACAATATATGTTTTTTATTATTACAAAATCAGACTTAAATCAGTGAGCTCACTCTCCCCTTGCAACTTGTAAAAGCAAGTTACTGTAAAAATAACTACAAGCTACACTATTTTAATCAGAGACTGGTAATACATTTCTTTCACCCTATTATCTGAGAAATGCCATAAAATCTCCCAACCCGGTATTAACAGAATTTGTTTTCAAGATATATTTTGCAAACAACCATCAACTTTGATTTGGAGAACTTTCTCCAAACTTCTTCTTACTCAGGGTATCTACTGTCTCTTAGATACTTCTGTCACATTCTTTATTTCACTGTTTTCTCCAATGATAAGACCTTTCTATGAGCTCTGCAGACATGAAAATAAATACTTTCCTGAGATAACCCTCTCTGGTTCTAGATTTCTAATTAAAACATATTACTCTGGTGTGGTTTTGTTTATAATTAAAGAATTAGAAACTTATCGACAAAGCCTCCTGAACCACCTGGCCCCTGTCAACGCACATACACACACACACAAACACACACACTTAAAACTCAAAAGCCAAGGAATGTAGGATATTTTGAAAGCTTTTTTTAAAATTTTTTTCTATTTTTTAATATATGAAATTTATTGTCAAATTGGTTTCCCAATTTGGTTTCCCAAATTGGATTCCCAGTGCTCATCCCAAAGATGCCCTCTTCAATACCCATCACCTACCTTCCCCTCCCTCCCACCCCCCATCAACCCTCAATTTGTTCTCAGTTTTTAAGAGTCTCTTATGCTTTGGGTCTCTCCCACTCTAACCTCTTTTTTTTTTCCTTCCCCTCCCCTATGGGTTTCTGTTACGTTTCTCAGGATCCACCTAAGAATGAAAACTTATGGTATCTGTCTTTCTCTGTATGGCTTATTTCACTTAGCACCACACTCTCCAGTTCCATCCACATTGCTACAAAGGGCCATATTTCATTCTTTCTCATTGCCACGTAGTACTCCACTGTGTATGTAAACCACAATTTCTTTATACATTCATCAGTTGATGGACATTTAGGCTCTTTCCACAATTTGGCTATTATTGAGAGTGCTGCTATAAATGTTGGGGTACAAGTGCCCCTATGCATCAGTACTCCTGTATCCCTTGGGTTAATTACTAGCAGTGCTACTGCTGGGTCATAGGGTAGGTCTATTTTTAATTTTTTGAGGAACCTCCACAGTTTTCCAGAGTGGCTGCACCAATTTGCATTCCCACCAACAGTGCAAGAGGGTTCCCGTTTCTCCACATCCTCTCCAGCATCTATAGTCTCCTGATTTGTTCATTTTGGCCACTCTGACTGGCGTGAGGTGATATCTGAGTGTGGTTTTGATTTGTATTTCCCTGATGAGGAGCGACGTGGAGCATCTTTTCATGTGCCTGTTGGCCATCCGGATGTCTTCTTTAGAGAAGTGTCTATTCATGTTTTCTGCCCATTTCTTCACTGGATTATTTGTTTTTCGGGTGTGGAGTTTGGTGAGCTCTTTATAGATTTTGGATAATAGCCCTTTGTCCGATATGTCATTTGCAAATATCTTTTCCCATTCCGTTGGTTGCCTTTTAGTTTTGTTGATTGTTTCCTTTGCTGTGCAGAAGCTTTTTATCTTCATGAGTTCCCAATAGTTCACTTTTGCTTTTAATGCCCTTGCCTCTGGGGATGTGTCAAGTAAGAAATTGCTGCAGCTGAGATCAGAGAGGTCTTTTCCTGCTTTCTCCTCTAGTGTTTTGATGGTTTCCTGTCTCACATTCAAGTCCTTTATCCATTTTGAGTTAATTTTTGTGAATGGTGTAAGAAAGTGGTCTAGTTTCATCCTTCTGCATGTTGCTGTCCAGTTCTCCCAGCACCATTTGTTAAAGAGACTGTCTTTTTTCCATTGGATATTCTTTCCTGCTTTGTCAAAGATTAGTTGGCCATACTTTTGTGGGTCTAGTTCTGGGGTTTCTATTCTATTCCATTGGTCTATGTGTCTTTTTTGTGCCAATACCATGCTGTCTTGATGATGACAGCTTTGTAGTAGAGGCTAAAGTCTGGGATTGTGATACTTCCTGCTTTGGTCTTCTTCAAAATTACTTTCGCTATTCGGGGCCTTTTGTGGTTCCATATGAATTTTAGTTTTGCTTGTTCTAGCTTTGAGAAGAATGCTGGTGCAATTTTGATTGGGATTGCATTGAATGTGTAGATAGCTTTGGGTAGGATTGACATTTTGACAATATTTATTCTCCCAACACATGAACATGGAATGTTTTTCCATTTCTTTATATCTTCTTCAATTTCCTTCATAAGCTTTCTATAGTTCTCAGCATACAGATCTTTTACATCTTTGGTTAGATTTATTCCTAGGTATTTTATGCTTCTTGGTGCAATTGTGAATGGGATCAGTTTCTTTATTTGTCTTTCTGTTGCTTCATTATTAGTGTATAAGAATGCAACTGATTTTTGTACATTGATTTTGTATCCTGCGACTTAGCTGAATTCATGTATCAGTTCTAGCAGACTTTTGGTGGAGTCTATCGGATTTTCCATGTATAATATCATGTCATCTGCAAAAAGTGATAGCTTGACTTCATCTTTGCCAATTTGGATGCCTTTGATTTCCTTTTGTTGTCTGATTGCTGATGCTAGCACTTCCAACACTATGTTAAACAACAGTGGTGAGAGTGACATCCCTGTCGTGTTCCTGATCTCAGGGAGAAAGCTCTCAGTTTTTCCCTATTGAGGATGATATTAGCTGTGGGCTTTTCATAAATGGCTTTTATGATGTTTAAGTATGTTCCTTCTAGCCCAACTTGCTCGAGGGTTTTTATTAAGAAAGGATGCTGAATTTTGTCAAATGCTTTTTCTGCATCGATTGACAGGATCATATGGTTCTTATCTTTTCTTTTATTAATGTGATGTATCATGTTGATTGATTTGCAAATGTTGAACCAGCCCTGCATCCCAGGAATGAATCCCACTTGATCATGGTGAATAATTCTTTTTATAAGCTGTTGAATTCGATTTGCTAGTATCTTGTTGAGAATTTTTGCATCCATATTCATCAGGGATATTGGCCTGTAGTTCTCTTTTTTTGCTGGGTCTCTGTCTGGTTTAGGAATCAAAGTAATGCTAGCTTCATAGAATGAGTCTGGAAGTTTTTCTTCCCTTTCTATTTTTTGGAATAGCTGAGAAGGATAGGTATTATCTCTGCTTTAAATGTCTGGGAGCATTCCCCAGGGAAGCCATCTGGTCCTGGACTCTTATTTTTTGGGAGATTTTTGATAACTGATTCAATTTCTTTGCTGGTTATGAGTCTGTTCAAGCTTTCTATTTCCTCCAGGTTGACTTTTGGAAGTGTGTCGGTGTTTAGGAATTTCTCCATTTCTTCCAGGTTGTCCAGTTTGTTGGCATATAATTTCTTATAGTATTCCCTGATAATTGCTTCTATTTCTGAGGGTTTGGTTGTAATAATTCCATTTTCATTCATGATTTATCTATTTGGGTCATCTCCCTTTTCTTTTTGAGAAGCCTGGCTAGAGGTTTATCCATTTTGTTCATTTTTTCAAAAAACCAACTCTTGGTTTCATTGATCTGCTCTACAGTTTTTGTAGATTCTATATTGTTTACTTCTGCTCTGATCTTTAGTATTTCTCTTCTTCTGCTGGGTTTGGGGTGTCTTTGCTGTTCTGCTTCTATTTCCTTTAGGTGTGCTGTTAGATTTTGTATTTGGGATTTGTCTTGTTTCTTGAGATAGGCCTGGATTGCAATGTATTTTCCTCTCAGGATTGCCTTCGTTGCACCCCAAAGCTTTTGGATTGTTTTATTTTCATTTTCATTTGTTTCCATATATTTTTTATTTCTTCTCTAATTGCCTGGTTGACCCATTCATTCTTTAGTAGGGTGTTCTTTAACCTCCATGCTTTTGGAGGTTTTACAGACTTTTTCCTGTGGTTGATTTCAAGCTTCATAGCATTGTGGTCCGAAAGTATGCATGGTATGATCTCAATTCTTGTATACTTATGAAGGGCTGTTTTGTGACCCAGTATATGATCTATCTTGAAGAATGTTCCATGTGCACTCGAGAAGAAAGTATATTCTGTTGCTTTGGAATGCAGAGTTCTAAATATATCTGTCAAGTCCATCAGATCCAATGTACCATTCAGGGCCCTTGTTTCTTTATTGACCGTGTGTCTAGATGATCTATCCATTGTTGTAAGTGGAGTATTAAAGTCCCCTGCAATTACCACATTCTTGTCAATAAGGTTGCTTATGTTTGTGAGCAATTGTTTTATATATTTGGGGGCTCCCGTATTCGGCGCATAGACATTTATAATTGTTAGTTCTTCTTGATGGATAGACCCTGTAATTATTATATAATGCCCTTCTTCATCTCTTGTTACAACCTTTAAAGTCTAGTTTGTCTTATATAAGTATGGCTACTCCAGCTTTCTTTTGACTTCCAGTAGCATGATAAATAGTTCTCCATTCCCTCACTTTCAATCTGAAAGTGTCCTCAGGTCCAAAATGAGTTTCTTGTAGACAGCAAATAGATGGGTCTTGTTTTTTTATCCATTCTGATACCCTATGTCTTTTGGTTGGTGCATTTAGTCCATTTATACTCAGTGTTATTATAGAAAGACATGGGTTTAGAGTCCTTGTGATGTCTGTAGGTTTCATGCTTACAGTGATGTCTCTGGTACTTTGTCTCACAGGATCCCCCTAGGATCTCTTGTAGGGCTGGTTTAGTGGTGATGACTTCCTTCAGTTTTTGTTTGTTTGGGAAGAACTTTATCTCTCCTTCTATTCTAAATGACAGATTTGCTGGATAGAGGATTCTCGGCTGCATATTTTTTTCTGTTCATCACAATGAAGATTGCCTGCCATTCCTTTCTGGCCTGCCAAGTTTCAGTAGAGAGATCCGTCACTAGTCTTATCGGTCTCCCTTTATATGTTAGAGCATGTTTATCCCTAGCTGCTTTCAGAATTTTCTCTTTATCCTTGTATTTTGCCAGTTTCACTATGATATGTCGTGCAGAAGATCGATTCAAGTTACGTCTGAAGGGAGTTCTCTGTGCCTCTTGGATTTCAATGCCTTTTTCCTTCTCCAGATCAGAGAAGTTCTCAGCTATGATTTCTTCAAGTACACCTTCAGCACCTTTCCCTCTCTCTTCCTCCTCTGGAATACCAATTATACATAGATTATTTCTCTTCAATGCATCACTTAGTTCTCCAACTTTCCCCTAATACTCCTGGATTTTTTTTATCTCTCTTTTTCTCAGCTTCTTTTTCCATAATTTTATCTTCTAGTTCACCTATTCTCTCCTCTGCCTCTTCAATCCGAGCTGTGGTCATCTCCATTTTATGTTGCAGCTCATTAATAGTATTTTTTAGCTCCTCCTGGCTGTACCTTAGTCCCTTGATCTCTGTAGCAAGAGATTCTCTGCTGTCCTTTATACTGTTTTCAAGCCCAGCGATTAATTTTATAACTATTATTCTAAATTCACTTTGTTATATTGTTTAAATCGTTTTTGATCAGTTCGTTAGCTGTCGTTATTTCCTGGAGGGTTTTTTTTGAGGGGAATTCTTCCATTTTGTCATTTTGGATAGTCCCTGGAGTGGTGTGGAACTGCAGGGCACTTCCCCTGTGCTGTCTTGAATAACCTGTGTTGGTGGGCGGAGCCGCAGTCAGACTGGTGTGTACCTTCTCTTCCCCTCTCCTAGGGGCAGGATTCACTGTGGGGTGGCATGGCTCGTCTGGGCTACTTGCACATTGCCAGGCTTGTGGTGCTGGGGATCTGGTGTATTAGCTGGGTAGGATCGGCAATGTGCACAGCGGTGGGAGGGGCAGGCTCAGCTAGCTTTTTCTTCACTGATCTGCTTCCGGAGGGGCCCTGCAGCATGGGGAGAGAGTCAGACCTGCCACCGGAGCGATGGATCCACAGAAGCACAGCGTTGGGTATTTGCGTGGTACAACAAGTTCCCTGACAGGAACGGGTTCCCTTTGGTATTTTGGCTAGGGGATGGGCGAGGGAGATGGCCCTGGCGAGCATCTTTGTTCCCCACCAAGCTGCGCTCTATTGTCCGGGGCTCAACAACTCTCCCTCTGGCTCTCTGAGCAGACCTGTTAACTTATAACCCTGACAGCAGAGCTTGCTGTCAGAACACACTCCGTCCGGCCCACCCATTTTTGCAAGCCAGACTCGGGGGCTCTGCCTTGCCCGCAGGCTGCCCCTCCGCCCCAGCTCCCTCCTGCCAGACCATGGAGCGCGCATGCCTCTCCGCCCTTCCTACCGTCTTCCGTGGGCCTCTCGTCTATGCTTGGCTCTGGAGAATCTGTTCTGCTAGTCTTCTGGTGGTTTTCTGGGTTATTTAGGCAGGTGTGGGTGGAATCTAAGTATTCCACAGGATGCAGTGAGCCCAGTGTCCTCCTACACCGCCATCTTCCACTCCAGGAAGTCAGCTTTTTTTTTTTTTAATGTTCATTTATTTTTGACAGAGAGAGACAGAGCATGAGCGGGGGAGGGGCAGAGAGAGAGGGAGACACAGAATCCGAAGCAGGCTCCAGGCTCTGAGCCATCAGCCCAGAGCCCGATGCGGGGCTCGAACTCACGGACCGCGAGATCATGACCCGAGCTGAAGTCGGAGGCTTAACCCACTGAGCCACCCAGGCACCACTGAAAGCTTTTAAAAGAACTATAAATGTTCATGCATGTCAATTCCAACAGGTTTCACAGCTCTTTGCTTTGTATTGCAACAGTATGTTTCACTACGAAATCTGAAATCCGTTGGACATTAACATCTCACCTCACCAGACACACTGGTTTTGCTGGCAGTCACATTTCCTACTCAGTTTTTCTCAGTCTCCCCATTTCTCTCCCTCAACCTTCCCCTCTTTGTGCCTACTTCAAATTCATGTGCCTGAGCCTGGATATAGAGAACCATCTCTTCCTAGTCGGAACATTCTGAATCCAAGGCAGTGCTTAGAATTTCAGGTATAAATGGTTGGATTATGAAAGTTTTTATTCTCTGCATCGTAAAATCTATACTATGTCAAATAAATTGTTGGATTATATAATCAGCTGTTGCTTTAACTATCTTGTTAGCTGTTGCATTGGCATCATGAAGTTCTTCCAGATCCTTCAGCAATGATTCCACCAACCCCACTATAAAGTCCATTTCTAAAGTGTGAACAGTTCTGAAAGAAACTTAATCTAAGAATTCTACTGGCCCATAAATTAGGAAAGAATAAACACATAGCCCTTTTGCATACGAGGCTGACTTCCTAATAAACATCCAGGGTAAAAAAGGTAAGCTACTTTAATTATTCAGGAAATTCGTTCTTTAAATGTGATTGCAATATTTGAAAGAAAAAGAAAAGGATCTGTAGATATGACTATTACAAGTATAATATTTTGTGTAAACATATTATTTTTCAGTTGTGAATTAACCAGGCTGATTTTGAAAAATCTGGCCTATAGATCACAAGTGATCAGTGTGAACCTCTCTGTCTACAGGCAGTGCTGCCACTAGGAAAAAAATTGGTCTTCATGAATATTCACTGAACACCACAGAGTGCTGTGCCAGACTGAGATGGAGAAGGAAAAGGAAAAAATGGTCCATCAAATCAGAAGAGAAGCCCTTTCAGAGATTTGTTTAAAAAAAAAGGGGGGGGGGGGGGAGGGACTATTGAGTCTGATGCATTATAAGATTTTATGTCTTTGATTTCAACCATAAGTAATGTTTTTTTCTCTGGAACTTTCCAGTTTGATTTTTCCTTTATTAACCCAAAGTTTATAACCAAACTAATAATAAAGTACCTGATTTATAAGAGAGTACTGAAAATATCCAGATATTTAGGTTAGTAAATCCAATTTAGACTATAAGAAAAAGTTGCTACCGGACTGCTTATACAATACTGCCCTGCCCACTGTCTTCCTGTATTTCTTTTGATTAGGCTATATTGCCCAACCTACCTTGAACCCCATTTCATTTAGCCAATAACCTTGAAGTGTCTTCATTATTATTGAGTGAAAGTGTGGAAACTAGGAAATATTAGGACAGGATCTATCTCTTTCCATTTTTGTCCTCTGGAGAACTTACTTTATACTACTCTACACACCTAGTGTCTTACATATTTAAAAAAAAAATACAGCAGCATGGTATAGCAGCCATATTAAAGTCTCTGTTTTGTAAGCAAAGAAATTGAGATTCGGACAGGATTGGCCCAAAGTCACACAACTGGTGAATGGCAAAGACTGGGCACAGATGTAAACTGTTAGGACTCCAAATCTTGTGCTCAAAAAGTACATGCCCCCCTGCTCTACAGAGGGCATGCATTAGACCCTTTACCATGCCATCTATCAGCATTGTCATCTATCAGCCATTGCATTTCTTCTGGCTCAAAGAGTTCCTCCACGCTGCAATCAGATAGAATTCCTTTGTTACTGTTAGAACAAAGTAGTTATTGGCCTAAAGTATTGGGCTGGCTCTATAAACAGTCCCCAGATGACCAAATCAAAACTGACCTTGCTGAATCACACAACTGATTCAGAAGATAATTCTTTTGATGCTCCCCTGGGAAGTAAGTGATTAAAAAATAGCATAGGATGAGAGAAATAAGGGATAAGTGCACATGAACCAAACCCATTATAAATATACAAAAAGATAAACTAGAGAACTGAATATCATTATTATTGTGAAGAATTATTTCACATCACACCTGACCACAGTTAGAAAAACTGACACAACACAAGTACTTTGGACAAGATGGCATGGTAAAAAAACTATCTCAAAAATGTTTCCTAATAAAATTCTGAAGACATAAAATGAATGTTCGAACAATTAAGAATAGGTCTTTAAAATGGAAAAAAGAATCTAACTGCATAAAATGAACATAATGCCAGAATACTAACGTTATCCAAACCTGTCTTTCATTTGTCTTATTTACATACCACCTTCAAGATATAATGAAAATTTGGCCACAAAATCAACTTAGAAAGGAGAATTACCTGGCCCAACTGCACAGATTGATTTAATAGCAAAGCACTTCCCTGCAAAGACATTTGTATGCTATCTGGAAGAACTTTCCAGCTCTTCATTTTATATTTTACTAGTGATTGATTTATTATAGGGAAAAGATTCAATCTTTCCTCTTCCTCTCATCAAGAAATGTCAGCAACATGATTTGGTAAAAATGTATATATACATCATCTTATTTTGTGTGACTGAATAGGAAGTCAGCATCTGTGGTTTCAGCTGGATCTCTGTGGCCGCAATATTCACCTTCTGTATTTATCTTCTATTCTTCCTCTTTCGGAGCTGTGTTTCCACTCCTCTAAGATCTCTGGCCCATAAATCTGCTCTAAAAACTACCACATCGAAAACATAATTCCTCCACTCTGATACACTTGTTTCCGGTTTCATTGAGATATAACTGACATACAGCATTGTATAAGTTTACAGTGTGCAATATGATGATCTGATATACTTACATATTGTGAAATAAGAAAACAAAATGTTTCTTTTATACTTTTTTGGTCTCGGTGTTTATTGTTTAACTCTCAAACTAGAACACCAGCTCCCTTAGGAAAGGGACTCTCTTTCCTGTTCACTTCTGTACAGCACAAAATTCATAGCACAAAATTAATACTTAAAAAAAATAATTGCTGACTGTGTATGGCAAGACCTCCAAATGACTTGGTGGGTAACATGGTTTTAAGTCATCAAAAGTTCATGGCAACCTGTAAACATTCAGACTGTTTCAAGATAGAAGCTTAACTGATGGGTTTTCTTCACTTTTGGAAGCCAGTAGCATGCACATATATCCTGTCAGCTCTTAGAAGAATTTAAAGATCAGGGGGCCGTTAGTTCAAATGCTAAAGAACTAGAGAATTTAATTGGAGGAGACAGTAGAAATAAGGAAGTACCTTTTAGAGAAACAAAGAATACCTCTAGAATAAAAGGAAGAAGCGGGGGTGGGTAAGTTGAAAACAACATGAAGAGTCTGGAAATAATCCCAGGGAAGTTGTTCAAGAAAGATAAAGGACCAAAGCCTCACAGGAGGTGGGCTGATGGACAAAGGACCATTAAGCCCAGAAGCTGACTAGAAAGTGAGTTGCTCAGGCACACTACTCAGCACTTACTCCACACTAATGTCCTGTTACCAAGACACAGCCATGACACCAAGTGATCTTATTGATATCTGGTCAAAATTTCACTGCATTACCATCTAGCACCTTAACCATTGGTTGCCCTGTGAGGACAGTTTTCCCCAAACCCTAACAGCAAATTATCCCCAAAGAAGGAAGGTGGAACTCTAGACATCTGGTAGAAAGGGAGAAGTGTTACTTAAGTATGTACTTAAGGGAGGGTGAAATGAGCAATGAGAAATAAGATTTCTACACCAATATCATTGCAAAATGTTGAACCATCTATTCGCAAATTAAGGGTCCTTGAAGCTTGTGAAGTAATAATTTCTTTGTAACTTGTTTGGAGGGCCACTCATCAAACATAGTGGCTTGAATACACATGCTTACTTCTGTTCTGTCCTAAGATATCACCAAAATAACAATAGGTAAGAGATATCATAATTTTGGAAGATGGAAAGTAGGTAGATCAATGGTAACTGGCTTAGCAAAGCAGAGAAAATGAAACCTAAGTGCCTGAAGTTGGGAAGCCAGTAAGAAGTAAGCCAATTGGTATTCCAGAATCCCAGAAAGCATGAGGAATTTGAGAAGTAGCTTAGTACAGAGGGTGGAGGATAAGGAGTGGGCTGAAAATAGGAGCACTGGCTGAAAATCTATTGAGAGAGCAGTTATTTTCCCAGATCCCTTCCCCTGTGCCATTCATCCAGACAACTTTCCCTATCCTATTTCATCAAGAAATTAGAGATTGAAGAAAAAAAAAAAAAAAGAAATTAGAGATTGACTCTAGAAAAATTAAACCAACGATTCCCCTCTTGCTATCAACTCCTAGAATACTGGGAGTCAAGAAATTAGACAATTTGTTTCTGGAGAATTTTTTGAGACACAAGACCTAATATGAGATGTAGGTGTTTTCCCCAAGTCAACTACCAGATCCCTTCCCAATGAACAAGCCCGGCCAGCTTTGTGGTGTCACCATCAATTTCTTGATGCCTCACTGTTAAATACAAATAGTAAAGCAAGCAAAGCTAGCTTTTTGAGGAAACCCTCAATTTGAAAGACAAAGTCCTACAAAACAGGCATTTTTTTCTTTAAAATGGAACTGGGGAAAGAGAAACAATACAAAGAGAGTAAGAAGACATTTATTATGAATAATCTCACAGAAAAGACAGAATAGCAGTCATAAAACAATGTGAGGACATTCTATGTATTTCAAAAGTAAAATTCGGAGAATAATAAAGCATTGTTAAAATTTTTTAGCATTAAAATTTAAATTTTAACAAAAAAGCTGAAAGATAATTCTTCTTAGTTTATTTCTTTCAGAAAGTTTGAAAAGGAAAACATGAATAGGAAGTAGACCACTAGGAGTTATCCACAATGCAAACAGGAAAAAAAAAACCTTTCAAAAAAATTAGATAATTTCCCAGAATTTAGAATATTGGTTTTTAGGGCACCTGGGTGGCTCAGTCAGTTAATTAAGTTCAACTTTTGATTTTCGCTCAGGTCATGACTTCACAGTTTGTGAGATTGCGCTCCGTGTGGAGCTCTGTGCTAACGGTGTGGAGACTGCTTGGGATTCTCTCTCTCCCTGCCCCTTCCTGCTCTCTCTCTCTGTATCTCAAAATGAATAAATAAACAAGAAAGAAGGAAGGAAGGAAGGAAGGAAGGAAGGAAGGAAGGAAGGAAGGAAGGAAGGAAGGAAGGAAGGAAGGAAGGAATAATTGATTTTCAAACTGAAAGACTACACTTGGTGGGAAGGAGTATTATTTTGTAACTTTAGTTCTCCAATAGCTTCCAGATCAGAAGAAATCATATAGAAAAGTTCAGGATCAGAATAGCACTGACTTTTAATAGTAATAAAAACTAGAAGAAAATGAAGCAATGCTTTTAAATATGATGGGAAATTGTGTTCAATTAAGGAATTCCATATCCAAAGTATCAATAATCATGAATATGATTTAAAATATGTAAGTTTTCAAAAAATAAATTATCCTTTACGCATCATTCTCAGAAAGTTACAGGAGACTGTACTCCACTAAAATAAACTATTTGCATATTATCATAGTATCCTTTTGGGGAATGAAATGTCTGTAGTGATATCCCCTTTTTCATTCCTGATATTGATTATTTTGTTTTCTTTCTCCCTTTTTTTCTAGATGGGTTTTACTAGAAGTTTATTTTCTTAATCTTTTCAATGGTCCAACTTTTGATTTAATTTTATTTTAATCTTATTTTTCTTTCTATTTACTTCAAGTTTCACTTTCTATTATTTTTATAGCTTCATAAGGTAGAAACTTATTTCTTCTTCTCTAATACAAGCATTTAAAGCTATAAATCTCTCTCTGGGCATTTTTTAACCACATCACACAAATTTTGATATATTGTATTTTCATAATTGTTCATTTTTAAATATTTTCTATTTTCTCTTGTGATTTCTTCTTTGATTCATGGGTTACCTAAAAGGAGCTATTTTATTTTGAAATAATGGAGGGGCAGGGGGGAGTGTCCCAGATACCTTAATGCGATTGATTTCTAAATTAATCCACTCTGGTCAGAAAATATACTCTATAAAATTTCAATCTTTTGAGATTCATTGAGATTTATTTTATGGTTCAGCACATGGTTTCTCTTGGTGACTATTTCATGTCCTTTTGAAAAGAATAAATATCTTGCCACTGTTGGGTAAAGTATCCAATGAAGTATCAATTAGATCATGCTGATTAATAATTTTTTTATATCTTTTCTATTCTTATTCATTTTTGTCTAGTTGGTCTAACAATTATCAAAAGAGAATTATTAAAATTCCCCAACAATGATTTTTGCTCCCCCATGCCTTTAAATAGCTATTTTTCATATTTTATTCAGTGTTCAATTGCTAACTGCAGAAGAATTAGTCTAATACAGGCTACGCCATCATTACCAGAAAGAGTAACCTAAGATTCTAAGATAGTGTTGAGAAAAATATTTATATTCTAAAGCTTGACTCAGATTTCCAACTCTTACTGTATTATTCCCCTTACCTACCCCATCCCCAATCACATCACAAAAGGATCCAATACCAAGATGCATCATTTCTATTAATGGACTTTAATAACTACATCTTTTGCATTTCTCTTTAAATGAGTATTATATTGCCCTTTAATTAACACATTTTAAAAAACAGATGAGAATAAGATTAAAGGGAGATTTTATCATTCTCCTCTACTGCCCAATTTCACCCTCTTCTCTCTAAAAGGAAAAGGGAGCAATTATGAGAGTACATTAACACACTGAAGATCCTGTCTGTTTATAGGAAATATTTTCTAGAAGTCCTGGAAAATAAAAAATTCATAACCATGACAGGGATTGGTGATGACCAAACTAAAAGGTGATACAAGAGATTTGATGTCTGCTAATCAGTATTGAAAAGGCAGTGCTGAGATTTAAGGGGAGGAAGGAAATCTAGAAAGGAATGAGAATCACCTGGTACATTTGAATCCATGTGTTCATGCTGCACAGTACAGAATTCGAAACCATGAATCTCAAAAATCCCATATCATAAGTTATAGCACCATCATAAAATGCAATTTTGTAGAAACTTTGATTTTATGTGACAATATCTCGCACTCATATAATATGTGAGTTTCAGGCAGACATTGCTTTGAAAATTGAAACTAACTTCATAACTCTAATCTACCTTTTGGTAGGTGTAGAAGTAAAACATCTCCTAACTTGAGGACAAAAACATCTGCCGTATCCTTATCCCAAGGGTCTTCCTGACCCAGCGTTCTTCATGAGAGAGCACACTGAAAGGTGGGAACTCCTAAGGCCCAGCACATTTCAGTGCACCACATCCACTCTACAATGGCCCAGAGAAAAGTTGAAAGGAGATAGGAGAAAAAATCATTTAATTTGAAAGAAGAAAAGACATTGACTACTTTAATGGTCTTAATGCAAAAGAGAAGAATAAAGAGGACAAAGTGTGATTCAACAGAGTACACAAGAAATTCAGAATCTCTGTTCCAATATTAATTCTGTTACTATCACAGCATATGATCAAGTCATCATCAGGGTTTACATTTTTCTTCTTTTTTTTTTTTTTTTGATAAGAATCACCAGAGATGCTTTTTTTTAAAATTTTTTTAATGTTTATTTCCCTGAGCATGAGCAGGGGAGAAGCAGAATCTGGAGCAGGCTTCAGGCTCTGAACTGTCAGCATAGAGCCCGACATGGGGCTTGAACTCATGAACCATGAGATCAGGACCTGAGTCATGACCTAAGTCAGATGCTTAACCAACAGAGCCACCCACCCCAGGGTTTATATTTTTCATCCATTAATTAAGGAGTCACATAGAGAAGGTATAAAACTTAAGCCATAAAAAGAGTTCAGGTATTTCCCTTATTAAATGTCTACCAGGTTCTGATACAGCACTCCATTCTTTCTATATGACTACTGAAAACCTTGAGAAAGCTGAACTTTCATACTTTACCTCAAAACTAAGGCTGGCAGACAATCCCCTCAAAAAGATCTCTCTTAACTATAATAACCACTATTTTTGTCATTCTCTACTCTCATCCTATATTATTTTCTTATTTTATATTATTTTATGTTATTCTATTATTTTATTTTATTTTATCTTACCTTAATTCTAGTATGGTTAATATACAGTGTTACGTTAGTTTCTTCACACCACTTACCACTGTCTGAAATTATATTACATATATTATTCTCCTTGTTTATTACCTACACTATCAACTCCATTAGGTATGACACTTTGTTTTCTTCCCTGCTATCTCCCCAACATTTAGGAGCCATTCTTAGCCTAGCCATAGTGGGGACTAAATATTGACTGAATAAATGAATATACCTAATCCTGGAATCCAAAAAAACATTTGTACTGAAGCAGTTTGAAACAGTTCCAGTGCTTCTCAAACTAGGATCTTGAATTACCTGGAAGTCAGCTACAAGTACAATACACTAACAAGAGAAGTCCTAAAGACATTTCACCCTAGGCTATGATATTTCTATAATAGCCCACTCCACTCCTGGTACCATATGCTGCTGAATGACTTCTGTGGGCTAAATGCAGTATTTTTGCAACTATTTTGGTTATCCATAGCCTACTCACATGCTTTAACTTAATTATGAGTTAAGTACTCTCACACCAGGTGCTTAAAAAAAAGTGGGGGGGGGGGGTGCATATATTGAGTATGTGAACAAAAGAAAGAAATAGTAATGTCACCAACTGACCTATCCTAAAACGTCCCCTCCGGGTCTCAGAATAGGAGATCCTTAATGACTCCAGACATATTTCCCTTCCTGAGTTGTGGCTTGGTGACTTGGTTCCCCATCTTTCCCATTAAAGGTAGAGACATAAAACATCATCACAATGAAGATATAATGCCAGCAACAACAGTCTTATACTGTGAGCAAGACACACACACACACACACACACACACACACACACACACACACGTACCTGTCCATTAGAACAAACCTAGCTTCTCACTGATCCCTCTACTTCAGGGTTTATTTATAGGATCCTAAGACCCAGAGAGACAACAGGTATCTACTACTTTCTACTGACTCAAGTACTTTATCTAGTTGAAGGAAATACATTCGATAAGTCAGATTATTTGTATATGCACATCTTATTGGATTATTTGATTTATTATTTTAAACCAGAGTACATTTACTATCTAAGTTCTGAATAGTATTACTTCCTTTATTCCTTTTACTTTTTTTTGTAAACAAAGAAGAAAAGACAAAACCCAATGTCCAAGAATAGGTCACCATAATAAAACTTTTTAAAAATATGGCCTACTATCATCACATGGCAAACAGCAGTACAGGTTTTTGATATCAATAAAATCTGTACCTTAGAAATACATGTTCATTTTGTCAACAACAATTTAATTTCAGCCAAAAAAAAAATCCCACATCACATTAATTTTAAGTTACTGGTTTTCTGAAGAGAAGTATGTATTTAATTTGTTAAATTGCTTTAGGTTTATAGTGATAAAAGAGCTAATCCTGAGTTATAGGCTTATACATTTTGAGAATCATTATCATAAAAACCATTGAAGTCAATAGTGGTGATCCATGAGAAATAGTATTTTAAAAAGGGGGAAAAAGAGAAGTGTAAATTTTGTGAAACTAATGGAAGGGTTTAATAAATAGCCAGATAAAGTAGCCAGATAAAAATACACATACAAATACTAATCGTATTCTTATATGTCAGAGATAAATAGCAACAATTGATAATGAAGGAAAAGTTTTCTCTTGTAATAGCAACAAATATATTTTTAAATACTTACGAATGACAATAATAATAACAATACACATAATATATATTTAACTTTAACAGAGACAGAGGAGTGGCCAGAGAAACACAATTTGGGGAGGTTTGTTTAGGAAAACTTTTTCTTTCAAATGACAAGAGTCAGGAGCAGATATATAAACCAATGAGGAAAATCCCCTTGAAAGAGCAATGTTAAGTGTACTTCTGAGAGAAAGGTGAGTTGCTGAATTCATCTAATTAAACACGTTGAATTTATGTCCACATTAGGTATTTTTCCAACAATTGTTCTTTCTTCTCCCTGACCTGATCTTGTGCTGTGGTGAATCACAGTAATGGAAATAGCATTTCTCTATTTTTCTGATTGTGGGAAAATCAAAATATAAGAAGAAAATTCTTTTGACCTGATCTCCATCAACAGAGTAATCTGTATAATTGAAACAAGTATACTGATAATCATGATAATTTGTCTTTTAAAGATAAAAATAATCTATTGCTTTGATCGTGCAGATAATTGCCTCAATTCTTCATTGCACACTGCTAGTGTGGACTGGGTCAAAATAAAAGGGACCGTCCATGATTATCATTTTATTTGCATAATTATGCACGGAAGAAAGGGAGTAGGAATTTTTGTTTTGAAACATCTCTCTTTTCCACTTTTGTGGTGTTGGTTCCACATAATGTTTTATCTTGAATATCAAAACTAGCATCCCCACCACACAATGTTGGCTATGCAAATGTGAGTCTGGATCCCATCAAACCAGCTCAGTCTATATGAATAAAATCAAGATTCTGTGGAGATTTAAAAAATGTATCAGTGTTTATTAAGTGTTGAAGTTCCCAGTCACTAAGCTATGAACAGCAAAATTTGTCTGGATAAGGCAATAGAGATTAGAATATTTTTTTATTTTTAGTAGAAAAGTAAAGTGAATTCCTATATATAAGACAAGCTGTTGGGGCGCCTGGGTGACGCAGTCGGTTAAGCGTCCGACTTCAGCCAGGTCACGATCTCGCGGTCCGTGAGTTCGAGCCCCGCATCGGGCTCTGGGCTGATGACTCGGAGCCTGGAGCCTGTTTCCGATTCTGTGTCTCCCTCTCTCTCTGCCCCTCCCCCGTTCATGCTCTGTCTCTCTCTGTCCCAAAAAAAAAAAAAAAAAAAAAAAAAAAGAGCTGTTGAGCTCTTTTTCTCTCCTTTGCTTGTGTGTTTACTCTTTTAGTTAATGGCCTTTTTATAATTTCTCTCTTTTCAACACTAGTCTATGTAAGTGATAAGGGTATCACACCTTAAGGCACCAAACTGCAAAAGATAATCCCTAAAGGTGGTATCTTTCTATAATGTATTAAATTAACAAGTAGGAACTTCACACCATTTTAAAGGATGATGCTGATATAAACTCACCTCAAGACTCATTTGGGGAAAGTATACATTGATCCTTCCCATATGCAGCATGAAGCTATTCAATCTTAGAAGATACCACAGATCAGGTCTCCAGGAAGAACACTCTGAGGTACATAGTTAGGGGGATGGGAGGATGGGTGGGGAAGGATTTATTGAGATGTGCTTTCAGGATCAGTACCTGTAGGGGAGTGAAAAGGGCAGGACTGGGCAGAGGAAGAAGATGAACTTTGTAGCAATCTCAACAAAAGCCTCAGCTAATTCCACAAGAATTTCTGGAGCTAGAATGTCCCTTTGCGGTTATCCTGTGTTGGGAAGAAACAGAGCCTTTATAATCCCACATGGACCAACCTTTGTATGTGGGTTGCCCTCCCTACCAGGATGGGGGAAACCTTGGCCAAGGTACCTCACTTCAACCAAGGACAAGTCCCAGAGACTCAGCTGAGCGTTATCAGTTGCCCACATTCACAGCAACTGGGGAAAAGAGTGTTCTTGTCCTAAAGACAGGAGGTTTGAGCAACATATTGCCAGCATCTACCACACAGGGGTATTAGGAAACAACAACTTTTTTTAAATCCAAAGGTTCTATCAAAGAACTTGACAAGAGAATCACCTGTGATCTCTTCTACTTAATTTTGGTGCCTTAATTTTTAGGAAAATCAAAAGGAAAGGATTTCAAATGAACTCATGCCTCATAAAAAGTTCAGTTTCACTTAGATTTTAGTCTTGGATCCCATTATCTCTCAGTTAAATTAGATCCCAAAACTCCAAAGTAATTTTCAAGTCCCTTTGATAGTATTAATACTGGTACCTTTTAACTAAATCTGAGAGTAAAATAAGTCCCAGAAGAGGACGAATGAAAATGATTGATCATAGAATTCCAGTCCTGAAGCTAGCACTGAATTCAGGCTGCTGAATTCAAACTAAGAATTCAAAAGAACTTCTTTAATCCTAACTAACTCCATCATCATCCATTTTTCCAAAAGAACAGAATTGCTAGTGAACCCATAATGAATTTGATTATCCTTGCAAAACCTAGTTATGTTATGTTTCTTCTACTGAGAAAAAGTATAACAGCCACACTACCTCTTTTTTTTTTCTTTTTGTCTTTCCCTGTCCTTCTTTATAAAGGTCATCAGCTACATCTGGGGTCTCTATAACTCTGAATAGCCAACTGATAGTTATGAAAAGATCATCTACCCTCCCAAATATATGAAAGTCAGCCGTCTTTATTTGGGCATTTTGCCTGGGAGAGGTGCAAAAGAAAACGGAAACGGCTACATTGGGTCTACTATCTCACTTTATGAAGACTTGTGTAGCATCTTTGTTCCTTAGAGGCACAAAATGGAGACAACTAAAAATAGAGGACATTGATCTTTTCCTGGCACTAAGTTTCACAGAAGAATAGCTTTTTGCAAAAGAGCAGCTTTATTTCATCTATTTAAGTATTCCACATCATGCGTGCAACATAGCATTTTCTTTAATGTATTCCATTCCTGGTTCTGCTTTTATTTTGTCAAAAGCAACTTTAATATTAATGATTCGTACCAAAAAGAGGAGACTGGAAATACTTAGTTCAGAATAAAGTGACTCCTCTTTTTGTCATAGGCAGGAAGTTAACTTAAACTGATGTTAAACTGTCACTGAACAGGAAAACAAAAAATGCAAGCCATTGATTTTAACAGAACTTGTACATTGTTTACACTTGTGAAAGCCAATTTTTAGTTATTTGCAACAATTTTCTATTATAAAGAAGTGACATGTTCCCTGCTGTTTTCATCAGGCATACGTTTTCATTTTCTACTGGAATGTTTCCATGTACTTGTGTATGATTATACCCCAATTTCTGTGTAATTTTTCTAGAATATGTAAGGATAAAACTGTGCATTTTTGTAGTAGGAAGAGAATTCTAGGTCTTATTCAGCAAGTTTTCAAAAGTAAGAAGGGGTATACAAATAGTTCTTGAAGATGGATAACAAAGAATACTAACAATAAATTCTTTCTGATATCCAAGACCCACCTAACTGTGCATCTAGTTTGTTTTTCTTTCAGAACGTTAATCTGAGTCAAGATAAAAGCCAAGATACTAAAGGAGGCAGTCTTCCTGGACTGTACATCCAAGGAGTATATTTGTGACATGCCACACCTCCTCCTGGGTCCCCTGCTCTGAATACCCTCAAGTGCTCTCTGGAGCTCTGCATACTTCCACTTCCATCATGGCCAGAGAAATGTTTCTGGAACAATACCTAAAGTGAACACAGAACACAAACATGCAATATTTTGGTACAAAAATATTGTTGCTAAGAGAAAAGGAAGAAAATTGGCTGACAAGGCAGAAATGAGGGTTTTGCAATTTAGCCTTAAGAGAGAGAGATCAAGTTCTAATTAGATACCCACAGACCTGAAGACTCCTTGATGAGGAAGGTGGGTGAAGATTGCTGGAGTCTAGACAGGGTGCCAACTGGCTCTCCCATGCAGTGACTTGGAGTAGGTCAAACTCTGCGACCTTGTGCATCAGAATGCAACTAGAAAACACTTTGGGCTTAAAGAGCTCTGAGCTACACAGAGCTCACTCTGGTTTCCTGTCTAAAGCATGCATCTTCATTGCATCTCCAAAGTCAAGACTAACCCAAGAATGAGAACTAACATACCCTTACTGTTGTTGGTTACATTGTGTCCCCAAAAAGATATGTTGAAGCATTAATTCCTGATGCCTGTGAATATGACCTTATTTGGATATAAGCTCTTTGAAGATGTAAACAAGTTAAGATAAGGTTATACTGGGATAGGGTAGACCCTAAACCAATATGACTGGTGTCCTCAAAGAAAAGAGATGTAGACACATGCATAGAAGGAAGACAATATAAAAACACACAGAGAAATAGTGATTGACGGATTATGGATGATTCATGGATGATTGGAGGATGTGTCCACAAGCCAAGGAACACCAAAATTGCCAGCAACCACCAGAAGTTAGGAAGTGGCAAGGAAGGATCCCCTCTTAGACCCTGAGAGAGAGGGCGTGGCCCTGACAACCCCCTGATTTCAGACTTAAAGTCTCCAAAACAGTGAGACAATAAACTTCTGCTGTGTTAAGCCACCATGTTTGGGATAATTTCTTATGGGAACCCTAGGAAATTAATACGCCTACGAACAGGAAACAGAGATGGTGCTGCATTGAGGGAACTGTAGAAAGTAGCATGAAGCAAGCAACATTTGAGCTGTACCTTAACAACTGGATGAGATTTTAATAAGTTGAGATGATGGAAGAAGAGGGGAGGACAATTGACAGAGACTGCACAAGGAAGGGGGAGCAGGGGAGAAAGGCAGGTCATGCTTGGGAAACACCACGAAATCCCATTTTAGTGTGCTGCAGGTATATATGGAATAGAGAAGGTAGAACTACAATGTGACATATGCCATAATGAGGAGACAGCCTAAGGAGCTCACACTTAACCCATAACTAACAAAGAGCTATTGACCTCTTTTAGGCAAAACATGATTTGATCAGATACAAGCTTAGAAAGCTTTTTTTTTTTTTTTTTTTTTTTTGGTCAGTGTTTGTATGGTGGCTTGGGGGAAAGGAGAGAAACTGAAAAAAAAAAAAAAAGTGAATACCAGTTAGGAAATTACTGCAGTAGTCCAAGAAATGACAATAATAGTAAAATATAAAATTCTATGGGGGGAACAAGAAAGGAACAAAAGAGACAGAAGTGCAAGCTTAGTAGAGATAGAATTGATAGTTCCACTTAATTTTGTGTAGGGATAAAAAGAATAAATGAAAAATAACTGAGCCTGGTTGACTAAGATAAGTGAGGCATCATTAAAAGAAAACGGTTGGAAAGGTGGATTGAGGGAAAACATGAGTTTGAGAAGGGGTTGACGCCAGGTTAAACTGAACTTTTTCCAGCTACACAAAGATTCTGCATTCTTGCTTGAGAAGTCTCAGAGCCAGTTCAGTATATGTGTGCTGAGGCAAGCACAGAGCCAGTTCTTACCTAGGCCTGAGCTGTTATAGCACTAAACTGAGGGTCAGGGGGAAGGCAAAGGAGAAAATGGGAAAAGAAAAACAGACCCAAAATATGTTTGATAACATCTCAGTTGCACACATGTATGGATCCCCTGAGATGATCTGAAAGGAGCCATAATGGGAGGCTGAATAAGCCACAAGCCACAGTCTCAATTATGCCACAGGCCAAGCCTTTTCCAAAGCCCTGAGCACAGCTCATCTGTCCAGGGCAGTCTTGGAGATGGTGGAGTTACTGACAATGAAAAATAGATTAAAGACTTACAGGGGGCCCATAGATTGTTGCTCTTTCTGGTTCAAAATGAAAAATAAAGCTCGCATAAATCCCCAAGTACACATTTTTTTTTAATTTTTTTTTTAATGTTTTTTATTTATTTTTGGGACAGAGAGAGACAGAGCATGAACGGGGGAGGGGCAGAGAGAGAGGGAGACACAGAATCGGAAACAGGCTCCAGGCTCCGAGCCATCAGCCCAGAGCCTGACGCGGGGCTCGAACTCACGGACCGCGAGATCGTGACCTGGCTGAAGTCGGACGCTTAACCGACTGCGCCACCCAGGCGCCCCTCAAGTACACATATTTTAAGCCAGTATATATAACAAGAAGCATTGTAAATACAATAAATAAAAAAAAAAAAGAAATGTTCAGGGGTGCCTGGGTGGCTCAGTCAACTCTTGATTTCAGCTCAGGTCACGATCTCATGGTTCATGAGATCGAACCCCACATGTCCATGCTGACAGTGGGGAGCCTGCTTGGGATTCTCTCTCTCCCTCTCTCTCTACGTCTCCCACCTCAAAATAAATAAATGAACATTAAAATGTTCAAATTTCTAGTCCAAAGTTAATATTTTTAAAGGCACTAAGGTATCTAAGTTACACTTGTTAAATTATACTCTCTAGAAAACTATACTAGCCCCCATTGAAAATTCTTATTTCTATAAACTGGAAAAAAAAAAGAAAGAAAAGAAAATTGGAAGTTCCCATTTGTTAAATTAACAGAGATGCAGAAGTTACTAATCAAAAGAAGAATGTGTTACAGATCGGCTTCTACCGTTCAATAGCACCTACCATAGACCAGACACTGTTTAACATCGGAATGAGCATAAAAATAAAAATACATGGCCCACACCTGCATGGAGGCTATAGACAAAATAAAGGAAAACAACAAATAAGTAGATTAAACAACCAAAAAAAAAAAAAAACTGTGATAGAAACTAATGTGTAGGGGGTATCTACTTTAAATAGAGTGGGCATGGAAAATTTCTCTGAGGAGCTGACATTTAAATTGAGATCTTAGGATGAGAGAGCCAATATTGTTGCTTTTTATGAAGATATAATTGACATATAGCATTGTATAAGTTAAAGGTATACAATGTTGAATTGATACATTTATTATTGCAATATGATTACCACCAAAGCATTAGCTCACACCTGTCTTATGTCACATAAAACATAACTTTGAAGTATATAATACAGTATTGTTGACTATATAGCCAGTATGCTATCCACTAGATCTTTAGAATATATTCACCTTCTAGTTGCAAATTTCTAGCCTCTCATAACATCTCCCCAGTTCCCCCAACCTCACAGCCTCTGACCAACAGGTACATGAAAAGATGCTCAGCATCACTAATCATTAGGGAAATGCAAAGCAAAACCACACTGAGATATCACCCCACACATGTCAGATGGATATCAAAAGACAAGAAATAACAGTGAGGGCGAGGATGTGGAGAAAAGGAACCCTTGTGCACTGTTGCTGAGAATGTAAATCGGTGCAGTGTCAGGCTCTGTGCTGACAGCATGCCACTATAGAGAACAGTATGGAAGTTCCTCAAAAAGCAAAAATAGAACTACCATATGATCCGGCAATCCCACTTCTGGGTATATATCCAAAGAAAATGAAAACAGGATATTTAAAAGATATCTACACACCCATATTTATTTCAGTATTATTCACAATAGCTAAAATACGGAAATGACCTAAGTGTCTGTTAACAGAGGAATGGATGAAGAAGTTGTGTTCATATATACAAAGGAATATTATTTAGCCAAGAGAAAGAAGGAAAATCCTGCCTTTTGCAATAACATAGAGGAACCTTGAGGGCATTGTGCTAAATGAGAGAGAGAAATCAGAGAAAGACAAATACTGTATGATCTCATTTTTTTGTGGAATCTAAAACAGCCGAACTTAGATAAGAGCAAATCTTTCAAAGAACTGAGGGAGATATTTTTCTGATAAAATAAATGATGAGAAGGCCCTAAGTCAAGAAAGTCCTCAGTATGTTCAAGGTACTGAAGGAAAAGATCATTCCAGATGGAGCAAAGTGAGAGAAAATGAGAAAGTCACCAGATGAAGCTGCAAAAACAAACAAACAAACAAAAACAAACCACACACACACACACACACACACACACACACACACACACACACAGCAGGAGCAAGACTGAGCAGTGTCTGATAGGATACCACAGAGTATAGAGCTTGGGTCTGTTTCTGAGCATAATGGGAAACTGGAGAATTTTATAATCCAATTTTCTTGCTTAAAATTTTTTCATACTTGCTGCATAAAAAATAACACAGAACTTGACAAGCCCTAGATTCTCAATGAGAAGATAGAAGACAGGAGGCACAACAGGAGGATCTTTGAATAATCTAGGTAAGAAATGAGAGAAGTGGACATATTCAAGAGATATGTGAGATAGAACTGACAGGAATTCACAACAGATTTGAATAGAGATGTGATAAAGAGGGAGGAACCAAAAATGATTCCTAATGTGGTGACTTGGGCAACTGGCTAGATGCTAGATAGTGCCATTGACTAAGACAGAGGAGAAGCAGATTTGGGAGAGGAAATCGAGAGTTGAGGTTTAGACATGTCAAGTTTGGAATGCCTGTGAAACTGTCATCAAGGTGCTCACATAGTGAGTTGTTAAAAATAAGATAAGAGACCAAAAATAGAGTCACTTATGCTAAGCACCAAGTCACCGAATCAAGACTTAATTTTAAGTTTCAGCTCTCCTAGAAATGGAATATTAGGGGCGCATGAGTGGCTCAGTCAGTTGAGCATTCAACTCTTCATTTCAGCTCAGGTCATGATCCTAGGATTACGGGATTGAGCCACACTCAGTGTGGAGCTTGCTTAAGATTCTTTCTTTCTTTCTCTCTCTCTCTCTCTCTCTCTCTCTCTCTCTCTCTCCCTCCCTCCCACCCACCCCCCCACCCCCCGCTCATGCTCTCTCACATGCTGTCTCTCACTCTCTCTCTAAAAATTAAAAAAAAAAAAATTTAAAGAAAGAGTATAAAATTTCATATATTAAAAATTAAATAATAAATAAACAAACAAATAAATAAATAAATAAAAAGAAATAGAGTATTAAACCAGTCGATCAGGAATTGCCTGATAAACATTAGTTACATCATGTGCCTGATAAACCCCTGACATCCCCTATGAGGAAAATAATCCTTCAATAACCAACCCACTTTTTTGCCTAGTATAACTCCCTTGTTCCTTCTCCCTTCTGCCTATATAATCTCTTGCCTTGTATAGCTTTTCAGATTTTCTTTCTATCTAGTAGATTGGATGCTGCCTGATTCATGAATCACTGAATAAAGCCAATAGGATCTTCAAAATTTACTCAGTTGAATTTTTTTTTAAGAGTCTAGAGGTCAGAAAAGACATCTGGGCTGGGCATATGCATTTAGAAACAGAAGAGACCACCCAGAGAATGTGTAAGGAAACCCCTACACTTAGAAGTGAGGTGAAGGAAGAGAAATCTGCCAAAAGTCATTATCATTGTCAGCACACATGCAACAACATGCCCTTTTCTGATTAAAGTCCATTCCTACCCTCCTAGAGTCAAGCATTATCTTGACTGTTACGATAACCACTTCCTTACTTTTTTATATAGTTTTACCACCTAAATACTCAAACCTAGTGATATGTTTAGTTTGCCTGTTTCTGGCATCAGGGTTAGTCTACCTGCACACAATGAGTTGGAAAGTAAATGCTCTTTGTGTGTTCTCTGGAATAGTTGATTTAAGATTAGAATTATTTCCTGCTTAGAATGTTTGGCAGAAATCATAGGTAAAGCCTTATGGGCCTGAACTTTTCTTAATTGGAATGTATTTAACTACTGATTCAGTTTCTTTAATGGTTACAGAAGTATTCAGGATTATTCTCGTTTATTGATATTAATACAAAAAAGTAGTCAAGTACTGTCTAATTGAAGACAACTCTCATCACATATATTTTTCCTTTTAGGAGGAAATTGAGGGAAGAGTGAGTAGGGATAAATCACTATTAAATTACTATCAATTTGCATTTTTAGAATATATATCAGATTACTCAAAAAAAAAGCATTGGATAGCTGACAAAAAAGGCAAGGTTAAGTTTTAACACAGATAACGTACTGGACTCCTCTCATAGGCCTCCCTGGGTTTGCTCAGGCAAAGTTTTCTGCTCAATGCTACCAGTGACTCAGTTAAATCATCTTGCACTGACGGCATTATTGAAAGCCACGAATAGGAAGTTTTGCTCTCCAACAGAAGAAAGTTCATTGCTGCATTTGTTGTGGGGCTGTGTTCCTTGCGGCACTCCACCTACATGGCTGGCGGGGCTGCAAGAGCAGCTGCCCAGTTCCTAACTATTGCTTAAAGGTATGACCTGAGAGCATCTCACTTCTTGCCTTCCATCATCAGTTTCCCTGTTGCCCCTGAAGCATCAAACACTGGAGGATTTTCTTAGTACACATACACACTCATAAATCGACACACACATGCGCGCACACACACAGTCAAGGCTCAGAAGTCTGTAGACTCTGGGCAGACGGGCAAGGCCCAGACTGGTGTTTGCTTCATCTGCTCATCCCCTAGGGCTGTTGTTCATGCAGATTTTGCGGCCCCTGCTGTTTTGAATCCAGATTCCCAAACCAGAGCTGGAGGGACTAAGAGGCACAAAATACAAGAGAAGGGCAGATGACATCCATGGAATGAACTTTGACTAATGAAATGTGAGAACTGGCACATATTTTTTTCTCCTTCTCTCCCTGATCTGAGACTAATTTGAGGCACAGTTAGTCTACAGCCTCAGTGCAGATGTCTCCTAAAACCAAGTAATCCTTTGCACACATCACAAAGCTCTGGCCAGCTCATTAACATGTCCCACTGCATTTTCCATCCCTCCTTTCCTGCCACTACCTCTCTGCCCTCACTCCTGATCCTGGCATTGCACTCCACAATTAACTATTAACATGTAAGATTGGGCCTCAGACTATTTTCTAAAGACCCCAGGCTAAGACAGATAATCAGGTACTACTATATATTTTAGGCTAAAAATATCTTCTCCCATGTTTGCCATATACTGCTTACTCATATGTTCATAATGATAACCACTGTCTCTCAAACATTTTTAACTCCATTACTTCTCTCTATGGTCACACTTGCCTGTCAAAGCCAACCATTCCCTTTCTTCTTCTGTCATTTGTTCCTCCCTCCCTCCCTCCCTTCCTCTTTCTTTTATATAATACACATACGCAAAAATGAATAAAACATAGATGTGTATTTGAACAATAACACACTACCCAGGTCAAGAAATAACATCATTATCAGCACCCCAGCAGCCACATACCCCTTTTTATGAAAGTCCACTCCCAGCACCCCAGACTTAAGTATTATACTACCTTTATTAAGGTACTATTTATTTATTATTTCGAGAGACAGAGAGAACACAGGCAGGGGAGGGGAAGAGAGAGGGGGAGAGAGAGAGAATCTCAAGCAGGCTCCATACGTCAGCGCAGAGCCCAATGTGGGACTGGATCCCATGAACCACAAGATCATGACCTGAGCCAAAACCAAGAGTTGGATGTTAACCTACTGAGCCACCCAGACGTCCCATGCATTATTCTACCTTTAACCATCACTATGTATCAGTTCATGAAAGTAAGAAACAAAACTGGAACTGTCCTTCTTTGGCACCAGATGAAGAGGTTTTCTCTACCTAACAACTAATACCCAAGTAAGACCTAAAGTTTATTATGATTATGTGTGCAACGTACAGCCAAAAATTTGACAAAACAATTCATCTTCTCATTCTAGAAAACAGGAAAGTCTATAACCATCACAATAACAAGAAAAAGAATGTCAAATGGGCACCTGGGTGGCTCAGTCGGTTACGCATCTGACTTCGGCTCAGGTCATGATCTCGCAGTTCTTGAGTTCGAGTCACGTTTCAGACTCTGTGCTGACCTCTGGGAGCCTGGAGCCTGCTTCAGATTCTGTGTCCTTCTCTCTGCCCCTCCCCTACTTGTACTCTCTCTCTCTCTCTCTCTCTCTCTCAAAATAAATAAACATTAACTTAAAAAAAGGAGAAAAATGTCAAATGTACCTTTCATGACTCAGGATTCCTCTGATGATCTCAATTTCACCTATAAGAACATACATTGTGTTTAAGACAACAATTCCGGAAATAAAAGGTAACTTAGGTAGGTCAAAAAGCAGACTGAAGATTGAGAGTTTCATTCCTGGATCTGCAATTAGCTCACCACTACTTTTATAAAATGCTTAATTTTTCTCCTTAGCAGCAAAATAATATACTACAACATAATCAACAAACCCAACCAACAAGGCAGAGAGACAGGTATTGATTTGCTTTCCTAAGACCCAGGGGCTTCAGTGAATCAGACTTCTGGGAAGCTAACCATTCCTTAAACACATCATAGGTTTACAACTAAAATGTGAAACTCAGATTGTCTCTTTCTCTCTAGGCCTTGGTGGTTTGTGGGGCTGGGAGGGTGGAAATTTTCACCTGCTGAGGGGCAAGTTTTCTTTTTCTTTTGCAAAAATAGTTGAGGGAGAAAAGGATTCACATCAGCAGCCAAAAAAATACTTTTGAAATTATTTTTTAATTATCCTTCCTCTATTACCCTTCTGTTACTTCCCCCATGAAAGCCCTGTATACATCCTTCCATACCTTTTTTTCATAGAAATGTATTGAAGCACAGGTATACGTGCATGGACTTCCTGGTTTTTTATTTATACACAAATGGAATCTTTTTATGCATAGTATTTTGCTTTCACATATTACTTTTAGTTTTGTAATATAAATATTACTTTTACTAGCTTTATATACATCATGGATATAATTCTAGATCAATAAACATAAGATGAATTCATTCTTATTAACTGCTGAATAATATCACAGTATGGATGTAAAAATTAATCATTTCTCTACTGAAGCCCATGCAAGTTACTTTCAGATTTCTGCTTCTACAAATAATACCTCAATAAACTTCTTATCTACTGGAGTTTTTATTTCAATGGAACAGAGTTCCAAAAATAGGACTCCTGAGTAAAAAAAATTACCTGTATTATTTATTTTTAGATATATAGCCTACTTTTTTAAAATGTTGTAATTTATACTTCTACAAGGAAGAAATGAGTGCATAATCTCTTACTGGCTATTTTTAGTGTGTAAATTTTGTCTAATAGGTGGAAAGTAGTTGTGCTTTCTAACTCATGGTTGCACTTTCCTAATTACTCCTGAGGTTAACTATCTTCTGTATGGTATTTATCTCTACTTTTTTTTATTGGTTTGGTTAGCCTTTTCAGTTTCCTAATTTGAGTTTTATTTTTGGAATCAATTTGTGGGAGATCTTTGAAGGATACTAACCCTTTTTTGGGCATTTGGTTAATATCTCTCAAAACTCTCCCACAAATCTCCATATGTGATGTAAACTTTCTTCTCAGTTTATGGTTCTTTTTTACCTTTGCTTGTGAGGTCTTTTGCCATATAGGGTTTTTTTAAAATGTTTATTTATTTGTTTTGAAAGAGAGAGAGAGAGAAAGCAGGAAAGGAGAGAGAGAGAGAGAGAGAGAGAGAGAGAGAGAGAGAGAGAGAGAGAGAGAGAGAGAGAGAGAGAGAATATCCCAATCCCCAGCTAGGGCACTCTATCTCATGACCATGAGATCATAACGTGAGTTGAAATCGAGAGACAGACACTTAACTGACTGAGCCACCCAGGTGCCCCTACCATATAGATTTTTAAATTTTATATAATTGTGATAGGAATTATCAGGTGCCCACCAAAATCTGTTCTGCTTCCTTCTTTTATGCATGACTAGAATGTACTTCCCTTGAAGTTCGGTGTGACCTGGGACTAACTTTCACCAATGTAATGTCTGCAGGAGTAGTGTATATCTCTTCCCAGATTTAGGCCTCAAAAAGTAGCCATGCCCAGTGAGCCTGGGTGGCTCACTTGGTTGAGCATCTGACTCTTGATCTCAGTTCAGGTCCTGATCTCATAGTTCGTGGTATCAAGACCTGCATTGGGCTCTGCACTGACAGCATGAAGCCTGCTTGGGATTCTCCCTCTCCCTCTCTCTGCCCTTCCCCTACTTGTCCGTTTTCCCTCTCTCTTTCTCTCTCTCTCAATAAATAAATACACTTTAAAAAAAATTAGCCATGCTCCCTCCATGCTCTCTTCCTCTTTCTGCCAAGTGGAACTTGAACATGGACAAAACAGCCCAGTTTTGAGCATGGAGAGGACAATATCCGTCGAGATGACAAAGCCACATGTATCAGTTAGGATCCAATCAGGAGATAGAGTCCAGGGGGAATTTTAACGTAAAGAACTCTTAAACTCTGATAAATGATATGAGGAAACACTATATGGGACCCAAGAACTGAGAGAGAGCATCCAGTGAAGGCCAAACTTAGAAAGGGGCTCCTTTCCCAAGGCTGGAGTTCAGGCCTCATTTAATTTAGCCCATTAGACAGCAGAGACTTTTGTTTGTTTGGCCAAGCCAGAGCTGGTGTGCAGTCACTGGACAAGGAGGAAGCACCCCTCCAGAGTGCAGGTAGGTACAGACAGTCAACACAGGTCTGGTGGCATAGGCATGCAAAGGGGGAGGGGGGGACCTGGGGCACAAGACTACAAAGGGAATTGTGGCACCTCTGTGGGCAGAAGGACTTTAGGAACAAGTTTTGGTGTTAAGTGGGCCTCAGGAAAATCATCACCGGACATGGCTGAGGCTGTAAGGTTGCCAAAGTACTGCTCATTCTGGGTGCACATTTGGGGCAGAACTCTACTGGACATCCTCACATCCGCACTGCTCATCCACCATGCAGCCACCAGAAGCAGTAGGAAAAACTCCGGTTTCCAGCAACATCCCTCCAGCACCCTCTATTGAGAAAGCTTGACATCTTGCATACTATAAAGGAAAGATGCCTCAAGAATTCTGTTCCCTACCAGAAAGCATGTATTAAAAATGAATGTGGAGCTTAAAGGCAATAAAATGATAACTGGCACACTGCGACTTGTCAACTTGGAAAGAGCCCGAGTTCCTGAATGACCACACGGTCCACTCACAGCCTACCTCCCACCTGGAATGCTTGCCTCAGAAATGTTACATGAGAGAGAAATAGCTTTTATATCTTTTGAGTCACTTGGAGGGGGAAGCTCTTTACAATAGCAGTTTGTTTTGATCTTAATTAGTTCAGTGGTCAGTTATGTTCATCTTTTCTGCATGGCTTCTGGTGTTTCTGCCTTGCTTGGGAAGATCCCCTAAATTTCATTTATAACTATATAGCAGGTGACTATCCAATGAGGGAAAGAGTAGTCAAAAGAGAATATTGCCACCTGGCTACTTGCCAGCCACTTTCTGATACAAATAAGCAAAAAGAAAAGAAAAGAAAGACAAAGGAACGTTATGTAAGTAAAGTTCCATAAACACAAACCACTCTAGTTCCTTTAAGAAATCTCTGTTGAATACCTTCCAAAATACAGACTTAAAGCAGCTGCAGAAAGAGAGTGATTTAATATAAAATAATCACAATCACAAGTTCTGCTAGTTGGCTGAATGTCTTCACCACTCTATATAAACATTTAATTACACAAGAGGCTCCAAACACAGAAGATGTAGTTCAGTAGAAAGTTCTACACTGTCTTCCTCCAGAAATTATTCCTCTGGGCTACAACTCAGGTCTAACCTGAAGATTGTCCTGTCACATGAAAAGCTAGTTATAGTCTCTCCATGTATTCTCCATTGTCCTCCTTTCCTGTAGCATTATTTTCTTTTTTGTAAGAAAAGAGCATGGCATTACAGGTAAAGTCAGTCAACATTTAAGGCTGTAGTCTGTATGCATGTTGTATTGGTTAACCCCTGGGATAAAAGGCAAAGGAAAACGAGACCCCATCCAGATCCAAAAGTGTTATGGGCTCTCAGGGAATGTGAATCAACCCATGAAATAGGCCACAGGAACTTATCACTGATTAAAGCATCAGTTGTGACAAGTACCCACCAGCTCTAAGAACAATGAAGAGATACCGGTTAAACACATTTTTCACCTCCCTTTTCCTGCACACATCCACAAGTAATCACAGTATATGTATGTGTAAATACTGGCTCACTAATTGAGGCCACCAGAAGACAAGGCAATAGTGACAATGTGGTGATTACCTGAAGGTGGCTGGTGATAAATATCATTGTGCTTTTTGCATTGCATGAATTTATTACATTTCAGCCACTTGTTCTAAATAATATCATAAAATCCACTAACAAATAACAGCTTTCTCACTATTGTTTTTTTGTGATCTGGAATCCTTTTCTGGAAATTCCAGCTTACATTCTGTTGTAATAGAAAACAAAATCACCTACCATTGCTCCCAACATTTTAACCCCATCTATACCTTCCTCCCTGACCCCACCTGATATCCTTCAAGACTCTCTTCAAATGTAACTCCTCTGTTGGGTCTTTTCTGAGTTCCTCTAGAATAGAATTAATCCATCCAGCATGAGTGTTGTTGTAGCACTTGGACACAATTACAACATCTTCATCTCCTACTGATCTGTAGCAGAGATTTGGTCTCATATATAGATTTCTACTGTGTGTCATTTGTACGTGACCAATAAAAGGTTATTAAACGAATGAAATGTTCAAGTTTGCTGCATTATCTCCATCCTCTAATGTCATGACTTTAAATTCTTAAAATATTTCACAAAGTGACTAATAACGTTCCACTAAAATAGTGTGCCGTTTGCATTTAGAGCAATATTAAAAAGCTCTCTGCCACTCATTCAGCAGCCCTTTTCTATGGTGGGTTATGTTCTGGACGTGCGCTGCCCTCTGCTGGTGTCCATTTAAACAAGCGCATACATGGTACCTGCTGTGCAAGGCTGGCCTTTCTTTAAATGGTGGTTCTAAACCCCTGTGGCTCTGGACAGGAGATAACAACGCGGTCATAAACTATTTACAGAAGGCCAGTAGTGCAAAATGTTCACTTTCATTTTATAATTTGTAAAGAATAGGCCAGATACCAAATAGGAAATAAAGGCTGGTAAATTTCTTTATAGCTGTTTATAGGGGTCCTGAGTTGCTTTAAATATTTGTATTATTTTTATTATGCCCATAATTTTAAGTGGCTTTATTCCAATCTTTCTAGGACCACACAACTATATCAAAGAAATAGAACATATTAATGCCACCAAAGTTCCATGATCCCAGGGAAAAGTGAAGAGATTCAAGTAACTGATGGTGCCGGGGCGCCTGGGTGGCTCAGTCGGTTAGGCGGCCGACTTTAGCTCAGGTCATGATCTCGCGGTCCGTGAGTTCGAGCCCCACGTCGGGCTCTGTGCTGACAGCTCGGAGCCTGGAGCCTGTTTCAGATTCTGTGTGTCCCTCTCTCTGACCCTCCCCCGTTCATGCTCTGTCTCTCTCTGTCTCAAAAATAAATAAACGTTGAAAAAACAATTCTTTAAAAAAATAAATAAAATAAAATAATAAAATAAAAAAATAAAAGTAACTGATGGTGCCAATCTTTGCACAAAATCATAAAATAAATGCATATTTATTTATTGACTTGAAAGGCATTAATAATATATTAAGTTAAAACAGTATGTGTATTCATGTGTACATGTAGGTGTATAGATACTGATATAGATATAGTTTCATATATATTGCAGTGTGTTTCTATTATGTAAATACATATTTTATATGCACAGATCTGTAGGCAGAAAGGTCAGGAATAATATATCAGAATGCTAATGACTGTAATTGGTAAGTAGATGGCAACATTTTTAGGTGCTCTTAATTTCTCTATCTGTATTTTTCTAATTTTTCTGAAATAATCAGGAAGTAGTGGGGTAACGAAAAAATGAAGACAAAAAAACTCAGCTAATGTTACCAGGGGAAATATTAATAAACGAAACCTGAAGCCAAGATTAAAACTTCCCTGTTCATGCAAGTAAAAGAGGCACCTTCTGATATAAGCATCACTAAGAGAAACAGATCTATAGCTGCCAATTACGGGAAATGTGCTGAGCCCCAGAAGGCCGTCCTCTTGAGGGGCAGGCTGGGTGAGGCATGGTTCAGCCCCATTTATGTGGCAATTAATCATTAAGCCAGTCTGTTCTTCATTAAGAAGCCAATGAAGTCAGGCCCACGGTTGCTCTGGAAATGTGTATGGCTTGCTAAAAGACTGCTTGAGTTAGTCCAAAAAGGAACCAAACCATAGGCACCACGTTAAGAATGCTCAAGACAGGGGGGAAATGGCATGGACACTTGGCAAAGAAAGCTCAGCAATTTTCTTTTTAATTATTGAGATAAGAAAGTGAGTTTGGTTTCATTTAGCTGTTCAAATAGAAATCTATTTAAATATTTAAACAGAAAAGCCTCCTGATCTACCATCCTGCCCTCCTGTAACAGCTATGGCCTTTCCACAGAGATAAATTTTATAGTGGATTTGGTTTGGGAAACTTCTATTTTATGGGTTAGAAATTGATTTCAAGAGCCTTCAGCAGAGTAAAACACACACAATTGTGTATTTGCTCTGGGGGTAAGTCCACACTCCCTTGCAGTACAAACTAAATCTCCTGCTGGTAAACACTAGGATGTTTGGCATTTGAATTGCTTCTCTTTTAGAGATATGGTCCTGATAATCTCTTTCACAAACCATTAAGGACCCAAACCCTCCCCAAATGCCTCGTTCCTTACTTCCTAGACATCATCCTACACTGTTTTCTTCCATTCTACTTGGGCAAATAAAATTCAACAACCTCAAAGCAACAAATATTTAGGTACCTCCTTGCTGTTCCCAGTGAAACTTTAACCTCCCAGATGGGTCCCTATAACCAGACAAATCTTCCTGCTCTCTTCCATAATGGAAGCCCATTCCATAATTTAAAGGTTTGCTTCAATCATGTATCTTTCAAGAAGCAATTCCATAAGAAGGGGGAGAGGGACCCTGTCACAGCATTTAACCCATCAGCCTTTCCATGTTTCCAGGGTTTTACTCTGCCTAGAATCCCCAGCCCATTTTTTCATCCAGCAAAATACTTTGACTTTGAAGATCTAGCTTAACTGTCAATACCTCAGTCTCCTCTAAAAATGTAAGTTTCAATCATTCCCTGACAATCATTCCCAACTGCCTTGTACATACTTCAAGCAGAGGTCTAACGTTGTATTTCAATTTTTTGTTTATATATCTGTCTTCTCCCTTTATACTGTGCGTTCCCAAGGAAACAGTCTCTCATCATGACATTCCCAGTACCTACTGTTCAAGAAATAATGCTGAATGAATGAATAAATGAATATAACAACCCCTACAGAATCCAATTTGCCTATATACTTTAACAGATCCAAAAGACAGGGTGAGAGCTTTATCTCAACTCTTTTTATGAATCAAACAAGTGCTTTTTTTTTTAATTTAGAGAAAGTGCACAAGTGGGGGAAGGGGCAGAGGGAGAAAGAGAAAGAATCTCAACCAGGTTCCACACAGGTCTCAATCCCATGACCCTGGGATCATGACGTGAGTTAAAATCAAGAGTCAGATATTCAACTGACCGAGCCACCCAGGCGCCCCCAAATGAGTACTATTTTAATTAATATTTAACAGAATGGCATTTATTAATATTTTTGTAGAGGGTAGTGTGAAAGTATCAATTTTCACTTCATGGTTTCTCATGGGAAAAAATAAGCTTTTCAAGAAAAAAACATAGATTTTCCTAGCAGCTCAAACTTCCTTTCACCAAATTCTGCTAACCCAAAACAGCCAGCCAAGAACTGTGTCACATTTTGTCACCCCAGAGAACAAGATTTTTTTTCCTGCTACACTTGTGTGAATTTCCTACATGGCTTTCTTCAGCTCTGTGTACCATAGGTGGCTAGGTAAAGAAAATTTCAGTATTATTGCTTGATTCAAAAGTAAGAGACCCTGTAAATTTTTATGCTCCCAGTGTAGCCTTTTATTTTTGTTAATCATATCTCTTCCTCAAGAAACTTATACCTCCATAATCATGAATTGTACTCTTCCCCCTAAACTCCTTCCTGTTATTATTCCTAACTATTCCACACATAAAGTTCTTCCTGTAACCTTTAAAATTAATCACTTTGTTGGTTAAGTTAAATTTTGTCTACTTCCTGTTAGCCAACAAGCAAGTTGAGAAAGATACAGTCATTCTTTCAAGTACACAGTAGCACAAAATGCAATCTACAAGCTAGCACAAAACCATCTAATAAACCAAAGGAAGCTCCCACTCTAGTAATTCAGCAAAGGTCCAAGCTGTCACTATTCCATCACTTGATTTGTTCACCTGTGAAGCCATAGGTTTGTTATTTGGAAATACAAAGCAGGAGCTGCTGTCCTCATAATTCAGTTCAGGAAAAAATAAAAATAAATTTTTGACATCTATTACTTGAATATTTCAGATGAACACAGGTCAGCATGAACAGTACAAGTAGAAATGTCAGGTTTAATGTCTTTGTAACACAAAACAACCAACCATCGTTAATTGGCAAATCAGAGTATTTTGCCTGTAGTAACACTTCTGTTTTCAACTTAAATATTTATTTACCTGATACATCTCTGAAATCTATAGCTAGTTTCATCCCTCAGCCAGTTTGTACATCAACAGTTTTGTTAAGCATAGCAAAATGATCATCTATATTTGTACATAGTATAATCCCCAAGGCTAAGAGTTAATGTTAATACCCTCTGGATGTGCTAGGATCTCCCAATGAAGTGGTACACAAAATCAATCTTTTGGTGTGCTAATTAGAAAGCAATCTGAATGGACGTGTGACCATTGACCATATGATACATACAAGACAAAGACATTAATGATGTTAAAAAATTTTTTTAAATGTTCAATATGAAAAGTCTTTTATTTCCTAAGCTAGATTCATAATAGATTAGTTTTTACTCCGCAAACATGAGTGAATACACTCCACCTGTGCATCTGTGGCAACCAACTAAACACTACAGTTCTAATTCAGGATTATTACATAAAGTTGGGTTTGTTTCCAAAGCTATTTGGGGTTATAACTGGAACAGAAGTAGCCTATGCTCTTAATTTTGAAACAAAAAACAGATGCATGAAAATATTAACCTTGATGGATAGGATAGCACTAATTTTGCTTCTGGACTTTATTCCTTTTTGGAAAATTTCTTCACAAAGAAAGATTTGTCTGGGGAGATTCCAATTTTCTCACTGTGTTATTAAAATTCAGAAACTTTTGGGGCGCCTGGGTGGCTCAGTCAGTTGGGCGTCCGACTTCGGCTCAGGTCATGATCTCACGGTCTGTGAGTTCGAGCCCCGCATCGGGCTCTGTGCTGACAGCTCAGAGCCTGGAGCCCATTTCAGATTCTGTGTCTCCCTCTCTCTCTGCCCCTCCCCTGTTCATATTCTGTGTCTCTCTGTCTCAAAAATAAAATTAAAAACGTTAAAAAAAAATTTTTTTTTAAAAATTCAGAAACTTTATATAGAGACCGTATAACAGTAGAATATTTGGTGGCAATATTTGGTAGGTGACAGTATTTGGGGTCTAAAACTCATATTAAGATTTGAAACATTTTGATTTATCATAAATTTAATATATGGTCTATCAAATTACTAAAACATTTCCTTTCAATAATGCTTGAAGCTAATACTGCCGCTACTGTAGTTATGAATAATTTAAATTTGAATTTACATGTTTAATCATTTCTGTCTAAAAAAATAGTGAAACGCAATGTTAGGCTGATTGTTTCTCTGATTTCCATGTAAATTGCCTCTGTTAGTAAATTTGCTTGTCACTTAATATAGTCGAGAATTTATTTAATTACTGAATATTTCTGGCTTGTTTTTTTTTTTTAATAAATCTTACAAGCTTTTCTGGACGGAAAACTTTGTAGTGATCTAATATTCAGTTTTTCTGATATATTGGAATAGAGGTTATTTTTTTAAAATCTGACAAAACATGGATTATTTAAATAAAAACAAAGCCTCTCATCTAACTGCATTACTTCAAATGCTTATTTTCTTTATTGTTAATGACACCATCTTAGAAACTGAATATATTTTCCTTTGTGTTTTTCTCAGTGTATTTGATGTCTGTTTTAGATAATACCCCATTTAAATTACTTGAGATTCCTGTTCTTTAAAAGAAATGGGCCAGGAGGAGGTAAGAAGGGAACCGAATTGTCCCTAGATTGTAGAACATGAGATGGCAAAACATGTGGTCAATTATCTTTATGAGCCTGTACCTGATTACACAAGAGAAAACCTGTACCCTCCTAGAAGGCAAGCCCAGAGGTTAAAAGTCATGCTCTCTCAAGAGCTCTCTGCTATGGGGAAGAATCCTCACATACATCAGGGCGAGCCAAAGGCCACACATGGACCAAACTTTCATGAACATGGGCCACAACCTGTCACCACACTTTGCTCTTTACAAGTGCCATCAAAACGTTCATGGATTCATTGATTTATTCACTCAGCACATACATTTTGAGCATGAAGTATGTGTAAGGCACTATGCAATTCCCTAATGCTAGAGGCATGGCCAGCCCATGCCTGCACCTTGACCCCTTCAATAAGTCGGCAGTCTGCACAAGCTCAGAAGCCCATCTACCTCAGAAAAAAGCACAGATTTCTCAAGGTGTCAACCAAAAAAAAAAAAAAAAAAAAATCCCACAGAAACCATTTAGAATCAGAAGATAAAGCCAACAGTGTATATGCTGAATTTGCTAGACCTGTTGCTTAATTCTCTTTAGGCTAGCAATTTAACCTTCACTACAGTAACCTTCCTTTGATGTCTTTCAGAATCTTGGTGCATGGACAGGCCTTGTATTTTATGACTAATTGCACAAACATACACACATCTCCTTAAAATGTATACAAAATTATTCTCTAGACCCAGTTAATTTTAAAACCCTTTGTGCTTAGACCCTCTACAGTTCATTGAAAATGCTGAAGCCAGTATTCTTAAGGGTAGTGGCAAGCCATGGTGGGCAGAGTAGATGCAGGTGATAACACTTGGAATGATAGGGAGCACCACTAATTTGTTCAATAAACATCTTTATTTCCTTACCCTGTATCTGGCTCTGTGCTCTATATAACATTGGAGCTATATAGACAGACATGATTAAAAACAATCACAAGTTAAATTCTTGCCTCAAGCTGCTCATGCTGTCTTAGAACAAGCAGACATGTTAATACTTACCATGCAATAGATGGATATATACGAGACATGTGAACAGGATACTGCAAAACAGAAGCATTACCAGATTGATCTAGAAGCAGGAGAGGAGTCAGAGTTTGACAAAGTAGGTGACAACTGAGCCAAACTGTATCAGACAGGTGGGAATCCTAGGTGAACAAGGGCATAAAAGACATTCAAAGCAGTGGAACGGCACATTGCACTTGGAGAATTAGATGTGGGTAGAATAAAACTGTATCAGGAGATAAAGCTAAAGAAGTAAGCAGACCACAAAGAGCTTTGGATTCATGACTAAGAATAAGCTTGGGTTTTAGTCTGGGGAATCACATGATCAATTTGGGAATGGAACTAGAGGTATAAAATTGGGAATCTTTGACTTACGGATTGAATTTAAAAGTAGAATACATTATATAGATAGAGCTTGTGAGTCAGAAGGGAAGATGGGAAACGAACCCTTTTGAGCACCATCATTTAAGAAGCAGGGAGAGAAATAAGAGTCCATGGGGAACTTTTTAAATCAGCAGCCAGAAGGTATGAGGAAAACCAGAAATGAGAAAGAACACATGAGAAAGGGTTTTAAGAAAGAAGTCTTTATCAATGCAGCAGAGAGGTGAAGTAAGATAAGGAATAAATCCAAAGGATTAAAAAAAAAAAAAAAAGATCACTGGTAGAGTAAGAGAGAACTCAAACTGCAGGAGGCTAAGGAATAAATGGGAGATGAGGACCTGAAGATAATCCAGCCAGGCCTCACAAAGAAACCTAAGGCCAGAGGGGAACTGAGGGTCCTGAGGTTTTATTTTTAAGATAGCATTAGAGGAGAAGAGGTTCAACATGCAGGAGAGATCCACAATGTCAGTAGAGGAACTAATCTTGAACCCTGAGAGAAGGGAGAGAAGAGAAATACAGGTGCAGACAAAGACCATTCTGAAAAATCAGTGGTAGAAGTTTTAAGGGTGTTCACTGCTCTCAGCTCTGGTGAGGAGAAAGGTCTAGAGTAGGAAGCATGATGAAAGTTGTAAAAGTTGTAACAACATGATATAGGGAGTAGAAAAGGGAGCTGAATACAAGAACCTAGAAGAATCACCTGGTGGCTTTCTGGTCTGCTTAGGATTGGAAACCCTAATTTTTTATGATGACATCCATCCACAATGCTCTGGATTTCTATTGAGGTTCATCAGCCCAAGAATAAAACCAGAGAAGACTCTGTTGAATTGATCCAACATTTGACACTGCATGGCAGATAGACAAGAGAGTCAAAGGTGCTGGCCAGAGAAGTTTAAAAGATGTACGTGGAGGAAGGGAAAAAATTAATCCAGTAGTGGTATGTTAGTCAGAAGGCAAAGGGATGTCAGGGAACTGGAAGTCTTCACAAATTCAAGAATTGAAGATGATGAAACTTAGAAAGTGAGACAGCTAAAAGGTCAAAAGGCAGTGGCTCAAAAGCAGAGGAGTTCCTAGTGGTGACCAGATCCAAGGTGTGACCAGGAGAGTAAGCTCCAGATGTAGGATGAAGGTACAGGCAATGAAATTGAGATAAAGGAACTCCAGGCTAGGATACCGACTGTAAGTTCCCCAGGACTTCATTTATTATGTACCAGACATAACAACCTCATAACAGCCTTATGAGGTGGGAACTATTAGTATCATCATCCTCATTTTACAGCTGAGGAAACTGAGACACAGAAAGGTTAAGTAACTTGCCAAAGTCTCATAGCTATTCTAAAAGGCTGAGATTCAAGCCCAGTCTGGCTGCAAAATCCTTGCTCCCAATATTATACTACATTGCTTCTCCTAGAATGAGAGCAGCTGCATCTGGGAGCCATAAGTAGCACGGCTCAAATCAGGAGGTATTTTTCTTAGGGAGAGTGGAAGATGGCCATCTAAATGCTAAATGCTCTCCCTAATATCAGCAGCATTGATCACTGCATTTATTGAGCTTCCACTATGTGCCAGTTTGTGCTATTTTAAAACAATTGATCCTAACATACCAGTTGTAGAGCCAAAATTTCATTTCTTCCATATTCCTTCCCTGAAATTTGAACAAAAGGTTTTTGTTATAAAAACAAAACTAAAGTGATACCCTGGTATTCAGCCTGCTGGGTAGTAGAATCTTAAGTTAATTGATTCTATAAAAATCCACAGCTTAGCAGCCAAATATATTCATCTGGGAAATAATTGAACAATTCACAGTCGAATCAAATGATGCTGCACACACAGGAATAACCAGCTGGTAATTGTTTACTTCACAGCCTACCTATGAAAAAACTGGGAAGTCGTACCAAACACTAGTCAATCTGGCCACCCCAGAACTATTTATATTGCGGTATCTGAGACCACATAAGAAAAATAGGTAAAGAGGTCAGACTCATTTTTTAAACCAAATTTTAAATACCTCTAGAATAGTGTGGCTACATGAAAGAGCTCCTTCTTGCTCAAATATTCAATGCTAACATTGAATATTTGGACTACGCTTGAGTCCATCAGTTTTTCAACATCTGCTGAGAATTATATGAAGAACTGTGGCTTGACTGGCAGCATTGCATAAAATTTCTAGTACCTGAGTTTTGGTGGAAGTGGGATGTCAATATCATGTCATAACATGTGTTATTCAATATTTGTGGCAATAAACTTCAGAACGAACTATGACATAGCATAGTTTTTCTGTGTTGATAGAGGATGGAGTCACCTACATTTAAATTTTATAACCTTCTTTTAATGAGTTACTATTTAGTCAGTCTTCCCCAAAAAATCTTTACAGGAAAGATCTTGTCTCTTCCCACCCTCCATCAAGGAACCACAAGGTCAAAATGTAGAGGCAATAGGCTAAGAAATTAGAGTTAATTATAATCCTCTATAATATGAGCTATCAAGACTTGCTGATCACCCATAGGAAAATGCAAACACATTACTGTAATGGAGATCTCTGAAGAAAGAGTAGCCTAGAGAATAGAGACATTGGTCTTAACTCCTGTAACTGCTAACTGGGCATTGGTCCTTGGATATGATACATAATTTCTGTTTCCTCATCCTTAGAATAATAATTTCTTCCCACAATTTTTGTAAGAAGTACATATATTAAATCATTTAGCATGGGTCCCTCATTTAGAACAAAGTTAAATGGCATTTCTTGTTCCCTGCTTTTAATTTGACCTCTCAGCTGCTCTTAATCCAACTGGCTTCTCCCTCCTTCTTGATACATCCTTTTCTCTTGGATGCACTCATTTTCTCCTGTCTCCTGCTATCTTACAAGGCTCCCTTTCTGGACTTTGCAGGAAAACCTCTTGCACCAAACCCTTAAATGTCAGATTCCTGTTGAGCTTAATATTCAGCCCTCTTCTGTTTTTATCTCTAGACTTTCTCACTAGGCAAATTCATCCTCTCGCAGGCCTCTGAGTATCAACCGGCCAACCAACCTGCTCTCCTGATTAAAGGCTCACATATCTTATTATCTATTTGATATCTCAAATTGGGAGGCCTCACAGACATCCCAAATCAACATGTTCAAAACTGGATTTTTTTAGCTTGACTCTAACCCAATGCCAGCCCTGACCTGCCCCTTCTCCAAGCTTCCTTATCCCAGGAAATGCTTCACCATCAGCCCAGCAGCTCAACGCAGCCTGAGCACTAGCTGATTCTGTTCTTTCCCCACTCTCCACTCCTGGTCCATTATCAAGCCCTGTCAATCTCCTGTCAAGATGATGTACATGTTCCCTTCTAATTCAAAGTCTGGTCTTCTTAGAAGTGATTTCCAAAGGAATCAGTAGCTTTCAAAAACCTCTAATAAAATGTATTTTAAAGATTATTTTTAATTGAAGGTTTGATCACAACTAGATAAATGTTTTAAAGGCAAAGTCTGTTCCCTAGAACATTAGTCCTATAGGATGTTAGTGGGTATCAGAAAAGGGATACAGATCCAAATAAATTTGGAAAATTCTAGATTAAACAATATTCAGCAGGTTTCACTATTATTATTGTTTTTACTGTAGGACTTCTCAAAAATTTTTAAGCAGGCATTGTGAATGCATAAAAAGATCAAGAACCAAGTATCATATATTTGCCTTCTTCTGGCTTATCTGATAAAAAGGGCTCCATGCCACACTTCACTGCTTATCTGGGTCAACCATCAGTTTCACAAGGATTGACATTTGTTTCACATCTGATTATCACTGGAACTCCTAGACCCCTCTCCATCTTCATATAACATTCCTCTTCTTCATGGCATCAGCAGAGGAGTGAATAGGAGGCTTGCCACGCATCTTCAAGTGCCCTTCACTTCCCACAAGAGGACCAAACAGGGCTCTATAGAAATATCAAACTTTCCTAGAGTGACATCAGCAATAGCAATATAGCAACATAAGGCATCCCTGAACAGTAACAATTTGAGCATCAATCCATGAACAAAACTGCCTTTGTGGGAGTTGTTGGATCCAGCACCATATGCCAAAAGATTTCCCACCTATGCATCAGGCAGAAGGTATACAGACCTTGGTCCTGGCTGTGAATCCCACAGTGGACCATGACGAGCTTCAGCCCCTCTCCACCACCATCAGGAACCCCTGGTAAACACTGTCTTAGACAATTATCCGTGGACAAGTCAGCCTTTGAGGAAGTCCAAGTGTCCACTGGAGAAGTTCCAGCACACTACTGGTACACCACAAAATAGGAGTCTGGATGTACTGGAGAGGATTTGACACCAAAAGCACAGACAACAAAAGCAAAACTAAGTAGAATTACATCACACTAAAAAGCTTTTGCATAGAAAAGAAACAATCAACAAAATAAAAAGGCAACCTATGGAATGGAAGAAAATATTTGCAAACCATCTATCTGATAAGGGGTTAATACCCAAAATATGTAAGAAACTCAACAGCAAAAAAACCCTCCATTTTAAAAGTGGGAAGAGAACCTAAACAGACATTTTTTTTTCAAAGAAGACATACAAATGACCACTAGGAACTTGAAAAGATAATTGGCATCATTAATCATCAGGGAAATGCAAATCAAAAACTACAATGAGATATCATCTCACACCCACTAAAATGGTTATTATCAAAAAGACAAAAGAGAAGTGTTTGTAGGGGGAGTTACAATGGCAGTATAGTAGGGGACCCTGGGCTAGTCTCATCCCTTGAACACAGCTAGATAAACATCAAGTCATTTGAAACACCTAGGAAATCAACCTAAGGATTAAGAGAACATTCTACAAAATTTGAGAGAGAAAATATGGCAGGTACATGGTGCAGAGAGGGGAATTGAGGGAGGGAAAAGCCTCGGTGCTGCAGAAGGGTTGGAGCCCTTTTCACAGATAAGAAAAGGAGAGAGGGGGAAAGAAAGTGGCATGCTGGGTTCACATAAGAAAAGCACTCCCCCAAGGGCACCTGGATGGCTCAGTGGGTTGGGCGACTGACTTCGGGTCAGGTCATGATCTTGCGGTCCATAAGTTTGAGCCCCACATCGGGCCCTGTGCTGACAGCTTAGAGCCTGGAGCCTGCTTCAGATTCAGTGTCTCCCTCTCTCTCTGCCCCTCTCCCACTCAAGCTCTGTCTCTGTCTCTCTCAAAAATAAATAAATATTACAAAAAATTAAAAAAAGAAAAAAAGAAAAAAGAAAAGCACTAAAAAGACCTAAAAACTAGTCAAGCCAAAATAAAAAATGCTATAATGAGATAAAACCAACTGTATATAATTACAACGAGGATGGAAGAAGAGAATTGAATAGGTGACACAGAAAGATAAAATTATGGAAAAATAATGAGGCTGAAAGGAGAGTGAAAGAAAACCATTACATCATGAATATAGACTTAGGAAAATCAGTGATTCCTTAAAGTACAATAATATCCATAGCATAGGAGTCCCAGAAGACGAAGAACAGGGAAATGGCAGAAGGTTTATATGAACAAATTATAGATGAGAACTTCCCTAAGCTGGGGAAGGAAAACAGGCATTCAAGTCCAAGAGGCACAGAGAACTCCACTCAAAATCAACAAAAACAGGCCAACACCAAGACATATCATAGTGAAACTTACAAAATATAAGAATAAAGACAGAATTCTGAAGGCAGCTAGGGACAAAAGGTCCTTAATCTACGAGGGTAGACATATAAGGTTAGCAGCAGACCTGTCCACAGAAATGTGGCAGGTCAGAGGGAGTGGCATGATATATTCAATGTGCTAAATGGGAAAAACATGCAGGCAAGAATACTTTATCCAGAAAGGCTGTCATTCAGAATAACAGAGATAGTTTCTACCACAAGCAAAAACTAAAGGAGTTCATGACCGCTAAACTACTCTACAAGAATTATTAAAGGGGACCCGTTGAGCGGGAGAGAGAGACCAAAAGCAACAAAGACTAAAAAGGAACAGAGGCAATCTACAGCAACAGAGACTTTACAGGTAATAGAATGGCACTAAATTCTTATGTATCAATAATCACTCTGAAAGGAAATGGACCTAATACTCCAATCAAGAGACACAGGGTATCAGAATGGATAAAAAAAACAAGACCCATAGATATGCTGCTTACAAGAGACTCATTTTAGACCCAAGGATATCTCTAGATTGAAAGTGAGGGGGTGGAGAACCCTTTATCATGCTAATGGACACCAAAGAAAGCTGGGGTAGCCACACTTCTATCAGACAAACTAGATTTTATTTTTTTTAACTTTTAAGAAAAATTTTTTTAATGTTTATTTTTTTTTAGGAGAGAAAGAAAGAGCATAAATGGGGGAGTGGAAGACAGAGAGGGAGACACAGAATCCCAAGCTGGCTCCAGACTCTGAGCTGTCAGCACAGAGCCTGATGCAGCGCCTGAACTCATGAACCACGAGATCATGACCTGAGCCACACTCAGACGCCTGACCCACTGAGCCACCCAGATTCCCCTCAGACAAACTAGATTTCAAACAAAATACTTTAACAAGAGTTGAACAATGGCACTATATCATAATTAACAGTCTATCCAACTAGAAGATCTAACAATTGTAAATATTTATGCCCTGAATTTGAAAGCAGCCAAATATATAAATCAATTAATAATAAACTTTTAAAAAGCTCGTTGATAATAATACAATAACAGTAGGGGACTTTAACACCCCACTTTCGGCAATGGACAGATCATCTAAGCAGAAGATCAACAAGGAAACAATGCCTTTGAATGACACACTGGACCAGAAGGACTTAACAGATATATTCAGAGCATTTTACCCTAAAGCAACAGAATACACATTCTTTTCGAGTGTGCATGGAACATTCTCCAGAATAGATCACCTACTGGGTCACAAATCAGTTCTCAACAAATACGAACAGATTAAGATTTTACCATGCATAATTTCAGATCACAACACTATGAAACTTGAAGTCAACCACAAGAAAAAAATTTGGAAAGACCACCAATGCATAGTGGTTAAAGAACATCCTAATAAAGAATGAATGGGTTAGCAAGGAAATTAAAGAAGAAATAAAAAATATATGGAAGCCAATGAAAATGAAAGCGTGACAGTCCCAAACTTTTGCGGTTCAGCAAAGATGGTCCTAAGAGGGAAAATATATAGCAACACAGGCCTTCATAAAAAAGGAAGAAAAATCTCAAATACACAACCTAACCTTACACTTAAAGGAGCTGGAAAAAGAACAGCAATTATAGCCCAAAACCAGAAGAAGAAGGGAAATAAGTAAAGATTAGAGTAGAAAGATTGGAGTAGAAAGTTCAAGCCCCACATCAGGCTCTGTGCTGACCGCTGGGAGCCTGGAGCCTGCCTCGGAGTCTATATCTCCCTCTGTCTCTCTGCCCCTCTCCCACTCACACTCTGTCTCTCTCTCTCTCTCTCAAAAATAAGTAAACATTAAAAAAAAAATTTTAATAAATAAAAAGTAGAATTACAGACCAATATCCCTGATGCACATGGATGCAAAAATTCTCAACCGGATACTAGCAAATCGAATTCAACAGTATATTAAGAGAATTATTCACCATGATCAAGTGGGATTTATTCCAGGGCTGCAGGGGTGGTTCAATATCCGCAAATCAGTTAACATGATGTACCACATGAAAAAGAAAGAATAAGAACCATATTATCCTTTCAATTGATACAGAAAAAAGTATTTGATAAAAGATAGCATCGTTTCTTAACAAAAACCCTCAATAAAGTAGGGCTAGAAGGAACATACCTCAACATCATAAAGGCCATATAAAAAAAGACCACAGCTAATATCATCCTCAATTGGGTAAGACTGAGAGCTTTTCCCCTAAGGCCAGGAACACCACAGGGATATCCACTCTCACTGTTGTTGTTCAACATAGTACTAGAAATCCTAGCCTCAGCAATCAGACAACAAAAAGAAATAAAAAGCATCCAAGTCAGCAAGGAAGAAGTCAAACTTTCACTCTTTGCAGACAACATGATATTCTACATGGAAAACCCAAAACAGTACACCAAAAAATTGCCAGAACTGATCTATGAATTCGGCAAAGCTGTAGGATACAAAATCAACATACAGAAATCAGTTGTATTCCTATACACCAATAATGAAGCAACAGAAAGAGAAATCAAGAAATCAATCCCATTTACAATCGCACCAAAAACCGTAAGATACTTAAGAATAAAACTAACCAAAGAGGGGCGCCTGGGTGGCGCAGTCGGTTAAGCGTCCGACTTCAGCCAGGTCACGATCTCGCAGTCCGTGAGTTCGAGCCCCGCGTCAGGCTCTGGGCTGATGGCTCGGAGCCTGGAGCCTGTTTCCGATTCTGTGTCTCCCTCTCTCTCTGCCCCTCCCCCGTTCATGCTCTGTCTCTGTCCCAAAAATAAATTAAAAACATTGAAAAAAAAATTAAAAAAAAAAAAAAACTAACCAAAGATGTAAAAGATCTACTACTCAAAACTATGGAACACTTGGAAAGAAACTGAATAAGACACAAAGGAATGTAAAAACATTCCATGCTCATGAATTGGAAGAACAAATATTGTGAAAATGCCTATACTACCCAAACCAATGTACATATTCAGTGAAATCCCTCTCAAAATAACACCAGCATTTTTCACAGATCCAGAACACTTCTAAAATTTGTATGGAACCAGAAAAGACCCTGAATAGCCAAAGTAATATTGAAAAACAAAGCAGGAGGCATCGCAATTCTGGACTTCAAGCTGCATTACAAAGCCATAATCATCAAGACAGTGTGGTACTGGCACAAAAACAGACACATAGATCAATGGAACAGAATAGAAGATCCAGAAATGGACCCACAACTATATATCCAAGTAATCTTTGACAAAGCAAGAAGGAATATCCATTGGAAAAACGACAGTATCTTTAATAAATGGCTGAGTGTTGGGAAATTGTGTTGGGAAAACTGGACAGCAACATGCAGAAGAATAAAACTGGACCACCTTCTTACACCATACACAAAATCAAATTCAAAATGGATGAAAGACCTAAATGTGAGACAGGAAACCATCAAAATCCTAGAGGAAAACACAGGCAGAAACCTCTTTGACCTTAGCTATAGCAACTCCTTACTAGACAGGTCTCTGGATGCAAGGGAAACAAAAGTGAAAATGAACTATTGGGACCTCATCAAGATAAAAAGCTTGTGCACCATGAGGGAAACAATCAACGAAACTAAAAGGCCACCGATGGAATGGGAGAAGATATTTACTTGCAAATGACCCATTGGATAAAGGGCTAGTATCCAAAATCTATAAAGAACTTATCAAACTCAACACTCAAAATGTAAACAATCCAGTGAAGAAACAGGCAGAAAACATGAATAGACACTTCTCTAAAAAAGACATACAAATGGCACAAGAAAAAATGCTTAACATCACTCATCATCAGGGAAATAAAAATCAAAACTACAAATCAAAACCACAATGAGATACTACCTCACAACCATCAGAATGGCTAAAATGAATGACTCAGGAAACAACAGATGCTGGCGAGGATGAGAAGAAAGGGAACCATCTTACACTGTTGGTGAGAATGTAAACTGGTGCAGTCACTCTGGAAAACAGTGCAGAGTTTTCTCAGAAAGTTACTGATAAAACTACTCTATGACCCAGCAATTGCACTACTGGGTATTTATCCATATGATACAAAAGTACTGATTCAAAGGGGCACATGCACCCCAATGTTTATAGTAGCACTATCAACAACAGCTAAATTATGGAAAGAACCCAAATGTCCACTGACTGATGAATGGATAAAGAAGATGGGGTATAGGGGAGTCTGGGTGGTTCAGTGGGTTAAGCACCCCACTCTTGGTTTCAGCTCAGGTTATAATCTCATCGTTCATGAGATCCCGATCTGCATGGGGCTCTGCACTGACAGCAAAAAGCCTGCTTAGGATTTCTTCTCTCCTTTCCTCTCTCTCTCCCAAAATAAATAAATAAACTTTAAAAAAAAAAAAAAAGACGTGATATGTCTGCATACATATATATGTATACGCACACACACACGCACGCACGCACGCACACACTGGAATATTACTCAGCCATCAAAAAGAATGAAATCTTGCCATATACAACAACGTGGGTGGAACTAGAGTGTATTATGCTAAGCAAAATAAGTCACTCAGAGAAAGACAAATAACATAAGATTTCACTCATATGTGGAATGTAAGAAACAAAAACAGATGAACATAGGGTAAGGGAAGGGAAAATAAAGTTAGATTAAAACAGAGAGGGAAACAAACTATGAGAAACTCTTACCTAATAGAGAACAAACTGAGGGTTTCTGCTGTTGGGGGGAGTGGGTAAGGGATGGGCTAAATGGGGGATGGGCATTACAGAGGGCACTTGCTGGGATGAGCACTGGGTGTTATATGTAAGTAATGAAACACTAAATTCTATTTCTGAAACCAATACTACACAACATATTAACTAACTTGAATTTAAATAAAATCTTAGAAGAAAAAAAGAAAGACAAGAAACAACGCATGTTGGCAAGGTGCTGGAGAAAAGGGAACCCTTGTGCACATTTGGTAGAAATGTGAGTTGGTATAACCATTATGGAACACAGTAGGGAGGTTCCTCAAAAAACTGAAAATAAAATTGCTATATGATCCACCAATCCTACCTCTGGATATATATTCAAAGGTAAAAAAAAATCACTATTACAAAAAGATAACTGTACCCCCCATGTCTATTGAGTATTATTCACAATAACCAAGACTTACATGGAAACAACCTAAGTGTCCATTAATGGATGAATGGATAAAGATGTCGCATATATACAGTGGAATATTATTCTGCCATGAGAAAGAAGGAAGTCCTGCCTTTTGAAACAACGTGAATGGATCGAGGGCATTATGCTAAGTGAAATAAGTCAGACAGAGAAAGACAAATATTGTATATTCTCACTTATATGCAGAATCTTAAAAAGCTCAACTCATAGAAATAAGGAGTATCAAGAGCTGAGGGCTGCAGGAAATGGAGAGATGTTGGTCAAACTTGCAGTTAGAAGATGAGTAAGTTATGGGGATCTAATACACAGCATGGTGACTATAGTTAGCAATACTATAGTATATATGTGAAAGTTCCTAAGAGAGTAGCCTTAGAAGTTCTTTTTTTAATGTTTATTTGTGTGTGTGTGTGTGTGTGTGTGTGTGTGTGTGTGTGTGTGTGACAGAGAGAGAGAGAGGGAGAGAGAAAGTGGGTACAAGTGGGGAAGGAGCAGAGAGAGGGAAAGAGAGAGAATACCAACCAGACTCTACTGTCAGCACTGAGCCCAACACAGGGCTCAATCTCACCAACCATGAGATCATGACCTGAGCCGAAATCAAGAGTTGGATGATTGGGGCGCCTGGGTGGCTCGTCGGTTGGGCATCAGACTTCAGCTCAGGTCATGATCTCATGCCCAGGTCATGATCTCATGGTTCGTGGGTTCGACGCGGGGGTCATGATCTCACAATTCATGGGTTCAAGCCCCGTGTCAGCTCTGTGCTGACAGCTCAGAGCCTGGAGCCTGCTTCAGATTCTGTGTCTCCCTCTCTCTCTGCCCCTGTCCTACTCACACTCTGTCTCTCTCTCTCTCTCTCAAAAATAAATAAAACATTAAAAAAAAAAAAAAAGAGTGGGGCGCTTAACTGACTGAGCCACCCAGGTGTCCCAGTCTTAGAAGTTTTTATCACAAGAAAAAAAATTATGTAACTATCTGAGGTGATGGATGTTAACTAAATTTATTGTGGTAACTTCACAATATATCTGTGTGTCAAATCATTATGTTGTACACCTTAAAGTTATACAATATTATATGTAATTATACCTCAATAAAAGTGGGGGTGGGTGGTGAATAAAGTTGCTAACAGAGTAGATCTTAAGTGCTCTGAACATGAAAAAGAATTGGTAATTATGTGAGGTATTGAGGTGTTTACTAACCTGACTATGGTAATCATTTCACAATTTTTAAGTGTATCAAATAAATAAATAAGAAATATAAGACTTTCCTCAGGGCTTTTAGAGGTAAGGAGTATTCCTTACCTCTAACTATAGCAATGCAAACAACTTATAGTCAAAGATTAGACATTGGCAAAAGTACCCCAGTCATCCCTCCACCAGGAATTTTTCATTGGCCACACTGTTTATATATTCCAGAGTTCTGACACATTGTCTAGTCTCTCTTCCTCCTTATCCCCCGCCTTCGCTTTCTTCTCTATTGTTCTGGGCTTTTCTCTACTCTTAAACTATGTAGTCTATTTTATAAGCATATCATCTTAACTATTTCCTTTTCCCTTCCAATCCATGCCAATCTACTCCCAGCTGCTTGCCAAACTATTTTTCTAAACAAAGCACTTTCCTCCAACAGAAGAACTCACAATCTGTCTATTAGCTACAGAGCTAAAATAATTTAGTATCTTATAGCCAGGAACTAAGTTCTTCTTTTGGAGAGAAATGTCTTTGTTTAGAAAACTTTGATTATGGAACTCCTTTGTTTTATTTCAGAATATATTATGATTTGTGTTTCATAGAAGTTTTTGAACCATGAATTAAAAAGAAAAGACAGAAGCAAACGTGCATACAGGGTAGGTAAATATTAGGAAGTACAGGTAAGGAAAAATAAATTAGCCACTTGTACAATCTTCATGTGACCCAGGACCTCATACAGTGAACTTACCCTGCACATTTAGGTGCAGGAGGCGTTGTTTAGGTCCAATTTGATAGCTCAAAATCTCTACAGAGCTTCATCCCCTCCACCTCTCCCAACACACAAACATACCCTCCCAGGCTCGTTCCCCACCAGGCCTCTCAAGGAGTCTGCTTAATGGTGCCTTAAATTGCTGTGGTTGCTGCCTGTGGTCACAGAATCACTCAACTCTGTGCTGCCCACAGTGCACCATGCTCAATGCCACTGTGCTCTGGAACATATTGCTGATGTCTCACCCAAACTACTACCCATGTGATCACTCCTCCTCAGCCCATTGGCACTGTGTTGGCTGTGCTGTTGCACTCTCCAAACTGCCCACTCTGACTGACTCAACACGAGCCAGCACTACATTTTCTGTTCCATGCATTCCCTGCTCCTTCCCAGTGCTCAATTCCTCCTAAAGGTTCTGGCCTACCTCCCTCTTTTGGTGCTGCCCCTCCCCCCCTTTAGAGGAGTCCCTAAGCAGAGCTGCTTACCTCATACAACTATGACCTTTTTATGATTTCATGATCAAACTAACCCCCCTCGGAGTGCCCATATACCACTAAGATGACTAATCCCACTGTCATCTCTTGACAAGAAATCCCACTTCTTCAGGAATGCTGTAGACCAAGGATACTTCCGATGGGCCAAATCCAGCCTGCCACATGATTTTGTACATAAAGTTTTATTGAAATACACTCATACCAATTCACTTTCATATTGTCTATAGTTGCTTTCCACCATGATGCCAGAGTTGAATAGTTTGACACACAGAGAACTTATAGCCCACAAAGACTAAAATATTTATCTTTTGGATCTTGTTGACTCCTGCTGTAGACAAAACAAAACAAAACAAAACAAAACAAAACACAGACCAGTGCTATTCTTCAGCTGAGCCAGCATAGGTTAAGAAGGACCCCTTTTTTGCACACAGATAAGCAATCCTGTATGCCAAAAATAAAAACATATAAGAATCAAAGGATAAAACACTTTTCTAGCATATGCCTGTGACACTGCAGTCCACTCTGATCACGAAACCTGAATTAACAGACATAGTGAAAACTTGCATGGGAATGATAAACCCCCAAATTAGGATTATGACTATCTCTGGGTGAAGGGAGAAGATTGTGCTCAGGGAGGGGCAGAGAGGATTGCAATTGCATTTATAGTAATGGTTTCTTTGGTTGAATGATTAGTACGAAAGAGTCCATGTCTTTGAATGTACTACATATCTTCCATATCATCCCTTCCTTCCCTCTCCCCTTCTCCAAGCCATGAGAGGCTGACCTATGTGGACTTCATCAAAGTGTTCCCTTGCCTCCTGCCTTCTGACTGGGTCTGGCAAATAGGGAGCTCCAGCAGGACCCAAAGACAAGAAGTGAAGTCGGGACATTTATTCTCCTAATTTCCTAAAAACTGAATGTAACCCTTGACTTAAAGCCATAGCTCCTAACAGGAGATCTCCACAGGGCCCTCTCTGTTTTGAGTAATTGTTCTGTACCCTAAGCACCTGTATTAGCTGCATAACAAGTGGCCCCAAAACTCAGCAGCTTAAAATAGCAAACACTTATTATCTCACAGATTTTGAGCACTTCTGCCTCAAGGTCTCTCAAAAGACTATAATCAAGGTGCCCACTGAAGCTGTGGTTTCATCTGAAGGCTCAGGTAAGGGAAAATCCACTCTCCACTCACTCATATGGTGTCACAGATTGTTGGACTGAGGCACCTCTCAGAGTCTCATCTTGAGGGCATCTCCATAGAAAGTTCAAACTATGGCGGCTATCTTCCCTCAGAGCAAGTGAGTGAGACACCAAGCAAGACAGAAGTGATAGTCTTTCTGTAACCTTATCTCAGAAGTAACATTCCATTACTTTCAGTGTATTCTTGAATAGAACATACCAAAAGCAAATGACTAGGTTCAGCCCACACTTAAGAGGAAAGGAATACACAAGGGCATCAACATCACACTTACTGGGAGGTGGGCATCAGTGGGGGCCACCTTAGAGACTCCACATCACACCCTTCAAGGCCTAGAGACAATAACCAGCCTGGGGTTATTGAAACAATCCTCCAGGTTTCCCTAAACCCTGGTAAAGAATCCCTCATTAAGCTCTCTTCAAATTATCTCATTTTTATAAGGACCCTGACGTGTACTTAAAATTGTTGGGGCACCTGGGTGGCTCAGTCAGTTGAGCGTCTGACTTGGTTTCAGCTCAGGTCATGATCTCTCGGTCTGTGGGTTTGAGCCCTGCATCAGCCTCTGTGCTGACAATGCAGAACCTATTTAGGATTCTCTCTCTTCCCTCCCCTGCTTCCTCACTCTTTCTCTCTCTCTCAAAATAAATAAACTTAAAAACACTTTTATAATAAATGCAAAGTATTTCTCACATAAAGTATTTTTAAATATGTTATAAATGCTGGGTTGGAATGTGATCTTGATCATAAGATATGGGTAAAATAAACATGTACTTGTTTAACAAAATCTGGTCTACAAAACCTTATTTAATAATTGCAGTAAGTGGGTTTGGAAATAAATAAAAGGGAAAACTAACAAATAACATTAAGTAGCCTTCTTGAATATTATAACCCAAGAATGGCATTGCCTAAAAATATAAATTAATCCAAGAAGAGTTTGGATCAATCATTATGTTGAATCAGTTTTCATTTCTGAAATCTCCCAATATTTTGGGTATATTGTCTAGGCTTTTGAAATGACATTAATTTTCCCTCCCACAAAAGTTCAATTACTCCACTATTAGCACACAGGATTAAGTATGTGGGAGGCTAATGATTTGCTGCTTAGTATGCTCTACTAGGTCCTTCATCTTGTAATAAACCAGTTTTCTGAAGCATGTCCTTTGCAAAAATCACTTTAAATAGTCTCATAAATTAGGAAGGTCTGGATACTCTAAACTACCAACATAATACTCTATTCATAATCCTAATTTCATGTGAAATCACTTCAAAAATGCCATTAACATCCATAATAAAGTACAAGAGGAAAGCAGTTACAAATTAAGCTTAGAAATGAAGGGATCAAAGACCAATGTTCAGAAGGTTTGAGGTATATTTGAAAGAATAATATTTGAAAGACTCAGGGCTGAGATTTCATTTATCCAAACAGCTCAGTGTAAAAGAAAATAGCAAAAGTAACCTGAGCAAAGCTTTGAACGGGCAGAAAATGGAGGCACACAGCCAAAGAGAGAAAGAGAGAATGGGTTCAAATCAAACTTTTCAATTATAAGTAATTCTAATCTTTCCTCGGTCCTTACATGAGAAATGAAATTTATTCTGATAAAACAGGGAAAGATAAGAAAAGAGAAAATGAGGAACTAGAAAGAAAGATAAGCTAAATGCAATAATGAAAACTAATCATAACATCTGGGAAAATTTAGACGACCTTTATGAAAGCAGAGACACAAATTCCACTGAGACTAATTACCGCATTTTCAACTTTGACTTTACATGAAGTATGAATCTTGAGACTAAAATAAATGTTTACCTTTAACGAAATGATTTTTAGGTAATAATGCATTGTTGTCTCGCAGACAGGTTGAAAAAAATTTTCCATTACTAACACTTTTGCCAGTACTTGACATTTTCATCAATCACTGCCATACTTAACTAATCTGAAGTTTAGTACTAATGTTAAAATAACTTGCATTTTTATTAAAACGCTTACTTTCCTAGGGAATTATTTTTATCCCAGTAATTTCTCTCATGCTCTGAAAAAGAAATAGGAAGACTTTACCTGTTAGCTCAATACCTACAAACCCCAGGATTCTCTCTTCTTTCCTCCACCTAAATATAATTATCCAAGCCAGAGTAGAGACAACTCATTTCTCTATGAGTTGACATAATGAATGTCTAGCATTAGACTAGATATACAGACATAATAGCAAGAGAATACATTTTACATGGATAGCAGTTTTCATACTTAGTCACTGGATGAGTTATGAATTTCCTGCTTTTCTTCTGAATCTTGAGGAAAAACGTGGCCAGTCACTTTGGAAAAATATTAATGTTTATGAAATACACCCTTGATTATCTGATCTGAAAAGTAGATCTTTTAATCAAGGAAAATTTCCCAAATGGGTATCATTTTATAACTTGGGGAATAACTTTTAAACCTAATAATTGTTTACACATAAAAATTAATCTATAACATTAAATACCAAGTGTATAATTCAATTAACTTGATTTGCCCATTGCAATCATCTGAAAAAGTTTATTATCCTTACAGCGAAAAAATTCTTCCAAATCTTATAAGCAACCATTTCAATATATAGTAAATGGTAACTGGCCATTTAAATAAAATTCCCTAAGGAAGTTCACACACTGGTATTGATGGCTCACTATTCTATGTTTATTAGGAGCCTGTAGGTGAGTAAACACCATCAATACTAACAGGTCACCTCAAATCATTATGTTAAGAGTGACAGTGGTAATAATATCAATGTCATAAGTGTATCACCTACCCCATCTGTATTAACTCATTTCATGTATGCCTCATCACTTCTTTTTCCCCAGTTACTCACTGAAAGGGTCATCATCTACTTGATGTTATAAAAAAAAAAAAAAAAAAAAAAAAAATAGGTCACAAATAAATGAAAGCCAAAGACTTGTATTGGGAACAAAAACTCTCCTGTGAATGTCACTGTTAACTTTCACTTGATTAAAAAAAAAATCCAATATAATTTTTAACCTGGAAAGAAACTTTGCTTCAAGTATAATACATTTGAATTATGTAGAGCTCTTGTCCCTTAGAGTTCAGAGCTCCTCATTACCCAGAGAGAGATGACTGAACTACAGAATAATAAGCTGATATATTTGAAAGGAAATGCTGTAAATTTGATTTAATCAAAAGATTATAAAATGACATTATCAGATCTTTCAGACAAGAGAAACAACTTGTACAAAATTGGACATCAAACAAAAATCATACAATGGAATTCCATTCCATAACTAGAAAACAATTTTTAATATCTACTCCTTCACTCAACAAATGTTGAAACCTGCCATGTGCTAGACACTGTAACAAGCACTGGAATTATGTAGATACATAGGACATAGTCTCTGCCCTCATGAAGCGTAGAGTCTACAGAAAAAAAAGTTAAGTAGACACATTCTGCAATACTGAGAGATAAAGACTTTAATAAAGGTACACATTCCAAGATTGTTTCTAATTACTGTTACAATAGAGAGGTTGTCTTAACCTGTTTGGGCTATTGTAACAAAATGCCACAGGCTCCGTAGCTTATAAACAACAGAAATTTATTTCTCATAGTTTTGGGGAATGGAAGCCTGAGATTGAGGTTGGGTATGGGCTCTCTTCTAAGTTGCAAATTTCTCACTGTGTCCTCGCATGGTGGAAAGGTCAAGGGAGCTCTCCGGGTCTCTTTTGAGATCTCCACCATCATGACCAAATCACCTCCCAAAGGCACCACTTACCATCACCTTTGGGAGTCAGGATTTCAGCATATGATTTGGGAACAAGGGACAAACATTCAGACCATAGCAAATGTGTTACAGTCTACTTTAACAAGGTATAGACATGTCTTAAAAGCTCTATTGGATAATGATCTCATCTTGGAGGTGAGGAAAGAAAAGCAAAGTGTCAGTCTGTGTTTTGGAATTTTTCTCATCAGATACTATTAGTATCATTTTATTTGAAAGAGAAATAAAAGACACACTGACATTATATGAATCTGATGAGAAAACACTGAACCTATGGACAAGACTTGACAAAAAATAGGTTGGTTTTGGTAACCTAATCTATCTCTATTGAGCAATTAGTCTCCTTCTATGTCTTAAAGAGAAATTAATGGATAAGAGATAAGCCTATTTCAGTCTACCCCACAGCTGAGGAATAATGGCCTTGAGGTCAAAAGGACCAGTCAGGAGTCAGCCTGGTATGTGAATGGAGGAAGGAAATGGGGAGTATTATGAAGAAGTCTGAATCCTGATCACATAAAGCTCTCCCACTCAGATTATTTCTAATCCTTCCTCCTCTAACATCCCTAAATTGGAGTTTGGGGAGAGGGAGAGAGATTACACAGCAGAGTCTGCCTTCTGTTAAATGCTTTTATCTTGGCAGGGTGGTGCACTGGCTGACCCTCAAAGTTTACTGTCCTGATCAGAAGGGGCAAACAGGAGGTGGATCTCTCTATACCACCAAGTCAACTAGTTGTTTTGCAACTTTGTCAAGCACCTGGTGGAAAGAGTGCTCAGTTTGGTCAAACACATAAATGAGTTAAGTAACTTCTTAGAAGACAACTTGTCCAGAAGCCATTCCGAAATAAGCACTTACCACATTGTAAATATATAGCTCTCACTCGAATCCATGTTCTCAGAGGGTAAGAACCAAGTCTTTCAGCATTATGTCCTCAGTGCTTGGTACCAGTGTGTCTTCCCCTGTGTGAGATGATGCTTCACTACTTGACTAGTGTTGGATGTCTGAATGAGTAAAAGTTTCCCCAAGGGAGGCATACTAAAGTCAAATACTGGCTTCTGGTTTCCTTATTTTATTTTTAAGCATAAGTATATAAAATTAATAAAATAAAGAGCAACCTCACTCTTTACAGCAGAAATAGAGCAGGATAGCACCACTTATTTTTTGTTTGTTTGTTTTTGGGTTTTAAATTCCAATTAGTTAAATATAGAATGCAATATTAGTTTCAGGTGTACACTATAGTGATTCAACATTTTCATACAACACCCAATGATCATCAAAACAAGTGCACTCCTTAATCCCCATCACCTATTTAACGCATACCTCCACCCACCTCCCTTCTAGTAATCATCAGATTGTTCTCTATAACTAAGAGTCTGTTTCTTGCTTTTTCTCTCTTTCTCTTATTTTTCTCCCTTTGCTCATTCATTTTGTTTCTTAAATTCCACATAGAAGTGAAATCATACAGTATTTATCTTTCTCTGACTGACTCATTTGGCTTAACATAATACTCTCTAACTCTGTCCATGTCATTGCAAATGGCAAGATTTCATTCTTTTTTATGGCTGAGTAATATTCCCTGGTATCATTTACACACACACACACACACACACACACACACACACACACACACAACCATATCTTCTTTATCCATTATCAATCAGTGGACACTTGGGCTGCTTCCATAGTTTGGCTATCATAGATAATGCTGCTATAAACATTGAGGTGCATGTATCTCTTTGGATTAGTATTTTTGTAAGGATAGAACCACTTCTAACCCAACTAGCCATGCTATCATGGAGTGACCTTAAGGTTGCTGTGCACTTCAGGTAGTGAGACCCACCAGCATCTACCATGCTGCAAATGACATGAATGGCATTAACTGTTTCCATAAGGTTTACTCAAAAAGGAAGAAGAATTGGTAATTGCTACTGACGCATTATCACATATGGACAGATCCATACACACTGTTCTAAGTTATGGCTTCTAGACATATTCTGTTGGGCTTATATAAAATCAATAGGATTGTAGTCAGAGTGTGACCAACATGGAAAACAATAAACTCCCACTCTAATTATCTCCATTTTGTTTTTCACTTTTCCCTTAAGAACCATGGTGAGCTATGAAATTCTAGTGTTCTCACATTTCATTGCAAATGCAATCTGATGAGGGTTCCTTAATCATCTTGTATCTCCTCCCTATCTTCTAGCCCCAACCCCATCCCAGGACCTAGGACAACTTCCAGAACACAGTAGATCTCATAAATGTTTGTTAGATGACTGGCATTTCCTTATAGCTAAATATGTTATAAGGGGATGAATACATATGCTCAGAAATCCTCACATTTGAAAATTTCTAGAGGCCAAGATATGACAATTCAGATGGAGTCTGAACCTCAATAAAGAAAACCAAACATCTCATTATCTGAAAGTAAGTGCTTGGGTCTGCTGCAAATGTATTTTTATTATTTTTATATGGTTTCCTCAAAACTTTATTCCGTAACATTTTTAATTGAGGAAAAAGCTGTTTAAATCATCAAAATTCAACTGCCCATTTACTCAAAGAAGACATTTATGTAGTTGTTTATTTGTTTCTCCAATAAGAATAACTGGTTCACTGCCTGCAGAATGTAGTTCTTTTGATGGTATTTCAGTTCCTGTGTATATCTAAAAGGTAGAGTGATCTGGCATCCATTCGGGTTTTATTGAATTTTTTTATTCTGTCCGGGCACATTGTGGGTATCAAGTTTTTCTTGCCACATTATAAATATCATTCATACCCACCTACATAAGAAATTAGGTTAACCACCATTCACTTTGTTTCTTCAAAAGTGATGTCTTTTAAATATTGGAACAAGAAATCTATATTTTAGTTTATTATTCAGCATAGCTTCTAGTTGTTTCCATTCTGAATTCTACATTACAAGTAAATCAATTCTAATTTTCTCAAAACTAAAATTACTCAAGAAAAATTTCAGTGGTAGCAAACATTGATCCAGCATGAAAAACTGAAATAATTTACAATTCATTACCTGATCTGTCCCTTCACTCATTCAATATTAGAAATAAAATAACTTTTCCCCCCACCCCTTCAAATTCTATGCCAGTAAAAATGAGTGGCCTCATCATTCTTTTTATACCAAAGACTCCTTTTTTCAAACATAGTTATGCAAGACAGAAATAGCGTCTCAAAAAACACAATTATGTTAAATAATTATTTAATAACTGTGTAATTCAAACTCTCTCAACTTTTGGTCAATATTACTGATGTGGATTTTTTTATGTTAAGTGGAATAGTCTAAAAGATCAAGCTTTTCTTATAGTTAGTACTTTGAGCCCATCTGTTATAATCAGATTGGAGGGTGGTCTTTAAAATATATTAAATTTAGCACAATGCTTGGCTCCATCTTAATAACTTGCAGATATATTATCTAATGTATATGTTCATGTATATATCAGATATCTCTTTAACATATATAGGAGAAATTATTTTAACCCTATTTTACCGAGGGAGAAAGTAAGACTAACGAGTTGTAAAACTTAATATGAAGTAAAAGGAATCGAACCTGGGTTTCCCAATTCCTAACCAAGCACATCTCTTCTGATTATTAAAGATTCAGATTCTAAAATGAATCATGTTAATATATCGCTGTCACCAAAATTTGGCTCAGGTAGTATAGTAACTTGAAGTTCCAAGGTGTTGTTAGCATTTTCAATTGCTGTAGAGATCAAGTTTAGAGCACTGTGCAATCAATTCATTTAAAAGCACACATTGATGCTGCTGACCAATATAGAGAAAGGAGAAACTTCAGGTGTTGCAGTGAGTGAAGATAATGAGTCCAGATTGGGAAATATTGAGTGTGGGAACTGGAGAGAGATATTCAGGTTGAATTATTCAGTAGGCAGCTCTATATATAGACTCTCATGCACCCGTGAATTATGAAGGCACTTGGGACACAAAACAAATCCCAGTAAGGGAACAAAGGAGGGAGTGGGTGTCAGTGTCTGTCAGGTTCCAGTTAAGCCACAGACACCACACTAGTTATTTTTAATAGAGAGAATTCAGTATAGGTCACTGTTAACTATGTATTGAATAGCTAAAAACGCAAAGAGAGAACTTTAAGGTATCACGTAACAACTATCAAGAAGCCATTACCCACCCCCTAGAGTTGGAGAAACAAAGGGGAGGGATGGGAATTGTTAAAATTTAGAAGCCTGGAGGGGTCTGGTGTGCCTGGGACCCAGACCTCTGAAGAGGGACACTGCTTGCCTGTCACTTGCATCTCTGAAGGTGTTGGATGAGGCTAATCCTGCCAGTGTCAGAGAAACTGGAAGCTGGATTCAACTGCTGCTGCCTGGATAAAGTGAGGCAAGAATGACCCTGGCAAAACTGGAAAGTGCACATGAACCCTACAGCAAGGAGCAAGTCCCTTCTCCCTCCTCCAGACTCCCAGGCACCCCTTGTTGGCAGAGCCCAACACAGAGACTGCTGATCAAGCTGAAACGTGGTTTATAGACTCTGAGCCTCAGCGCCACAGAACAAGGTACAGAAGGATGAGGGGTTTGGAGCTGGGAGAGACAACAACTTAAAAACTGACACATGATGATTTATTCCAATTGGAAGGAAAAGGTTCAAAACCGTCTTGATTGATGAAGCTGAACTGCATCATGGATGCATTTATTTAATAATCACAATGTGTCAAACATTTTATTAAGCACTTTGAATCCATTAGCTCATTTAATTTAACCCTCACAACAAACATTTGAAGTAGATATTATTATTCCCAACTTATAGATTTAAAAAAAAACAAAAAACAAAAAAACAACTGAGGTTCAGGGAAGCTATGAAACGACCAAAGCTCTATAGTCAGTAATTCCCCATGTCTAAACATTTCTTTTTCTTTATAACTTGAAGTAGTGGTCCTCAAACTATGGTCTATGCAACTCTTGAGCTCCAGTAGTTATCCAAGGGGCCACTGTGGGGATGAAAATCGAATGAAGCTTGGCTCCCACCCCTGCTTCAAAGTGCAGCAGCTCTCCATTTACCTATTTCTTAAGTAAAAGGGATTCAGAGGGAACGTGGGAAGCCATGTAAGATTCCACTTGGAAATAAGGAGTTTGGTGTTGAAAAAGCTTGAAAACCTCTTCCTTAAAAGAAGATGAGTATCTTTTTTTACCCTACAGAGTTGCTCCTGAACAATTCCCAGCTGCTTAGTTTAATATCACTTTTCTCCTTCTCTAGTTTCACTCTCAGATTAAGGGTGAGAATTGCTTTTTTAATATCATACTGGTACCATCTAATTGCTCCTCTCCTAAATTGATGACTCCTACTAAGAAAAGATGCTTTTAATTTATCCCAGAGTTTGACAGACTGTTAGCACTCTTGGCCCTCTGCATTCTGCCTCCTCTCTCAAGACTGAAGTCCAGGAGCCTTCTCTCCCAGCCGGCTCCAAAGCCACCTGCTCGCTCCCTCTCCCATTTGACATGAGACTTCATGTTATAATCCAGCCTTCTGCTAAGTCCGTGGAACTCCGTAAAGGAGAAATATTAGTTTTTCTCTAGAGAGTCTAAAATCATAAAACATATGTAACAATTTTAAAATAAAGCCACACAAAGAAGTCTACTGAAACTCAGATTGGTCCACTCCTTCCCCAGCAAGCCAGGAATGTCAGATTGCAGCACAAAGGGAACCATGCATAAGGTAATGTACCTTCATTTCACATAAGAACTTTGCATTAAGTCAAATCCAGGCGTTAAATGAGGGGTACTAAGGAGTACTTGTCCTTGACCTAGAATTTGTAAATCTTTTCATTTATAAAAATTAATTTTATTTCAACTGAATCCAGTATTTCAGTCGTTATGTGGAAGTTATATATTATAATCCTTTGGGAATGAGGTAGGGTATAAAGAGATTATAGAATTTGGGTCATTTGTAATTAGTTATTAATATGCACATAAAGAAAATTTTTGTGCATCTTAAGCTTTGTCAAAGAATTTCTGCAAGTAATCAAAGAGCCATAATATGACATTGGGTAAAGATGCAAATTAATTTTAAGCCATGTGGAGCCATTAAGAATGAAAATGAACATGCCATGGAGAATTAAGGGCAATTAAAAACACTTAAGGCTTTTTAATCTGTACAAAGCAAACTATAACATTTTATCATCATAAAGCAACTAGTCTTCATAATAGTTAAATGCTCACATAAGAATTAGAGAGAATACCTTAAATCAAAGGAAAATAATCCCTTAGGGTTATTCTGTGTAGCTTTATCATTTCGAAAATACTTTTCCTGATCACTCATACACACTAAAGAATGGTTTTTTTACTCAGGAGAGGTATCTATGCCCAGAGATATTTGGTGTTAAGCCAAAGATCACACAGAAAGGTGAAGAAAAAGACTGACATATAGGTCTTCTGTCTTCTACTAGATCACACATGGAATCCAACAAGGCAAATCAACATAGTAACATGCTTTTGTTTGCACAGTAGTGTAAACATATGCTCATGTGCACACACAGGCTTTACTTATAGCCTACATCTAAAGGAACCATAAAAAAATTCAAAATTATTCCAAAATATGGCATTATGAAACTATAAATTCACATAGCTAAACTTAATTCTGTTACATATGCATTTTTCACATTCTGCCAGGTATTGGTATATTTTTATGCATCTCTATTTCATTATTAGACCACAAACTTCTTGAGAGAAAGGACCATACCTTATATTAAGTGTATTTTTTGTCCTCAGAGAATTTAATAAAATGTCTTACATATAATATGTTTTCAATATGAAGAATGAATTACAACTCAAGCATAACTATATCACAAATCTTTTAAGACTAAAACAAATATAATTGTTTCTACATAGAAGTGAACAGAGGCAAGATGTTTTGTGAATTAACCGAGGCAAGTTAGTGTCAGCATCAGATCTAAACTGTAAAATCTAGACAACATAACAATAGAATTTTGAGATTCAGAAGTCTTTTCATAGGCTTCTGTTTACCCATTACCCCTGTTTTAGGTAGCTTTGGGTATGATTAAATCTGTGGTCAGAATCCTAAATCAATGCACATCAGCTTACTTGACATATATGTATTGAGCCACTGCTAGATTCAGAATAAAAATACACTGTGTGAATGAATGAAGGATGCCATCAGCAAGTAGCCCAGTGACACCAGAAAGATGCTGTGCGGTGTGGCTCAGGCTCCAGGCATTGATTTCCACACCAAGTAAGATTATCAATTGTTCCTCCAGCTTGTTCAAGTCTCCCCACTGATCTGAAAAGCAGATGGGTCATATGCTCACATGCTACACCACTTACAACCTTATTAGCCTACAAAAAGAGCTAACTTGCTGCCATTGAGGCCATAGTAAACTAAGTTCTTACCTTCATAGCAAAGTCCCAGCTTTGCTCACCTAACAAGTCCCAGCGTTTCCCAGTCTCAGCTTCACTCACCTGACAGCCATTGGAGAGAAGAAACACTCCTATACACTAGGCCCCTCATTGTGAGTCCTCTTCTCTCATTTTTTACTGTGAGATCAGTAAGCACTTGGAATTTTTATGGTCAGGCCAAAAATGAATGAATGAGCATTCTACCCAGGAACGTATAAGTTGTATACAACATACATCTCGGACTTTCATAATAAAAAATGTTTTTCATATTACATTCCCCAATTACATTTAAACCCTATAGTTAACAACTTTTCCCTAATTTAAGATTTCACTTAGGGGTGCCTGGATGACTCAGGTGGTTAAGCGTCTGATGTCGGCTCAGGTCATGATCTCACCATTGGTGAGTTCAAGCCCCATGTCAGGCTCTGTGCTGACAGATCAGAGCCTGGAGCCTGCTTCAGATTCTGTCTCCCTCTCCTCTGCCTCTCCCCAGCTTGTGCGTGCGCTCTCTCTCTCTCTTTCAAAAATAAATAAACATTTAAAAAAATTAAACTTTCATTTAAAGATGAAAAAAGAGCAGCTTGACTTTATTTCTGAACATATAGATATGAAAGCCATCTCTTATTTTTTAAATTCCCTATTGGAAGTTTCTAAAAAGTTCTTTGATTTTCATTAATCATGGGCCTTGCTATGTTTTAACCTAATACTGACGAATCACTGTAGCCTGTGTGTCCTACATAAAACCATAGTCAATATTTCTCACAAACTCTCTTGATAAAAAGTTTGGCTATGTGTATTTAAGTAATAAATGAGCAAGGGGTTAAGGAACTAACATAATATCAGTAAATCAATCCTTCTCAAAAGCAAATTTGAACATATGCCACTTCACTGCACACATTACCTCCTTATCAAAATTATGTGAAGGATAGTTTTAAAAATCATCCAAAATCTTCTCACACAGCTCAGTTCAAGACATATGAACTGCAGTGTTTGAACTGCAGTGTTCACACTTTCCATGCTGAACTACCATAGTGTTCATTTTGTCTCATTTCACGTAACATATTTTGGAAGAACCACTGTTTTGTGATATTTTCCTACAAAGCACAGCATATTAAAATAAACTATACAAGGGAGAATGCAAATAATTTTTAAATTTGGAAGAGAACCACACATAAGTAACATAATTTCAGTGCTCTCCTGAGCATTTACAGACTGATCTTTATTGTTGGATTTGTCTTTGTTTTACTTAATGAAAATTAATTTATTAACAAAAATATAATCCTACACTACCCTACAAAGACTTGTTTCTCCCAAAGGAAGCTTTGAAATACAGGAAAGGAAGTGTGACTATTAGCTGATATGACAGATGGCAGAATGACATTCCAACCAGGCATAGCTGTGATTAATGTATGTGCAAACATCCATTCAAAAGAAAAATCTCTACAGCACCAAGTAGAAATTCTGACCAAATCACGGGTTGTTATGACAAGTCTTCATTGTTTTCATAACCCTGGAAACTGTTACCCAGTTAGAATCTAATGGTTCAGCCAACCTCCTAGAGGTAAAATAAGGACAGATACCCCTAAAAAAACTTTTACTTATTATGGGCATGTTCTCTGAAAATGGCCTCTCTGAGCCCTCCTAGCTCTCTTTCTATTACACGGTTGTGCAAATCATGGTTGGCTAGACTAAGGACGGATGCTCAAACCAATAAGCATAATCACGTTTTTCAACTGAAAATTTGGAATTGGAATCAAGGAGCCAGTCAGCAACATGCCAACCTGAGCACCACAGAGTACCTCAAAAAATGAGTCAGTGGTAGGACTAGCTAGAGAGGAGGGGAGACAAAGAAAGGAAGAGTGGCTTTCCCATTCTCTCCAGCCTCTTTTCCTGAATTCCTGCTTTTGTGATATGTTCCTGTCTCCTTATAATAAATTCCTCTGCTGTATTTAATTCCCCTTGAGTTGCATGCTACCTAGAACTCAGAGCCTTAAGTAATCATACACCCATACATTAAATTAGTTGCTCTTATATTTTTATTTACGCTTCCATAAGTCTATATAGCTTATCTCCTCATCCAAAGTATAAGTTCCCTGAGAGCAAAGTTTTTTTTTAATTTTTTTGTCAATTTGAGTATAGTTGTAGTTGACACACCCTGTTACACGAGTTTCAGGTGTACAATTCAGTGATTTGATAAGTTTATACATTATGCTGTGCTCACCACAAGTATAGCTACCGTCTGCCCCATTGTATCACTATTACAATATCATTAACTGTATTCCTTATTCTCTGCTTTTTACTTCCGTGACTTACTTATTCCATAACTGGAGGCCTATATCTCCCTCTCCCCTTCACCTATTTCACCCAACCCTCTGTCCCCCTCTCTTCTGGCAATCATCAGTTTGTTCTCTGTATTTACAGTTCTGATTCTATCCCTTGTTTATTTTTTTAGATCCCATTTATGTACGACTGGAATCATATAGTATTTATACTTCTTACATACACACACCACATACCCAAATATAATATATTGAACATGCAAGTATACATTTATATTACTTGAATATAGCAATGTATTGAATATAGTCAGCCAACTTTAAATATTGCTCAGTAATTACAGCTCTGTGTTGACATCTTTTTTTCCTTTTATTCAAAAATGTTGTTGTTTATAATCATGATCCACTGTATGACCCACATACAAATACATATGTTGTTTTTGGAGTATTTCCTCCGTATTTGCAAACACCAGGAATTAACCCCCTGGCTCTGTTTTGCAACTTTTAGATGACAGATTGTGTTATGTTCTGTTTCTTATATTGCTACTGCAAATAGACCATGTTAAAATGCAAGCTAAGAAAACCAAAGAGCACCTCTTGGGAGAATAGATATACTTCCCTGAGGGGCAGTAAGATCCCCTTCCCCTGGAAAAAAAAAAAGTTCACATAACCAAACCAGAAGTTCTGCTAAGTTCAGCTAAGTTCAGCTAAGACTCCACTGCAGGTAGTGGGGAAGAGGAGAGCTATCTTTAGTTATCTTCTAGCTTTCTTTCTTGAAGTCTATTTCGGCCTGTACCCATCACCTCTTGTCCTGAAATTGCCACTGGACCCCTGACAGTTCTATTTGTATTATTTAACCCCAGAGTGACCAAGAGCAGGTCTTTGCTTATTCGTGTGAAGGTCCTCGTATTCATACCTTTCTATTCCCAATAACAAGAGTCAATGTGCTCATTACTTCACTCTAGATCTGGCAACAATCTCCTAGTGATACTCTTTGGTTTATCTCATTTCTTCTCAGTTTGTCTTCTATAATACTACCAGTTCTAAAGTCGTGTGTATCTGTATCACTCCTTTACTCAAAAATCAATATGGCTCTCAGAGGCCAAAACTGCTCCCATTTCTTACTATGTGCATCCATCCATTCAACAATGTGTATCAATCACATGTAAGGGCAGACATTTGCTAAGCACTAGCAACACAGTGAGGAATACAGACAAGTGAATAGAATGCAGGACCGTGGTGATAAGCAGTATAATAGAGAAATACATATAGTGTTAAGAAACCATACAGGATACTTCCTGGGAGGAAGATGGTAGCAAAAGAGGACGCTGGGCTCACTGCGTCCTGCTGATTGCATAGATTCCACCCACATCTGCCTAATTTACCCCGATAATCATCAGAAGACTAGCAACACAGACCCTCCAGAGCCAAGCGTAGACAAGAAGCCCACGGAAGAGGGTAGGAAGGGTGGAGAGGCGGTGCGCGCTACACGGACTGGCAGAAGGGATCCAGGGCGGCGGAGGGGCAGCCAGCCCACCAGGCAAGGCAGAGCCCCCAAGTCTGGCTTGCCAAAGTGGAGGGGCTGGACAGAGTGTGTTCTGACAGCCAGTGGGACTTAACATCTGGACTGTTATAAGTCAACAGCTCTGTTCAGAGAGCGGGAGGGAGAGTGGTTGAGCCCCAGAGGACAGAGCTCAGCCTGGCGGGGAACAAAGGTGCTGGGAAGCACCGTCTCCCTCGCCCATTCCCCAGCCAAAATCCCAAAGGGAGCTAGTTCCCAACACAGAACTTGCTTGCACCATGCAAACACCCAACGCTGTGCTTCTGCACATCCATCCCTCTGAGGGGTCTGCCTCCCTCCTGGTGCCGCAGGGCCCCACCCGAAGAGGACCACCGAAGGAAAAGCGAGTTGAGTCTGCCCCACCCGCCCCTGTGCACCTTGCAGATCCACCCAGCTAATACACCAGATCCCATCGAAGCAGCACCACAAGCCTGGCAGTGTGCAAGTAGCCCAGACAGAGGCCACACCACTCCACAGTGAGCCCTGCCCCCGGAGGGGAGGGGAAGAGAAGGTACACACCAGTCTGACTGTGGCCCCCCAGTGGCGGACTGGGGGCAGACATCAGATCTGACTGCGGCCCCACCCACCAACTCAAGTTACTCCAGACAGCACAAAGGAAGAGCCCTGCAGTTCCACGCCACTCCAGGGACTATCCAAAATGATGAAACGGAAGAACTCTCCTCAAAAGAAACTCCAGGAAGTAACGACAGCTAACGAACTGATCAAAAATGATTTAAGCAATATACCAGAAAATGAATTTAAAATAATAGTCATAAAATTAATCGCTGGGCTTGAAAAAAGTATAGAGGACAGCAGAGAATCTATTACTACTGAGATCAAGGGACTAAGAAACACTCAGGAGGAGCTAAAAATACTATAAATGAGCTGCAAAATAAAATGGAGGCGACCACAGCTCAGATTGAAGAGGCAGAGGACAGAAAGCATGAATCAGAAGATAAAATTATGGAAAAAGAAGAACCTGAGAAAAAGAGAGATAAAAAAAAAATCCAGGACTATGAGGGAAGACTTAGAGAACTAAGTGACATAATTAGGCGAAATAATGTATGCATAATTGGGATTCCAGAGGAGGAAGAGAGAGGGAAAGGTGCTGAAGGTGTACTTGAAGAAATCATAGCTGAGAACTTCCCTGAACTGGGGAAGGAAAAAGGCATTGAATTCCAAGAGGCACAGACAACTCCCTACAGACGTAACTTGAATCCATCTTCTGCACGACGTATCATAGTGAAACTGGGAAAATACAAGGATACAGAGAAAATTCTGAAAGCAGCTAGGGATAAACATGTTCTAACATATAAAGGGAGACCGATAAGACTCGTGATGGATCTGTCTACTGAAACCTGGCAGGCCAGAAAGGAATGGCAGGAAATCTTCAATGTGATGAACAGAAAAAATATGCAGCCAAGATTCCTTTATCCAGAAAATCTGTCACTTAGAATAGAAGGAGAGATAAAGTTCTTCCCAAACAAACAAAAACTGAAGGAATTCATCACCACTAAACCAGCCCTACAAGAGATCCTAAGGGGGATCCTGTGAAACAAAGTACCAAAGACATCACTGTAAGCATGAAACCTACAGACATCACAATGACTCTAAACCCATATTTTTCTATAATAACACTGAGTGTAAATGGACTAAATGCACCAACCAAAAGACACAGGGTATCAGAATGGATAAAAAAACAAGACCCGTCTATTTGCTGTCTACAAGAGACTCATTTTAGACCTGAGGACACCTTCAGATTGAAAGTGAGGGGATGGAGAACTATCTATCATGCTACTCGAAGTCAAAAGAAAGCTGGAGTAGCCATACTTATATCACACAAACTAGACTACAAATTAAAGGTTGTAACAAGAGATGAAGAAGGGCATTATATAATCACTACAGGGTCTATCCATCAGGAAGAGCTAACAATTATAAATGTCCATGCAGTGAATACGGGAGCCCCCAAATATATAAAACAATCACAAACATAAACAACCTTATTGACAAGAATGTGGTAATTGCAGGGGACTTTAATACTCCACTTACAACATTGGATAGATCATCTAGACACAGGATCGATAAAGAAACAAGGGCCCTGAATGATATGCTGGATCAGATGGACTTGATAGATATATTTAGAACTCTGCATCCCAAAGCAACAGAATATACTTTCTTCTCCAGTGCACATGGAACATTCTCCAAGATAGATCACTTACTGGGTCACAAAACAGCCCTTCATAAGTATACAAGAATTGAAATCATACCATGCATACTTTCAGACCACAATGCTATGAAGCTTGAAATCAACCACAGGAAAAAGTCTGGAAAACCTCCAAAAGCATGGAGGTTAAAGAACACCCTACTAAAGAATGAATGGGTCAACCAGGCAATAAGAGAAGAAATTTAAAAATATATGGAAACAAATGAAAATGAAATTACAACATTCCAAACGTTTTGGGGTGCAGCAAAGGCAGTCCTGAGAGGAAAATACATTGCAATTCAGGCCTATCTCAAGAAACAAGAAAAATCCCAGGGCGCCTGGGTGGCTCAGTCGGTTAAGCGTCCGACTTCAGCTCAGGTCACGATCTCGCAGTCCGTGAGTTCGAGCCCCGCGTCGGGCTCTGGGCTGATGGCTCAGAGCGTGGAGCCTGCTTCCGATTCTGTGTCTCCCTCTCTCTCTGACCCTCCCCCGTTCATGCTCTGTCTCTCTCTGTCTCAAAAATAAATAAACTTAAAAAAATATATAAAAAAATAAATAAACATTTAAGAAACAAGAAAAATCCCAAATACAAAATCTAACAGCATACCTAAAGGAAATAGAAGAACAGCAAAGACACCCCAAATCCAGCAGAAAAACAGAAATAATAAAGGTCAAGAAAAAATAAACAATATAGAATCTACAAAAACTGTAGAGCAGATCAATGAAACCAAGAGTTGTTTTTCTGAAAAAATAAACAAAATGGATAAACCTCTATCCAGGCTTCACAAAAAGAAAAGGGAGAGGACGCAAAGAGATAAAATCATGAATGAAAACAGAATTATTACAACCAATCCCTCAGAAATACAAGCCATTATCAGGGAATACTATGAAAAATTATATGCCAACAAACTGGATAACCTGGAAGAAATGGACAAATCCCTAAACACCCCACACTTCCAAAACTCAAACAGGAAGAAACAGAAAGCTTGAACAGACCCATAACCAGTGAAGAAATTGAATCAGTTATCAAAAATCCCCCAACAAATAAGAGTCCAGGACCAGATGGCTTCCCTGGGGAATTCTACCAGACATTTAAAGCAGAGATAATACCTATCCTTCTCAAGATATTCCAAAAAATAGAAAGGGAAGGAAAACTTCCAGACTCATTCTATGAAGCCAGCATTACTTTGATTCCTAAACCAGACAGAGACCCAGCAAAAAAAGAGAACTACAGGCCAATATCCCTGATGAATATGGATGCAAAAATTCTCAATAAGATACTAGCAAATCGAATTCAACAGCATATAAAAAGAATTATTCACCATGATCAAGTGGGATTCATCCTGGGATGCAGGGCTGATTCAACATTCACAAATCAATCAACGTGATACATCACATTAATAAAAGAAAAGAGAAGAACCATATGATCCTGTCAATCGATGCAGAAAAGGCCTTTGACCAAATTCAGCACCCTTTCTTAATATAAACGCTTGAGAAAGTCGGGATAGAAGGAACATACTTAAACATCATAAAAGCCATTTATGAAAAGCCCACAGCTAACATCATCCTCAATGGGGAAAAACTGAGAGCTTTTTCCCTGAGATCAGGAACACGACAGGGATGCCCACTCTCACCGCTGTTGTTTAACAGTGTTGGACGTTCTAGCATCAGCAATCAGACAACAAAAGGAAATCAAAGGGATCAAAATTGGCAAAGATGAAGTCAAGATTTCACTTTTTGCAGATGACATGATATTATACATGGAAAATCCGATAGACTCCACCAAAAGTCTGCTGGAACTGATACATGAATTCAGCAAAGTTTCAAGATACAAAATTAATGTACAGAAATCAGTTGCATTCTTATACGCTAATAATGAAGCAATAGAAAGACAAATAAAGAAACTGATCCCATTCACAACTGCACCAAGAAGCATAAAATACCTAGGAATAAATCTAACCAAAGATGTACAAGATCTGTATGCTGACAACTATAGAAAGCTTATGAAGGAAATTGAAGAAGATATAAAGAAATGGAAAAACATTCCGTGTTCATGGGTTGGGAGAATAAATATTGTCAAAATGTCAATCCTACCCAAAGCTATCTACACATTCAATGCAATCCCAATCAAAATTGCACCAGCATTCTTTTCAAAGCTAGAACAAGCAATCCTAAAATTTGTATGGAACCACAAAAGGCCCCGAATAGCCAAAGTAATTTTGAAGAAGACCAAAGCAGGAGGCATCACCATTCCAAACTTTAGCCTCTACTACAAAGCTATAATCATCAAGCAGCATGGTATTGGCACAAAAACAGACACACAGACCAATGGAATAAAATAGAAACCCCAGAACTAGACCCACAAATGTATGGCCAACTCATCTTTGACAAAGCAGGAAAGAACATCCAATGGAAAAAAGACAGTGTCTTTAACAAATGGTGCTGGGAGAATTGGACAGCAACATGCAGAAGGTTGAAACTAGACCACTTTCTTACACCATTCACAAAAACAAACTCAAAATGGATAAAGGACCTGAATGTGAGGCAGGAAACCATCAAAACCCTAGAGGAGAAAGCAGGGAAAAACCTCTCTGACCTCAGTCACAGCAATTTCTTACTTGACACATCCCCAAGGCAAGGGAATTAAAAGCAAAAATGAACTATTGGGACCTCATGAAGATAAAAAGCCTCTGCACAGCAAAGGAAACAACAAACCTAAAAGGCAACTGACAGAATGGGAAAAGATATTTGCAAATGACATATCAAACAAAGGGCTAGTATCCAAAATCACCAAACTCCACACCCGAAAAACAAATAACCCAGTGAAGAAATGGGCAGAAAACATGAATAGACACTTCTCTAAAGAAGACATCCAGATGGCCAACAGGCACATGAAAAGATGCTCCACGTCGCTCCTCATCAGAGAAATACAAATCAAAACCACGCTCAGATATCACCTCACGCCAGTCAGAGTGGCTAAAATGAACTAAACAGGAGACTATAGATGCCGGAGAGGATGTGGAGAAACGGGAACCCTCTTGCACTGTTGGTGGGAATGCAAAGTGGTGCAGCCGCTCTGGAAAACAGGGTGGAGGTTCCTCAAAAAATAAAAAATAGACCTCCCCTATGACCCAGCAGTAGCACTGCTAGGAATTTACCCAAGGGGTACAGGAGTACTGATGCATAGGGGCACTTGTACCCCCAATGTTTATAGCAGTACTCTCAACAATAGCCAAATTGTGGAAAGAGCCTAAATGTCCATCAACTGATGAATGGATAAAGAAATTGTGGTTATATACACAATGGAGTACTACATGGTAATGAGAAAGAATGAAATATGGCCTTTTGTAGCAATATGGATGAATCTGGAGAGTGTTATGCTAAATGAAATAAGTCATACAGAGAAGGACAGATTCCATATGTTTTCACTCCTATGTGGATCCTGAGAAACTTAACAGAAGACCATGAGGGAGGGAAAGAAAAAAAAATGGTTAGAGAGGGAGGGAGCCATAACATAAGAGACTCCTAAAAACTGAGAACAAACTGAGGGTGATGGGGGGGTGGGAGGGAGGGAAGGGTAGGTGATGGGTATTTAGGGCACCTGTTGGGATGAGCACTGGGTGTTGTATGGAAACCAATTTGACAATAAATTTCATAATAAGAAAAAAGAAAGAAAGAAACCATACAGAAGACATACCATATCTAGTCTGGATATGTTTATCAGAAAACGTTTCCTGAAAGAAATGATATCAAAAAATGAAATCTATAGGGCAAGAAGTTATTAGGAAGTTGATGATGAACAAGAAAGTAGCCTTGGGAGAGCAAGGGGTAGGACATGGAGAAAGAAAAGTATTCCAGCAAGGAAGAAATAGGCTAATCAACAGGTGGTGGCAATGAAAATGAAGAAAAGTAATGAAGATGGGGAGAATCAATAGGACTTGGTAACAGATTAGATGTGGGAGGTGAGGGAGAGGGAGAATCCGAAAATGACTACCAGAGATCTAGCATGAGAAACTGTGTGCATAGGAATGTCTTATGAGGCAGAGAGAAGTGTTTGATAAGGTCATACAATCTAAAAAGAACTTTTGTTCATTATGGCATCTTGGGTACAGGTGAGAACATTTTAAAAGCTGAGCTCCTGAGAATTATGAATCAATATATTTTTACAGAAGGATGTGCACCAAATAGTTAACATTTTCTAAATCAGGATAGTGGCCTTTTTATTTATCTATATTTTCTGAATGTTCTGATATGAGCACATATTACTTCATGACATGAAAAATATAAGAATATTTTAAACAAAGTATTATTTAAAAAATCTTCATACATATGTGCAAATATATATGTTGTATTCAGGCTTATATGAGATAGGAGGATGAGGCAAGATTGTATGAAAATATAACAATTTTTAAATTTTTCTGGGACCAATATGATCCCTATTTCTTGTTTACAAAAATAAAAGAATTGCACTTTTGTAAAAATACAAATGAGGTAGCACCATCTGGTATCCAGAGCAAATTCATCTGGTAATTGTAGCAAGGCAATATTTCAAGGCTCACAACATCTACTCCTGTGTTCCCCATGGTGTTAACTTCCTCCACACTGAAGAAAGCAGTAAGCAAGGCTGATGTTCAGGGCTCAGCATAGCTCATCAATAGTGCTAAGAAATTAAGGCAAAAATATTTCTCATAAAGATTATGAACATCATTATTTGAATTTGTGTACTTCTACCCCAGGCTTTCTGGCTTGTATCAGTCAAGTTGTTTTACCATTAGAGGCATGAATGTATTTTTTTATTTGTTATTTTCTGTCTTCATCTCAAAGAGCTTGAGGTCACTACAGACCTTTAGCTCCCCATGAAAAATGAGGAAACCACCATATTCTCGCCTCACAATATTCAGCACTTTGAAAAACTAAGTAATGTTAATTATATCAGATAATGGCTATGAGGAAGAGATAATGACCATTAGCTGATTACTCAGTTTAGCACCCATGGCAAAAACAGACTACTTATCACCAAACAGGTTTCATGTTCTCCCTAGATGCACAACTATACTGGGTGCAGCCACATGGCTATTTGGAGGAGAATGGTGGCAAGTGGAGATGGAGAAAAGTGACGGATTTGAGGCTAGACAGAATTATTAAGACTCAGTAAGAGACTGGATGTGGAAGGTGAGGAGAGAAGGAGTATCAAAAATGAGTACCAGATATCTAGCTTGAGGAGCTTCATGGACAGGAATGTCCTATAATGACATAAAGTGGTAGACTGATAAGGAAATCATAAAGTAGAAGGGAGAATTTCAGTATGACACCTTTGCATGGGTGAATACAATGGAATGTGATCAAAAATTATGTTTGCCACTTATCCTGGTCCATAAAAACCACCCACTACCCTCATTCATTCTCTTTCTTCACCCACTGGCTAAATGCAGTATACTCCAGGCCCTAGTATCTGGTGGAGACATCAAAAGAAAGGAAACGGCTCCCTGAATGACCATAGAAGCTATTTTATTTTCTCATGGCCACTGTAACAAATTACCACAAATTTAGCAGCTTCAAACAACACAGATGTATTCTCCAAATTTCCTGGAGTCTGTAGTCCTAAAATGGGTCAGCAGGACTATGTTCCCTCTGGAGGCTCCATTTCCTTGCCCTTTATAGCTTCTAGAAGCCAACTGCATGGCTCATGGACCCATCCTCCATCTTCAAAACCAGCAGCACAGTATTTTAGTCTCTTGGTCACATGGCATCTGAGCCTGTCCTTCTTCCCTCATTCCTTTTTTTTTTTTTTTTTTTATTTTTTATTTTTGGGACAGAGAGAGACAGAGCATGAACGGGGGAGGGGCAGAGAGAGAGGGAGACACAGAATCGGAAACAGGCTCCAGGCTCCGAGCCATCAGCCCAGAGCCTGACGCAGGGCTCGAACTCACGGACCGCGAGATCCTGACCTGGCTGAAGTCGGACGCTTAACCAACTGCACCACCCAGGCGCCCCACCCTCATTCCCTTTTAATAACCCTTGTGATTACACTGGGCCCACCCAGATAATCCAAGATAATCTTCCCATCTCAAGATCCTTAACATAATAACATCTTTAAAATCCCTTTTCCATGTAAGGTAACATGTTCACAGACTGTGGGGATTACGACATGGGCATCTTTGGGGGTAGGGGTGGTGACATTATTCTATTTACCACAGAAAGTACTTTGGACTTCACATGAAAGAAAGAAAAACAGGTAGTGTGTTAATTCATTACCTTCAAGGGGTTTATTTCATACTAGCTGATATTACTTTAACCAATAGCACTTATAAATCCAACAGTAAACAACTGTTCCTAGCTGAATTGTAATTAGGACAGCAACCACACCTTACTTCATTTTGTTACTTAAAAAAATGCCATATAAATAACATGTTATAATACCCCAAAATGTTTATAATGACGATAAGGACATCATGTTAATGATAGCTAGAAATAGACTAGGAGTAGATCAAATTTTATTTTAGCAAACAGCTTCAGCCTTTACCCATCTTAAAACTTTAATCAGAACTTTTAACACCTGAGGGAAAATTGGCTATTTTACATCTTAACCTTTCTTTGCCTGAATGATTTCTAGTAAAGGTGCTACCAAGAAATAAAATGGTACAAAAAGAAACAGGAAACACAAAAATATAAGATAACTTATGGAAAAGTTCTAAGTAGTCATATACTTAAAGGTTTTTTCCTCCTTTTCATGAAATGTAGAATTGTGGAGTTATTACTTTGAGGTCAAGTCAACCTCAGTGTCCATGGACTTTACTTTCTGTAAACTTTGTATTGCAATCATAATTGGGTTATCACCAAATGTCGTTTTTATGAGAAGAAAACTAAAAGATGAGGTAGGTCATGATCCCTCTAGACATTCATCACCAGCAAATTCCTTTATTACTCTAATGACTGTTCACTGGGAAAATATTTTAATGCACTTTCATGTTTTCCAATTTAAAAAAAGAATCAGAGTTTAATGCGAATGCATTTTTAACATTTTTCTGTGCTTTAGGGAAGCTGCTTTTAGGAGGGAAATGTAATGAATGTTTTTAATCATACTAAAATGGTTTGCCCAGAGTCTGTGGTTTAATTCAACTTTTCAATGACAACAAAATAGAAAAGACTAAGCACATTTATCAGCCAGGGTTCCTCCCTTCTCAACATGGCTGCCTATTGCTTAAATATATCTGGAAGATAAAACTTATTTAGAAAATAGGAACAAAGAAGGCCACCTGGTTAATTTTCAGTCTTTTTATTCCCATGTAGATCTGTATGGATCATTGCCACTCCTCAAGAACCCCTAACCGCATGATCCAAGCTGTTCCCATCCTCAAAATACTCTTTACCCTATCCCACAGATACCTTCCCTTCCCCCTTTTCCCTAGTTTGTTTTTATGTGCCCTTTAGGTTTTCAATAAATTCTTAATGTCATCGATGGAAATGTCACTGCTAAGAGATTTAAGTTCCATTGTTCTACTCAGGCCTTTAACTTCAAAGTAAACAATGCTTTCTATATGCTTGTCCTCATATTTAAACTGAACAGAAATCAAAGAATAATTTCTGTGCCATTTTTCTTTTCCTTGATTTGAATCATAACCTCGGAGATTCCATCTAAATATCTCCCTGAGGATGTTCCAATCGCCTCACAATATCCACATCGCCTCACTGCTTTCGAAAGTGCCACAACCAAACTTCAATGACACTCTAATAATATCCTTTCCTTAATATCCTATCCTTAATAATAGCCTTTCTTGTCTCAGTCTAGAAGACAGATCTAAAGACTGTACTAAGGAAAGTGACAAAGGCTTTTACACATAATGAAGAATTGATCTCTAAATGTTGACTGGTTCTTTAGTAGGGGAGAGTGGATACAGGAAATAAATTATCTAAGAGGAGGATTTGTCCTACTATTTACATCTACTGCCCCCACGAGATACCTGTGCAATGGATATCCACAACCTTAATGAAGTTTCCAGAAAATGAAATATTTAATCATTATCACATGTTCTACCATTAAAGATGTTTCAGAATATATATGAGCTGTTAGATGATACCACACTTACAAGTTTTCAATTAAAAAAAAAAAACTCACAAACTAGATTCTGGAAAATGAAATGGAAGGCTGATGCAATCAAGTGGGTAACTTGTGCGAAATCCACCTGCCTCAATTCTAGTAATTTTAAGTAGTCCACTCCCCTATCCACTTCTGTTGGTTCTCCATAACATCCATTTTCCGGTCCATTTAATGAAAAGAAAAGGTATCATGCAGATGTCCTAGGCAACAGTTGGAGGGCCTAGTGAATGTAGACCAGTGAGTCCCTGTGCTTGCACCATCCAGTTCTGCCTGGCTCATACCTCTTTAGGCTCCCCTGGGTAATGTTCCCCCTATTGTCTTTGCACTCTGGGGTAATATGACAAGGTAGCTCCAATAGCTGGCAAAAATTTAAATGTAACAGTTATAAAGTAGCTCCAGTAACTCTCATCATTGTATATGTTAACTACCCCCTCTCAAGATCTACCCCCAAGGATATAGGACAATAGACTTTATTCTAAGGACTTCAGAATTCTTCACTAAAAGGTATGATTAAGGACTAAAAATATTACTATCCAAACTAATTAGAGGGAGTTACGGTCTAATTTAGTTCTATGATGTGAAGCTGTTCTGAGCTGATTTTATTGGAAACACAAATTCTATATATTCTAAATTCAATTGCACAATTCCACAGCAAAGAATTGGGTAATCCATATAGCTCTTCAATTTTCTTGCTAAGATTCAAAGTTTTGCTTATTTCAGGTTCTGAAATATGAATTATTTCAGTGAATCAACCTCTAATTTCAAGGAGATTTGAGGAACAACTCTTTAATTAGTCTTTATCATGCTTGCTTAAACCTTGCCAGCCATCTCTCTCCAGAAAGTAAATTAAAGTGAGAGGGGAAAGAATCTGAATGACCTGTCATAACACAGCTGGCTACTTGACAGATAAGTCTGCATAAGACCCATCATTCTGAAGAATGACATAATTTTAGTTCCAAGCACTAAGCGTGCTCAGAAAAAGTTAGAAGGCAATGTCATGACAAGTCAGGGTAATAATTTGTATGTGTGTGCATGAATAGACTAGGTAAATATTTACATCTGATAAGTAATGCATGCTCATTATTTATCATTCATTTTTAAAAAGTAATATTTATTTTCTTTTAGCCATCAGAAAAGATTAGAAGCAGAAAAGACATGAAGTAAATAGACTGACAAATACTTCTATTTTGTGACTCACAGACGAAGTAGCTACTATTATGTGCTCCCAGACATTGTACAAAGTACTTTACATGGATTATCTGATTTAATCCTCATAAACACTCTCTAAGGATCTTCTGTATTATTTCCATTTGATCAGTGAAGAAACAGAAGCTCAAAGAGGTAAAGAAATTTGCCCAAGCCTTATGGCTAGTTAGAAACTGGCCTGCAGTTTAAGTCTAGATTTGTCAGGACAAAGTGCTCAATCACTGTGATATGTTGCCTCTAGGTACAGACCCAGGCCCACCTACAAACTCACATGTGACACCTGCTCACGTGCTAAGGCAGAGATGGTAAGCTGTCTACAGTTTGTGCCATCCTTCCATGCATAATGTTGATGCTGGTAAATGTCCACTGAGGGACTACATTTTTAACCCCCTTTATATCTAGGTGAATCTGTAATACTTACCAATAGAGTAGGGACAGAAGTGATGTAGGTCACTCTCAGACCCAGCCCATAAAAACCTCCGAAGGGATTCTCTATGGTCACCCGCCACCCCATCTTTTATTTGATGTCAACTAGGGTTATCAGATAAAATAGAGGACACACAGTTAATCTTGAATTTCAGAAAAACAGCAAATGTTTTAGTGTGACCATGTCCTATACAATATTTGGGACATACTTATATCCGGGGCATTGACATTTGGGTTGCCAGATTTAGCAAATAAAATGCACCAAAAATGTTAAGTGTCCCAAATATTGCATGGGACATACTTATACCATGAAGTTATTTTTCATTTACCTGGAATTCAAATTTAACTGGTGTCTGTTGTTTGACAAACTGCCCCCCCATACACAGAGGGTAAGAAGAGACCAAAAAAAGATGCAGGACACTCCAGATTGGTAGGTGGTATGTTTCATAAACAAGGGAACTTAACTTACAGGCTTGTCTTAGGCAGCTGCAAGATAAGTAGAGGTCCAAATCTGTGGGCCAGAATCTTAAAAGTTCATATAAAGGCCTTGACTGGATTCGGTCACATATACCATCCAGAGGGTCTTAACACATTGGTCTCTCCAGGCAGCATCCTTGAGAAAGTTTCCCACTCTGGGAATGGTGGACAGGATGTGCATTCCTAGAAGTCATGTCATCTCGATGACCTCCTCCAACAGTGTCCTATGTTTTAACTTGCTAAATCTAGCAGCTCCAATACCAACACCTCTAGAAACCTCAGAAGATGTCTCAGGCTGAAGGTGGCAGAACCACCATCAACATGGGTCTGATGGGGGCTCCTGGGTGGCTCAGTTGGTTAAGTATCCGATTTCAGCTCAGGTCATGATCTCACATTTTGTGGATTCGAGCCCTACATCAGGCTTTGTGCTGACAGCTCAGAGCCTGCAGCCTGCTTCTGTGTGTCCCTCTCTCTCTGCCCCTCCCCCACTCATGTGCTGTCTCTCTCTCTCAAAAATACATAAAAATGTTTAAAAATTTAAAAAAAAAAATGGGTCTGAGGACTATGACCTAGAGCATCTCCTCCTTTGAGCTTTACATGGATGAGAAATAAATCCCTAGTGTGGTAAGCCACTAAGATTTGTAAGCTAACTAATATGATACAAACAATACTGACCTAATTCTAATACAAATGCCAAGAATTTACCATTCAGGCCCTATAGAGAGGCAACCCAGAGAGTGGAAATCACTTAGGTTTGGAGTCGCACCAGCATGTTCTGAGTTCAGATCCCTGCTGTACCACCTCCTAGCTTTGTGTTTTTAATCTTTAGCCTCAGTTTCTTCATGTGTAAAACAGTAAACCCAATTCTTTCTTGAGAAACTATCATAAAAATTAGATAATATATGCAAAAAACCTAGAATATTTGGCACATAATAGATCTATTGCTGATTCTTATTATTTAAAATAATAGGCTCATTTTACATTTTTTAATGTTTATTTGTTTATTTTGAGGGAAGCAAGGGCAGAGAGAGAAAGAGAGAGAGAGAATCCCAAGCAGGCTCCACTATCAGCCCAGAGGCCAATGCAGGGCTCAATCACAAGTCATGAGATCATGACCTGAGACAAAATCAAAAGTTGGCTGCTTAACTGACTGACCCACCCAGGCACACCAAATTTTACATTTTTAATACTTATTGAGCTGTAAAATTATATGCCTTTTTAATTAAAGCTCATTTTATTATATAATTATTTAATCCTTAAGACTCGGCTTCATAATTAGTTATTTTTTATCTCACTGTCTTTGAACTCAATAACTGGCTTTGCTGATTTTTAAGCTGAGATCAGCCTTTTCCCTGAGTTTTCAATTTGGACTGGCACTCCCAAATGGACTAGTTTTTGCTCATGGCTCTCAATACAAAGCCCAAATGGCACTATAGACAAAATCTGAAATCTGCCTTTTCTCCATATTGCTGAGTATCTCAAATTGATCAGCTCACCAGGTAGAATTCAAAAGCCACTTTCATTTGAAATTGGATAACCAACAAATCACTCTATTACTATTAAAAGCCAGGATGCTCACCATCACAAATCATAAGACAAAGGCATACACATTCAGAACCTGACTGCCCCTAAAGCACAAAATTTTGGCCCCCTTTCTGACTTATGCAGCTTGCTGTAAAACAGAAAAATTGAGGCCCAATTTGAAGTCACTTTTTTGAAATAGTTTTGGTTGAAACATTTTAATCAAAGGTTTTTCATCTTGAAGGTGATCAAAATTAAGCTGTGTTTTCAAATGTAAATCAGTTACCATAACTCTTCTCAAAGAAAAAACTAAAAATGAAAGTGAATCCCTGATCTGTTACTGATTTGGAATTAATCATTTTGTTACAGTCTCTAACCTCAGTTACAATACCACAACTATAAGCAAATTTTTAAAGGGGCTTAACCTGGCGTGTATGAACCTCCTAAAGTTATATACAAAAGCTCTGTGCATTTGTGCACAAATATACTTTTTCTCAGATTCCAAAAGGCATTCAGGGGCTTACAGAGTGTTCCACAGGGTTTATGTCATTGAAAGCAATAAAGCCATGTTTAAATTATGACTTTTTTTAAAAACTTAAGAAAGGAATTAATATTTCCCCTTCTCAAATAGCATTTTGAGGGACCTCCAAGTGTGATTCAAGTAAGCGGAGATCCAAAGAACACACCCATATCCAGTTTCCCAGACAGCTGAACACAGCCAGCTGCCAGAGTTCATGTTGCCACTAAACAGTTACACAGGACTTTTGTTTTTATTAGTCAACTGGTTGATTTCCACCTACAATGGACTATTAGTTAAATTCAGGAAGTTTAAGGAACATCAGCATTAACACCCAATCTAAAGAGTATAAAAGTGATAATAATTCTCAAATTTCACCTCAAAGTCATCTTTTTCAGATTTCTAAATTGCATTCATATGATAAAAATTCTTATCTAGAATTTCAAAACGTCTCCAATACTGTAAAAGCAAAGTTACGAAGATGAAATAGAGTGACAGTTACATTAAATTTTGCTTTCTAATTCACTGGAAAAAAGCTCATCCACACCTGTACACCATTGCCGAGAAGTGCTTACAAAATAGCAGGCAGAAATTTTGGTATTTCGTCACATGGAAACAAAACACAAAAAAGATACAAAATAAAGCAATCGCTTTTCATTTAAAGCACAGAATGCAAGAAATCCACACATCAGATTTTTAAAAACACACACACATTTTCTCCCATTTCAGATGCCTCCAAACAATGTGATAGGATATCATGTCTTGTTCTTGCAAGGGTAGGGAGGTAAAAGTTATTTGTCCTATTCTTACAACCCTTCTAAAAGTTTGAGATTCATTCAAACTTTTAAAAGTTAATCTATATTTAAATATCTTTTTATCCTAAAAATCAAACACAAATAATGTCATTTTTAACTTATTTGTTGAAAAACCATACTCTATCTGAGGTGCCTGGGTGGCTCAGTCGGTTGAGCATCCGACTTGAGCTCAGGTCACGATCTCACAGTCCGTGAGTTCGAGCCCCACGTGGGACTCTGTGCTGACAGCTCGGAGGCTGAAGCCTGCTTCCGATTCTGTGTCTCCCTCTCTCTGACCCTCCCCAACTTGTGCTCTGTCTCAAAAATAAATAAAAACATTTAAAAAAAAGTAAAAAAAAAAAAAAAGAAAAACAATACTCTATCAATTTAAAGTGAATAGTGTATATTTCTTGCTAAATACATCTAAATACTTTCAGATCATTACATTTAAATGTATTACATTTAGAGTGCATTAGGAATACTGCAATCTTATGCTGTGCTTTTTATCCCCATGACTTGTAATAGCAATGTAATGGGGCAGATAGCAGCTACACTTGTGGTGAACAGTGGCCTAATGTATAAACTCGTCAAATAAGTTGGACACCTGAAACTAATGTAACATTGTGTGTCAACTGTACTCAAATTTTATTTTTTTTTTTTTTTAAATTTTTTTTTTTTTCAACGTTTTTTTATTTTATTTTTGGACAGAGAGAGACAGAGCATGAACGGGGGAGGGGCAGAGAGAGAGGGAGACACAGAATCGGAAACAGGCTCCAGGCTCTGAGCCATCAGCCCAGAGCCTGACGCGGGGCTCGAACTCACGGACCGCGAGATCGTGACCTGGCTGAAGTCGGACGCTTAACCGACTGCGCCACCCAGGCGCCCCTCAAATTTTAAAAAGTAAAAAAAAAAAAGATACTGCAATCTTTAATAATCTTATTTAAAATAAGATTTTTAACTTCACAATATTACTTTATCATATAATTTTCAAAAATGATGGAATGAAATAATGAGATTATCTATTACCATGAAAGGAGCTGGAGTATCAAGAAGGTTTGTAAATGCCCAAGCTCCATTGTGTTCATTACTGATCAATTATAGGACAGGAAAAATGGAGCTTGCGGGGTCCCAGCTCCCGGAGAAACACCTATATCTCTCAGTAGAGTATACAAGGATGGATTTGGAGCCAAGGGACACATAGCTTCACAACTGGTATAATTGGAAGCCGTAATTTAGAGTTTCCCAATGAACACAATTGCTCAATTTTCTACAACGGATGAGTTTAGAAAGCAGATGGTTATATTGGTCCAGAGTTGCAAGTTTGATAGACAGATGCGATAGAAAACAGAGGGCAAGGGAGTTGAAAATTCTGGGGAGTAATTAAAATTACTCACTAGATAGTATAGGTCCTAGATAGATTGGGAAAAAAAAGTATAAAGAAGCCAGGTGGGGGATGATAGACTGGGGGGGGGGTGGGGGGGGGGGAACTGAGAGGATCAGAGCATAAATATTAGAAATGGGGTATTTATGGAGGGAAGAAATTTTGTGGTTGTGTTTGCAAAATGGAATTCTGGCTGTTAAATAGTTTTTTGAGGGTAGAGAAAGGTTGATAAGAGAACTTGTGGTAAAATCCTGTAGTGGTGTGGAAGTAAAAGTCACTATATAAAGAATGTCAAGAAAACTCTAATGGAGTTGGAGGGATTTTCCAGATGAATATTGTAAAATACCCAAACGGACAGGAGTTAGTGGTAGAGAGGAATATTGTAATTCAGATGCCAGGGGTTTATCCTTAATTTTTTTTTAATGTTTATTTATTTCTGAGAGAGAGAGAGAGAGAGCACAAGTGGAGGAGGGGCAGAGAGAGAGGGAGACACAGAATTGGAAGCAGGCTGCAGGCTCTGAGCTGTCAGCACAGAGCCCAATGCGGGGCTCAAACTCATGGACCGCAAGATCATGACCTGAGCCGATGTCAAATGCTTAATCGAACTGAGCCGAACTGAGCCACCTGGGGAACCTCCAGATGCCAGGGTTGTTAATGAATTCTGGGGTTAACCAGAATGCATTGTTAGGAAGATGAATTTGGGAATGTAAATAGCAAGGCTTCAGGTCCAAGTTCTTCCACTTACTAGCTAATCTTGGACAAATTATTTACTTTCTAGGCCTCTTTTTCCTTATCTGTAAAATATAGTTAATGAAGTTGCATAGGATTTTGTGAGGATTAAAGAAAGCTATTTAAAGAAACTTAAGGGGCGCCTGGGTGGCGCAGTCGGTTAAGCGTCCGACTTCAGCCAGGTCACGATCTCGCGGTCCGTGAGTTCGAGCCCCGCGTCAGGCTCTGGGCTGATGGCTCGGAGCCTGGAGCCTGTTTCCGATTCTGTGTCTCCCTCTCTCTCTGCCCCTCCCCCGTTCATGCTCTGTCTCTCTCTGTCCCAAAAATAAATAAAAAACGTTGAAAAAAAAAAAATTTTAAAAGAAACTTAAAATAGTGTGCTAGAGAAACTTGTGTTTCTCTATGCCCCTTTATCTGTTTGCACACCTGAGCTCATTTCTTTCTTGTAGAATACCTTGACAAATGCACCCAGTAGTTCTCAACACACACCATTAACATTTTCCTTTCCAACCTCTCCCCATGGAGTAATACTCTCCTTAGACACATGTCTACCTTCCAAGGTAGTGCAGGTACCTATCTTACCAAGTGTTTTACCAAATGTATTAGGTGGATCTTCATTTTCCAGCCTCCAGTCATATTCTCACTGCCCACTAATCAATCTTAAGCCAGTGTCACATTTTTTTCAGATGTCTTCATGGCAGCACTCCACTTCTGGGTATGAAATTCTATTAGGGTCAAGATATTTAATGCTATGGCTAGCATTAAACATTCTGAGCATGTTTGAAAGTGTTGGAAGAGAGGGCCCTGGAAAGATGATCCAGGAGGGAGGAAAGGAAGAGCAAACCTAAAGGAAAAGCAGAGGTGACACAATGGACTTGCTCTTCAGGGCAGGGGCTAAGATATTCAGAATGGAATTAACTAGCCTTGATTGAGCTCCTGTTGGAATCTAGGAACAAATGAATTCCTTGGGTGTTGAAACTGGTGGTGGGGGTGGGGCTCTAGGTATTGCTTGGTTTGATAACTAAGGTGTCTCATTTATCAGAATTCTGGTTTCATTACCTCTCGGGGTCCTTCAATTTGAACTTTTGTAGTCAGGCCTGCTGTAGCACTTCTGAGCACTACCCAATTCTTGACACCCAAACCCTTTTGACAAGGGTACAAGATTCACAAAAATAAAAAAAAATAAAAAAAAAAATTTTAAAAAAAGGTGAAACTGACTACTACCATCAGATAAAATCCTGGATTGAGTTTTCTCAGAACTCACTGCTTGAAAGGAAACTGAAAATTTGTTCCGGAATTATGCTTTTTAGCCAAGTTTTCCTAATTCTACCATGACACATAAAATTGACTTCTTAAATTTTCAAAAATAAGGGGACAATAAAATCAAAGTGATATGATTGTCATCACTATGAAATAACCACCATTACATCACCACCTCAACGGCCATCATCATGGCCTTTCTCTTTCTCCCCATCCTTCTCATCACTAAATATTCTTGAGTGTTTACTTTCCAAGGACATTGTGCTAGGTGCTGGGCTTGCCCAGATGCAGTCTGAGGCAGAACTCCTTGTTTAGTCTCCATAGGACATGCTGGTAATGAGTAATGTTGGTAAATACTCTTTTCTTTTTTTAAGCCTTATGTGCTCAAGAAGTGCTTACAGAGGTTCCCCTATCCTACCCCAGGGCCTTGGGCCAGTTGCACTAACTTCAGCATAGACTTTGTCATTTATTGAATAGAGCGCTACCAATGTCCCCAAAGCTGTTGGAAGGAAAGCAGAAAAGTAGGAAGGAAGAAAGGAAGAAAGGAAGAAAGGAAGGAAGGAAGGAAAGAAGGGAGGGAGGGAGGAGGAGGGAGAATCTAATATACCTATGTTTAGGGAAATAAGAAATTGCATTCAAATGAGAAAATTGAACAGTTCACAAATTATGAATTAAGCAGGTTTGCAACTTACTAGATCCACAAATTCCTCAGAACTCTTGAATCTATTACCTCCTTAGAATAATAAATATTAAATACATGTACATACACACACACACCATAACTTGTGTGGCTCTGTTCAAAGAATATTTAAAGCCATTTACCTTATCAGTCCTAACAGAACCTGAATCACCAGAATCTGCCTCTTTGTAACTTCTGTCCATTTGTGTGGTTATCACCCAAGAAGACAGGCCACATCTCATTTCTCAACTATTTTAAGTCAATTATTGTGACTCTCATACCAAGCTGAACACTCTAGGAGCCTTTTACTCTTCCTTGACGGATAGGACTTCAGTTCTCATGGCTGCTTTTCTCTCTGGAGTATTCCATTTTGTCCACATCAAAGATAGCACTCCTGATAACAGAGCACTACCCAGACTGGATTGGCACTCTCAAAACCAAGTATTTTACTGCTGGTATTGCATCCAAGGATGGCACTATTCTTTGTTTCTTTTTGAAATTTTCCACTAAAGACTCGGTTTTACATTTGCTGTGAAAACAGTCACCCCACCTGCACCAATTTCTGTGCCTGAGGAGTCTGCCAGTGACTACTTCTCAGCACTCTCCAACTACTTCATATTGTTCTGCAGTGCTACAGGGTATTTAGAGTGAGGGGTTAGATCCTAGAGTTCATAGTTATACTCTGAAAATAAAGTACTTTTATGGTTGGTAAAATTTTACAAAGGAAATGCTCTCCAGCTGCTCTTCTTTCCCTGAATTAATTAGCTTTTCTGAAGATGTTTAACCTTAGGAGCTCATTGTATAAGGCATGCAGGATTTCTCCTTACAGTATTGTTACATTTCATATCTTAAGTCAGAATTTTATTGTTTTGAGCTGTTACAAGATTCAGAAAATAAAACAGATATATAGTATGATTTTATTTTAATCTATGTTTATTTTTTGTGTGTTTATTTATTTTTTTTTTTTCAGAGAGAGAGAGCACGCTTGTGCATGTGGAGGAGGGGCAGAGAGAAAGGGAGAGAGAATTTTCTGCAGGGTCCATTCCCAGTGTAGAGCCTGTCACAGGGCTCAAGCCCATGACCTAAACCGAAACTGAGTCAGACACTTAATTGACCATGCCACTATAGTATGATTTTTTTTAAGATGATAAGAATCAAACAACAAAAAAATTCTTTGTCTATAACTGAATTAAGAGGACACAATATACAAACCAGCAAGATGACAACATCAAACCAATATATCACCACATCATTTTAACTATATAAGTAATAAAACAGCCAGGGTGTGTTTACTGCTTCTTATGTGTCAAAGATAATTCTAAAAGCATTGATATCTACCATCTCATTTAATCCTCAGAATAACCCTATGAGATGGATATTGTTATTACCTGCATTTTACAGATGAGGAAATGGAAGCCCAGAGAGCTTTAAAACATGTTAGTGAGCAACAGAAACAAGATTTGAAATGAAGCTACATCAAACACATACCATTTCCTGGTACCCATTACTTCCAGTCAAAGGAACTCTGCCTGAAAAACCCAGTGATGTACGGTAAGCACACGGAGTGTGTGGAATCAGGCTTCAGTGACCGCTAGAAAGAGTGTCAGCTGGTACAACCCTTCTAAGAGTAATTTGGCACTCTCCATCAAAAGCCTTACAATTTACCCTGCAGAAATTGAACAAGTGTTGAAACATGTATGTTCAGCAAGGTCAACTGAGGCAATGTGAATAATAGCAAAAAAAAAAAAAAAAATTACCTATTATTCAACACAGGTTTTGGTAAATAAATGATGGTACGTTATACAGTGCGATTATTGCCCAGTCAAAAATTATGATTTAGATGTTTATAGTTATAAAAATGTAGACACAATTTACTGAAAATATATGTATAAAACAGAACCTAAAATACATCATTTATATATATACATACTTTTAAAAGCTCAGAAAGATATAAACCTAAATACCAAAATGTATCCCTGTATATTTTTCCATTATTTCTTCATTTTTCTACATTAAACATGTATTTTTATTAAAGAAATAAAAAAAGTTTTAATTCCTATTTTTAATGATCGTTTAAAAAAAGAATGACTGATAAGATGTATACTGTGTTTAAATATGAATCCAAAACAAAAAAACTGTAATCTCATCTTTGTGAAAATATGCATATTTTATATTAATATTAATATTATATTACATTATATGAATATACAGTAGGGGCGCCTGGGTGGCTCAGTCAGTTGAGCGTTTGACTTGGTTTCAGCTCAGGTCATGATTTCACCGTTGGTGGGATCGAGTCTCACATTGGGCTCTGTGCTGACAGCATGAAGCCTACTTGGGATTCTCTCTCTCCCTTTCTTTTTGCCCCTCCCCTGCTCGCACTTGCTCTCTCTCTCTCAAAATAAATAAACTTAAAAAAAATGTTTAAAAAGGATACACAATAAATTTACCATTATGTCTGAGTGGTAGGATTAAGATTTTATCTTTCTTCATTATGTTTGCATTTTAATTATGTGCTTTTATAATTAAAATGTGTTATTTTTAAAAGATCTACTATTAATGGTAAGTATTAATGAGTTGTATGAAAAATAGAACTCAGGACACCTGGGTGGCTCAGTCAGTTAAGTAGCTGACTTACGCTCAGGTCATGATTTCATGGTTTGCGAGTTCAAGCCCGTGTCAGGCTCCGCTCCAACAGTGCAAGCCTGCTTGGAATTTTCTCTCTCCCTCTCTCTCTGCCCCTCTCTCCCTCTCCCCGCCCCCTTTCAAAATAAATAAATAAACGTTAGAGAAAAAAAAAAAAAAGAAATGTAGAGCTCAAAGTTGCATAACCACAGCACAAGAAAAAAAAAAAGCATTGTGTTCCAAATTCGTTAAACAAATGTAAATTGTTAATTGTCTCCTAGCACTCAGAGACTTGTCCGCTGTGATGCCCAGTGAAGAATATTAAAATTAAAGCATTAATGAAACTTGAAAAGATGAGGATTTCAGCTGCAGTTCTGAAATGTTCTTAATACAAAACACACACAAAAAGCCATCAATTTGTTTGTTTCTGAGACTTTTTTAAAATGACAACTGGGAAACATTATAGTTTTATTATGAGGTAAAAGATATTCATTCAAAAAAAGCTTTAATATTTATTAAATGGAACTACCCTGAGATTTCTCCATAACATAAAAATTAACTTTTCAAATATATGAAAATGGCATATTAACATTTGTATAATAATAATTTGTTATTGCACATGCAATAAATTTGTCAAAATAGGAAGTATAGCATGTTAAATAGCCTCTAATTGAATCCCAGTATAACTCATTATGTTCTTTCCAATAGCTCTTCACTAACTTGATGTATAGAAGGCAGGAACAAGAAAAAAAAAGAGCTAAATGCAAGCTGAACAAAGCTTGTACAAGGGGAATAATTTGCTGTCAGAGAACAAGAAAAGATGCATGTTATTTAAGGTTAAATAACAGACAAGGAACACTAATAAAGAATCAATAGTTTTGACAAGTTAGGGCAATTACTCTGTAGAAAAAAAGAGAAAATCACACGAGGTAATAAAAAATATTTCACAATAATTAGAAAGTTAGTTACTTGAGTCTCATTTTATTCTAATAAAATATATAGCAAATCTGTCTACCTTACGAATGAGAAGTAGAATAACAGGCAATGAAAGCATCGAAAATGCAGCATGGAAGACAATTCTAAGAGAAATACCCACCAGAAACCATGATAGACTCCTAATTTTCTCCAGGCTAGAAGGTGTAATCAATACTCTTTCCAACCATTTGATTAAATGATTAAAGAGTTAAAGATGCCCAGATACAAAAAGCTCCACTTGACCAAGATTAATGTGCATCCTTGCCAGAAAACAGACCATTTCCAAAAACACTGAGTAAGTGGAACCAGCAGATGCTAGATTGGACACTTTTGTTGCCTTATAAGCAAAGAAGAGAACTACTTTAAGAAAAGCCCTTGTAATATGTGTTTTCAAGGCAAAAGCTATCATTTCCCACAAAAGAATCAGTGCTGCAATACAAACCCTGGGGCACAAGTCACATAGAGCACAATGGGGCCTCTGGAGCAAAATGGTGACCTGATACTGGGCAGTGCAAAGAAAAAAGCTGATGAAACAGAACCAGTGACATAAAATAAATGTCACAAAAGGAAACACTTAATTTTAATGTCACTAACCACAAAAGATTGGACTTTCTACTGACCAAGCTAAATATCTCAATAAAAAACATTGCTTGAATACACAGGAAGATTCTTTTTGCATGAAAATGTGTATTGTTTTCTTTTTCATACTCTTTATAACCGAATCCCTGTTTCATTAGCTAGTCTTCAGCATAGAAATGCAGCTACGTTAACAGGCAATCACAGGGTTGGTACCGACAGAGGGTTAGTTCAATCCTTCAGCAGTCAGCTACAGGATGAAAGGTTGAAGGACACCAAGTCTGAGAAAGTTTCTCTGCAATATATCCATCATTAGAGTAATTCCATGGAATTAAGCCATTGTACCACTTCAGTGCATCTATCAAATGCAACTAGAAGACATCTGAGGATATTAAGAATGCATTTAAAAAAAAAAAAAAAAAGATTGCATTCAGTACAAGATGCCTAAATCATCTAAGTGATTTTCTTATTTCATGCCACAGTCTTGGGTGATATCTCTACAGAGCTGGTATTCACCAAGGACCCAGGTCCTTCTATATTTTTGCTCTGCATTTCTTGGTGTAGGACTTTCTTCCCCAAGGTCACAAAATGGCTTCTGTAAGTTCTATCCCCTATTAAAAAGCTAAAAAATGACAATAGCAAAAAGTAACCTGATAACTCCAGAAACCAGAGTTTTAAAGCCTCCTCTTCCATTCTTCTCTAACAAGAATAAGACTAACTTCTGATACATGCGATTACTGCCTATATTAGTTTCAGTTGCATACTTAGAATAAATTGTTCCTCTGAGCTAGCAATGACATTGTAAAGAAGGATCAGTTATAACACCTTACCTTTCGAAATTCTTTAATTTGGAAACAGGGAAAGACATCTAGGTAAGTGCCAAATATTTCACAGCCAAGGCTAAAATGTCCATATCTCTTACCAAATAGGGAAGGACCAACAGGGTGGGCCTGGAATACTGATCTACTTCTTAGTAGACCAGTAATAACTACAGCAACTACAATAATGTGAGCACTAATTGTATGACAGATGCTGTGTTAAGTACTTTATACTTACTGCATGAAATCTGAGCAATACCCCTGTGTTTGAGATACTTCTTCTGTTAGCACCATTTTATTTTTTTTAGTTCTATTTTTTATTTTTTAAAATTTTCATCCAAATTAGTTAGCATAGAGTGCAACAATGATGTTCCCCTTACCCATTTAGCCCATCCCACCTCCCACAACCCCTCCAGTAACCCTCAGTTTGTTCTCCATATTTATGAGCCTCTTCTGTTTTGTCCCCCTCTCTATTTTTACATTATTTGTTTCCCTCCCCTTATGTTCATCTGTTTTGTCTCTTAAAGTCCTCATATGAGTGAAGTCATATGATTTTTATCTTTCTCTAATTTCACTTAGCATAATACCCTCCAGTTCCATCCACGTCGTTGCAAATGGCGAGATTTCATTCTTTTTGATAGCTGAGTAATGCTCCATTGTATATATATACCACATTTTCTTTATCCATTCATTCATCAATGGACATTTGGGCTCTTGCCATACTTTGGCTATTGTTGATAGTGCTGCTATAAACATGGGGGTGCATGTGTCTCTTCGAAACAGCACACCTGTATCCCGTGGATAAATGCCTACTAGTGCAACTGCTGGGTCATAGGGTAGTTCTATTTTTAGTTTTTTGGGGAACCTCCATACTGTTTTCCAAAGTGCCTGCACCAGCTTGTATTCCCATGTTAGCACCATTTTAAAGCTGTAGTACCTGAGGATTAGGTTTAAGTAACTTGTTAAAATCACACAGCCAAGAGGTGACAGAGCTAAACTTAACCCTAGATTATGTAAGTTGAGTAGGAGGTTAACACTCAAGTATTCATAGCCCCTTTTTCAAATGGACTGTGGCAGTAGGCCAAACGCTTTAGTAAAACACCTGTTGCTCTTCCAGAAACTTAGAATACTTTCAGCTGAACAGGAAAAAAGGAGGCAATAAATTGCAGCTTCAACACAGACCATTAAGTTGCAAAAAAAACCCTGTTCATCCGTGTAGCCCATTTGGTAGACCCAGGGATCCAGAGCCATGAGGCTTTAAAAGATTTTATTTTTTAATTTAGTTGCTAAAATCTTTTCTATGAACTATTATATCTTCCCATAAATTAAAATGAGCCAATACAAATCACCAACATCAACTCAGCTTAGATATTACATGCACTTCACAATTGTCTATTGCTACAGGAAGAGTCCTTGTTTGATCATCAGACCAAATGGATAAATGCCATTGATACATTTTTCATATTAAACAAACAGATACTCATAACATCAGAGAGGGAAGAAGCAATAACAAACCAAAACATCTGAATAATGAAAGATATGGGGTGGCCTGCGTGGCTCAGTCAGTTAGGCATCTGACTTCAGCTCAGGTCAGGATCTCACAGTTTATGAGTTCGAGCTCTGCTTCAGACTCTGTGCTGATAGCTCAGAGCCGGAGCCTGCCCCAGATTCTCTGTCTCCCTCTCTCTCTGCCCCCCCTCCTCACACTCCATCTCTCTCCCTCTCTCTCAAATAAACATTTAAAAAAATTTTTTGAATAGTGAAAGTTATTAAAACCCATGCACCACAAACCAAGTTTAAGAGAATATAGTACAATGAAATCTATCCTTATAAAGATCAACATATCCTCTATTCAGTTCAAACAACACACAGGTGCATGAAAACTATGCAGATAACATGAGAGAACAGGATTGTTGACACTCCCTTAGGTCAGTAAAAACCCACAGTCAGAAAGCCTCACAGGTAGCAGTGTCATGCTCCTGCAAAGTAATAAACATGCCTAATAATTTTAAAGGTTAAAGAACAACAAGGTAATCCTTCTTTTTGCTCTGTTCTGTGCTCTTCTTAAGCAAATGGGCTACTGTTTTGTGAGGCCATGGCTTGGGGAAGTTGGAACTTCGAAGATTTTGTGGATTGGGTTTTTGCTTTCTTTCTTTTTTTTTTTCTTTTTTTTTTTTTTTTGCTTTCTTTTTATGGAGGTGAAATTCATACGTCATAAGATTAACCATTTTATAATGAACAATTCAGTGACTTCTTAGTACATTCACAATGTGTGCAACACCACCTCTATCCAGTTTCAAAACTTCTTTCTCACCCCAAAATAAAACCCTGTACCCACTTGGCAGTTGCAACGTACAGCACCCTTCCCCCAGGCTCTGGCAATCACCACTATGCTTTCTGTTTCAATAAAGAACTTATGAAATGTGTGTTTAGATAACTTTACCCAGAAGTTTTAAATATTTTTACAAGTTTTTATTATATAATCACTAAGTAAAAGGGACAGACTTACTAAATCAAGGAGATAGTACAATTTAGATTCAGCATCTCTAACAAAACGGCTCCACATTTTTTCCCCTTTTAGCATTTTTACCCACAAAATCAACAGAGTGCCGTGTACTCTGGATGTAAATAACCACTCACGCTAAAATAGAGAAAGGTGGGAAGCCTGCCCAGGATGATTCTCTGTCCTTCCCTATCTATGCCAGTTGTCTAGAATTTTGTTTGGCTGATTCTGACAAAGACACTATGTGGGCTCCTAACTGATATTCCTGTACCTCACTTTACAAATGTCAAACCATCCCCCATAACAACAGTGAGCTACACTGTTAGCCATAATATCCTGTTACAGAAAACCATCAAAATAAAGCCTGCTAACTTCCAGGCTCGATTCTCTGCAAAGGGTATAGGAAATAGTGGTTATAGTAGATAGAAGTTCATCTGAAGGGAATGAAAAAGAACAGGACTAAAAGACACTCAATCATTCCACAGGGGCTTATGATCTGCAGCCTGGGAGCACAACCTGGTAGAAGTCACTTGGAAGGAGATCAGAAAATAATCACAAATACTTAAATGTGCTTACTCTGTTCTTGGTACTATTCTAAGCATGATTGATTGTGTTTAATAAATTAATTTAATGAGTATATGTATTCATTTAATTTTCACAACAATCATGGAAGAGAAGTATTTTTGTTATCATCCTCGCTCGTTTTACAGAGAATGAAACTGAGACACAGAGAGGTTAAGTGATTTATCCAAAGACACACAGCTCCTAGAGTCAGGATTTGGCCCAGGCCACTAGGCTCCATGGTTCATGCTCTTAACCCCAAGGTCAGGCTGATGCTCTGCCCAAGTAAAAACTCAGAGAAACCTGCTATTTCGTTGCTGAACTACCCATGGCATAATTGATTACATCCCACTCAGTACAAAAAAGAGAAATTCTCATTTGGTGCCTCAATCCGTATGAAAATTATCACGAGGAACATTCCCATGAAATGCAATAGATAAAAATCTTCCAAAGTATATGGTGTAAAAAGTTAGCTAAGCTTTAGATGGGTCTTAATTTTATAATTAATTTAGAAAAAGAATGTTTTCTATCTATAAAGAAACAACAATGAATAATAAATTTGCTCAGCATTCACCAAAAAAATGACTTACAGAACCATTCAGCTTTAAAGTAAATCTTAATTCTACACAGAGAAGTATTGTGAGATAACAGAAAATACATATAGTGGTCTCTGATCCAGTTCCTGGCACAAAGATCCTAAAACCCTTGTCAATTTCCTAAGTGAATAAGAGCACTATGAGCATTTCTTGTTCTAATATTTGGTTTTTGACCCTGTCCCTGACATAGTCTCCTAAAATCCTTGTACAGTAGCCCCTCTCACCTGCAGGCTATGTGTTCCAAGACCCTGAGTGAATGCCTGACACTGCAGATGTACTGAACCCTATATAAACACACAGTCCCTGACTTACAATAGTTTGACTTAGGATTTTTTTTTTTTTTTACTTTAAGATGGTGCAAAACAGATATACATTTAGTAGAAACTCTACTTAGAATTTTGAATTTTGACATTTTCCCGGCTAGCAATACACAGTACAATATTCTTTCATGACTGAGCAGCAGCCACAGTTCCCAGTCAGTCACACAATCACGAGAGCAAACAACCAATTACACAACCATTCTGGTTTTCACTTTCAAGCACAGTGTTCAATATATTACATGAGATATTCAACACTTACAAAATAGACTTTGTTTTAGATGATTTCGCCCAATTGTATGTTACACGTAAGTGTTCCGAGCACATTTAAGTTAGGCTGGGCTAAACTATGATATTCCTTAGGTTAGGTGGTATTAAACGCACTTTCCGTTATAGTATTTTCAACTTACGATGGATTTATTGAGCCGTAACCCCATAAGTCAAGGAAGATCTGTATTATGTTTTTTCCCATACCTACATGCCTATCATAAAGTTTAATTTATAAATTAGGCACAGTAAGATACTAATAATAACTGAAAATAAAATAGAACAATTAAAACAATATACTGTAATAGTTATGTGAATTTCATCTCTTCCTCTCTCTCTAAATATCTTATTAACATCTTATACTCCCCTTCTCCATCTTGTTATGAAGCGAAATGATAAAATTCCTACGTGGTGAGATGAAGTGAGGTGAATGACACAGGCATTACGACATAGCGTTAAGCTACTACTGACCTTCTGACAATATGTCAGAAGGAAGATTATCTGCTTCTGGGCCACGGTTGAATGCAGATAACTGAAGCCATGGAAAGCAAAACCATAGATAAGATAGAACTACTCTAAATTCCTAAGTGGTAAGAGCTGAAGGAGCATTTTTGTTCAAATGAGACAAATCTGGGTGGGCTCTTGGATGCCTTCTGGATGGTCACCATAAATACCAAGCCTAATCAGAAGCTTGGAATTTTCAGCTCCTTCTTCCTCCCCACCTCTCCAGAAAGGACAGCAGGGCTAGAAACGAAGTTAATACAAGAAGCTACACAGGAGGAACCCTCCATAAAAATCCCAATACCACAGGGGCGCCTGGGTGGCTCAGTCGGTTGCGCGTCCAACTTCAGCTCAGGTCACAATCTCACGGTCCGTGAGTTCGAGCCCCGCGTCGGGCTCTGGGCTGATGGCTCAGAGCCTGGAGCCTGCTTCCAATTCTGTGTCTCCCTCTCTCTCTGACCCTCCCCCATTCATGCTCTGTGTCTGTCTCAAAAATAAATAAACGTTAAAAAAAAAATTAAAAAAAAAATCCCAATACCACAGGTTTCAGGGAGTTCCCAGGTTGGTGAACACATCTACACTGGAAGGGTGACACACCCCAACTGCATGGGGAGAGAAACTCCTGTGCTCAGGACCCTCCTAGACCTTACCCTACGTATCTCTTCATCTGGCTGTTTATCAGTAGCTTTTTTCATATTCTTTAATAAACTGGTAAATGCAGTAAGTGTTTCCCTGAGTTCTTTGAGCCACTCTAGCAAATTAATCAAACCTGAGGAGGGGATCACGAAAATCTCTGGTATAGCCAATGGGCCAGAAGCACAGGTGACAACCTGGGCTTGAGATTGGCATCTAAAGTGAAGGCAGTCTTGTGGGACTGAGCTCTCAACCTGTGGGATCTTATGTTATGTCCAGAGAGATAGATAGTATCAGAACTGAGTTAAACTGTAAGACACCAGTGAGTGTCACAGAATTGCTTGGTCTGGGAAAACCCCATACACATCTCGTCCCAGAAGTGTTGTGAGTGCAGTAGTAGTGTGAGGGTAAAGGAGAGACACAGGAAAAGACACAAGAGGTTTTTCCCTACTCAGGAGGGAGGGACTGGGTGTTTTTCCTGATACAAATATTCAGTGGGTTCCCTGAATTTTCCAAAACCACAATATTCCACTCTGTCCCTCTTTGCTCTAACTTGGCCAGAGGATTCTAAATATTCTACCATACATGCATCCCTACCTAAAAAAGTTTTAAAAGTTTTTTGACTAAATCACAGGAGAAAGCACAAGTTGATGATTGCAATTTACAAACTACAATACTGCATGGCCACATGGCAGTTATAGTAGTTTATTTGTCTGTTTATTGCTATATAGAAGAATCTAAGAAAAGCCTAGGAAGATATATGGAGAATTGCAGTACTCTAGCACCTGATAAATTCAGTTTTTAAAAAAAGGCACCTTGTTTTAAGGATATACCAAGTATGTATTTTCATGTTCTGATTATTTGAGCCTCATGTTGTCTAATTTCCCAAGATCACTACCTATCTCCAAAATCCCATTCCATCCTTTTCCAATACTCTCCTTCATGTTCCCTATATTCTAGACCAGACCTACCCAAACAATTTTCTGTGACGAAGCAAATGTCTTGTATCTGTACTATACAAGACAGTAGCCATTAGCCATTTGTATCTAATGAGTGCTTAAAATATTGCTGGTTCAACTGAAGATCTAAATATTGAGTTTATTTCATTTCAATTAATCAAAAATTAAATAGCCACATCTGGCTAGTGGCTACCATATTGGACAGAGTATCTCTAGACAAAGAGACCTAATTGTCCTTCTCCATCCGTTACTCATTATTCCATAAATATTTATTGCCCATCTGCTTTCAGCTGGCACCATGCTAGGCCCTAGGCATTTAATGTTGAACAAGACAACTCTGTCTTTATGAATGCTGAGGGAGATAGCTATTACTCAATTACACAAATGATTTCTTAATGCCAAATCATAGTACTGTACCTTATCAATTTAGTTTTTTCATGTATTAACATTTCTAAAGTCAGGATGTATGCCTTATATCAACAGCATCTTATAACCACTTCCAGCCAGGCCAGTCATGGCAAATTGTCATTGCCTACACATACAAGAACTCAGTTATTATTCTTAGTGGCATGACCAGACAGCATGCAACTCCTCAACATTTCAGCCAACAAATTAAATGAGGATCATTTAAATAAAAGGTATGAGTCCTGGCCATTATCAGAAAATATTCAGTTAACACTTCTGGTAAGATCAAGGTATCTATTTGCTACCTCCTAATAAAGTCAAGAGGTATAGATTAGGTGTCCAGTTGCTTAGAATAAAATTCCAAAGACACAAGTGGAGCACCCCGTTCACTGATGCACTGAAAAGCACAAGGATAACACTGTGTAGAAGAACATGGATATTACCAATTCTACATAAACAGTGATTCAGAAGAGTCAGATTCTGAATTTAAAAACCTATTAGGAATATTTTGTTTATATTTTCCTTTTTACAAATGCACAAGGATAAAATATGATAAAATCCACATTACATAAATCTGAAAGCGCTCTTAATAGCATGAAATAAAAATTATGAAGAAAAAATCATATAATGTATTAATTGGGATTGGGCTTTTTCCTAATATATAAAATTGTTGAGTATTTTCCAATAGATGCATCTTACAATCAATGGAATTTGGTAAACGCAATACTGAAATGTTCATGCTTCCAATTCTTTTTTTGATACTTTCCCCTCCACCTGAAATGCCCTTTTTATTCATCTTTCTGCTCTAGGTCAGATGCCAACTCATCTCTGATCTTCATGTCTTTTCCATCACAATTAATTTTTCCCTCCCCTGAATTCTCAGAGTACCTTCCCAATACCTACTACAGAGCACCTAGCATTCCCTTTGTTGTGTTATCATTACTTGTGTGTGTCCTTAGCTCCCTGAGCAGAGTACCTGGAGTCTAGACTCCTTACAATCTAATTGCATGTCTTATTCAGATATTATATCCCAGTTAGGATACAACTTTGCCCTTCAAGTATTTAGCAAATATAGGAAGGCCCTATGCTATATAATGTAACAGGGAGAAACTTAGCATGTCTGGCTGCATGTTGCTTCTATTTCCCTTGCTGCCGTGATCTACAGATTAAGAACTTCTGCTTAGCCCTGTATGTAGGCATGTTAATCATCGAAGGAATTTTGCTTATAGCTAACATTTTCAAAACTGCTCTTTACCCAAAACCTACCTTACCAAAGGAGATAAGGAAAGCAGGCAGAGTGGACACCATCCCCATTCCTTCAAGACTGAAGAATGATCATAACTTAGGGGGAACTGAAACTATGTTCCATAAGGTTAATGAGGTAAACTAGCAGGAAATTTAAAATTTGTTTTTCAGAGAACTGTTTCTGCTTAATCAGCTATTGTGTCTTTTTGGACCCCACTAATAAATCTACTCAGTATCTCTGCAGAAACCTGGACTCAAAGTCAACTAATATGGTTCCAACCTATGGGCAAGCAGGACCCTGCACTCCTTACCTGAGATAATGAGCCCAAGACCCCACCCAGTTTATACCAGCTCTTAGAGAATGCCCATAGCCCCTTCTCCTTGTCCTCTGATAACCTCCCTAGGTGAGGAGCTGAATTTTGCTTCTTTCTGATGTTAAGTCTCCACACCAAAGTGAACATGGGATGTATGTTACATATACACTTGCTCAAGAGCTTTCCTCACAAATAGTCACATTTCCCCACTCTTCAATAGGTATGTAATCGCAACCCCCATGATTATAAAATCTTTTTCTCTCCTTCAGGGAGGCAGATTTGAGTCTTGCTGTCCTGTTTCCTCCTGTGGCTGCCTCTCAAATAAGCCCTTCCTTGCTGTAAATCTGATGTCTCAGTGATTAACTTTGTTGTGCATGAGGCAGACAGATTTGGATTCGGTTATAATAATGTCACATAGATCCCCACATAGTGATGTAATGTCCTTCAGACCTGGAATTTGGCACATGCTATTTAATAGTAAACTTCCAATTGGGTCAATGTATAGCATGAATGAGATATGCCAAGAACCATATCTGCAGCGGTCTGGGAGCAATGCCACAAAGGTATCAGGTCTCTCAGTGCTATGTTCAAAGATCTCACAGGGTTAAGCATAGGTAATTGTACACAATCCTTGTGCAAGTGATTACCTCTGCTTCTTCCCCAAAGCCCAAAACATAAAAGTAAAGGAAGTAACATTAATAAACCAAAATACTAAAGAGCCTGAAAAAGGAAATGACGATAAATAGTGTCAACAAATCTTGGATGCTGATAAGCAGATGAACAAGAAATTTTCAAAAATGAGAAACAAAGCCTGCCTCATAGGTGGGGTGTGGCACAGTGCTAACAAAAGAAGGCTTTATAGAAATTCTGCATTAAGGGTAGTTAGAGACCCAGGTCCCCTCCTTCCAGCAGACAGGTTTAGTTTTGGAGAGGCTGAACTGGAGGAGCTCTGTGCTCCATGTAAATCTACATTGAAGTATAATTAAAACAGAGGAATAAATTGGAACTCTGCACTATGAACAATGGGACCCTTAGCCTCTTTCATTCAGCTCTGAGAATAAAAGCTTATATACTTCCAGAAGCAGATAAGTAAATTCTTCTTCATGGAAAGTAATCGCTCTCTTAAATATAATTCTGGTATTAGCTATTTAAAAAGATAATATTTGGAGCACCTGGGTGGCTCAGTCAGTTAAGCGTCTTGACTGCGGCTCGAATTGTGATCTCATGGTCAGTGAGTTCGAGCCCCACATCAAGCTCTGTGCTGACAGCTTGGAGCCTGGAGCCTGCTTCAGATTCTGTGTCTCCCTCTCTCTCCACCCTCCCCCACTCATTCTCTCTCTCTCTCTCTCTCAAAATAAATAAACATTAAAAAAATTTTTTTTAAGAAAATGCATGTATTATCTCCCACAAAATACTAACTTCCTTGAAGGACAGATCTGTATCCTATCCATATTTCCAGCCCAGAATATCAAGCTTTGTATGTAATAAGTGCTCAGTAAACATGTGTTAAATTTAAACAGAAAACTTTCAAGAATACAATGTTTACTACTATCTATCCAGACATGGCGTTTGATTCTGAACAACCAAAAGCTGTTCAGCAAAAACTTCTCACCTCCAACTAAAAACCAAAAACAAAATGGCCATGAGCATTTATTGAGTCCACAGTGAATGTATACCACAAATTCCTCTCTCAGCTCCCAGCAGGGTAGTGATCCGAAGCTCACTGTGCATGCTCTGATGAGACTGTAGTGTTAATTTTCATAGTCAAAGCCGAAGGTTTAATGGTTGGTGCCCACACAATCCAAAAAACTCTATCATATTCTCTACAGCCTATTTAGCAATATTATGGCTGCCTTATAAAAACATTTATAAGTGAAGTTTTAAATTTAAAAATGTGTTAAAATTTTCAAAATTTTTCTGATGTTTTATTTTCCTCAAATATAGTTCAACCAATTGCATTTGATATTATTAATGTACAACAGGTAGGCATGATAATTTAATGCTACAAAATATAAAAAAAAAATTTATAAGATAAAAGTTGAAAAAATATGCTTACTTTACTTCCATAATTTTTTGACGTTTCCTAACAACAACAACAAAAAAAGATCGCTCAGACTCGATTGATTTTATGCTGTCAGTTCTGGGAAGACATCTGTGGTTTTCATCGTTATCCATTAATATTAGCTGTTGATAAGCATCACTGAGTGATTTTAAGGTTTTATAAAGCAATTGGAGCCTTGGGAGTTCTCCACAATGCTGTGCATATACCAAGAGTTGGCAACATTTCAGCAATGGGGTGGCCAAATTACTGACCCCTTTTCCTTAAGCAGAGGTACATAAGATGAAGAGTGGCAATAAAAGGAAAAGGCAGAAGCCAAGAATCTCTTTTTTCCTATAGATGAGATCAGCTTCATTTAGGGAGTAAACTTTTACATTATGATGCAGGGTTGGAAAATAGCAATTTCAAAACAAAGGATATGTCCAAGGTGGGCAACTGTAGTTGATCTTCACAACAGTCTTGCCTGTCAGGTATTTTCACCTCCACCTGATGCCCAGAGAGCATGAGTAAGAGCCCAAACTACTGGTGACTGCCTTGAAAACCCTCTTCCTTCACCCTCGACAGCCAATGTGCTGACACCCAACTGAGGCTTGCTTCTCTCTGGCAGCATAGAGCTCTTCAATGCCAGAGTGATAAAGAAACAGCAGTCCCAGACAAGCCAGGGTGGGGCTTAAGGAAACCAAAAGTAGTACCAGATAATGCTTTTAGAAATAACTATAATAGACCATGTTTAACTTTAGGTACATTTTATACCCTACCTCATTTCAACAAGGATTTGAAGGAGGGCTACAAAAATACATAGCATATTAAGATGGTTAATTTTATGTGTCAACTTGGCTAGGCCATAGTACACAGATATTTCATCAAATGTTATTCTAGATGTTTCTGTGAAGATATTTTTAATGACATTAATATTTAAATCAGCAGACTATAAGTAAAGCACATTACCCTCCATAATGTAGATGGGTCTCCAGTCAGCAGAAGTCCTTAAAAAACAAAAAACAAAAAACAAAAAAGAAAACACTGACCTGCATGGACCTAGAGGGTTATTTGAAATAAGTGAAATAAGTCAGAGAAAGACAAATACTAAAATTTCACTTATGTGTGGAATCTAAAAAACAAAACAAATGAATAAACAAAAAGGAGAACCAGACCTATGAATACACAGAACAAACTGGTGGTTGCCAAAGGGATGAGGGTAGAGGATTGGGCAAAATGGGTGGAGTGGAGTGGGAGATACAGGCTTCTAGTTATGGAATGAGTAAGACATGGGAATAAAAGGTTCATCATAGGGAATACAGTAAATGGTAATAGCATGTATGGTGACAGATGGTAGCTACACTTGTGGTGAGCCTAGCATAACATACAGAATTACTGAATCACTATATTGTACAGCTGAAACTAATGTGACATCATGTGTCAACTATACTCAGATTTTTTTAATTAATAATAAAATTAAAATAAAATAAAAAAAATAAAATAAAATAAAATAAAAATACTGATCTCCCCAAAGAAGAGGGGATTATGCCAAAAGGCAGCCTTCAGATTTCAATTGCAGATCATCTCTTCCTCAGGTCTCCAGCCAGCCAGCCTACCTGCAGTTTTGGGACCTGCCAACCTCCACAATTACATGAGCCAATTCCAAGAAAGAGAAAGAGAGAGACAGAAACAGAGACAGAGGAGAAGAGAATGGAAGTTTAAATTACTTAGCTATCACATGAATGCTTTCCTGGACTGTTTTTCATACAGTTGTTTAATGTGGTATAGGTGCAATCCTAACTTTCATATTAGCTCTAGACCTGGCTACTGGACAGGGACAGTCTTTTACATTATTATCAAATACAGCATTATAAACTGTATTAAACCTGTTTTATCAAGGAGGGTTATAGATTGACTGCAAACTAAAAGGACTTCTTGGGCGCCTGGGTGGCTCAGTCGGTTAAGCAACTGACTTCGACTCAGGTCTTGATCTCATGGTTCGTGGGTTCGAGCCCCGCATTGAGCTCTATACTGACAGCTCGGAGCCTGGAGCCTGCTTCAGATTCTGTGTCTCCCTCTCTCTGCCCCTCCCCCACTTGTGCTCCGTCTCTCTCTCAAAAATAAATGAAATGTAAAAAAAAAAATTTTAAAGGACTTCTTAGCTGTTTGGGGAAATTATTAATTCCAATATAAACTTTTCCATTCCAACAAGCTATTATTTTTTCAATTCTGATGTTATATTTAAAATATATATTAAAGTTATATTTCATATATATATATAAGAACTGCTCCCACTCAACTTCATCACCATCACTTTTTACTAATTGCCTTGTTTACTTGAATTACTTATTCAGAACAGCATTTGATTATTCAAAATAATACTGCTTAATTTTAATTGAATCCTCAAGCAAGCCAGCATGCAGCTTCTCAGCTTGCATGGTAATTCATCAATACATTTATTATGCATTTCTTATGGATAGGACATGGATGAAAATAAGAGATATGGTTGAAGCTTTGTCTACTTTTCTTTAGGCAGAAAAAAGAAGGAGAAATAAAATACACATATAAAGAGACTTTTTTCTAAGAAGTCTAAATGCTCTATAGAATCATATCAGTTTTTAAAATTTTTTTTTAACGTTTATTTATGAGTGGGAAAGGGGCAGAGAGAGGGAGACACAGAATCCAAAACAGGCTCCAGGCTCTGAGCTGTCAGCACAGAGCCCGACACAGGGCTCTAACTCACAAACTGCGAGATCCTGACCTGAGCCGAAGTCGGACACTCAACCGACTAAGCCACCCAGGCGCCCCCATATCAGTTCTTTTTAAGTTTATTTATTTATTTTGAGACAGAGCACTCAAGTACGGGGCACAGGGCCAGAAAGAAAGAAAAGAGAGAATCCCACTGTCAATGCAAAGTCCAGCACAGGGTTCGAACAGACAAACCGTGAGATCATGACCTGAGCCAAAATCAAGAGTCAGACACTTAACGGACTGAGCCACCCAGGCACCCCTCATGTCAGTTATTTTTAACTTTTATAAGCACCTTTACTCTGGAGAGTTAAAAATATCTGTCTATACTCCAGGGAGTGACATTTTTATCTACAGCCAAAGGATGAATGGCTTGAGACCCACAACAGCTAATTAGTTGGTCCAAAGTCACAGATGGTTCAGTGGAAGAGACTCTTCCAGAAAGTAAAAGGCCAAACTCCTTCCTTGGTCAGTGCAGTTTCTGTGACTTATGCCACACATTTTAACATATAAAAAAGTAATTGGAAGGACTACAACTGCATTTCCATAGAATTTTATGGTATCATCACTTGCAAATGGACAGCAGGAGCAGAATTCCGCTCTGCATTTAGAAGTGGTTTTTTGTTTGGTTTTTTGTTTTGTTTTGTTTTGTTTTTTTGCCAGCACAGTGGTTTGTGATTGTTTCATAATGGATTTGAACACTTCTAGGCTAGGATATACTTCCCAGGCCACCAGAATCCTTGTCACTGACTAAAGTCTTATCTGGACTTCACTCTCTTAGGCAGTCTGCTAACGTTGAAGGCCTTTCGGCTTATGACTGATCTATATAGACTACATACTCTATTTCCAAATTTTATCCTTATTGTTCTTCATCTTTAAAGCCATTTCTTCCTTTTTAAGTTTTTTATTGTCATTCCTTAAATCTTCTAACCCAGTCTCACTTTCATAAATGCATGTTATCAAGTGTATTCATTCAGCAAATATTTACTGCATCTTTACTAGTATGGTCTACGTCAACAAAAAAGACAAGGCAACCTACTGAATGGAAGAAGATATTTACAAATGATAAATCTGATAAGGGGTTAATATCCAAAATATATCAAGAAGTTATACAGCTCAAAAATCAATAATAATAATAATTAATAGTCTTATTAAAAATGGGCAGATCACCAGAATAGACATTTTTCTAAAGACATACAGATAGCCATCAGACACATGAAAAGATGCTCAACATCACTCATCATCAGGGAAATGCAAAGCAAAACCACAATGAGATATCATCTCAAACCTGTCAGAATGGCTAAAATCAAAAACACAAGAAACAGCAATTATTGGTGAGGATGTGGAGAAAAGAGAATCCTTGTGTACTGTTTGTTGGTGGAAATGCAAAATGGTGCCGCCACTGTGGAAACCAGTATGGAGGTTTCTCAACAAATTAAAAGTAGAATTACCATCTGATATAGTAATGCCACTACTAGGTATTTACGCAAAGAATATGAAACATTAATTTAAAAAGATATCCACCCTATGTTAATTACAGAATTATTTACAATAGCCAAATTATGGAAGTGGCCCAAATGACCATCAAAAGATGAATAGAGGGGGGGCCTGGGTGGCGCAGTCGGTTAAGCGTCCGACTTCAGCCAGGTCACGATCTCGCGGTCCGTGAGTTCGAGCCCCGCGTCAGGCTCTGGGCTGATGGCTCGGAGCCTGGAGCCTGTTTCCGACTCTGTCTCCCTCTCTCTCTGCCCCTCCCCCGTTCATGCTCTGTCTCTCTCTGTCCCAAAAATAAATAAAAAACGTTGAAAAATAAATAAATAAATAAATAAATAAATAAATAAATAAATAAAAGATGAATAGAGAAGATGTGATAGATATAGATACAGATAGATATAGATATAATGGAATATTACTCAGCCATAAAAAAAGAATGAACTCCTACCACCTGCAACAACATGGATGGGCCTACAGGGTATATACTACGTGAAATAAGTCAAAGACAAATACCATATGATTTTACTCATATGTGAATGTAAGAAACAAATGAGCAAACAAAAGAGACAAACAAAAAAGTAGATTCAAATACAGAGAACGAGCTAGTGGTTGCCAGAAGGCAGGTGGTGGGGGTATGGGTGAAATAAGTAAAAGGGATTAAGAGTACACTTATCATGGGGTACCTGGGTGGCTCAGTCGGTTGAGCATCCAACTTTGGCTCAGGTCATGATCTCGCGGTTTGTGGGTTCCAGCCCTATATCAGGCTCTGTGCAGATAGCTCAGAGCCTGGAGCCTGCTTTTGATTCTGTGTCTCCTTCTCTCTCTGCCCCTACTCCACTCACGATCTGTCTCTCTCTCTCTCTCTCTCAAAAATAAATAAACATTAAAAAATTTTTAATAAAATAAAATTTCAAATCTTAAAAAAAAAAAAAACTCCCCAGTTGATTTTTAAAAAGTAGCTGGACTTGAGATCCACTTTTATAAACTGTAAGGACTTAAGAAATTCAGAAACCATAAATCTGTCATGGCTGAACAGTCAGGGAAAGCTCTGTGGCAGAAATGGGATTTGACCAAGCCGAGTAGACTGTCAACTATAGTAGACTGCAGACTAACAGGCGGGGAAAGGGCATGGAATTCTCCAGGAATGAGTAATAATATGACAAAGGTAAGAAGCAACATAAGCTGCTATATCTGTGGCTCCGTGAGATCATTAAATTCACCAGAAAGCAGAGAGGGTGCAAATAGGTCAGATAAAGTGGCACCTTACAGATAGTTTTATAAGTAATGGCTTCAACTTCAAGATAGATCAGTGTGACAGAAAGAAGAGGAGAAAGGGAGTCATGACCCTTCTTGAGTTTTATCACAGCTCTGATCTACCGGTGGAAGTCCCAAAACAGGTGATTCTGGATTATGATTCTGAGCAAAAGGAGATTTTGTCCCCATTTATGATTCTCAGTAAAATGAAAAGACAAGACTAAATGGCATCTAAGATTTCTTGCAGATCTAACCTTATGATTCTATTTTGAAGTCCCACTGTTTCATCATTTCCAATGAATCCTTTTAAGCATTCTTTGCTGTTCTTTGAATTTTACTCCCCTCCCTTATGGACAGATTAAATTGCCCAGTAATGTGAGCAATGGCGGGTGGTATTTCCATTAATCTCACAATAGGAAGTCCTGCATCTACATTCTAGTAACAATCAAGCTGGAACGATACATACCTTTCTCCAAGGCTTGCTCTACAAACTTTGTCACCTTAATACCAATTTTTTTTTACAGAGATAAGGCCTTAAAACACACAGACTAAAGATGGATTCATATGCCACATTGACCTATAAGAATAAAAGTCTGCAGCAAATACCATGTTAGATAAATCTGACCTGACAAGCACTTCTGCAGTAGTAGCCATTTTTTCCCAAGGGACTTAGTGATATATGAAGACTCATATACTCGTGGGATGAAGACTACACCCTCTATTTCCAAGTACACTTGATACAACCCCAAATCAATTTTCTCCTCTTTTGAAGTTAGTTCCAATCTGTCAAGATCCATCCCTCTTTGGCCTCATCTCCGGCCATGTCTCTTTTTCCATCATATTATATAATGACTACCATTGCAAATCACAGAGATGACGATTCAACAGAAGATAAAATGTTGTTGCTGAAATAGAGAATTCAGTATTACATACTTTGAAACTGTCTTGCTGAAAGCTCATGAGATTATGCTCATAATTCTTGGGACTAATTCTTCTGTTACTTTCCATAAAGTATAGAATAAGGTCCAAAAAAGATTTCAAGGACAAAGGAACTATGATAAAGGTCTACCCACAAAGCAAAAAGCAAGATGAAGTTAATAAAGCCTCTTTTTCTTAAGTCTACTTAGTGCTATGACTCTGTACTATATTAGGGATATCTGATGGTTTATCCAAGTTCCAAATAAAAGACTTACAGGATAAAAGCTGTAGAGGAAATAGAATGATTTACTCCGGAAGCCCTAGTTCTGTTCCTCTTATATGATTTGTGTCCTGACAAACGATCTCTTTAAAAGTGGTGCCAGAAGAGACTCTTAAAAACTCAGAACAAACTGAGGGTTGATGGGGGGTGGGAGGGAGGGGAGGGTGGGTGATGGGTATTGAGGAGGGCACCTTTGGAGATGAGCACTGGGTGTTGTATGGAAACCAATTTCACAATAAATTTCATATATTGAAAAAAAATAAAATAAATAAAATAAATAAATAAAATAAAAAATAAAAATAAAAAAAAATAAAAGTGGTTCCAGGATGTAATGGAACTGACTTCTTATTTAAAAAACAAATAAATAAATAAATTTCCAGGAGAAGAGCATCATTACCAAATCCTAATTGTTTACTGACCCATGTTGACTATAATTAGAATTATATATAATAAAACATGTACATATTTTATGCATATTTATATATTTATATATAATACATATTTTATACATATATTTTTATATATTATATAATAAAATATTTATAAACTTTATATTTTTATATTTTATTTATGTAAAACAAAGTTTCAAAAGCTAATAAGCTAGTGGATAAGTAAAGTGTTACAAAACAAAATCTAGTATATACTTATTACAGTGCACATAAAGCTAATCCCATATGTGATGAATAACGGTCTTTCTTAGCTCTAAATTATCAGGGATAGATTTATGGAAAACCAGATGTGAACTAGACTTTGATGGATCAGCAAAGTTAACGACCTTAATATTTTGAGGGTACCCTCCGAATATCCCTGTCAATTCTACCACTAAGTGGATTTTACATTTGTTCCCTTCTCCCCATCTGCTCTACCACTGCCCTAGTTCCAGCCACCATCATCTCTCACCTAGATGACTGCTACAGCTACCCTTCTGTTTCCAATCCAATCTATTGATTATGTCAGCCTCCTTACTGTTCCTGGAACATACCAAGTGCTTTCCACTTCATTGCCCTGTCTGTAGCTTTCACTGTTGCAGTGTGTCTGGCACATTAGCTGCCCAATAAATATATGCTGAATCAATGAGCAATTGTTTCTTCTGCTTTGTAAGTTCCACAAGAACAGAGACCATATTTGTTGGGTTCCCCACTCTATTCCCAGAAGCCAGCATAGCACTTAAGACATAGTAGGTGTCCCATAAATATCTAATGAAAGAAGAAATGTAGGAAGGAAGGAAGGGAGGGAAGGAGGGAGGGAGGGTGGGAGGGAGGGAGGAAGAAGGAATAAAATAATAAAGACTATTTGGCCCTATTAGAATTGTTTTATAAATATTTGACAAAATGTGCTGTTCTGAAAAATAAGAAATAGTAATAAAAATTCCATAATTGCACCTAAATTAGCCCCAAGCATTATTACTAACACCTACAGTCTGTATTTCCAAATGCTAGCTAATAACTAAATATGCACGTTTTCCACCATTTTAATGAGGTTTTTTTGAATCTTAAAAACTACTAGGCACATGATAGAAACTATCTTATAATATCCATATTTGGTAGTTTGATTTCTACAAAATAATTGCATATGCTCAGAGAAACATCATGTTTCTAATGCTGGAGGTAATATTACTTCAGTGACACTATCAAAATGAATTGTACTTCTTGTTAAGTATAGCAAGGGATATCCCATTATCTGTTGGGCTAACAAACATATATCATCAAAGTTGTTTCATATTTAGTACCCCAGGGTATACTATGCAATAATAATGCATTATGAAAGGAAAATTGTTTTGCACGCTTCCTTGTAAATTATTCTTTCTTTCCCATCTCCATGGCTTCAGAGATTTTTTTCTTTTAAAAAGGTAACATTGTTAAGCATAGAGATGTGCATGGTACTTGATCAAGGTTAATAACAAAATCATATTTTGTTAGCCCACTAGGAACTTATAATACAGTATGAAAACAGTGTGAAAACACAGAAAACAGGATGAGAGGATGTCTTTGGTTTTTGTTGTTGTTGTTTTAATATCAAGAGAGCTGCAAAGACTGCTTTTGGTAAGGAATTTACAAAAATATCCTATACTTTGTGGGGTGTATGTAAGGTCTGCAAAGGACAGTTTTGGTCGCATGCACCATAACAGAAATTTCAATCTCATAAAGAACATTAACTATTTTTCTCAAATCAGAAAAACAAAAATTGAATTTACTTTAAGGTGAAAATAAATAAACTTGAACAAAGTAAGTTTTTAGAACTAAAGTTTCCTAAACTTGAATAATCTTTGATTCTGTTTTAAGAGTACTGGTTCAGGAGTGCTTGGGAATCAATTAAGCCTCCAACTTTGGCTCAGGTCATGATCTCACAGTTCATGAGTTTGAGCCCCATGTCAGGCTCTGTGCTGACAGCCTGGAGCCTGCCTCAGATTCTGTGTCTCCTCTCTCTGCCCCTCCCCTGCTTGTGCTCTCTCTCTCTCTCTCTCTCTCTCTCTCAAAAATAAATAAACATTTAAAAAAAAAAAAAAAAGAGGGGCACCTGGGTGGCTCAGTTGGTTAAGTGTGTGACTTTGGCTTAGATCATGATCTCGCAGTTCACGAGTTCAAGGCCCGTATCAGGCTCTGTGCTGACAGTTCAGAGCCTGGAGCCTGCTTTGGATTCTGTGTCTCCCTCTCTCTCTGTCCGTCCCCCACTTGTGCTCTGTCTCTCTCTCAAAAATAAATAAACATTAAAAAAATAATAATAAAAATTAAAATTAAAAAAAGAGTACTGGTTCAGTTTTTATGAAGCAAGATTTCTCTAAGAACAGTACACTGCCATCTCAGGACTTATTTCACTGGGGTTATAGTTGACCTTAATGATTTTCTTTGCTGACAATTTTCATGATTAATTTGATTGATCTTCTGCTGCTATGTTAATAATACAGACCTAATATAGCAAACTATTCAGTTTCATTCTCTGCTTTTCATCATGACCATTAAAAACAATAGTGTACATTATTTCAGTAGATTTATAAATTAGGCTCTTTATATCAATTTTAATTTCTTCCAACTAGACAGAAAATTGCAAAATATAGAAGAAGTCTAAAAATAATACCATTACCATAGTGAAGTCGAATTCAGCCCCAGTCCCATTACACCAGTAACTGACCCAAACGGCTGCCACATGCCCTAGAACCCGGGGATAAGTTTGTCTGCAGACAGGGCAAAAAAACAGACAAACAAATAAATACTACTATTCTGCCTTCAAGAGTTAATCACTTGTAACATTTTTGTCATTCTTTTCTAGTTAATGCATTTTAAGTAGTCATTCAGGCAATTAAGAGACAAATATTTATTGGGGCACCTGGGTGGCTCAGTCGGTTGAACGTCTGACTTTGGCTCAGGTTATGATCTCACGGCTCGTGAGTTCAAGCCCCGTGTCAGGCTCTGTGCTGACAGCTCAGAGCCTGGAGCCTGTCCCAGATTCTGTGTCTCCCTCTCTCTCTGCCCCTCCCCTGCTCGTGCTCTGTCTCTCTCTCAAAAATAAATAAACATTAAAAAAAAAATTTAAAGAAACAAATATTTATTGATTGCCTACTATGTGCTAGTCATTGTTCTAGGTATTGGCAATACTACTATGAACATAAGAGTTAAAATGTCTGCTCCCATGAAACTAACATACTGATAATGGAAGTGGATAATAAATAACTATATAATATGGAGTGTAAGTACTCTGAAGAAAAAGGATTTCAGCTAAATGGTGTAACTTACAGAAATAAGAACACAGGGAAAAGAAAACATTGAAAACAATCACAAGTGTAGGGCTTTTTAAAAAATTTTTTATTTTGAGAGAGAGAGAGAGAGCCCACAAGTTGGGAAGGGGCAGAGAGAGAAGGAGAGAGAGAATCCCAACCAGGCTCTGCAATGTCAGCACAGAGCTCCATATGGGGCTTAAACTCACAAACCATGAGATCATGACCTGAGCCGAAGTTGGACACTTAATCGGGGCTATGGTTTTATATATATTCCGTTTACAAGGGCCATTAGTTCATCTGAGTAGTGATAGTACCATATTTTTCCTGTTTGTGGTCTGCTTTTCCACTGGGCCTTTTATGGGGGTTTTCCCATTAAAAAATACATGTATCTGTGGGCGCGTGGGTGGCTCAGTCGGTTGAGCATTTGGCTTCGGCCCAGGTCATGATCTCACGGTTTGTGGGTTCAAGCCCCGCGTCAGGCTCTGTGCTGACAGCTCAGAGCCTGGAGCCTGTTTCAGATTCTGTGTCTCCCTCTCTCTCTGCTCCTCCCCCACTCGTGCTCTGTCTCTCTCTCTCTCTCTCAAAAATAAATATTTTTTAAAAATACATATATTTGGTAATATTAAAAACCTACCTAAAAAATTCACCTATTGGTGAATATTTAATTGTCCCCTTTTGATAATTATAAATAAGAGTTATCAGAAATTCTTTGCATATTTTTAGAAATGCCTAATTATTGTTATAGTAATTCCTAAAAATGAAAATATATGATCAAAGAATAAGCACATTTTAATGCTTTTGCTTTTTATTGCCAATTTTTTTCTCCAAAAAGATTATGTAAATTTTCACACACACTAATTTGCTACTAAGTATTTTATCTTTTTTTTGAAAAATAAAGTGTTTCTTTTCTATGTTTCATATAATGCAAAAATTAAAGCTAGCATTCATTGAGAAATTATTACTTGTCAAATGGTCTGCTATGCATTTACCTGTATCATTTCATTTGAAACTTATGAAATCAAAGTTTTAAGAGCTAATAAATTGCCATCGGCTATTAAGTCAGAGCTAAGATCTGAATTCGAGTCATCTAGTTTAATAACCTCTTTCTATTAAATCACAACATTATATGCAACTTAATAAGTGGTTTGTAATTAGTGTTTAATTATCAGTGTAATATTAATATATTTTTATATGTTCACTGGATTTTTTGTAATTTTCATGTAACCAACTCATTTGTACATTTATTTTTTCTGTACCATGATAGACTCTGTGGAAATGATGTTGCGTAAAAACAGACACAGGCTCTAACCTCATGGAGGACATGCACAGCCCAGTGCGGGAAAAAGAGCAAATTCAGGTTAGAAAAAGAACTGCAGGCAGAGGTTTGTTTTTTAAATCCATTTCCAGTATTGGCAACTGTGGAAGGTCAGGGCCAGGACTACTGCTTAGGAGGGCACTCATCCGGACTCTTTAATAAAAGTTGGAGAGTCCTGAGTTCTGTGGCTCAACTAGAAACCCAACTTTTAAATTGCAGAAGTCAAGCCCAAGTTATGGAGCAGCTACAGGACCAATGCAGGGTTTAGGATGTAATGCTGTGGCTTACTGAATTGGAAGGTATGATGGTTATTTTTATGTGTCAGCTTGACTGGGCTAAGGGATGCCCAGATAGGTGGTAGAACATTATTTCTGGATAAGTCTGTGGAGGTGTTTCTAGAAGCAATTAGCATTTGAATTGAACTGAGTATAGCAGAGGGCCCTCTCTAGTGTAGGACATCATTCAATCTACGGAGGACGTGGATCAAAGAAAAAGTTAGAGGGGCGCCTGGGTGGCGCAGTCGGTTAAGCGTCCGACTTCAGCCAGGTCACGATCTCGCGGTCCGTGAGTTCGAGCCCCGCGTCGGGCTCTGGGCTGATGGCTCAGAGCCAGGAGCCTGTTTCCGATTCTGTGTCTCCCTCTCTCTCTGCCCCTCCCCCGTTCATGCTCTGTCTCTCTCTGTCCCAAAAAAATAAATAAAAAACGCTGAAAAAAAAAATTAAAAAAAAAAAAAAGAAAAAGTTAGAGGAAAAGCTAATTCATTCGCTTTCTGCTTGAGGTATATCTTTTTTTTTTTTTTTTTTTTTGTTATTTATTTTTGGGACAGAGAGAGACAGAGCATGAACGGGGGAGGGGCAGAGAGAGAGGGAGACACAGAATCGGAAACAGGCTCCAGGCTCCGAGCCATCAGCCCAGAGCCCGACGCGGGGCTCGAACTCACGGACCGTGAGATCGTGACCTGGCTGAAGTCGGACGCTTAACCGACTGCGCCACCCAGGCGCCCCTGCTTGAGGTATATCTTGACAGACAGAGAGAGAGAGAGGATAGAGAGAGAGATAGAGATAGGGAGAGAGAGAGAGAGAGAAACAGAGATAGAGATAGACTTAGAGATAGACTTAGAGATAGAGATAAAGATAGAGGTCCCATTGGTTCTGATTCTCTGGAGAACCCAAATACAGGAGAGAATACAAACAGGAGTGTGAGGGAATTCATAGCTCCTCTGCTTGGCAGGTCCCCCACCCATATGAACCAGAGGACCCAGGGTGCATCTTCGTGTAGAATGAGGAAAGCACACAGTAGCTTATCCACTTCACCAAGGTAACGTTTCGTCTCTCTAGTTAAAAGTCTCCTTTCTATAGACTCACTAACTTACAGAAATCTTGGGTTTCCACAGCTTGGAAAAGCAGCATTTTACAGAGAAGGAAACAGTCTCTAAATCAAAATAATGAGCAAAGTGACCTTTGATCAATCACATCATCAGAGATTGAAAAATATGCCACTAGAAATGATTCCTGAAAAAAATAATAAACTGAAAACTTCCGGTCAATTCCACCAGGATCAGAATACAGAAGGTATCAGCTAACGATAGCTAAACAGAGGTATCCGCAGCAGAACAGACCTGAGAGCATCTTTTCTGACACACTGAGGAGTTGGTCTTATCAGCTGCTTAGTGTAAAGAACTAGAGTTGCCAGAGGATCCTTGTATAGCCTGTATAGTATTGAATTTACCATTATTTAGCTGATGGAGAGTCGAGTGTATATTGTTTCATTAGGAAGTGTAGTTTCAATCATTCTCATGGAATCCTTTTGTCATCTTCCTAAAATCTAAGCTAAGAATCTCCCTTTCAAAGTATTACTGTATATGGATTCCTGAGCAATGAAGTCAAGATTCTGGTGCCTAAAATGAGCAGAACCAGATGCACAGCCTCTCTCACAGAATGCTGTGTGCAGGCTTATTTCTCATGGGCATGCTGTACTACTCTTTCATATTCATCATTTAATTTCTTCCTTACAACAGTCTCATGAATTATGCTAGAACAAACACTATTAAGCCCCCAAAAAGAATGGAGAAACTAAGACTCAAAATGGGTGACTGGTCCGAGGTCATAGAACCACTCAGTGAAGCCTGGAATTCTGGCTTCAACCACAAACCCAGTTCTTTTCCATCTCATCAGACATTCTGTAGCTCATCATGATTTTTAAGTTTTATGGGAGAAAAAGAGAATTATATTAAGACTCTTCAGTTCAATAAGCTAATCATCAAACTTGCTTTTTAAAATGGAAGTAACACAGTTGGTCTGAGGCTGTAAAAACCCTGCCTGTGGCTTTGAGAGCCTTGTTTACTGCTCATTGATCGCCGTGACAATGCTACCATAAATAACCCCAGATAAATTGCTATGTATAATCACAGAAGACATCCATATGCATGAGTCACCTGTCAGCTCTCCAATCCCATCATTTCCAGTACCTGTCAACATGTCATCAAGGACTCTGAGTTTGTGACACAAACAAAAACTTACTCTCTCAAGAAGTTGCAAATCACGCAGTGCTACACAGATTTGTGGTTGAAGAAAACAAAATAAAAAGTGCCCGCCATTTGGGACAAAGAATATGTATGGATTCAGCAGGTCACTCTAAACTGTTCTTTGACCCCACCCCCACAGTGGAAGTATCCAGTCTCAAGGACAGAAATTCAAACCCACTTTTTACTTGTGGTTAAACAATACCCACTGACTCACACCACATGAACCATAGGAGGCGAGGCATAGAATTTTCTTGGAATCCTCTAGAACAAACTACCAAATGCAAACTTACCTGACATGGTGTATGTCAGCCACACCAATTTTCAGGAAAGGCTCTTGTCTCTTGGGCAGGACTGGTTGTGATGGTTGAGTATAACCAGGAAGATGTTTAGACTCAGAGGTCATCAGTAATATAAGGGCAGGTAAGAATCAAAATCAGGACTCAAGGACTAGCCTCCAGGTCAGCAAGGTAAGCAGTATCCAATTCTTCGAACCCAGGAATGGAAGATGAAATTCCATCAGGCCAGACCCAGGAATCAAACAATTCACAGCAAGACAGAGGCAAGAAAGCAGTAATCCACATAGACAATCCACAGGTAGGGGAAGGAGTAACTAAAGGAGTTAGTCACTGAGGAAAAAAGTGAGTCAGTCCAAAGCATCAGTAGTCAAGGCATCATGTTGTAAATTGCATTCTGATACAAGACATATCTCCTCCAAGGGTCTCTTACATACTGGCTGCCAAGTCTCAGCACACAGCTGCAAAGAGATGAGTGACTTCACCTGTCTAGGAGACAGCCTCTGGTGGTTCTGAAAAAGGCAAAAATAAAAGCTCAAATGAGAGTGAGTTTGCAGTCTTTATGAACAAACACACGTGCCATTTAAATAAGGCTAAAAATGCACAAAACTATACCCTGAATCTACGTCATACCTACAGGAAGTGACTAATATGGGTAACAATAATAATGTTAGTAATAATAACATTGCTACATGCCGGATACCTTTTTAAAAGAATTTTTTAATGTTTATTTTATTTTTGAGACTGAAAGAGACAGAGAGAGAGAGACAGAGTGAGGGGGAGAGGCAGAAAGAGAAGGAGACACAGGATCTGAAGCAGGCCCAGGATCCATATTGTCAGCACAGAGCTCAATGTGGGGCTCAAAGCCACAAACCGGGAGATCATAACCTGAGCCAAAGTCAAACACTTAACTAACTGAGCCACCCAGGCACCCCAAATGCCAGATACTTTTTTGCGGAGAACAGCAAAATAATCATAACAATACTAATAGCTAATTTGATCAAGCAGTTGTTAAGCACCAAGATCTGTTTCTAGGTGCTTTACATGTGATGCCTTTTACTCCTCTAAATAATTCTCAGTTAGGTACTGTTATTATCTCCATTTCACAGATGAGGCACAGAGGCATTAAATAATTTTCTCAAGGTCACACAGCCAGCGAATCTGGATTTGAACCCATGTTTCCCAACCTCAGCCACCATGCCAATGAGGAAGGTCTAACATGAAACTAGATCTTATGATGGATCAAAGGAGAGAGAAAAATGTTAACTCTACACTCCAAAATCTCCCTTCTCAATTCTGATTCCATCTAGCAAATAACCTAAAATTCTCAACTTCCCTCCTGTCATCTCCTTCTTCTGATACCTGAAAATGCTAAGGATAGAAAATAGCAGGAAATTGCCATTCACTGAAGTGTATGTCATGACCTGTGGCAGGTTCTCTGCTCAATACCGTGTATATGTACCCCCATTCAGCAGCTACCTTTAGAACGTTCATTTCTCTGTTCACGCCCCTCCAAAGCAAGCCAGAAGATCTGAGTGTAACCTTACTAGCAGCCACTGTTGCACAAAGCCAGAGAGCAAATACCAAATTATGCCAAAAGCATAGTTAGAAAGGTGGGTTTCAGACATGGGGGTAGATCAGTAGTGGAAAGTAGATGGGGCGCCTGGGTGGCTCAGTCGGTTAAGCGTCCAACTCATGGTTTTGGATCAGGTCATGATCTCATGGTTTTGTGAGTTCGAGCCCTGCATCAGGCTCTGTGCTGACAGTGTGAAGCCTGCTTGGGAGTCTCCCTCTCCCCCTCTCTCTTCTCCTCCCCTGCTCACACTGTCTCTCTCTCTCTCAAAATAAATAAATAAACTTAAAGGAAGAAAGAAAGAAAGAAATGGAAGGTAGAAGCAAGAAGAGAATTTGTGAAGGTCTTGATGAACACTATAGAATATGAGCTCTATGAAAGGTGCCTAGATGCTTGTGTGTTTGCAATAGACCTTGGTGTGAGCAAGTCATGGTATTTGAAGAGCCTAGAATAAAAGAAACAAGTTCTTTGAACTTCTCAAGGTTGGGCCAAGCTCAGCATTCCACATTTCCTGTGTGATAAATATAAAGTTCACTCAAAACTATCTTTCCAACCAGTAATGAATATATGGGGACAATAACTCCTTGTTTATAATCAGATACTGAAAAATTATAAGAAATGGAGAATATAAAATAAAATATAATAAATTTTACAATGAGGACCTGAGTGGGTCAGTTGGTTGAGCATCCAACTGTTGATTTTGGCTCAGGTCATAACCCAAGGGTCATGGGATCAAGCCCTGTGTCGGCCTCCACACTGAACACAGAGCCCACCGGATTCTCTCTTCTCTCTCTCTCTCTCTCTCTCTCTCTCTCTCCGCCTCTCTTGCCTGCTTGCATGCTCTCTGTAAAATAAAATAAAGTAAAATAAAATAATAAAATAAAATAAAATGAGGACATATTGAAAAGAAATGAGGAGTGAATATTATCATGAGTGTGAGAGCAGATAGTTAAGCGGCTGTTTCCATTCAATCCGTCTAACCTTTCTCATGAGGGCGTGTCACACATTAAGAAGGGACAAAAAAGCAACCAATTAAACATCTGTCACCACTTTCCCGTTAGTGTTTAATTTTAAACAACTTTGTATTTCCTTCTAAATAAGAGCTGATTATTCAGAGGAGAGCTGGCTGCTTTGTACATGACTTTGGCTTGGCCTAGACTAGCATTAATCAGTCAACACATCATGCTGAAGCCTGCTGGTTCAAGAAGATGGAAAAGGAACATTTTCACGATGGTTCAGCAAAGCTGCCTGTGTGAGCACTTCTTTCATTGACAGTAACAAGATTAATGAATACAGCCATCTGGGTGGTGCTGTGAACATTACTCTCAAGCTGGTTTTCTTTTTTTTTTTTTTTTTAATTTTTTTTTTCAACGTTTTTTATTTATTTTTGGGACAGAGAGAGACAGAGCATGAACGGGGGAGGGGCAGAGAGAGAGGGAGACACAGAATCGGAAACAGGCTCCAGGCTCCGAGCCATCAGCCCAGAGCCTGACACGGGGCTCGAACTCACGGACCGCGAGATCGTGACCTGGCTGAAGTCGGACGCTTAACCGACTGCGCCACCCAGGCGCCCCTCAAGCTGGTTTTCAAATACTGTTAACCAAGGAGCCAAAAATCACGTAATGAAACATATCTAATATCTATATAGCAATACATCTATTAGAGATTGTGGGAAATGCTTCATGTTTTACCTGAATCTTAATTTTTCAGGTCTTAATTACGAGGAGGCTACCCCAATAGCCTTTGTGATGCAAATATAATATGACTATTAGCCCTGACCCTCCTTAAGAAGTCCAAGGATTTTCCCATTTCTGCTCCTTTTGCTCCATGATCAGGATTTATAATACAAGAGGTAGTAAGCCAAGTAGCCAGCTCCTTCATGGTTATCCAGTTATTCAAAAAACAAACTTAACTTTCTCACTTCCCACCACATCCTTTCATATGTCCCTGTCTCCAGCCCATGAAGCTGTTCATCTTTGTCTAAGCACACCATGTCAGACTCTATCCTCGTAAGAACTTTTTCCTGTGTGCACACAGAGATAAAGACAGCTCTGGTATCTCTTCCTCTTCTCACAAGGACACCAGTCCTGTCAGACTAGAGCCCCACTCTCATGATCTCATTTAATTAACCTTAATTACCTTCTTCAAGACCCTATCTCCAAATGCAGTCACACTGGGGGTTAAGGCCTCAACATATAAATTTGGGGGGACACAATTCAGTCAATTGCCTTTCCCAATCACAGATTTGAATTATTCAGAGTATATGAGAACTTGGGCTCAACTAAAAAAATAAAACTACAGGGGCACCTAGGTGGCTCAGTCAGTTAAGCATCTGACTCTTGATTTCAGCTCAGGTCATGATCTCATGGTTCATGGGATTGAGCTCCACATCTGCCTCTGTGCTGACAGCATGGAGCCTGCTTGGTATTCTCTCTCTCCCTCTCTCTCTCTCTGCCCCTCCCCTTGCCTCTCTCTCTCAATTTAAATAAACATTTTAAAATATCTATTTATATAGATAAATAAAACTATATATTCATTCATATTAGATATAATTTTCTTATATAAAATAGAGATCCTTCTATATAATTCATTTGAGTAAAATGAAGAAACAAATTAACCCTTTTTTTAAAGTTTATTTATTTATTTTGAAAGAGAAAGCACACAAGCAGGAGAGGGTCAGAGAGAGAGGGAGACTCCCAAGCAGGATCCACACTATCAGCACAGAACCTGATGCGGGGCTCAATCCCATGAACCATGAGATCATGACCAGAGCTGAAATCAAGAGTCAGATGCTTAACCGACTGAACCACCCACATGCTCCAAGAAATAAATTAATCTTAACTGAGAGTCATTCTAACAACATTGAGATGTTCATGAGACTGTCATAGCTACAGTTAGAAGCAACAGTTAGTCTGAAAATAAGTTTACAAGTAATAAAATACATAGCTGCAAGGCAGTCAAGTTTGGGTCACATCTTTCAGATCAAACCAATTATGCACAAGCTTCAGTATGATTGTGAGATCTGCAGCTGCCACTGATGATGCACGTGGCTCCTTGAAGCAGTTCAGCAGTGTTGCTAAACACTAAATGATGAGACAGATCACCAATATCCAGGACCTGAAATGTAATCAATGCTCTGACAAAGAAACTAGGCTTCTTACATTTCAGCATGGCTGGTTTAAATGGATAGCAGCAGAATACAAAAACAGTTCTTCTCTGTACTTTTATGAGAGGGACACAGAAGAAACCCTTAATAAATGGGACAAAATACAGCTTCACATGCAAGAACAAATTTTGACAGAGTAGTCCCTCTTGGCTCAGGGTCTGCAATAGACCTGACAACTAAGAGTTGCTGCCAAATATCAGCACAGACAGCCAACCCACCGTAGTGAGGAATGTGAGAGATTTGAGTTCTGTTTGAGTAACATTTCACGCTGATGGCTGCTCATCACTGCACACAATCTCCTTGATAAAAACGCACCTAAGAGAAAGCTATTTGAATGTCAAGGGTTTTAGTGTGGATTTAATCACCTAGCAATTCATTTTGATAAAAAACTATTAACTCATAATTTTTTTTAATTTAATTCTACAAATTAGTTTCAATATACTGTGTGATTATACATTATCTTTCACAAACTGATTTTCTAAGACAGAGGAAGACTAAGAAGCTGATTGCAGAAAGCTGTTCACTTCAACTGTGAGGACTCAAGCAAGCCAGAAAATAATGTTCTGGGAGCAGACTATAGAAATGTTCTCACAGTTGGGGTGCCTGGGTGGCTCAGTCGGTTGAGCATCGGACTTTGGCTCAGGTCATGATCTAGCGGTCTGTGAGCTCGAGCCCCGCGTCGGGCTCTGTGGTGACAGCTCAGAGCCTGGAGCCTGTTTCTGATTCCGTGTCTCCCTCTCTCTCTGCCCCTCCCCCACTCATGCTCTGTTTCTCTCTCTGTCAAAAATAAATAAACATTAAAAAAAATTAAAAAAAAAAAAAAGAAATGTTCTCACAGCCTCCATCATACTTGCAAAAGTAATCATTAGCCACACATCACCTTCCCTTACAAAGAGTAAAAAGATCCACATACATATATAACAATGATAAGTATAAAATGACAGGATTGGGGGTGCCTGGGTGTCTCAGTAGGTTGAGCATCTGATTCTTGATTTTGGCTCAGGTCATGATCATAGGGTCATGAGATGGAGTCCCTCATCGGGCTCCATGATGAATATGGCACCTGCTTGAGATTCTCTCTCTCTTCCTCTGCCCCTCTCTCTCACTCGTACACTCTCTCTCTCCAAAAAAAATAATAAAATAAAATAAAAATAAAATAACAAGATTGGTTTTCTTATACAACTTGGTTTACTTATACAAGTCTCATTTCTTTGTAATTATAGCAGATATACCTTGAATTACAAATGTGAATACCAAAAAACCTTACAGTATCATGAGCTATAGATTACCAAGTACTGTCATGTACCTTATCTCAAATGATTCTTAAATATCCTGAAATATTATTATCCCTAATCTCAGCTGTAGAAACTAAGGTTCAGAAAGGCCAAGTAGCTTGCCCAAATGTATGCAGCTGGTAAAGTCTGAGCCAGAACTTTGCCACAAAATCTAATTCCAGCCCTTTTTCCAGTGTACCACTGCTGCCTCCATGTATCTGTGTGGATCCAACCACAACCACATCTGCATGACTGGTAATATGAATCCACCCCTTCAAAAAACATTTATTAATCATCTACTAAGTGCTAAGCACTATGTTAAATGCTGGGTATTCAAAGATAAACCACGTAACTCCACTGACTCCTCAGGAGCACACAATCTACTGGGAAGACAGTGACATCATCAGCATTATCAAAAGCATTAGTATTTACCATGTGCCAATCACTGTTCTATGCAACCTACAAGTATTAACTCAATTTAATCTCATAAAAATTCTATGAATCGGGTAATATTACTATCCCCATTGTGCAGATAAGAAAACAAAGGCAAAACCAAACTGACATAAAGAGTAATAATTAGAAAAAGACAGTGTTAAAGAAGTTCCAATAGAGTAGATCCTATCTGAGCTAAGCTGTAAACCATGCACTGGGCTGTGCAAGGTGGAAAAGAAGACATTCCATGGGGCGCCTGGGTGGCGCAGTCGGTTGAGCATCCGACTTCAGCCAGGTCACGATCTCGCGGTCCGTGAGTTCGAGCCCCGCGTCAGGCTCTGGGCTGATGGCTCGGAGCCTGGAGCCTGTTTCTGATTCTGTGTCTCCCTCTCTCTCTGCCCCTCCCCCGTTCATGCTTTGTCTCTCTCTGTCCCAAAAATAAATAAAAAACGTTGGAAAAGAAGACATTCCAGGCAAAAGGCATAGCATGAAAAATGTTGCCAAGGCTCAAGAGCTACACTACCTCCTCAAATGTGTTACCTGCTCTTTGGGCTCCCTGTCTTGACACATTATTCTGTTGGCTAGAATTTTCTTCCCCCTTATCCAACCTTCTATATCCATCAGGACTAATGGTTAATTGGACGTTGGGAAAAAGAACAAAGTCGAGGACAACTGCAAAATATTAGACTGGAACAACAGGAAGGATGGAGTCGCTATTATCTGAAATGAAAACCTGTGGGAACAGTTTGAAGAGAAAGATAAGGGAAGCTGCCAAAAAGAGAAGCCAAAGCAGTGCACCCTACATGGCAGCATCTGTCTAGAGAAAGATACATCTTTTTCTAATTTGCAATAAGCGAATGTTATGCGAACTCTAAGAAAAATCAAAAGCCTGTTTTGGGGCATGTTAAGGGATTTATTAGATATCCAAGAAAATTGGTCAAGGAAGCAGGTGAACAAACAAATCTGGAGTTCCCTGAACAGATCCAGAAAGGAAATATAATTTGGGCGTTATGAGCTTAATTATATTGTTTAAAACCATGACAAGGGGTAAGTTCACCAATAGAGAGGGAAAAAAAATGAAGGTGAAATGCAAGGACTGAGGTCCAGAGTATCCAATGTTAAGAGATCAGAGTGAAGAGCAGGAACCAGCAAAGGAGACCAAGAAAGAATAACCAGTGGAGTAGGAGGAAACTTGGAAGGTATCCTGGAAAATTAAAGAAAGTAATGTCAAATACTGCTGACAGATCTGAGAAGTAACCCTGGAGTTAGCGATCCAGCAATCAGTTGGTGACTTTGACAAGAGAAGTTTTGGTGAAATAGTAGGGAAGAAAGCTTGATTGTACTGAGTTTAAGAATGGGAAGTAAGGAATTGGAGACAAGAGACAACTCTTTAATAGTTTTGCTGTAAAGAAAAGCAGAAAGGTAGAGCAGTTGCTGTCCGTTGTGTTAACCACTATTTTATTTATTTTAGGTTGGGAGAAACAGAAATGGAAACTATTGTAAAACAAGGGTAAATGATGATGCGGGAAAAAGAGGACAGAATTCAATGTCCTTGCATAGATAATAAAGAATGGATCCAGGGCACAAGTAGGATGATTGCTACAGCTAACAGCAGAGACCATTCCTCCATAAGCATAGGAGAAAATGCATGTACAGGGGCAGTGATGCAGATGGGGAGGTAGAAGTTGTGAATTGTGAGCTGTGGCGTGTCTATTCCAACTGTATTTTCTCAGAGAAACAGGAGAAACAGTCATCAGCTGAGAATGAGGACTGCAAAATATCGTGAGCATTACTAGCAAGAAAATTAAAATTTGATACAAAAAAAGGAGTTGTCAAGGATTTTAAACAACAGGAACCTTCATATACTGGTGGGCATGAAAATTAGTAGGACTACTTGGAAAATACTGTGATATTATTCAGGAAAGGCAAAGACATGCATATTCTATGACTCAGCAATGCCATTCTTAAGTATTCATCCTATAAAAATGTGTGTGCCTGTAATTGTGGCCCTTGTATAAGAGTAATTATGGCATGATTGCTCTTATACTAGGTGGTAAAATTATTTTAAAAAAAAAAGAAAAAAGAAAAGAAACAATAACCAATCATCAAGGTTGTGTTTACCATTAGGAGGAAGGAAGGGGTCTATGATCATGAATGAGCATGCTAAAAGATTCTCAATTACTAGCAGTATCTTCTTTCTTAAACTGGACAATTTGTTAAGCTGCACAAAGAAGTTCTATGTATTTTTATATACTGTTCAATTTCAACATCAAAAAAATGAATTCTGTTATGTTTCTCCAAAGAGTTTTATTTTCGTTTGTCTGTTTATTTCACAAAAAGTTAACTAGGCTGAATTCAAGCTCAGAAATCTCAGCTCAGTTCTTTAAGCCTTGGCTGGGAAGCTTGGAGTCTTCCCATATGTGTGTCATTCAGGGCTCATTCAGACATTTGGGCAATTGATAGGAAGAATTTGGGCTCCCTCTCCGCAGCTCTCTCTTTTCAAAAACTACCCCCTTGCATTTCATTTTTTTTAATTTTTTTTTCAACGCTTTTTTATTTATTTTTGGGACAGAGAGAGACAGAGCATGAACGGGGGAGGGGCAGAGAGAGAGGGAGACACAGAATCGGAAACAGGCTCCAGGCTCCGAGCCATCAGCCCAGAGCCTGACGCGGGGCTCGAACTCACGCACCGCGAGATCGTGACCTGGCTGAAGTCGGACGCTTAACCGACTGCGCCACCCAGGCGCCCCTGCATTTCAACTGCTGTGGTTGCCGCAAGCTTTAAACTCAGGCTATAGGGTTTCTATCCATGTTTGGTTTTCTATTGTGACAACTGGGACTTAGCTTCAGGCTGAAACCTATAAGAAATTGGAAACCCATTCAGTACTGCTTCCTTCCTCCAAAAGTCCACATAAAATACATACGATATGTGCTTACTTTGGTTTGCTTCCTGATATCTTTAGATGGTTGTGTTTTTTATTTTACGCAAAGTTAATAGTTATTTGTGGAAGGGTTATTCTGATAGAAGCTACTAAGCAATTACCAGAAGCAGAATCTAGCACTTGTTGTTTAAATAAATTAAATTAAATAATTAAAATCCAGGAATTTTGTATCTATTGTTTCTAGTGCTGTTGTCATTGCTCAATCTAGATAGAAACTCAATGAGATCTTTTTCTTCTCTCTGTGTTTCTTGGTATTCTTCCTTCCCTTGGCACTATAGGATTCAACCTCACTGTCTAAATGCTGCAAGGGCTAAACAAAATAAGGGAAAAAGTGCATAAACATTTGAAAATATCCCTCTATAAATGCAAATATATCAGGTTAGAGGTAACACATTAGAATAATCATTTGAACAAATTAGGTTGCTGGTTTAGGAGGTCCTGAAGGTGAAGGATACATGAGAGGAGAGAGTACAGAAGGAAAAAAAACAAAACAAAACACCTAGAGCCTGTAAGAGACACAGCTGAGTGAGTCCCCTTAGTTAGGTCTGAGATGTGGCGAAAAGGCTCACAACTAGTAGATGAGGGAGGTGCTCCAAAGACAGCTTAGAGACAAGGAAATAGACAATCCCTAAATTTTAGAATTATAGCCTCATGGCATTTTAAGTCCAAAAGATAATTATCAGATCATCTAAATCTTAAAGCCTTATTCTGGGGACAGGGAAACTGAGTCTCACACTTTGCCTGCCTCATAATTTAGTTAAGGTGCCCAATCCTCTCAGCCAAGTTTCGGTGCTGTCAGATTCTTTTTAACAACCTGGGACCTGTTCACATTTATGTTTTGATTAATCAATGTTGTGTATGATGGCTTTAGGTCTGAGCCACTCAATTCATTCTTAAACATGCTGGAGAATTCCAATATAGAGCTTTTTGTTCCTTCTCTGTATATCTTGGAGTTTTAATCACAGAAGAGTGAATTGAGGCTTTTTTATGATTGCATAGAATACACCAGGCTCTAACTCTTTTCTAATTATGAGAAAGCCATGTGGCCTCTTATGAATTGCTTGGTATAGTGTCCAGGTATAGATGGCTCATGGGATTTTACAAAGATTAACTCAGATTAGCTCATAAATTTATTGAAGGAGGTATCTATTAGGTGTTCTTGTCAGTCTTTGTGACTGCTATTGACAATAATAAAATGATATGAGTTTCAAACTCCCCTGCCCCGTGCTGCCTTCAGATTTAATCATTAGTCAGAATCTGCATTCTTCCCTAAGGTATCTTTTTATTATCTCAAATAAGAATGACAAGTTGAGATCAGTGAATTTAAGAATTTTATTTTAAATACTACCTCTATTTCCACAGGTTTATTCTCTCCTCTCAATATCTAGGCTATAATAAAAATTAACATCTTCTGGGCAAATCAATATACATCAAAATGATTATAATTGTCTTTTTACTCAAAAGATAGTATGCACTTCTAATGACAGCAGTAGCCAAGTGAAGGGAGAGTAAACCATTGTGCACAACCCAAGATCAAAAGTCACTATGGTTTCTTTTAAAATGATGCACTATATTCCTCTGCCCTCTTCCAACCAATAAGAGCCTGAATAGTAATTTAATAAACAGTCCCAAAGTGTTTGATGTAATCAAAGAGTAATTCTAGGGGTGCCTGGGTGGCACAGTCAGTTGAGTGTCTGACTTCGGCTCAGGTCATGATCTTGTGGTTCGTGAGTTCAAGCCCCGCGTCAGGCTCTCTGCTATCAGCCTGGAGCCTGCTTCTGATCCCCTGTCCCCCTCTCTCTCTGCCCCTCTCCTGCTTGCACTCTATCTCTTTCTCCAAAATAAACATTAAAAAGCAAAAAACATCTTTAAAGAAAAAAAGAGTAATTCTCCCACAAGTAATGGGGCTTGTTTTTATTTCCTTCTCTTAAATAGAAAATAGAAATGTTAATATTCTTTTAAAATGTACAAATATTTACCATATTATTTTTGAGACTGTAACTGTATAGCCCAAAGGCAATTTAAAATTTAGCACGTGGGGATACCTGGTTGGCTCAATCAGTTTAAGCAACCAACTGTTGATTTCAGCTTGGGTCATGATCCCATGGTTCATGAGTTTGAGCCCTGCATCCAGCTCTGTGCTGGTGAAGCAGATCCTGCTTGGGATTCTCTCTCTCTGCCCCTCCCCTGCTTGCTCTCTTTCTCTCTCACACACACTCTCAAAATAAGTACACTTAAAAAAATTTTTTTGATAAGTAAATAAATAAAATTGAGCACTTGGAAATAAAAACAGCATCCATTTGTTTAAGCAACTGCTATGTATAGAGTCAAAGAGCAAAAATCATGTTATACCCAACCCATTGGGGACGTTAGGGTCTCTTTTCATGCCCTAGGGATCATTTTTTTTTAATTTCTTGGTTTAATATTAAAATCCTAAGAATATTTTCCCAGATTACTGCTGTTAGTTGCAGTGACAAGCCTGGCAACCACCACAATATATAATCAGAATTCATATGCAAATAAGACACTACATCCTGATCATTTTTAAATGTAAGATAAATTATTATTTCTCAACAACTACCTATGTAAATATAGTAGGGAATAAATTCTAACTGATTAAATAAATTTACACAATCAATAACGACAAGCTAGGCTCCGAGATAATACCTCAGATACTGCCATCGGGGTCCCATGCCAGGGCCCTTGCCAGTATCACTGGTTAGCACCAATGAAAAGCAGCAGAAAGGGGAAGTGAAAGAGACATCCTTTTAATACTTTGACACCATCTCTTTGCACTAGATTTTTTTCCACCATGTCCCTGACAGTTACTGGACTGTATCTCCAATAACCCGGAGAAAATAAATATTAATGCCAGCTCCCTTTAGCCTCCAGACAACTTCACCTTATTTGAATACAGAGTAAAACCTTGGATTGCAAGTAACTTGTTCTTCAAGTGTTCTATAAGACAAGCAAACATTTCTAATAAATTTTAACTTGATAAACAAGCAATGTCTTGCAAGACAAGTAGTATGTGAAACCGAACATCACATGATCACAACTGAGCCAATGGTTCTTTTCTCTATCTTTCTCTCTCTCTCTCTCTCTCTCTCTCTCTCTCTGTCTCGCTGTAGGATTGTGGGTGATTGTCTCTCATGTTCGGATGTTCAGTCTTGGGTCTCGGTATTTGGCAGAAATCGGTGATTTTTCAGAATGTTGGAAGGTGCCCACAACAGACACTAGTGTATTTTTTGCCACTTCAAAGCACCTATGGACAGTCCTTTGATTTTCCATACAAGAGTAAGCTTAGGGGGCGCCTGGGTGGCGCAGTCGGTTAAGCGTCCGACTTCAGCCAGGTCACGATCTCACGGCCCGTGAGTTCGAGCCCTGCGTCAGGCCCTGGGCTGATGGCTCGGAGCCTGGAGCCTGTTTCTGATTCTGTGTCTCCCTCTCTCTCTGCCCCTCCCCCGTTCATGCTCTGTCTCTCTCTGTCCCAAAAATAAATAAAAAGCGTTGAAAAAAAAATTTAAAAAAAAAAAAAAAAAGAGTAAGCTTAGGAATGCTTTGCTGCAATTCTAGGTCAGCCTGCCTGCAGATATAGACCCTTTCCTGTGCTGCCTTATTGCCAGCTCATTAAATACAGTATGTGACTGTATTTAATGTTGTACTGTAGTCAACATTCATGCAAACATATACAATGGTGCCCATGCAGTAAAAGATTCCATTGAACCAATAGATAACAATGATTCCATTAATGATAGTCAAAGTCATCCTACACAATAACCTTCCTCTCTCTTTTCTCCCTCACACCAACCAAGAAGATTTTCAAAGGTAAATGCAGGTTAATTTATTTTTCTTTATAGTTTGTATTTTCTTTATTATTTTGTATTATATTAAGGTATTGTAATCATTTTTATATGGATATTTTTGGGTTGAGGAGATGAATCATCTCAGGTTCCATTATTTCTTATGGGGAAATTCACTTTGATATGCAAGTGCTTTGGATTGCAAGCATGTTTCAGGAATGAATTATGCTCACAAATCAAGGTTTTACTGTAACTGGTATATAATATTAATGGACACGTTTCCACCAACTTATTTTTTTGTTATTGTCTACGATTAACTTAAAAAGCTCCTCTCTAATTACTGAATGTACTCATTCAATGGACAAATATTTGGGTGCCTGCCAGGTGTCAGGTAACATAGAAAATCAGGACCAAACTAAAGAAGGGATGGGCAGAGGAAGGTTTGTGCAGTTTTCCTCATGCCAACCAAGTGCATCTTTGGCTGTTCAGTAGCCTCTAGCCACTGAGCAACACTGATCCATCTGGGGTCTTGGGTGGTCTTACCTCTGTTAATCCTTGCCCATTAAGGAGAGATGCTTTGTCAAGAAAAATAGATTCCAATGTATAAAGACCTATTTCAGTGGGAGCTTGTAATTCACCCCAAATTATTGATAATCCTTGAAAATGAATCCATCAAGCTAATTTTCAAGAAAAACAATGTGAGAGTCACATGTTATGTTAGTAACTAGGTAAGTGACTACTAGTGTGGTAGTACAAGATTTTCATATGGGAAATGCACTTTTGTAATAAAATGTTGTATGTCAATTATATCCCAATTTAAAAAAAAAAAGAAAATGCTTTTTTACATACATGCTTCAGTGGAGTTAATAGTGTAAATGACAGGTAAGCAAAGTGTAAAAGACATGTGAGAACAGTGGTATCAACAATATGGTTTTTAAGATGAATTCTATTTTATAGCGTCTGGAAGGGTTTTTTCAGAAACTCTAATGCTCTCTAACTAAAAATGCCTGAATAGATAAATTGTCATCACTAAGATACATGTAATTTTTGGCCTGATCATACTTTAGCAACAAAACATAAACCCATTTCTTATGTATCATAATTCCTTGAGGTCTTTAAGAAAAAAATGCCTCTTGAAACAAAACGAAAACTATAAGCTGAGAGCCATACTTGGTTAGATTGAAAAAGAATACACTTGCTTGTAGTTTAGCAGTATAATTATATTTCTAATATACAGTATGTCCCTGAGGGTTTTACTGCAGATACAATCCCCTGTGAGTCCATCTCAAGACATTAATACATACATGTATACATAATATATGACTAATACAAAAATGTAATGTCTTAAGCTTTAAACAAAGTATATTAGTTTATTCCTTTTTAAAAACGAGTATTTATATTATTCCAAAAAATGCATTATGAGTATAATATTTAATATTAAAACTGAAATACAAAAATTAAATGCAAGGCTACCTCAAACACATCCCCTTAAGTAAATAAAAAAGAAAACTATAATAACCAACTGAAAATAATATCAAGTAAGATTGTAAGCATCCTGGTGAAAAAAATAAAGAAAGTTACCTTATTTCAGATAGAGACAAAAATTTGGGCAGAGTTAAGCTCTTGTTGCTACAGTTTTCTAAAAACAACTGAAAAGGAGAAGGGAGGTAGGGAACTTCCAGAAGACCAACTCTAGTCAGGCACTGTGGTGGGCTCTTGGGATTCACTAAGGAACAAAACAAATTCATCCACTGCCCTTATGAAATTTACATGAGAGAAACAAATGAGAATTGAGAAAATACAGTATTGCGAATAATGAAGAAACAACCAAGTGCTATGAAAAAGAACAATGAAAAGCTCTACTTGGAATTAGTTCCCAAAGATTAATACAAGACTTTTTGGTGCTGTTTTAATGTTTTTTTCTAGTTGCTATGGTGAGTGGAAAAAAATAAATGACAGCATCAAAATTTTTTAAAAAACTTTATCTAGGTCTTATAATCACTGTCTTTGGACTGTAAGTTTGTGACTCATGTTTTCTTGTGTTGTGATAAAGCCATAGTGTTTGTTTTATACTGAAAAAAATCTTTATGAAGAATAATAACCCATTTCAAGAATGACTTATATATACGTTTAACCCCAGTGATAGTACCACACAGTATGTATGGCCCCTGGCCCAGCCAACTTGAAAAATACAAATGGACATACATAACATGGTTGCAGTATTCAATCTGGTCTTTAACCACCAGTTCCAGGCTCCATAAAATTGACTTAGTCAAAACAGACATTGATCATGAAGACAGCTAAAGCAAAGAGGTGAACTCTATCCATTTCTCCTTATTTTCCCAACAGCTTCTCAAGGTCAAGGAACATGTTTACCTCATTCTGTAAATCTTCATTAGGTCTAGGACAGGGCCATCTACAAAAAGAGCCCTTCCAGATACCCTTAAAGGAAGAGAAGATATTAAAGGAATTCAGTGAGTTATTTTCACAGAAAGTAAGGACAGCATCTTGAAACAAGTAAATAGATAAATCTGACTGAGAAAAACATGCATGTGAGAAAACAGAAGAAATGAGATTGGAATTGTGGGTAGGGGGACAGCCTGAGGAAGACCTGGAAAACCAGGTCGGAGAGCTGGAACTCTGTGGAAAAGGAAAAGTCATTAAAGAGAATTCCAGATCTATTTCTCTTCTAGAAAACTACAGAGAGCTTGGGAGGGAAGAGAGGCAGAATTCAGAGAAACTACCAAGATATGATTAAAGAAAGTGGAAAAGGATAAGAGCCAGGAGTCTGGTGGCAATGGAATCATAATAATTAATGGTATGGGGGCACCTGGGTGGCTCAGTCGGTTGAGCGTCCGACTCCGGCTCCGGTCATGATATCACAGTTCGTGGGTTTGAGCCCCGAAACAGGCTCTGTGCTGACCGCTTGCTCATAGCCTGGAGGCTGCTTCAGATTCTGTGTCTCCTTGTCTCTCTGCCCCTCCCTCGCTCATGCTTTGTCTCACTCTGTTTCTCAAAAATAAACAAACGTAAAAAAAAAATTTTTTTTTAAATAATTAATGGTATGAAGGTATATGGGGAAAGAGAGGGAACCAAAGGATACTAAAAGGCTCTCACTCGTTTGGCTGAAAAAATAATAGTGTCACTAACTAAAGGATCTCAAAAAAATCAGGGAGGAAGTCAATTTGGAAAGAGGTTGAAGAGTTTAGTTTTAAGCATGCTGGGTTTGAGGTGATACTGAAAGATGTAAATGAAAATATTCAATCAATAGGTTGTTTTATTTATTTGGATCTGCCAAATAATCTGCCACCTGTTTTAAAAAAGATTGAATTAACATTTTTAAATTCACAATAGCACATGATACAATTGCTTTTTTTAATGACAGCGATACAAAAACCCACTAAAATAATTAGGGAAATAGCTATTACCAGATATCAATGACTTGTAGAGAACAACTGGAAATTCAGAACTGTAGCTGAAATGTGAGGTAAGTCTAGAACTATATATACACATGTAGAGGTCATCTGCATACAAATATTTTTAATGTCTGCTCTAAGAGGGCAGGTGGCCAGTTCAGAACAAGCCAAGGGAACATGGCACAAAATTAGATAGAAGTGATAAGGACTTTACAGATGACACTGAAGCTCAGAGTGGTACCCATGCATACTCAGCTAGAAACAGAGCCAGTTTCAGAATGCAGGTGAGTTTGACTCAAAGCCTATATCCCTATCTAGTTCAGCAGACTCCTCAAACCTCATCCTAAGGGTCACCTAGGGTGTGTGTTAACATATAGATTCCTTGATCTATGCCAAAACCTCAAAATCTCATAGGATGAGAATCAGTTAGAGCCCCACATAAAAGACAGTACATACAAATTGGATAACTGGAAGAGAACTTAATAAAGGACCTGTTTTATTTGCCTGGGGCTGCTATAACAAAGTATCACAAACTGGGTGGCTTAAACAACAGAGCTGTATTGTCTCACAATTCTGGAAGCTGGAAGGAGAGTTCCTTCTAAGGGCTGTGAGGGAGAATCTGTTCCATGCCTCTCTCCAGCGACGGTGGCTTGTTGGCCATCTTTGATATTCCTTGGCTTATGTTGAATTTCTGCCTTTATCTTCACACGGCATTCTCCCTGTGTGTGTGTGTGTTTCTGAGTCCAAATTTCCCTTTTTTTATAAGGATACCAGTCACATTGAAATAAGGACCACCCTAACGACCTCATCTAACTTGATCATCTGCAAAGACCCTATTTCCAAAGACCTTCCAAATTTCCAAAGGTCTTACATTCACAGGTTAGGACTTCAATAACTTTAAGGAGATACAATTCAACCCATAACTTTTTTTTTTTTTTTTTTTTTTTTTTTTTTTTTTTTTTTTACAAAGATGTGGCAGGGAAAGCACAATGGATAGTTCAATACTTGAGACTAGCCTCAGCTATTACCTCCCACCACTCACAGTGGCCTGCAGGAAGAAAGCTAAGCAGGGAAGTACCCCAATTGCCCTCCCTCCAACCTCTTACTGACTGAACCCAACCAGAAGCCAGGAGGAAAAGGAGCTCTTTCAAGTGTTAATAGAGGTCACCCTCCTGGGACATGGAGCTGGATGGAGAAAAGCCAAAGGAAGTGGGTCCAGAGGAGCAAACACAAGCTGTCTAATCAGAATGCCCTGAACACCTTTAAAATCAGACCCCAGAGAATTCTCATGCTCCAGTGTAGTTTAGGAAATGTTATGCCACATTAAAATGGTTAGAAAGACAGGGTCTTGAGTATCAATCACTCCGGCTTGTGTAACCTAATACTTCTTTCATTTTTTTAAAAGGAAATATGGAAGACTTTGAACTACTTAACAAGAAAGACATCTATTAATTGCACTGGAAGTAAGAAAGGTTTTTTTTTATTTTTTACTTTAACAACCTGCAGCTTGAAATAACATCCCAAATCTCGAAACTTAAGGCCAGATCATTTGGGAGATGAAGACCAGAGTTATCACAATGGGACGAAAAGCGCCCTGATTGCTGCTCATCATCAGTGACTGTCTTGTTCCTCTGCGATCCTGGGCTCACAGATACTGTGAACTAATTGAGAAATCCTGGAGAATTGGGCCCAGAAGCTCTGATGCAAACACACACACACACACACACACACACACACACACACACACAGAACACCACGCTGAAAGAGCAGTCACCTTGGGAGGCTAAATATCTAGTTCACATGGCTGTGTGTTGATACCAGTGAGCTCTCATTAAAATACTATATCCCCCCAAAATCCTGTATTAAATACTATATCAGAAACACTAGGGGTGCCTGGGTGGCTCAGTCAGTTAAGCTCAGGTCATTATCTTGCAGTTCATGAGTTTGAGCCCTGCACTGGGCTCTGTGCTGACAGTGTGGAGCCTGCTTGGGATTCTGTCTCCTCTTTCTGCCCTTCCCCCACTCGTGCTAGCTCTCTCTCCCTCTCAAAAATAAATAAACAACAAAAAAAATACTATATGGGAAGCGTTGCAGAGGCAGGGCTATATGCCACCTTAATGCCCATGGAGAGTTTACAGAGGCAGAAACCTCTCTTTTTTCCCACCAGCTGTTAAAGCCTCTTCTTACACTCTTTGTCAGTTGCCCACCCTGATTTAGGCCCACTATCTTACCAGGACAGAATTAAATACCTTATTGATGGAAACTCCCCCACCCCCCACCCCTGCCAAAAAAAAAAAGGACACAGAGACACAGGAGGGGATGGAGGGGAGGGTAGAAGAGAGGAGAGGAGAGATCAAAGAGGTATTCTATCTTTTGGCAAAGTATCTGAAAATTTCTCAATAAGGCATTAAGCTTGTAAAAATGTTAGAATGTGAGTCATTTATGATAGCAAATACTTGAAATTGGTGAACTCTTCAACCACAGGGGATTGGTTAAATATTCATTATGGACTATCCATACAATGAAATAGTCTGCTGTGACTTAAAGTTATGGGATAGACCTGTTTTCACTGACATGGAAACTTGTTAAGTAAGAAAAACAGGTTACAAAACTAGAAGTATAATGTGATCTCATTTTTAAAAGATGTTTGTTTGCATGTATCTTTGAATATGTGTGTATGTATACGCAGAAAAATAGGGAAAGGGAAGAAAGATTTGATTAAGCACCAAGATATAAATGGATATTTTTGAAAGACAAAACTTATGGATTTCTTTCTCTTTGCTTATTTCTATTTTCTAATTTTTCTATAAGAACTATGACTTACATAGATAAAAAGTAAAAAAAAAAAAAAAAAACCTGCCCAAAATAAAACTGAGTAGCTATGGCTGAAATTGATCATTTAAGTAGTTATCGAGCATTTACTTATTTCTTTTTACTGTATCACTTTTTAAAAGCAAGCAATATTATGCCCTAAATACAGTGATAAGATTTGTACACAAATTTCCAGAGTCCACATCTAGTGCACTTTAAAAATCATCAGTTTTTACATACACAACATGTATTAAGTGAAAAAGCAAAATGAAGAGGCAGAAAATTTAGAGTATGCAACCAACTGTTCACAAAAGAAGGGGAAATAAAGAAGATACATTTGACTGGTTTATATGTGCATACGTCATAAAAGTTATCCGAAGGGTAAGTAAGAAACTTGAAACAGTGTTCACCTGTGAGAAAACCAACTGAGCTGATGGGGGACAGGGATAAACCTCTTATTTTTTGATGTTTGAAACTTGTAACTGTATTACCTAGTCCAAAACAAAATTTTTAGTTAGTCTTGTACTTCTCAGTGACTTATCTTATCGTGTATTCCCAGAATTGTGCCTAACTGATGGGTTTAGTGGTTTCGTCTTGATATATATATCAGTTATATTCAAATATCCATCTGCATGATTTATATATATATATATATATATATATATATATATATATATATATACACACATACATACATACCTCATTTCTTTTCAAATGTTAAAAGGAAGATGACCTGGGTAGAAGGATACAGCCATACATTTCATATATTTTCACCTCATCTTTCTTAATGGTAGGTTTACCAAGGTCAAATACAAAATAAACCACAGTTGAGAGTTTGCTGCTAACAGGCATGTAGGAGGCACATGTTCTCATTCATGTTCTATTTTGGATCCAATATTAACTTCTCTTGGATGACAATGCTGCCTCCATTATTTCCCCATTAACACAGTGCACCCAAGGGGAACATCTGCCCAACACTAACGAGCTATTCACAGGAGAAACAAGAACAGGGTACCCGGAGCCAAGGTAAAACAATTAGAGGGAAAGGAAGACTGTTGGCTCCTGACCTAAATTGAATTGCTTTTAAGAGACAGAAACAGATTTTTAATTATGTAATCCCTTTGTTTCTCATTTCCTTTCAAACTTAAAGGTCAAATTCCCCTTTCAAATGCTAAAGGCCAGATCTGATATTATTGGATCTGTGAGGACTGACTGCACTGAAACCAGAAGTGGTACCCTGTTTAACCCAGATGGAAGCAAAGCATTGTTTTTTTCTTTTTGTGGTTAACCAAACTACTCTTTGGAAGATTTCGTTAATAACTGCTTTCTCTTTTTGCATTTTATTTTTCTTTCCAAATAGTATTCTAAGAGAAACTGAGTACGTCTTTATTAAGAAAAAGAACCACGGGGCGCCTAGGTGACTCAGTTAAGCATCCAACTCTTGATTTCGGCTCAGGTCATGATTTCACGTTTTGTGAGTTTGAGCCAAGACCAGGCTCTGCATTGACAGCACAGAGCCTGCTTGGGATTCTCTCTCTCCTCCTTCTCTCTCTGCCCCTCCCCTGCTTTCTCTCTCTCTCTCTCTCTCAAAATAAATAAATAAACAAACTTAGAAAAAAAAAAAAGAACTATTTGAAGATATAAATAAATATCTGGGATGAGAGGAAGTCTAGTTCACTTCCGTTTCTGCAAGACTTGACTCTACTAGGAGATTGCTCTAACCTATTCCTCTCTTTCTCACATTTGATCGTTTTTCTTTCAATAATGGAAGACACTTCTCTTCTCACATCCTTTCCCTCAGCCCTTCTTTCTCTCCATTCACCAGGCCTATCCATCTCCGTCCTCCTGAGTCCAGCTAAGTCCACCACATCTACATCTTTCCAGTCACATCGGCTGCCTCTGATCTTGCTCTTCTCTGACCTCCTGCATCTTTTTGTCTTTCCACTCACCCTGGCCTATATGGTCTTCTCTTTCACTGACAAGAACGAATTCTAATAAATGGCCCACATTGGTTCCCATAAGAGGAAGGAGAAGGAATTAAGGGCCAGCTCTGTCCACACATTCTATCAGTGTCATCAGGATCTCTGCCTCCTTCTCCATCCCTTCGGCTGTGCTTTTCCCTCTGCGATTTCTTTCCCAGGCAAGCTCTCCCCACAAGGTACTTTGTATAATCCTAGAAGTTGGAGACCCAGGAAAAAAGATCCTCTTCCCCAAAGTTCTGGAAGAAGTCCTGAGGCTATTGGTAAGAGGCCCGGCCCTGAGTCACAGGGTCACCTCTGGCACAGGGGTCAAAATCAGCTCCACCCAAAGTCCACACACTAAGAAGGGGGAAAAGAAGACAGATTTTGTGTGTAAAGTCAGGCCCTTTAGGAGTTCAAAATATCTTTGATATGCCTGAAATTTTTAAACACACATAAAGACAATTATACAATAGTGAGACTATTGGTCTTTTTGCAAGAACAGAATTTCAAACTTAAAATCCTATCTTGTCAGGCAAACAGGATTTTAAGAATGGAAAATAACCTTAGCTATTGTGCCTTTGGAAGACTCCAACAATGTAAATGCAGGCACCATCCCTGCAGAAGATACAAATGCATGTCCCCCTGAAGGTAGCCCAGCCTGAAAATAACATGTAGTTTCTTTCATCCCTGCCCTGCTTTGTCAAGCTTTATCCTCTTTGCTCTTGCTGCACATACGTCTATGTCTCCTTCCCTCCTGAGCTAAGCTCCACCTAATAAACCAGAAGGCATCTGAGGAATGGGGGTGGCCTAGAAAGATTCTAAAACCAAGCACCTGTTCAGAAAGGACATCAAACATCCCAGGTGTGGAGTATGAACTATCACAGAGCTTAACGACTGTTGAAGTACACAGCCTTCCTCTTAGGGAAACTCTTACCCATCTCTCAAGAATCCACCTCACTCACTGTGCGTGCATCCATGACTTTGCCTCAAGCACTCCATCTCCATACAGAATTCTTCTCTCAGCACAGATCTGACAATTGTATAAGGACTTAATAGCCTTAATTCAGTATTATTTATAAGTACTTCTATATTAACCTCATTTCCAACTAGAATGTAACCTTTTGACATCAGTTTTGCTTCCTCATATCGTTGACCCTTTGTCAATATCTACCACAGCAACAGTCATTGTGACAATTACATCAGTAACTCCCAGTGAACCACAACACCCAATATTCACACATTTGTGTACTTCCCTGTCCACTTAATTGGGGCATATACTATGTGATTGCTTCTAATCAGAGACTTGGAAGTGACACTGTCAATTCCTGGTCTAAGCCTTGAGAAGATCTGGAACTTCTACTTTTGAGCCCATGGGGGTTCTGAGCTACTATATAAGAAGTTGGGCTGCTCTGCTGAAGGGAAGGAGGCCCTTGTCATCCCATTGTTGCAATTTAGTCCAACCCTCAGCTGCTCCCCCAAGTTGAGTGAGCCACAGGAGTGACCAATAAGATCAATCAAACTCTGCAACCGAGCCCATACTGCAGAACTATAAGAAAACTGAGCTTTTTTATTGTTTTAAGCCACTAAATTTGGGGATTTATTATACAATAACGGATAACTGAAACAGGTACTTGAAAAATATTTGTTGAATGAATGAATGAATGAATGAATGGAATTCATTTTTTTTTATTACTTTTGCTACAAAACTACCATAGCAACAAATGAGACATTAAAAACTCAAAAAGAAACAAAACAAATGAACAAACAAAACAAAACTCACAGATCAGAGAACAGATTAACTGTTGTCAGAGAGAAAGGGGGTTGAGGGTAAAATGAATAGGTCATGGGAATCAAGAGGTACAAATTTCCAGTTGTAAAATAAATAAGTCATGGGGATTTCATGTACAACATAGTGACTATAGTTAATAATACTGTATTTCACATTTGAAAGTTGCTAAGAGAATAAATCTTAAAAGTTCTCATCACAATAAAAACATTTAAATTTAAATTTAAATTTTATAAGTTTTATGGAGATAGATGGTAACTAGAGTTATTGTGGTGATAATTTCAGTGTATACAAACACTGAATCACTATGTTATGCACCTGTTACGTTACATATCAATTATACCTCAATTTTTTTTATTCAAAATCATTTTTTTTAATATATGAAATTTATTGTCAAATTGGTTTCCATACAACACCCAGTGCTCATCCCAAAAGGTGCCCTCCTCAATACCCATCACCCACCCTCCCCTCCCTCCCACCCCCCATCAACCCTCAGTTTGTTCTCAGTTTTTAACAGTCTCTTATGCTTAGGTTAGAGTGGGAGAGAGCCACTTTTTTTTTTTTCCTTCCCCTCCCCCATGGGTTTCTGTTAAGTTTCTCAGGATCCACATAAGAGTGAAACCATATGGTATCTGTCTTTCTCTGTATGGCTTATTTCACTTAGCATCACACTCTCCAGTTCCATCCACATTGCTACAAAAGGCCATATTTCTTTCTTTCTCATTGCCACGTAGTATTCCATTGTGTATATAAACCACAATTTCTTTATCCATTCATCAGTTGATGGACATTTAGGCTCTTTCCATAATTTGGCTATTGAGAGTGCTGCTATAAACATTGGGGTACAAGTGCCCCTATGCAGCAGTACTCCTGTATCCCTTGGGTAAATTCCTAGCAGTGCTATAATTATACCTCAATTTAAAGAAAAAAATTTTTTAGGGAAGGGTACCTGGATACTCAGTCAGTTGAGCATTCAACTCTTGATTTCAGCTCAGCTCATGATCCCAGGGTCATGAGATCGAGCCCTGCATCGGGCTCTGTACTGGGTATGGATCCTGATTAAGATTCTCTCCCTCAGCCCCTCTCCCCTGTTCGTGCTCTTTGTCTCTAAAAATAAAATTAAAAATTTAAATTAAAAAAATTTTAAATCCCATTCACTCCATCTGAAAAAATTCTTAAAAACTCATAAAGAGTGGATTGAAAAGAAGGAGAATGCATAGATAAGGAGAAAAAACATATTTCTTGAGAGCCTTCTATGTCCCAGGCCCTATACCAAGGCATGTTCACATTCACATTTTATTTTCTCAACAACAACCCAATGAGGTAGATATTATTTTCCTTCATTTTTTAATGAAAAGAACTGAAGCTCTGACAAGTAGATTAACTTGGTCAAAGTCAAACAGTTATAAAGTGTAAAAACTTGGATTCAAATATTAAACTTTGTGCTTGCAATGCCCTTGTTGTTTCTATTCCATCAGCCTGCCCTCATGGACACTTGTAGCCAGTGAGGTATAATCGACAGCCCCAGTTTTAACAGTGGTTTTCCATGGGATTCTAGACTTCTTCCATGACCCCATACACTCAAGTTTCAGCTCCCTATGCATGATACTACTGGACTCACATTGCCTCCTCTTCCCTAAAATCCATCCCAACTCTGAAATTGTTACAAAATGTCAACAACTCCCTCTTTTTGGTTTTTTTGTTTTGTTTTGTTTTTTTAAGGAGAGAGATCGAGCAAGCAGGGAGTCGGGGAGAGAGAATCTTAAGCAGGCTCCACACTCAGCATGGAGCCTGATCAATCCAACGACCCTGGGATCATGACCTGAGCCAAAATCCAGAGTCAGACACTCAACCAATTGAGCCACCCAGGAGCCCCTCAACAACACCTTCTTGGAAGACAGTTGCTTTCCCTTCAGGACAGTCTATGCAAGGAGCCCTTAGGACCAGAAGACCAGACCCAACGATCCCTCTGGGCCAGATGTAGCTGTAAGGATAGCATTTCAGAGTCTTAGAAAAACAGAAAGAGAAAATGTATACCCAAGTCCAATGCATTAAAATGCATACCACATCCAGGCACACCCATGGGTATACTATCTCAGTAAGTCTGGGTGTGACAGCAATTAAGTATAGATTTTTTACAAGCTCCCTAAACTGATTTTGATACACAATCAGGTTTGAAAAACACTGTCCTGGTCCATTTAAAAATATAACTAATTCAGGAAAAACTAGTAGTTTTTACTCCTCAGGGTACATATGATACTAATGGTATGTGAAAGAGGATACATTTTTAATTATGTGGATTGCCTATCTTGACATCGTCAATTCACTAGATGTCATCAATCTGCTTTTATGCTGAGACATAAAATTAGTTTAAATAGCTCAAAAGGTAAGTTTTAAAAATCTCAGTAGTCATCCTAAAACTGGTACCATTATCCCATAAAATGACAAGACAGATTTAGATTTGATTCTTCACAGATATTAATGCTTCTTTACTATAATGTTTCCAGCTGATACGGTTCAGATTTAAGACTATATACATTGCCTTCATGTGTCTCTACTTTGCTAATTATGTGTAATGTCTTATGTCTTCCAGGCCAAAGTGGAATATGGTTAACATCCTCCCATAAAGGTGCTCCTATGTTTGCACTGAAATAGCCATGAAAATATAAGACAAAACCCACCACACATATAACTAAGTGATCAATAACCTTGTGCCTGAATCTTAGTGGAATCCAAAGTCCAAGACTTCTGGAAATGCACAAATAGAAAAATCTATTTGTTCATCATGCCACATACTCTGGTTTGCATCATGAAAAAGAAGCCACTTAGGGGATAAAAAAAAATACAGATTTTTTATTGACACAAGCAACAAGATTTTTTTATTAAAGTGTAATATAGATACAGGAAAGCTCATGTATCCTAAATGATACATTGAATTTTCACAAACTAAACTCACCTGTGTAACTAGCACCCAGATCAATAGAAAGATTACCGGCTGCCCAGAGGGTGCCCCCAGGCCCCTTCCCAACCATTAACCCACCTCCCCCACATTACCACAAGGGCTTGAGCTTCACCTCAAACTCAAAAAAGATATTTTTATCCACCCCCACTTTCCATTCACTGACTCAGAGTCCAAAAGAATGTAACCCAGAGAAAAAGGTCACTGCCCTCTATCCTCCCTTAGGTGATTTTCCACGTGCCAAATATAATATCACCCCAATACTCCCTTCCCCACCCTACTCCCCCAAATCTCTACCCAAGCAGAGACTGCAAATGCCAGGAAGTCGTGGGTGATAAGTATGCGTACAGAGCTGCAAGAAGATGCATCGCGGGTTCGGTGGCAGCTGGTGGCTTCTGCCATAGTAACCTGACTGCTGGGGATAGTTTTTATGTATTACGATGCTTCATATATCACAGAATCAAGCATTAGAGATAGATGTGTGTGTCAGTTAAACAAATGCCTACTTACAAATGTGAAGTTAGGTGGGGCGCCTGAGCGGCTGGCTCAGTCAGTTGAGCATGTGACTCTTGGTTTTGGCTCAGGTCACGATCTCACAGTTCGTGAGTTCTCCACATCAGGCTCTGCATGGACAGTGGGGAGCCTGCTTGGGATTTCTCTCTCCCTCTCTGTCTCTCTCTGCCCCTCCCCGGCTTGCTGTCTGCGTATGTCTGTCTGTCTGCCTGTCTGTCTCTCTCTCTCAAAAAATAAACATTTAAAAATTTTTAAAAAGAAATGGGAAGTAAAGTTGAAGGCTCAAGTGCATTAACCTGCCCTTCTCTGAAAAAGAAACCATTAAAAACATTTATCTCTTCTGGAAAAGAGACCATATCAAAACATCTTTGGACCATATCAAGACATCTATACTTTTTTGTGGGAGATATGAGTGAAGTGCAAATAACAAAGGACCTACTCACCCTGTCTGATGATAAATACAGTCTGGATTTATCTCACCTTGTTCAAGGAAAAGAAAGAAGAAAAACCAACATGAGTCTATGGGAAGAAATCACAGGATAAAGAAAAAGAGAACAATATGTAAGAGACGAAGAAAAAAAGAACCTCCAAAAATAAACTCTTTTTATACTCCAGAAGAAATTTTCCAAACTCTGATTAGCTTTTTAAGGAAAATATAAAAAGACACAGGATTTAATGAAAAGAAGTGGGACAAGGAAGGAGCAGGCTGAAATGAGACGGCAAAATGATAAATGATTTTAAGGAAATCACTATGTGCACTATAGCACACAGCACTGTTTGGTGAATGGTTTGATGATATCTACTAGGCTAATCATATGCATACCCTATCAACCAATAAACCCTCTCTTAGATCTAATATTTATCCAAAGAAATGTCACAGGGGCACCAGGATACACACTTCAAGTTAATACTATATTGAATACCAGACATTTGCTAAGAGAGTAGATTTTAGATGCTGTAATCACATACAAAAAATGTGAGTATAGGAGAAGATATGTTAAATTAGCTTGACTGTAGTAATCATTTCACTATGTAAATGTATATCAAATCACCACATTGTATAGCTTAAATATATACAGTTTTATTTTTTTAAGTTTTTAAAGAATGTTTACAGCAGCATTGCTTGTATTAGCAAAAAAAGACAACCCACTGTCCAACTGTAAATGGGATAGTATGTTAGTACACACAAACAATAGAATACTCTTCAGAAATGAAAACGAGCAACCTAAAACTACTCACCACAGCACTCATCACACACTCTGTGGAAGAAGCCAGAAACATTTTTTTAATTTTTTAATATTTATTTTTGAGAGAGCACGGGTGCGCATGCACGTGTACACATACACACACACACACACACAAACACACACACACACACACACACACACACACACATGTGCAAGTGGGGGACGTGCAGAGAGCAAGAGGGACACAGAGAATCCAAAGCTGGCCCTGCATTGTCTGCATAAAGCCTGATGTGGGACTTGAACCCACCAACCACGAGAACATGACTCAAGCCAAAGTTGGACTCTCAACCAACTGAGCCACCCAGGTGCCCCTAGAAGTTGAAATGCTATGATATTTAGGGATGCATACGTAGGTAGTCAAATTATTAAAAAACAAAAGTAAGGCAGTGGTTAAGATCAGAAGTGTGGCACATCTAGGGCACCTGGGTGGCTCAGTTTATGATCTGACTGCTGCTCAGGTTATGATCTCATGGTTTGTGAGTTCCAGCCCTGCATCGGGCTCTGTGCTGACAGCTCAGAGCCTGGAGCCTGTTTCAGATTCTGTGTCTCCCTCTCTCTCTGCCCCTCTCCCACACACTCTCCCCCCCCCCCCCCCGCTCAAATATGAATAAACATTTTTAAAAAATTAAAAAAGAAGTATGGGACATTTGACAGGAGCAAAGGGTCTGTGCCTGAGATGAGGCCTGTGTGGAGACCCTGGAATGCTACAATATTCTTTCTCAACCTGACTTGGTACCCACTTTGTTCTCTTATAATTTCTCAAGCTGTACGTTTAGGATGTAGACACTTTTCTGTATGTTCATATTTCACAACTTTAAAAAGCTTTAGACACATATTAGCAGAATTCAATCTAGGTTGAGAGAAAAGGCAGGTATGATAAAAGAAAAAAAAATGAAGGCAAACTTATATACTCTTATAAAATACAGAGGTAGAGATCAAAGATGAAAGCAATGAGAGAGGGGATGACGACCATGGAGGAAAAAGAAAGAAGACATTGAAATTTAGACAACAGATATCCCCAGAAAAAGAAGTCCAAAATGAAATAGAATGGGAAATCAAATAAATGATAACAGATGCTAGGCGGTTATATAAATTAACTCACTGAATCCTCACAATAACTCTGTGAGGTTAATCTCAACATCAGTTTCCTTCTTTACACTAGTGGGAAAACCAAGACCTAACTTTTCCAATATCCTATGGCTGGTAAGTAGTAGGCAGATAAGTGGTAAATAGAAGCCTTGAACCCCTGTTTGCGAGGTACTCGTGTCAGTCCTCTGAACCATTACACCACACTACCACTTATTTTTTTCAACTCTGGATTAAAACACGATGTACTGTAAGATTCAAGGCCAACGGTCATTGGAAAAAAGCTTTTAAACCTTTTAAGGAGAAACTCATTTTGATCCAAGAATTTTATGTGCAACCAAGTTGTCTCACACCTGGGAAAGCAATAAAACAAATAAATATTTCAGAAAATATACCCACTCATGTATAATTCTTTTAAAAAATACATAGAGGAAAAAAATACATATTGGAAGACAAATTTCAAATGACCAAGAGAAGAGGCCTAAAAGGAAGTTAAAAATGAGGGAGTCATACCACAAAAGGATTTTTATGTTTAATTTAAATACTGCAGAAATAGGTTTAAAAAAAAAAAACTAAAGCAATATCAAAACATAACTTTTAAAATTTTTACAATAATCTAGATGTAAAAATCCAGATCCCATTAACAAAAACTGGGTGGGTGAGGGACAATGAGGAATGAGAAGGTGGAAGGTAGATGAAACTACTCTGCCATGGTAATCAAAGATATAGTTCTACTCGTTTATGGTAGAGAAATGTAAGTTGCAGAATGCTTTTGAAAAACTTTGAAACTAAGTACCACGAGCAGAATTCAAATATGTGTGTGAGTATCTCCAAAGGAAGATAAAAAGCAAAGAAAATGAGATCCATACTTCAAAATAATGAAAATGCAAAAAAACACAAAAAAGGAAAATAAAACTTGAAACAAGATGAAAAGTAAAACCAAATGTCTTAGAGTCAAATGGGTTGCAGATTGTCTTTAAGAGCCCTATCTAATACAAAGTGACATAAAGAGATAAAAGTTAAAGGGAAGGAAAATGTATGAAAGACAAAGACAAATATAAAAGAAGCAACAATGAAAATACTAATATCAAATTAAGAGAGGAATTTAAGGCCAAAAGCCTTACATGGGGTAAATAGGATCATGTTATATTAATAAGTGACATGATCCTTAATACCATCATAACAGTCAAATCTTTTATGCTGACTAGGATTGTATTGAAACACATACAGGAAACAGGTGTTCAGAAATACAAGAATACACTTTCAGCATCTCAGTAGTAGCAGGAGACTTTGACACAGTCTCTATCCTGAGAAATCAAGTAGGCAAAAAATAAACAAGGATGATATTTCAAGAAATACATAGTAAGCCCAAGTTAATGGATATGTACACCAGGAATACGGTATAATGTATGCCATGGATATGATATACATATAATAGATATGTATACTTCCTATAAACCTATCAAGTAAAAAAAAAAAAAAAAATGAAAGCTATGATTAGGATCAACTGAGAGATACCAAAATGAGAACACTACATATAAAAGGATATGATATCACCAAAGAGACACTCAGACAAAAATATTAATAAACACTTTAAATATTAAGCATTAAAATAAATGAACTGAGCATTTATAAGAAAACAATAAAACAAGTCAAGGGTAAGCACAAAATAGGAATTAATAAAAGAAGAAAGTAATGAATAAGAAAACAGAATTGATAAATAACCCCAAAGATAGCTCTTTGAAAAAACCCATAAAATGGACAAAATTCTGTTGATTTTAATCAGCAAGCAAAGACAGAAAGTACTCAGAGGATCAGGAATTGAGATATGACAACTTTTTTTTTAAATACAAGACTAAAAGTTGTGAAAATCTGCATCAAACAATAAAATACAGTTTCAAAACAGTTAGTTTAGCAAAAATCATAAAAAAACTGACAATAACAAATTAGACTAGACTACTGAAGCCTGCTTTAATTTTGAGGTTTTGCAAGATGGAAGACTTCAAGTAGCTTAAGCTGCTTTTATTTTGGTCCACTCCCAACACAGCAAATAGTGCAAAGAGTATCTGTCTAAAATGCAGGTGGCTAGATGCAGCTCCCCATTACTTCCCTGCTTTCCATGGTGGCACACTGGAATTTTAGCTCACTAGGTCAGAGAAGCATAGAATGGAGGGCTCCCTGATTTGTTAATGCCTCAGACACATTAAAATCCAGAAACAACATTTGCTACTCAAGAAGCCAATGCCAATCCCTAATGTTCAGATTGCATGCCTCAACATTCTTGTTGCACCAGCTCTAAGATAATACCCTTGTCTGCATTGCAGGATCCAGGTGTTTTCCATTTGTGCCTCTCAGGGAATTTGTGTGTCAAGGGCTGGCCATAACCCTTCACAAAATAATACCTACTGGGGCACCTGGGTGGCTCAGTCGGTTGAGCGTCCGACTTCGGCTCAGGTCACGATCTCGCGGTCCGTGAGTTCGAGCCCCGCGTCGGGCTCTGGGCTGATGACTCAGAGCCTGGAGCCTGCTTCCGATTCTGTGTCTCCCTCTCTCTCTGCCCCTCCCCCGTTCATGCTTTGTCTCTCTCTGTCTCAAAAATAAATAAACGTTAAAAAAAATAATAAATAAAATAATACCTACTACCCTGATAAGTCTATTCATTAGTTCATTCATACATTTATTCATTCAACAAATATTTGATAGCCTTTTATGAGCCAAGCAATCTAATAAGCCCTGGGAATACAAAAACTGGGCAAAAATAACTGCCCTGAATAGGGACAGCAGCACATTCTAGTGGGAAAGACAGACACAGTAAAAAATAAAATAAAATAAAATAAAATAAAAAATAAAATAAAATAATAAAATAAAATAAAATAAAATAAAATAAAATAAAATAAAATAAAATAAAATAAATATATATAGGCAACTGTGTACAGGTAGCTATGGAGCAAGCCATGGAAAGTCAGAAAAGGCTTTACTGGGAAAGTATCTTTAAAAGTAAGTATGCCGTGGGGCGCTCAGTAAGTTAAGTGTCCAACTTTGGCTCAGGTCATGATCTTGCAGTTCATGGGTTTGAGCCCTGCTCAGGCTCCATGCTGACAGCATGGAAACTGCTTGGGATTCTCTCTCTCTCCCTCTCTCTCTGCCCCTCCCCCACTTGCACGTACACTTTTTCTGTCTCTCTCCAAATAAATAAACTTTAAAAAAAATAAGTATGCAGTATTGTGCAGTATTTGGCTTTCTGTGTCTGCTTATTTCACTTAGCATAATGTCTTCCAGTTTCATCCATACTGTTGAAAATGGCAGGATACCCTTCTTTTTTTTAAGGCTGAATAATCATTCAATATTATATATATTACACACACAATGAACAATTATCAGCCTTAAAAGAGAAGGAAAAAATGGGGCACCTGGGTGTTTCAGTCAGGTAAGTCTCCAACTTCAACTCAGGCCATGATCTCAGAGCTTTTGAGTTCGAGCCCCGCATCTGGCTCTACTCTGACAGCCCAGAGCTTAGAGCCTGCTTCAGATTCTGTCTCCCTCTTTCTGCTCCTCCTCTGTTCACACTCTCTCTCTCAAAATATTAACAGAACATTAAAAAAAAAAATGTTAAGAAGGAAACTGCAACAAAACTGCATTGTATACTTCAAATTTGCTAAGGATCTCAATTTAAGTCTTTTCACCACACACACTAACACAAAATGGTTACTAGGTAGAGATGATGAATAAGTTATATAGCTGGACTGTGGTGATCATTTCACAATGTATACATACATCAAAACACCAAGTTTCTGCAGCTGCCTTGACTGGATTCAGACAACCTCTATCAAGGCTGTGTTACAAAGAGGGAAGGGTGACAGGGGGAATTTACATTACAAGGACAAGGAGCGGGTGAAGAGCCTCCAGTTGCCTGGGGCCAGCCCACAGTTCAACCCTCTCAACGACCTCCACTAACACACTTCCCTGACCTCGAGCACGTACAAGTTCCACAGGAATTTTAGCCACCCTCAGGGAATAGGGCAGAAAAAGAGCAAGTATTCTGGAGCAAACCACCTGGGCTCTCTAGTCCACCACTAAGTAGCTATGTGATCTTGAGTAAGTTATTTAACCACTCAGTGCCTTAGTTTCCTCATTGGCAAAATGGGAATAATAATAGTGCCTGTCTCAGAGGTTATCCTTAGCACATAGAACACTAGCTAGCATTTATTAAATGCCCTGTAAGTGTTGGCTGTCATCATTGTCTTGGGAGGCCTGACTGCATATTACAAGCACTGTCACTTAATCCTCACACAACCCTATGAGGTAGGTACTATGATGGTCCCCATCTCAGAGCTGAGGAAGCAGGCCCAGAGAGGCTGCACAATGTGCCCAAAGTGATTCACCCAGGGAGTGGCAAAACTGGGACTTGAACCCATGTAGAGTCCATGCCCCTAAACATCTCACTCTGCCATACTCTGCTGTCTACATTTGTGCTTAAAGTCAACATCAGTTGATTTTTTTTCCTTACAAGATATGAACTAGAGGCAGCTGGGTGGCTCAGTCGGTTGAGCTTCCAATTCTTGATTTCAGCCCAGGTCATGATCCCAGGGTCCTGGGATGGAACCCGGAGTTAGGACCCACAGTAAGCGTGGAGCCTGTAATATTCTCTCTCTCTCTCTTTCTCTCTCCCCCTCTGCCCATCTCCACTAGTGCTCACTCTCAAAAATAAATACAATAAAATAAAATAAAATAAGATATGAACTATATCTTTTCTTTTCCTTGCTAGATGACAACATATCTGATTGTTATTTCTAAAAAAAATAACAGAAGAAAAAAATCTCTGAAACTAAACTATCTTGGATTACCCCAACTGGAAATAAGAGCAAATACTCAAAAGTTAATGCTTTAAAATGCTTTAAAACAGGGGCGCCTGGGTGGTTCAGTCGGTGAAGCCTCTGACTTCGGCTCAGGTCATGACCTCAGGGTTCATGAGTTTGAGCCCCACATCGGGCTCTGTGCTGACAGCTCAGAGCCTGGAGCTGTCTCAGATTCTGTGTCTCCCTCTCTCTCTCTCTCTGCTCCTCCCCTGCTTACACTCTGTCTCTCTCTTTCTCTTTCTGTCTCTCTCTCTGAAAAATAAACACTAAAAATTAAAAAAAAGAAAAAATAGCTGAAACATGCACTATTTCTAACATTTACCAAAGCTGTTTATCCCCAATAGAAGATCTCCACTCATATGATAAGTAATTCACTCAAGCACAGAAATTGAACACAAGTGAAAGAGTTTTTAACATTTTAGGATCTTCCACTATAAAATATAACTTTCTGACACAAATTCCTCTGATTATGGCTGTTGTGCTTTTCCAAAAAAAAAAAAAAAAGACGGTCATGGGACGCCTGGGTTGCTCAGTCGGTTAAGCGACTGACTTCAGTTCAGGTCATGACCTTGTGACAGAGCCTCTCCCTACAGAATGTGGTGAAAACCTCAAGACAAAGGCAACCTGGCCATGTGCGCGTCCGCAACATTCCTCACCACTCTGTAACATAGACCGCCATTCAGACTGTACGTTACCATATATGGGAGACAAAGGAGCAAAAATTGTACAAAAGGCAACCCCTGCCTCTGCCCCCGCTGTGCTCGGGGCTTAACCTTTTGGGGTCTTGGCATGCTGAGCCCATGTTGGCACGGAAAGAAAAGCCTCAGTGTACCGACTCTGTGTGTGACTAGCCACTACATTTCATGGGGGCTCACCCCGGAAGCGGAGACGGTGTTTCACCTCCCTTGTGGCCGGGGTATGAAACTTGGGGCACTGGGAGAGGTAACATCACCTGGCGCCAGCGGACCGCTCGATTCATAGTAGACTAGCCCCTCCCAGCGCACTGGGGCAAGGACCCCAGGTGCACAAAGGGACCCAGTGAAGCCCAGGAACCACCTCAAGGAGCACCGCCCATCAGACTGGTAAGCACCCAGGATCCTTTGGGCAGACCTGCCCCTAAGAGGCAGAAGAGGAGCCTGACCATCTGCCAGGGTTGCCGGAGTAGGGAACCGGAACCACAACGCTAAGGCGCTGGGCACTGGGCAGCGGGATGGAGTCGCTGTGTGGCTGTGTGTGAATGCAACCGACAGCAGAAAAGTTCTGACCTGACCAATGAGCCGAAGCGAGTGTTGAGTCCTGGTCCGCGGTTCCCTGGCAACCTCATATGGCTCAGGGCGGTGTCAGACTTCCCGCGCAGTCTATCGAGGCAGGGCTTGATACTGAACCCGTCAATTCTAAGAGGCGCCTGAAATACCTCTGAGAGGAGAGCAGCCGGAAACGGACTGAAGCGCGTGTGCGTCCGCTCCAAATTAGTCCCTCCCTTCCCCCTTTTTCTCTCTTGTGCATGTAAGTTGTCCGTTAGGGGGAAGAAAGCAGAGTAAACTGACTCCCCTACAGTGTATGTTGAGGAATTTCAAAAAGGGATGTTCAGGAGATTATAGTGTGAAAAAAACTCCCAGAAAGCTCCGGACATTCTGGGAAATTAATTGGCCATTGTTCTTGGTAAACTGGCCCTCCAAAGGCCCACTTGAAAATGAACTCATTGGGTGCACCTGGGTGGCTCAGTCGGTTAAGCGTCCGACTTCAGCTCAGGTAACGATCTCGCGGTCCGTGAGTTCGAGCCCCGCATCGGGCTCTGGGCTGATGGCTCAGAGCCTGGAGCCTGCTTCCAATTCTGTGTCTCCCTGTCTCTCTGCCCCTCCCCTGTACATGCTCTGTCTCTGTCTCAAAAAAAATAAATAAATAAAAAAGTAAAAATAAAAAAAAAAGTTGAAAAAAAAAAAAAAGAAAATGAACTCGTTGGCCGAGTGTTCAGAGTCGTTGTGGGGGATCCAGGCCACCCTGACCAATTTCCTTATGTTGACTGTTGGCAAGACCTGGTCCTATCCTGGTCGCCTTGGCTAAAAGTCTGTATTGAAGAGAACTGTAAAGTTATAATGGCTCATGTCACGGTTTCCTCCAAATGCCGGCCAAAACCTGAAAAACCCATACTGTGGGGAGAGCCTGAGGGGACCCCACCACCATATTGCCCACTGTACCCCTCACTGCCACCTGCACCTCCAGCCACCCAGGCTTCTGAAACCCCACCGGAGCCTGCCCCTAGTCCTGAGGCCTTGCCTCCTCTAGCACCACCAGCCTCTCTGGATGTGACTGGCTCACTGGGTCCTAACTGCATACACCCCTGCCGGAAGGCAACTAGAAGATCAGGCCAGGGAAGACAGTCGCTCCCTGCAGCAACACCAGGGAGCCCTACAGATGCCACTGAGGGAAACTAGGGAACCCATCTATTATGATCAGGAAGACCAGATCCGAGGAGTCCAGTGTTTTTGTGTACCAACCCTTTACCACTATGGACCTCCTAAATTAGAAGCACCATACTCCCTCCTATAGCAGAAGCCCCAGGCTATGATTGAATTAATGCAGTCCATAATTCAAACCCATAAACCTACTCGAATGGACTCCCACCAACTCCTCCTGACCCTCTTTAACACGGAGAAGTATCCCCAAATTACCCAAGTGGCTCTAAAATGGTTAGAGGAGAATGCCCCAGCTGGGACACTAGACACCCATGCTTATGCTCAGACTCACTTCCCTAGGGAGGGCCCCAAATGGGACCCAAATGACTCAAGTGCATATGGAGGGCTCACAAGGACTGAACAGTATCAAGAAACCCTTCTAAATGGCATGAAAAAAGGTGGGGGGGGGGGGGGGGTGAGGGGAGGCCATAAATATGAATAAAACATCAGAAGTGCTCCAGGGACCCGAGAAGAGCCCGAGCCAGTTCTATGAGAGACTATGTGAGGCATTTCATCTCTACACTCCTCTTGATCCAGAGGCACTCATTAACCAGCCGATCGTCATTGTGGCTTTCATAGGTCAGGCTGAAGGGGACATCCAGTGCAGGCTGCAAAAGCTAGAGGGTTTCACAGGCATGAATGCCGGTCAGTCACTGGAAGTAGCAACTCAGGTGTTTGTCATCCGTGATCAGGCAGCGCAGAGGCAAGAACACAAGAAGATTCAGAAAAAGGCAAACTTGTTAGCTGTTGCCTTGGTAAAGCAGTCAGAATGCTCCTGGAAAGGTGCCCCACAGGGACAGGGCCGGGGCCAAAAAGGGGAACGTTGGGGAGGATCATCTCACCCAGGACCAAAGTTAGAACGGAACCAGTGTGCTCATTGTCATCAGGAGAGCCACTGGAAAACTGAGTGCCCCCTGTGGCTGGGTAATTCTCAGCAGGGCCCCAAGAAGAAAGAAAGAGGCCATGTGGTCCAGGGCCAGTACCAACCAGCATCACAGCCTCATGGGGCCCCTGAAGAGGATTTTGTGGGGCTAGCCACCATGGAGGACTATGAGGAGGGATAGCACAGACCAGGCTCTATTTTGTTAAGGCCCCCAAGAGCCTATGGTCTGAATTAATGTGGGGAGGCCACCCATCGACTTCATGGTAGCTACTGGGGCAGTCACTCGGTGATGACCCAACCCATGGGCCCCCTCTCACAGAAACAAGCCACCATTGTGGGGGCCATGGGCAATCAGACTCACCATCCTTTCCTGCTGCCTCAGCGATGCAATTTAGGTGGCCATGAAGTCATCCATGAACTCCTGTAACTCCCCAACTGCCCCGTGGCTTTAATGGGCCAGGACCTGCTGGGAAAGCTACAGGCCCAGATAACTTTCAACTCCCATAGACAAGCTGCTCTGACTCTAAGAAAACCGGAAGAAAAGAGTATGGCTCTCACAATTCCCCAAGGGGAAGAATGGCACCTCTACAGTCTCATGGAGGGGCCACAACAGGGACCTGAGCTTCCCTCTGAAGAGTACCAGGGGTGTGGGCTGAAGACAACCCACCAGCACTGGCCCGGAACATACCTCCAGCAATTGTACAACTAAAGCCAGGGTCAGGGCCAATCCACCAAAAACAATATTTCATCCGTTGTAAAGCACAGGTGGAGATACAGAAGCACCTGGAAAGACTTCTAAAATACGGAATCCTCTGACCCTGTCAATCATCTTGGAACATGCCTCTCCTCCCAATCCAGAAACCAGGTACTGATGACTATCGGCCGGTCCAAGACCTGCACCCAATAAACCAGGCCGCCGTCACCCTGCACCCAGTTGTCCCGAACCCATACACTATCTTGGGTCTTATCCCTGCCGTAGCTGCCTTCACATGCCTAGACCTCAAGGATGCCTTCTTCTGCATCCACCTGCCCCCCCCCCCCCGCCACCCCCAGAATCAACTGATCTTCACCTTCCAGGGGGAGAATCCTGAAAATCGTGACAAGAGCCTGTTGACTTGGACCAGATTGCCTCAGAGGTTCAAAAACTACCCCACCATTTTTGGCACTGCATTAGCCTCAGACCTAAGAGCCTTCCCAGTGGATCAACATGGCTGTGTCCTGCTTCAGCACATAGATGACTTACTGCAGCTGGAAGGTCTCGGGAGGACTGCGTGGAAGGAAATAGGCAGCTCCTTACCCTCCTGTGTGTCCTGGCATCACAGTGGGAGTCATAACCCAGATGTTGGGGTCATGGCATCACCCGGTGGCATATCTCTCCAAGCAGCTTGACTGTGTTGCCCAAGGCTGGCTGTTCTGCCTATGGGAACTTGCAGCCATGGCCTTCTTAGTGTCTGAGGATGACAAGTTATCTATGGGACAAGAATTGACAGTCCAAATGCCACATTCAATATTGACAATGGAATACAAGGGACAATACTGACTAACCAATGCCTGGATGATCAGATATCAGGGAATGCTATGTGAGAACCCGCACATTCACCTAGAAGTAGTGAACCCTAAACCCTGCAACCCTACAGCCTGTCAGGCCAGATCAACCAGACCATGACTGCATCGAAGTCATGGATAAGGTGTTCTCCAGCCAACCAGACTTGAAGGACCAGCCCCTCAAGGTCCCTGACGCTGAGTATTTCACTGACATAGCAGTTTTGTGAAAGAGGGAGAATGCCTTGCAGGGTGGTGGTGACCCTGAATTCTATCATTGGGGCCAAACCCCTGCCAAAGGGGACTTTGGCGCAGAAGGCAGAGCTCATCGCACTAACCTGAGCCCTCCAACTGGCGGCAGGCATACATGTTAATATACACAGACTCTAAGTATACCTTCACCACCCTCCACATACATGTGGCTTTTTTTTTTTTTAATTTTTCTTTTCAACGTTTTTTTTTTTTTTTTTTTTAATTTATTTTTGGGACAGAGAGAGACAGAGCATGAACGGGGGAGGGGCAGAGAGAGAGGGAGGCACAGAAGCGGAAACAGGCTCCAGGCTCTGAGCCATCAGCCCAGAGCCTGACGCGGGGCTCGAACTCACGGACCGCGAGATCGTGACCTGGCTGAAGTCGGACGCTTAACCGACTGCGCCACCCAGGCGCCCCACATGTGGCTTTATATAAAGAGAAGGGTCTAATAAACTCAGGAGAAAAAGACATAAAGTGTGATAAGGAAATCCTTGAACTCTTAGACACTGTGTGGGCCCCTAAAAGAGTGGCAGTCATGCATTGTCAGGGAGATCAAAGGAGAGACACCACGGCTGCACGGGGAAACCATAAGGCAGACCGAGAGGCAAATCCTGCAGCCTCCAAAGAAACAATCAGCAGCTTTAGCCGCTGCACTGTTCCCTAGTCCACTGGCAGAATGGGACCCTGATTACAACATGACAGTTTTATGACTGAAAATGGAAGCTACCTCCCAGGTGGATGGTGGAAATTTGAAGACAGCCAAGTAGCAATTCCTAAGGCCCTGGCTCCAGCTTTTGTCAACCAGTTCCATCAGGAAACCCATATTGGCTGGACAGCTCTCAAGACTACGCTGAGCCGACATTTCTACATCCCTCAACTCTCCAGCATTGTCTGAGCCGTGTGTGAGCAATGTGAAATGTGTGCCCAGAATAACCCACGTCAGGGACCCAAGGATGCCCCTGGGGTGCAGAGTGTCCAGGGAGCCCCATTTGAAAATATGATGGTGGACTTCACTGAGCTTCCCCAGGTCCGAGGCTGTAAATATCTGTTGGTCTTTGTGTGTCCTTTCTCAGGGTGGGTGGAAGCCTTCCCTACTTGCACAGAAGAGGCACATGAAATGGCCCGACTTCTTCTAAAAGAAATCATTCCTCAGGGCCTCTGGGTGGCTCAGTTGATTAAGCCTCTGACTTCAGTTCAAGTCATGATCTTGAGGTTTGTGGGTTCAGGACCCATGTCGGGCTCTGTGCTGACAGCTCAGAGCCTGGAGCCTGCTTCCAATTCTGTGTCTCCTTTCTCTCTGCCCCTCCAACACTCGTGCTTTGTCTCTTTGTCTCTCTCTCTCAAAAATAAAACAAATACTAAAAAGAAAAAGAAATCATTCCTCGGTTTGGGATCCCTATCACTATGGGATCAGATAACGGGCCAGCATTCGAGGCTGAGGTGGTGTGGCTGGTGGCAAAGGGGTTAAAGATCACCTGGAAGTTACACATGGCATACTGACCCCAGAGCTCCCGGAAGGTGGAACGAGCGAACCAAACCCTGAAGCTGCAATGAAGTAAACTATGTCAGGAAACCCACCTACACTGGGACCAGATGTTGCCAATCACCTTGTTAAGAATCAGGTGTAGCCCCACTAAGTAGATGGGGGTTCTCCCCTTATGAAAACTTTTATGGATGCCCCCCCCCTTATCAAGGGCATAAGAGGTGATCTAAATGAGATAGGCAATCTAACCCTAAGGCAACAGATGCAGGCCCTTGGCTCTCCCTAACCACCTTACACCATTGGGTTAGGGAGTGATTACCTGTGAGTCTGACCACAGCTGCTCACTCCTTTAACCAGTAGATGCTGTATAGGTGAAGGAGTGGAATGTCCAACCCCTAAAACCCCTCTGGAGAGGCCCGTTCACTATTATTTTGTCCACACCTACTGCAGTAAAGGTAGCCAAAGTAGGTCCCTGGATTCACCACAGCAGAGTGAAGCTGGCATCTCAAAACTGGGAGTGCATTCCTCATCCATTAACACCATGCAAGTTGACCACACAGAAGAAGCAATCTGCAACTCCAGAGGCTCTGGGAGACTGCAGCCCTGCTTTAGTGACTGCAGAAGCTAACTAATCTACACACAGAAGCTTGAAGAATCGACGGTCCAGTGAAACAAACAGACTGTCCTTGTTTTCTATATCTGTTTCCTTACTGTGATGCACCACCACCCCTGTGTCTCACTGTTATTGTGATTCTTGCTCTACTTTCCGCCATAGGATTGGCAGAGGCCGCCCCACCTAGCTGGGAGTGTTCTAAGAGGTTTCTGTTAGCACTTACCTTCCTTTTATAGATAGGATGCTTCATTTGGTATTGGTTGCTTCTAATCTGGACCCCTTCTGTAGACCTAGATTCCTCTTCTTGTGATGCATGTATTCACATAACCAGGTCAGGCCAGGGAGTCACCTGGACCTTACTATATCATACGCACTTGTCATGCCAAGGAAAAGTCCTGGAGACCTGCAGACACAATAAGATCACCTATGCTACCTGCCAACGGGAGAGTCAGTACACTTGCTTTGACCCACAATACTCCCCTAGCGAAGATTGGTTGGAAGTCCGATCCTCCTAAGGTGGGGGGAGGGTGGGCTTTGGTCAGTCAGACACAAATTAGTAACCCCAAATGACTGGTATCAATACTGTTTGATGTATGTGCGGTTATAGGTATTGGCCCAGAGGCATCTGTCATATGAAAAAAGTGGGCACTTTTCATAGAGGGCCCAAGGACTCTTGATATACCATGCAGAGGCTTAGATTGGGAGCGGGAATACCCACTCAATGACAAATACGTGTGTGAGGAAAACGGTTTATATGCCTATACACCTGAGTTTTTATGCCCCAGCTGAAGCTGTGTTTCATGGGCTACTTGGGAAAAAGAAGGCACAACAGTGCTCCTTAAGAAGGGGACCACTACATCAGGTTGTCAATCAAAAGCCTGTAATCCTGTTCATTTTACCATCATTAACCCAGGAGACTAAAAATGGCAAAGGGGCACCCAAATTGGCATCTGGATTCATGGGCAAGGGAGAAACCCAGGGACTGTGCTATATTTCAAGAGAGTCATTACCACCCATCCAACCATGTCCCATCAAGGCTTCTACTCCTTCTATGAAGAAATAAGAAGTAGCCCCCTCCCATTTCAGTCACAGCAAGGAACTTGTTTCTAGCCCTAGCAGAGACTATAGCCCAGATTCTGAAGATCTCTTCTTGCTATGTATGCGGGGGAACCAACATGGGAGGTCAATGGCCATGGAAGGCTAGAGAATTATATCCTTGCAAACCATATAAGGGAACAGAATACCCCAGTCCTACTACCAGGGCTTAGCTCCTCAAAACATCAATTATTGGGGAAAACTGCCTTGCCCAATGGGGAAGAAAGTTCACCATTTATGTTGGAAGCTTAACATGCCCAGACCAAAGATTTTATAACTCAACTGCCTGGGGAACCCAATGGTGGGGCTCTCCAGATCTCCTTGAGCCAGATCCCCACCCCTTGTCTAACTTCTCTGATCTCTAAAGGCTTGGGACAACTTCAATGCAGCCATCAAGTGGTGGGCCCCAGGTGGACTATACTGGATATGTGGAAGGACAGCCCATACAGTACGTCCCTTAGGTCAGGTTCATGTGTGCTGAGAACTATTCGTCCATCTTTCTTCCTGTTCCCACTTGCCAGAGGGGAACAATTGGGAGTCCAAGTGTATGGGGACAGGGAGACTCAATGGAAATGACGTGCCCTACAAACTGGCGATTGGAAAGATGATGAATGGCCTCCCGAGCATATAATCCAATATTATGTCCCTGCCACCTGGGCAGAGGATTGCTCCTGGGGCTACTGCACTCCCATTTACACGCTAAACCACATAATCAGACTGCAAGCAGTTGCAAAAATTATAACCGATGAAACTGCCAGAGCTCTTAACTTACTAGCCAAGCATCAGACAAAAATGCACAATGCTATCTATCAAAATTGCTGGGCCTTAGATTGCTTGCTTGCTTCTGAGGGAGGAGTTTGTGGAAAAATTTAATCTGAGCAACTGCTGCCTACAGATAGATGATGAAGAAAAAGTCTTAGAGGAGATCACAGATGGAATGAGAACGGTTGCTCATGTCCTAGTCCAGACCTGGAAAGGTTGGAACCCCGGGGAGGTATTTGGAGGATGGTTTTCAACACTCAGGGGATTCAAAACCATCACAGGTATTATCCTCTTGATTTGGGGGCCTTGCTTAATCCTACCTTGCCTAGCTCCCCTGGTTATATGGTCTGTCTCCAGCCTTATTGAGGTAATTGTCAAAAAGAAAACTGCCACGCATGTGATGATGTTATGGAAATATAAACCTCTAAACTAAGATGATGCTCTTTGACCCAAGATAGGGGATCTGAGCATCAAAGGGGGGAATGTGATAGGGCCCCTCTCTAAGGAATGTGGTGAAAACCTCAAGACAAGGGAAGGTAACCTGGCTATGTGTGCATGCATGGCATTCCTCATGACTCTGTAACATAGACTGCCCATTCAGACTGATTGAGAGACAAAGGAGTAAAAATTGTATGAAAGACAACACCCCACTGCACTTGGGGCTCAGCCTTTTGGGGTCTTAGCCCGATGAGCCTGTGCTGGCACAAATAAAGCTGCTTCCTGGAAAGAAAAGTCTCGGTGTCCCGACTCTCCGTGACTGACTGGCCTCTACAATCTTAGGGTTTGTGAGTTTGAACCCCATGTCAGGCTCTGTGCTGACAGCTCAGAGTCTGGAGCCTGCTTCGGATTCTGTGTCTCCCTCTCTCTGCCCCTCCCCTACTCGTGCTCTGTGTCTCAAATAAACATTAAAAAATAAAATAAAATAAACATTAAAAAAAAAAGAAAAATACTATCATCATACTTTAAATCTATATTTAGGTTATGACAAGAATGGACATATGGTCAAAATATTAAATATTCTACAAGAAATTATAGGCCAAAAATATGGTCACATCTGGAGATACTAGGATAATGTGTGACCTCAATATCAATGCAGCCTCTCTTATTGTGTTATAGAGTCCATAATCACTGCTTTTAAAAGAATTGATTTACAAAGCAAATAAAACATGTCATGTATTTATAATTTTCTTCTGGGAACTCCGATTATGAAAGCTTGTCGTGCATGATGTGGAACTAAAGTCATCTCTCCAATTTTGTACACTTTGAACAAACTATTTTTCACTTTTGAGGTCCAATTATTTCAGACAGGAGTAGGTATTAGCTTTCAGAAAACAAACACTAAAGCATGGGTGTTGATAGGGAAAAAAATCACATAAAGAACTAGAAAAGTTCAGAATTTAAAGTGCAGGAGGAAGATATTAAAGCATGATTTGTTTTCAGTTATGTAGTAGCTACTGCCCCCCTGAGGTTAAAAAGTGTTAGTGACTCCAAGCAATATACCCCTCGATTGAAATTTATTATTAGCACTTTCTTTTTTTCTTTAATTTTTTAAAGTTTTTACTTATTTTTGAGAGACAGAGACAGAGCATAAGCAGAGGACAGACAGAGACAGAGGGAGACACAGAATCTGAAGTTGGCTCCAGGCTTTGAGCTGTCAGCACAGAGCCAAACACAAGGCTTGAACCCACAAACCATGAGATCCTGACCTGAGCCAAAGTCGTACACTTAACCAACTAAGCCACACAGGCTCCCCTATCCTTAGCATTTTCTAACATGTTCCTCTGAAATGCTTCCCTTTGCTGTTTTTATTATGTTATTATTTATTTTCTTCCTTTAGTGATTCTCTCCTTTGTTCATTGAAGGCTTAACAATATAAAAAATCAGAGTGAATTAAAGTGTTCCCTGAATTCAAGAACTAGTTCAGCAATTCCACAAATAATAGAAAGTGAAAATAATACAGAGAAATGTAATGACACATTCCTCAACAGAAAAAAAGAACACAGAATCATTTTTGTCTCTTGACAAGTTTTGTCTCACATCCTTCTAAAAATTTAATAGTAAAGAATTTGCTAGAAATAAAACTTTATTAATTTTATGAAATCACAGGATTCAGAAATAAATGACAATTATACTCTATTGTATGAGTCCTCTAACACATAAAAAATCTTTCATTGATAGGCAAATATTAAATATGCCTTCCTCCCTACAGATATCTGACTGGTAGGTTAGTTCTATAACTTTCTAGAATCATCAGCAACTGATATTTTTAGCACAAAGCACTGCTGTATAAATCATTTTTATCTCTAATCTCTGAGGGCTTATGTAACCTACATACTATTACATATAATATAGTGATTGAATGGTAATATCTCTGAGTTACTTTTTAGCTACAACTTCCAAGAAACATATGCTACATATGGTATCATTGAGTTGTGAAAAGAAGTGTCCATTTTTAACCCAAACTCCAAGCAGGGAGGGACTTCCTATGGTTATAGCCCACAAGGAATCCCCACCCAGTAGAGTAGACCCAGCAGGCAGAAAGGACCATAACCACACAACATTGTGCAGAGAGCTGCTGCCTCGTGTCACCTTCCTCATTAACAAGAAAAGCAGGCAGATGGCTTTGTCCAGCATTTTAAAGGCAAGCATAACCTTTCATTAGAATTGGCTGATGAATGGGAACCTGGGTGGCTCAGTCAGTTAAGCATCCGACTTCAGCTCAGGTCATGAGTTCTGCATCGGGCTCTCTGCTGACAGCTCAGAGCCTGGAGCCTGCTTCAGATTCTGTGTTTCCCTCTCTCTCTGCCCCTCCCACACTTACACGCTGTTCTTCTCTCTCAAAAATAAATAAACATTTTAAAAAATGTAAAAAAGAATTGGTTGATGAAGGTTCAGCTGTTAAGGTTTACTTTGAGCAGTTTATAAGCAAATCCTGTAACTAGGAATAACAGTAAGAACTCTATATAAGCAAATCCTGTAACTAGGAATAACAGTAAGAACTGTGTATCACGAAATAGAGTGTGGAGGAAGAGTCGAGAGGGTGGGACTCAGGAGAAAAATCTGGGCAAGAATGTATCAGAAAACAGACCCATTCCCAAGACATACTGATTAAGAAGTATCTGTGAGAGGGGCATCTGGGTGGCTTAGTTGGTTAAGTGTCCGACTTCTGCTTAGGTCATGATCTCACAGTTCATGAGTTTGAGCCCCACAGCAGGCTCTGTGCTGACAGCTTGGAGCCTGGAGCCTGCTCCAGATTCTGTGTCTCCCCTTCTTTCTGCCCCTCCCCCGCTCATGCTCATGCATTTTCTCTCCCTCAAAAAAAAAAAAAAAAAAAAAAAGTATCTGTGAGAGAAGAACCAGAGACTGACAGTGGGATTCTCTTTATGCATACCATTCACACTCTTCTTGTGGGTGTGTAACAAAGGGCTTGGACGAAGATGTCCAGATAACACAGATAGCAGATCCCAGAGTGAGCTGTAAGATAGGCCATCAAGCAGAACTATAAATGGGGTGATGCATGCTTCCCACCTAGCACAGGACCTAGCCATTGTTAAATGGGACTATGTCTATGACTTAGAGTGATCTTTAAGTCTATTTGGTGGGAGTAACCTAAAAGTGATCAGCCAGCTACAGTCTCCATTAGGTGGCTGAGGGGTGGGAAACTACACACGCTGAACAAGTTTAAAGGGACAGGCAGACACAAATTACAGTAGCTTTCATAATTATGGCTCATGATCCTACTCATTCAATGTACTAGTTACAAAGATGTGGAGTGAATCATATATAACTCCTGTTACTCATTGATATTAAGGCTTTTGTTGTCTTCAGAAAGCTGTAAGTTAGTAATCCTGCTGGATCCTGCTGGTTAGAAAGACCCCTAAACCAGATGGGCAGATAAAACACTACGACTCCTGGGACTGTATCCAAATGTGCCACACTCTCAGTTCCTCTGATTAGTTTCATGAATACCAAATCCCTATTCTTTGCAATATCAGGTCAAAAGGTAAATTTATCATGGTCACTGTGATCTTCGTTTCACCAATAAGTTTAATTCTTCTCACATAATGGGGATTTGTTGTAAGGGCACATTTGGGAATCAGGATGAAAAGATTCCAGAAATAGCAATTCTGCAAGATTCAAGGCAATCTAGGAACCATTCCCCAGCTGGACTTCATGGATCTTAACCTTAATGTTCCACCACATTTTGTTTCTTTTCTATCATTTTTCCTCTCATTACAGAATGGCTACTGTTCTCTGGATTTTTCTATTCAACTTTTAGGAGTGCCTTTAGAAAATTTGATCCCATCCCTTTGCTTAGGAAAGAGACTGAGGTTGGCTGCTTAACTCAGCAGAGGGCTGTAAGAGGCAGGACATCTTGGGTGTAGCAGGCATGGTGACTGACATGTCTCATACACTATGTAAAAGATTTGGTTTTCTTCCTCTGTAGTGGTAACCTTAGGTTTTAAGTTATAAGTGGGTTTTAACTATGACAGAAACTGAGCCATATATATATAACATATATCATAGCTACATCATTATTAAACACATTTTGTGATTATATTCTTAATAAATAAAAGTATTCTCTGGACAAATTTAAATGTATCTCTGACAATCACAGCTTCATAATCTATTTAATCAAAAGAAATCCCCACATCACTCCACAGAAATATGATTTTATGGAAGGTCTTGCAGAAAGGTGGAGAGTTTTTTCAATCCAGTTAGTCTCCTTCATTAGATACAGTCAGATTCTTAAGTTCTACAGACAACAAATGCTATTAACTTAAAACTATAGGGGCACCTGGGTGGCTCAGTCGGTTGAACGTCTGACTTCGGCTCAGGTCATGATCTCGCAGTTTGTGAGTTCGAGCCCCGCGTTGGGCTCTGTGCTGACAGCCCAGAGCCTAGAACCTGCTTCAGATTCTGTGTCTCCCTGTCTCTCTGCCCCTCCCCTGCTCACGCTCTGTCTCTCTCTGTCTCAAAAATGAATAAAAAACATTTAAAAAAATTTAAAAATAAATAAATAAATAAATAAAACTGTAAGGTGCAGGTGGAGAAGCAGATGTAGCTGTCACCGGTATAGGCTGAGTACACACAGTGCTATGAGTGGGTGCTGAGTGTTCCTGCCAGAGAACCTGCAATAACAAAACATTAGTTCCCTGAAACCATGCTGGACTTTAGACTCCAAATGGAAACTAATCATTAGAGTCATTTACAACAAGCCATGTCAAATGTGTGTATGACGTTCAATAAGTAAACATAATCAAAAAGGTTCACTGTAAATAGATGAGAAGATGAGAAGACAAGAACATACACAAAACTGTAGTCTGTTGGTCTAAAGTCTGCTCAGACTATCAAATTAATTTTTCTAACTTTGGCAAGATCCATGTCTACCCTCATGCATAATAAACATACCTAATTAAGAACACTTCATAACATGTCTTAGCAATCTCTCTCATGGTCCTAAAAAATGGAACATATCATCCTTAAAATGATTAAAGGCAATTGTTAATTAAGCCATTTCACAGATTATTACTTAGGATCTTATTTTCTCAAAACCCCTGTTAAAATACAGAACCTATTTCTGGGTATTATCAAAACCCGGGATTCAATGAAAACATTCTCTTTGGTCACATGATATTGTACTACCATTAATATTTCAGTAACTTGATAGCTTTTCTAATAGAAATACTTCCTTGCTGAAAAAGATATATTTGATAAATCAGTTGGCTTAATGTTCTCATTAAAAATAGAATTTTAGAATTAAACGTTCCAAGAGACCATACATGATGGCATAATCCATGCTCAACAGAGGAAGACTGCCTGACTGTGCTCCCTACATACCTTGTTAGCACTTAGTAAATAATTAATAAAAGAACTTCATCTAATTTCATAGCTTCAGCTATCAAACTCTATGCTTATGGTTCCAAAACCTGAGTCTCCCGATTCCAGAATGCACATTTCCAACTGACTGTTCGACTTCTTTGTATGGAAGTCCCAAAACATGCTGAAAATGTTGCTTTTAGCAGAACTTGCTATTTAAATTGTGGTCCTGAAAGCAACACTGGTATCACCTGGGAACTTGTTAAAAGTGCCAAACCTCAGACTCAGTTTCAGACCTACTTCAAAATCTGCATTTTGGTTATCTGTAGGTGATTCCTATGCATGTTCGAGTTTGGGAAGTACTGCTGTAGGATACATCTCTGTTGAATTTTACTTCTTCACAGATGTTTTCAAACATGCAAAGTATTTGACCTATCAGCATCTCACAAGGATTTTATGAAGATTAATGTTTAAACCTTTGCAGATTAAGTTATTTTTAAATTGCCTTGAAGACAGGAACTATCTGCTCTAATGCACTAAATAAAGTGAAATGTAATCCTTCATTTCTAGAGGTTCTTTTATCAGTATACTTATCGCAGTTCAAAATGACATCCTTACTGTAACTCAAAAGCAATCTCCAAATTTGTTATTCTTAAAAAAATCTCTAACCTCTACAAAAATTGTTGATTCTATGGATCTCCCTACTTTGTCAAAACAAACAGTGCAGTTCCCAGAATAGGTTAAACATATACAGAAGGATCATTCTGGGACTGCTCTGCCCTGTTAAGGCAGCTGAGCATTATCTAGACCCAGGGCAGAAAACAGCATTTTCCCCAGGAGAGCAAGCCACATTTCCTATGGAAAACAGATTCACACCACTTGGCTCTGCAATGCACGTTTCTTTACTTAAATACTCTGGTTATTGCATCTGGAAAACACACAGTGCTCTGTTAGAAAGTGGGTGCACGGGGCGCCTGGGTGGCGCAGTCGGTTAAGCGTCCAACTTCAGCCAGGTCACAATCTCGCGGTCCGTGAGTTCGAGCCCCGCGTCAGGCTCTGGGCTGATGGCTCGGAGCCTGGAGCCTGTTTCCGATTCTGTGTCTCCCTCTCTCTCTGCCCCTCCCCCGTTCATGCTCTGTCTCTCTCTGTCCCAAAAAATAAAAAAATAAAAAAAAAAAACATTGAAAAGAAAAAGAAAAAAAAAAAAAAAAGAAAGTGGGTGCACGATGTCCTGCTTGGAAGCGGTTTTTCTAAATTGGCAAACACCTCCTGCATTATAGGCCGCCCTGCTCTCTTTTAATGACAAGATCAGAGAATGCCGGATGGCTTTGTAGGTCAATGATCACAGTTCCTCAGAATGTGTTGTATAAAACAGATTTAAATATTCTCCATCAAATTCTGGTCAAGGTTTATTTTGGTATGTGACATGTTATTCGTTCCCAATTCACTAACATTATCTTTAAACGTGTTAAGTCATTTGCAGGATTCAGCAATTTACAGCTATCATGTTTTACTTGTTACTGAAAGTACTTTACAGAGGTCAGATGACCAACAATCTGGGGCTTTGACAGGGAATTCTTGAATTGGATAATTCTTGACTTCAGTGGAGCTTTGAACTCCAAAATTCCACAATTTCTCAAGTTTGAAACTACTTCTACATTCCTGGGTAGTAAATGTATGATTATAACATCTAATCTTCCCTGAAATTCATGAAAGGAAACATTTTAGATGGCTTGGTCATTAAGCAACTAAACAATTATGCTTCTTGGGGTGCCTGGGTGGCTCAGTCACTTAAGCATGTGACTCTTGATTTCTGCTCAGGTCATGATCTCACGGTTCATGGGTTCAAGACCTGCATCGGGCTCTGTGCTGACAACATGGAGCCTGCTTGCAATTCTGTCTCCCTCTTTGCCCTTCACCCCACTCTCTCTCAAAATAAATAAACATGAAAAAAATGTTTTAATAAAATAAATCATTACATCAGTGGAACAATTTAGAAATTTTTCTTGGTGTAAAGTTTTAGATGACATTAATCAAAACTCAAAACAGTTGCAGTCTAAACCAGGCTTAAACAATTTACAGTAAAATGCTAAGTTTTAGGGGTGCCTGGGTAGCTCAGTTGGATTAAGTGCCTGACTTCTACTTAGGTCATGATCTCATGGTTCATGAGTTTGAGCCCCACATCGGGCTCTCTGTTGTCAGCACAGAGCCTGCTTTGAATCCTCTGTCCCCTCTCTCTCTCTCTGCCCCTCCCCTGCTTGTTGTCTCTCTCTCTCTCCCTCAAAAATAAATAAAATTAAAAAAACAAACAAACACTAAGCTTTAGATCAGCACACAGAAACTGCAGAGAAGACAATTAAATATGCAGTAACAAAATATAAGAAAATAAACATTTATACTGAAGAATCAAATTTCAAAGAACACCATGAAAGTAACAGATGTTTGTCCTACATGGTCAAAAGAAATAAGCAATATTCAAATGCCTTGATCTATAACTAACTGGACATTTCTTCGAAACCAAAGGATCAAATGTCAATGTGCACCATCACTCAGCCACTTGCTCTCATTTTTGTGAAAGAAGAAAAACTTCAGAGGGTTTTACCAAATGTAATAGGAATTTATCTTCAATTTTCTAATTTATATACTATAGTGGAAATTGTTTTACCAAGAAGTTTTTTGAAAGTCGCTAGCATCAATCCCGAAGAAAGTTTTAAGAATTTAGGAATTTATGAAATTTGTGAAAATATCAAATTTACTTAGAAAGTTTTGCTATTTATATCTGTTGCTTCAAATGAAAAAAAAACTTGAAATTAATAAAAAGTGTTCTTCAAATAGTATATGATTTTGCTCATTACAGTGAAAACCCATTAAATGTTTTTCAATTTTAATAAAATACACTAAAAAGTATTAATCCAGTATTTTTTCCTTTGTCTTTTACCATGCTTTCCCTTTGCTACCTTCATTTTTCTTGCTTTTTTACCACATTGCTTTAATTTTTTTAAATGTTTATTTATTCTTGACAGAGAGAGAGCATAAGCAGGGGAGGGGCAGAGAGAGGGAGACAGAGAATCTGAAGCAGGCTCCAGGCCCTGAGCTGTCCGCACAGAGCCTGACATGGAGCTCGAACCCACAAACTGTTAGATCATGACCTGAGACGAAACCAAGAGTTGGACACTTAATCAACTGACTGAGCCACCCAGGTGCCCCATGATCAGATTGCTTTTATTGCTTTTTTTCTTCCACTGGTTTGGAAGCTACATGATCTGGTTTGAAAGTTTCATTGGTTTGATCTGTGTTATCCTTAACTTTTAAAAATACATAGCTAATTTTATGTTGATTAAGCCTAAAACTGACATCTCTCCATCCATCTTCCAAATGCTTGAGACATTTTAATATTTTTGGGTTTGTTTTTTTTTTAATGTTTCCTTAGGAGGGAAAAAACCCCCAACTTCCCAGTATCACATCCTCAACCCAAATTATTGGACTTTATGTCGGTATAATCCATAGATGGGAAAGAAAAAAAATCTGAATTTCTTTAGTAATGTAACTTCATTATTCCATATCTAGTATTGTATACTGATTATTATATTCATCAGATAATAATACGTTAAATCTAGATCAGCTTTTGTTTTTCTATTAAAGAAAGGATGAAGTGTTTTAATTTCACTACATAAACTATTAAAAAGCAAGGAAGAGAAACCATCTGAATTACTTGATAAAATGCTCAAAATGAATGCAAATCAAGCATGTGGGAGTATAAACAGTATGCATGCATGTATATCAGAAACATGGAAAATGAAAATAAAATGGAAAGATGAGCATTAGAAAGCAAATAATCCTAATTTGTTGGTGTTTGAAAAATAACTGAAAAATTATTTTCATTTAAAATAAAACCAAGTGCAATAAGCCACAGCACTTAATTTGTAACAGTTAATGAAAAATGCATTCGCTTTTGTCACTATATAATTCCCAAGCACTACACCTAAGACTAATGCTTAGGTAGAACTAGAGACCTCTCTCCAATACTGCACATCTTTTCATCTGCGCCCTTGTGCTATTTTTCTAAAGGAGATCTAGGAACCAATTGATATGTAGTATGCAATGTTACTGGATCAAAGTATTTGGATTTTATTATTAGGGCAAAGGGAATGACATCATCAGATTTGTATTTCAGTGAATTGAAGAGGGGGGTGGAGGAGACTGGGGAAAGTAGACTGGTTAGGGGGCTGCTGCCCCAACCACGTAAGATACAATGAAGGTAGAACAGCAGTAAAACGGAGCGTAGTAAATAGATTAGGGGGATTATTAGAGAGGCTGAACTGGTGAATATAGTTACTAACGATGTGGAGAGTAAGAATGGAAAATGATTCATTGGTTTCTGGCCTGGACAAGCACATTCTCAGATGCAGTCTGTGGAGGTAGGGAATATAAGACACAAGTTTATCAATCAAGTGGGGAACTGGATAGAGAAAATGTCAGCTCACTTTTGGAATCAGCCAACAAAAGAATAAATTTATGTTGTTACAACAAAATAAAACTACACAGATGAGGTCTAAAGTTGTTTTTTAATTTTTTTAATATTTATTTATTACTGGGAAACAGACACAGAGCGTGATCAGGGGAGGGGTAGAGAGAGGGGGAGACACAGAATCTGAAGCAGGCTCCAGGCTCTGAGCTGTCAGCACAGAGCCCCATGCAGGGCTCGAACTCACAAACTGCAAGATCATGACCTGAGCCAAAGTCGGTCACCTAACCAACTGAGCCACCCAGGTGCCCCTAAAGTTGTTTTTAGAGGTAAGGCCACTAGGGGGCAGTAGGCTCAACAGTGAATACAAAATAGTTCTGGACCTACTGGAGCTTTTCAGTGCTGCTGCTGAGTTCACAAATGCTCTTTATTCACTCTAAATTTCATTAAAAGGGTTAAACATTTCGTTCTTCAACAATCAAATTAAATAGCTAATAATTTAGTAATATCTAAATTAGACACAAACAGATCCCAGGTTATTTCTTTTAAATGTCAAGTTAAAAGGGCATGATACATTTGCTCCTCTTTATCCCTTCAATACAAAGGTGCTTCAGCTTGTGTAATTGAGTTAGAAGTAAAGGGTAAGTACTGACTTCTATCATTCGAGAGTAACAATGCATTCTTAAAGAGCTTAAGTTAAGGGGCCACACAAATAAACATGTATCATCATCACAGGGGCTTTCAAAAGTGTGTTTAACTCCAAAACACAATTTCCTTATAGCCAAAACAACTACTTTGGGGAGGATGAAAATACTCTAAAACTGATGGTGGTTGTGATACCTGAGTGGTTCTGTTGGTTAAGCATCTGTCTTAGGCTCAGGTCATGATCTCACAGCTTGTGAGTTTGACTCCCACATCAGGCTCTCTGCTGTCACTGCAGAGTCTGCTTCACACCCCCATCTCCCTCTTTCTCTGCCCCTCCCCTGTTTGTGCTCTTCCTCTCTTCCTCAAAAATACATAAAAACATTTAAAATAACTGTGGTCGATGATTACACAACTCTGAATATTCTAAGAACCACTGAGCTGTACGCTTTAAATGGGTGAATTGTGTGGGTGTGTGAACTATACCCCAATAAAGCTGCTATTCTTAAAAAATGAATACTTTTTAATCTACTCATAGCAGATTTTATAATTGCTCTAATTTTACATTAGGCTTCTCAGGCTTTATTAGACTTTGAAATAAGCAGGAAAACACAGAAAAAGTATATTTTATTGGTATTTAGGCCTAGCACAGTTCAACTCAAATAAAATGGAACAGAGCAATTTATTTAATTGAATACAACATATAAACTTTTTTTTTAAGTTTCTGTTTTATCATACGATTGTGTTCATGCAAGTACAATCATCAAACTGTCCTTCCAAGCATTTATCATAGCACCACCTTTTATTTGCAGTACTTGATATAAATTTCATTGTCAAACATATCTGGCTTTAGCAATGTAAACATTTGCTACAAGTAAACTTTAAAAGGTAAAAGTGAATTATACTAATGAATAAATCAAAATAAAACTGAGCATCACCACATGATATAATTCAACAAAATATTATATAATACTGTTTGAGTAAGAACTTAATACATTTCACAATATGGAAGCAGAAATAAGAAATAATATGTAAACTCCCAAAATAGTGTTAAAATACTGAAGGATATAATATAAAATTTACCTCAGAAAAACAAGGGGAAACAACATAACCATGCAGTAAAAACCAAATTTGGTTTAGTAGTGATGACAGTTATTTTACTGCAAAGCCTTCCTAAAACGCATTCTGACAAAATGGTTTAATTTCTATCTCCCTTTTTAAAAAACTTATCACGTCTCATTACATAGGTTGGGTACTTTATGGGAATTTCACATTTGTCAGTTGTGGGATTGTTACCCCAAAAAACTTTCCATCTCTAAACTATTTTTCCAAATGACCAAAAACATTAAATTATCTTCATGAAAATTACCATATATAAAGTCAAATAATCCCTAAACAAATCATCATAAAAATAAATCTGCCTTAACAGAATAAGTACAGAAAAAGGTGTATACATAAGTGCTCGAAAATCACAGATATATTTCAACGAATAGGCAAAAATGTTCACATTTATCATTACTGTCAATGATTTTGCTTACTTGGTTAAAATCAAGAAACAAGTTTTCAAAAAGTCAGCAAGGACATTCAGTGCCACTTTGTATTTTTCTGCAATATACAAATGAGTTATGTCTCTGTAGTGCAAGGCCAACTCTATTTCAACTCTTTAACATAATTAAGTTATAAAGACCTCAGATTTCTAAAACCAGCCATAATACTGTGGCAAGCAAAATAAATTTGTTCTTATTGCTCTTATATTCCAGCTTATTCTACAAATGTGAACATTTTCCCACATGTCTCAAACCATACTAATACAAAGAGTCTACAGAGATACCTGTATTGGTTTCCACAGATAAACTGAAAAAGGAAATTGAAGTATTATTTCATCTTAAGTGTCCTTAATATGTTTAGCACTTCAAGCAGCACTTGACACAGCAAGTTTCTTCAAGTGATCCATAAACACTTGTAAACTAACATCATCTGTGAGAATAGGTGCTCCAGACTCCTGGAAGAAAAGAAAGATATTTGCTATGATTAAAACAGCAGTTTTAACATAGAGTATGCTGACAGCACAGAGCCTGCTTTGGATCCCGTTTCCCTCTCTCTCTCTGCCCCTCCCCGGCTTGTGCACATGTGTGCTCATACTCTCTACTCTCTCTCTTTCTCTCTCTCAAAAATAAAGGAATAAACATTTTTTTAAATGTAAATAAGTAAATAAATAAATAAATCACAAGAAAATCACTGTAAGCAGAATAATGCCTACGCTCCAGTTGTATAATACAGAATTTGACTGGCCTTACTTAGTCCCAGGTTCCTAAGAGGGAAATTCCTTGGAATTTCCTAACATAGTGTCTTTGTTATTCATAAGCCCTCAGATCACACTTGAGTTTATGCTTTGAGATAACTCAGGGTGAGGGCCAATCACCAGAAAGATCAATATGATTAGAGGGTGGGGTGGGGGGATTTAAGACAGCCTGACCTTTAGGGAAGGGAAGTGAGGTGAAGGGAGGGAAAAGAGGAAGGGAGCTGGAGATTCAATCAATCCTGGCTGGTAGTAAAGAAACAAACAAGTTAACTCTGGATACCAAAGCACAGTGGAGCTTCCTGTTTAACAAATTTATCAATGCTAGGAGGGTGACACATCCTGATTCTACAGAGAAAGAGCACAAAAGCTCTATCTAGAACCCTTCCAGACCTCACTCTGTGGGTCTCTTTGCTAATCCTTATTTGTAATCTTTAATATAAAACTGTGATCATAAGTAACAGTGCTCTCCTGAGTTCTGTGAGTTGTTCTAGGGAATTATCAAACCTGAGGGGGGGCTTGTGGGGAAGCCACCCCCTACAACCACACACACACACATACACACGCACACACACACACACACACACACACACACACAGATCTGTAGCTAGTTGGTCAGAAGTACAGGGAACCTGGGATCCCACCTGCAGCTGGCATCTGAAGTTGGGGGCAGTCTTGTTCTGAACCATGTCCTTTCACTTGCAGAATCTGCATTACCAGTAAGTGGTCAGCATCAGATTTGCACCGCAGAATCAGAATAGCTCCAGACCCAACTTAATCTTTATAGTACTAAAGTAAGTGCTCATTTGTCTTGACTGTATTGCCGCTTTTATCACTACTAAGGAATAAATCTCTCTTGGTGAGATTATTGCTGCCTACTAAAATACACTTGAGAGGCACCTGGGTGGCTTAGTCGGTTGAGCTTCTGACTCTTGATTTTGGGCTTCTGATTCTTGATTTTGGCCAAGGTCATGGGATAGAGCCCTGTACTGGACTCCACACTCAGCATGGAGCCTTTTTAAGATTCTCTCTCCCTCTCTCTCTCTCTCTCCCCCCCTCCCTCTCTTCCCCCCTCTCTCCTGCTTGTGCTCCCTCGCTTTCTCTCTAAAATAAAAATAAAAAAATAAAATTGCACATATTTCAGGGCACCAGCGTGGCTCAACTGGTTGAGTATCCACTCTTGCTTTCAGCTCAGGTCATAATTCCAGGGTCATGGGATAGAGCCCCATGTCAGGCTCTGTGCTGAACATGGAGCCTACCCGAGGTTCTCTTGTTCTCCCTCTCCCTCTCCCCCTCGCCCCTGCTCACAAGCTCTCTCTCAAATAAAAAAAAAGAAAAATAAGGAAAATAATATTGCACATATTTGGGGACACCTGGGTGGCTCAGTCAGTTGAGCATCTGACTCTTGATTTTGGCTCAGGTCATGATCCCAGAATCCTGGGATCAAGCCCCACGTTGGGCTCTGCACTGAGCATGGAGTCTGCTTGAAATTCTCTCTCCCTTTCTCTCTGACCCTCTCCCCCTGACTTAAAAAAAAAAAAAAAAACTGCACATATTTTAACAGAAATGCCAGTTGGAAGGAAGAATATTTACAGTATTTTTATTTATTTTTAAATTTTTGGTTTTTTTGAGAGAGAGGGAAAGAGAGAACAAGTGGGGGAGGGGCAGACAGAGAAGGGGACAGAGAATCTGAAGCAGGCTCTGTGCTGACAGCAGAGAGCCCAATGTAAGGCTCAAACTCATGAACTGTGAGATCATGACCAGATCCAAAGTCAGACACTTAACTGACTGAGCCACCCAGGCATCCACACAGCATTTTTAAAATAAACTATTCTTATAACTTTTCACTCAAGTCACTTTAATTGATCTCTGTGGGTTCTAAGTAACAAGAGTTAGGGAAAATTCCTATCCTTTATTTTAATAAAAACTGTGTTGACAGAATGACCCTGGTAATCCAATCCACTAATAATGAAAAAGGTTTTCTAGGGGTGCTTGGGTGGCTCAGTCAGTTGAGAATCTATCTGACTCTTGATTTCGGCCCAAGTCATGATCTCACAGTTCCTAGGATTGAACCCCAGGATTTTTGCTTGGGATTCTCGCTTTCTGCCCCTCCCCCACTTACTCTTTCTTTCTCTGTCTCTCTCAAAATAAATAAATAAAAAATTTTTTTAAAAAGGTTTTCTAGATTTTATATCTGGATTTTAAAATTTTTCACCTAATACTCAAGTTCTCATTTATAAGTAAATATAAAAAATCTAAAACAAAGTAGTTAGGTAATTTTCAGAGATCAGCAAGTAAGGATCAATTGTAAGATGGAAATTTATAGCTCTTGTAAATTCTAGTCTGGCATAGCCACAGACCTGCCATAACTTCTGCTGAATAAAGAAAAGTCCATTTTATTACGTATTTTCATGAGCTAATTATAAGAATTTAAAAACTTGTTAAGGAAGGGAGACAATAGCACTGGGATTAACAGCTTGGAGTTTGGAGCCAGACTGCATGGGCTCAATTCCTTGCTCAGCCACTTACTGCCTGTATGACTTTGAGGAAGTTACTTAACCCCTCTGTGTCTTAGTTTCCTCATCTTTAAAATAAGGATAATAACAGGACCTATTTCACATGGTTGTTATAATGATTAAATAAGTTCAACTGTGTAAAGAAACAGAATACCTGACACACACAACAGGAATACATGTTTCAACTATTATCATTATTACCTTTTCTGAAAAACCTATTATTTTATAACACTGAAATATCTTTCCTTATTCAACATTCACAGTTAACACAGAGAAGCAAAGGTCTCAAAAATATGACTTAGACTAGTAATAACCTGGTAGCTCTTGGATTTTTTCTTTCTGCAACTATTCCTGATTTTTCTTCAATTTACACATTTTCCACCTCAATTCACCCAATCTCAGATCTATTTCTCCTGGTCAAGGCAAAATATTTATCAATTTTCTAATTTATATACTGTAGAGATCTTATTTGAAATTATAAATAGTAACGGTCACCTCAAACTTATCAAAAACTTGCAGCTGATTGATCTTAATTTTTCAACTGCGCCTTTTTCCTCCTTAAAATATATCCAGGTTCAGGCAGAAAGATCTAAACTTTATATCATTTAGTATATGAAGCACTACAAGCAATGGGGAAACAGTGTTGCTGTGGTGCCCTCTTCAGGCCATCCATAGATAAAACTCACTGGGGACTTGATTTCTGACAAAAAGAAAACTAAAGTGTAAGATTGTATAATTTTTAGTAAAATGCCTGGCTACTAAGTTAACTTCCTAAATAGCAATCATCAATTTAATTTAATGATTAAAAATTCAGACTCTCCAGTCATAAAGGCCTAGAGTCAAATCCAGACCTGCCATAATTTGCCTATGTGATCCTGGATAAGTTACTTAAGCTATATAAGCCTCAATTTCCTCTTCTGAAAAATACAGTTAATAGTACTCACCTCATAAGAGTGTTTTGATGATTAAATAGGACTGCATAAAAATCTTAGCACAGTAACTAAAACAGCATAGATTCAATTTATTAGTTATGATATCTATAAAAATATTAGCATAATTTACAAAAATCGTAGGTCAAGAAAGACCTTAGGGCTCTCATTTATGCCTTTGCTTCCAGGCTATAATAATTAAACTTCAAAGTTTAAATCAGATTTTATTTCCTATTTAAAATATCTTTAGGGAGAGACTTAATTTCTTTCCCCATTGATAACAAGAAAAACTAATATTTACCAAGTCTTACCGTGCATATCAAGCACGTATTAAACTCTGTAACACACAAGGAAGAAAAGGCAAAGAGAAGACTTTGAAAACTTATAGAGGTTTCAACTACCAGCCCAGAATGATGTTTCTCCATCTTTAACGGCTCAACAAGTTCTTTATAAGTCTACCAACTACATCTCCATGTTGTAATTTTTTTTTAAGTAGGCTCCATGCCCAATGTGGGGCTTGAACTCACGACCCCGAGGTCGAGAGTCGCATGCTCTACAGAGTCAACCAGGTGCCCCCATGTTGTAATTTAAACCCAGAAAAGCAAGAAGCAAGTTATTATTTACATGATCTAAACTACGTTAAAAAAAATTTTTTTTAAAGGTTTGTTTATTTTTGAGAGAGGGAGACAGAGCGTGAGCAGGGGAGGGACAGAGAGAGAGGGAGACACAGAATCCGAAGCAGGCTCCAGACTCTGAGCTGTCAGCACAGAGCCAGACGCAGGGCTCAAACCCATGAACTGTGAGATCATGACCTGAGCTGAAGTTGGATGCTTAACTGACTGAGCCACCCAGGTGCCCCTAAACTGTATTTTTTAATGCAGAAATTAAGCTACAAAGATATATTTTATTTGGTCTGCATTAATGTGGGCTCGCAACATTTTGTTAACTAAATTATGTGAATGGCAACAATCAGCTGGAGGGGAAGAACAGCTACCCCCTTTGGAAAAGGATTTCTGTATCCTTCCCATAAGCCCTCTGACCCCAGGTATTGCCTCTTCACAATGAGAGTATCAGATTTTCTTATATTCATCCCGCTTCACTCATCTGTTAGTCACCTGGCCCCTCAGAGCATTTGATAGGGGACCTGACAAATACTATTTTAAAGTATCCTTCAACCTCCCCTTCTCCATATTGACGATTAATCACCATTTCCATGAACTTTATTAACTGGTGCTACTTTCCTGTTTTCTTGCAACTTTTTTCCCTAAACAAGTTTCTCTTAAGTTGTGAGATCCAGAACTAAAACCAGTACTCAGATAACTAAAGTATAATGGAAAGGCTGACTTATGGTACATTGTGTATTCCAAAATTCCACGTCATAGTTGGCTTCTTGTTCTACAGCAAGTGGAATGGGGTAGAGGGTGATACTGATGATTTATATGTATATCCATTATATGGGCATACATCTTTTACTCTCATGTGCTATATACTCTTTCTACATCTTCCCAGAGTGAGCTCCTGTCCTCACTATAAAAACCTTACCTTTCAGAACTTTTAGACCATGGATTCAACTTATTTATCTATATCCTAAATGCTCCTTAACTCCTGAACACCTCCACAAAGCTCCCATACTCTAATCTCTGTTCTCCTGCCCAGATCTGTAATACTCAATACATGCTACGTTTAAGTACTGTGGAAAGTCAAAAATTAAAAGGACATAGCTATTACTCCCAAGTAACTTATAATCTAACGGGAGAGATAAGGCCCATCAGAAATGGATGAGGGGTCATCTGGGTGGCTCAGTCGGTTGAGTGTCTGACTTCGGCTCAGGTCATGATCTCGCAGTCCATGAGTCCGAGCCCTGCGTTGGGCCCTGTGCCGACAGCTTGGAGCCTGAAGCCTGCTTCTGATTCTGTGTCTCCCTCTCTCTCTGCCCCTCCCCCGCTCATGCTCTGTCTCTCTCACTCTCAAAAATGAATAAATGTTAAAAAAAATTTTTTTTTAATGGATGAAAATAAGGAATGAAGGGGCAGAGATAGTATACAAATCAAGTCATGCAATGACAGAAAAAGTTTCAAGGAGTAAGTGAACTTTGAACTCAGCCTTGATGGACAGCTACCATGTGTACAAGTGGTGATAGGGACAAGTCACACAGAGGGTAACATGCTTAGTATATTCAAAGTGGAATAAGACTAAACAGTAGCTAAAAGTGGGAAAACTTATTTGGATTATGCCATAAGTGACCCTCAAAAGAAGGTCTTATAAAGAGTTTATATGTAATTCCATAAGGGGTTATTTAAGATTAAAGATTTCTAGGAAGTACTCTGACCAAGAACTGCATTACAGAGACTACTCTGGCCAGTGCCAAAATGGAAAGAAAAGGGCTGAAGCACTGACAGTCTATGTGAATAGTAACAGGGCTTGACCTCAGTTAGTGACCGGGAAAGGAGGGAACAGATAAGGGAAATAGATCCAACCATTTGTGAATAGTTAGAGACAGAAGGGAGAAAATAAATGCAAATGACTACAGTTCCAAGCCTTGGGAAATGAGATATGGTGGGGCCCTCTGTAAAAATGAGAAAGTCAGGCAGAACAAGATGGTATGAAAGAGAAGTTCAAGTTGGCACACACAGCTTATGAAATGTCTAAGGAAACTCAAGTGATGTGTAACAGTCTATAGCTCAATGTGAGGCCAGACCAAAGGGAGAGGTTTGTAAGTTAGCCTCAGATGAAAGCTGAAGACACAGGATGTATGCAATTGCCCAGAAGAAGAGAATTGTATGCAGAAAAATGAGGGCAAAATATTGAGGCACCTCTATATTCAAACGGAAGGCATCTTCATCCTAATCACTGCTTCATTTATTTTCTACCCAGCCTGAACTTCAGTCATTTAACATTGCTCTAAATTATTGCACTCCCTTTAATGTGTCCATCTTTCTTATCTGAAGTGATAAATCACCCCCCAAAGTCTATCATCTTTGATGCAATGCCTGAACTATAAAGCATGGCTAAAGAACATAATGGAAGCAAGCTACAGAAATTAATAGTAAATAAAGTGGCCCCTCACTGCTGTAAAAGCTTATTTACCTGCTGTTGCTTTCTTATATTCCGTATAGCTCTTTTTTTTTTTTTAAACGTTTATTTATTTATTTATTTATTTATTTTTATTTTTGGGACAGAGAGAGACAGAGCATGAACGGGGGAGGGGCAGAGAGAGAGGGAGACACAGAATCGGAAACAGGCTCCAGGCTCCGAGCTATCAGCCCAGAGCCTGACGCGGGGCTCGAACTCACGGACCGCGAGATCGTGACCTGGCTGAAGTCGGACGCCCAACCGACTGCGCCACCCAGGCGCCCCTTATTTATTTTTTTTGAGACAGAGAGAGAGACAGAGCATGAACAGGGGAGGGTCAGAGAGAGAGGGAGACACAGAATCTGAAACTGGCTCCAGGCTCTGAGCTGTCAGCACAGAACCCGACACGGGGCTCGAACTCACGGACCGCGAGATTATGACCTGAGCCAAAGTCTGATGCTTAACTGACTGAGACACCCAGGCGCCCCTCCTTATAGCTGTTTTAACATCTTTTCTATTTTCTAGTCCTTTACCCCTAGCATTTCTCACTCTTAGCAAATAATTCACCATTACTGAAAAGAAATAGGCAATTATCCAATGTGAGCTTTCTCTCCTCAATGTCCTTCTCTGTCATCACCCTTCATACCATTTGCTTTTGCAGAAATAAATGTCCTGCCTCCTTACCAATGCTGAAACTCCATATCGTGCTTGTGATCACATGGTCTGCTTTTGAGGATCTTAAATATCTATAAGCTGTTATAAGCTGTTATTTTGTCAGCATCTTATACTTGGTCTACAAATAAACTCCGTGCCTTTACCCTAATAACAATCAACCTTCTATCCTATTACTTGAAATCAGGCTAAATTTGCAAAAGAACCATTTACAATTACAACCTCCACTTTTTTAGTACCCACTAATTCCTTACAATCTATCTTCTACTCAACCACTATTTAAAACTGCCTACCAGAGGGGCACCTGGGTGGCTTGGTCGGCTAAGCGTCCGACTTCGGCTCAGGTCACAATCTCACGGTCAGTGGGTTCGAGCCCTGCGTCGGGCTCTGTGCTGACAGCTCAGAGCCTGGAGCCTGTTTCAGATTCTGTGTCTCCCTCTCTCTGTGACCCTCCCCCGTTCATGCTCTGTCTCTCTCTGTCTCAAAAATAAATAAACGTTAAAAAAAAAAATTTTTTTTTTAAATAAAATAAAACTGCCTACCAGAGGGGTGCCTGGGTGGCTCAGTCAGTTAAATGTCCGACTTGGGCTGAGGTCATGATCTCACAGTTCATGAGTTTGAGCCCCACGTTTGGTTCTGTGCTGACAGCTCAGAGCCTAGAGCCTGCTTCAGATTCTATGCCTCCCTCTGTCTCTGCCCCTCCCCTGCTCACACTCTGTCTCTCTCTCAAAAATAAATAAACATTAAAAAAATAAAATAAAATAAAATAAAATAAAATAAAATAAAATAAAATAAAATAAAATAACTGCTTACCAGGGCCACAAATGACCCTTGAAATCCATCTACCCTCATCCTCCTTCAAACATCTGCAGCATCTCAGAATCTGTTAACTCTCTTGCTTCTTTTTTCTATAAAGTCCTCCCTCACCTATTATGCCATGGTATAGTATTCTTTTCATTTTCCTCCCACCTCTGTGATTATTTATAAAACACTCCTACCACTTGTACTTCCTCAAGGTTTTATCTCATCCTTCCTCTGCCTCTCTGCACTTTCCTTGGACAAGTAACACTGATGACTTTAAATATAACTTGTCCATGATCAACTTTCACATCCTTGCCTCATCACCAAACGCAAATTTCTAACACCCTGCTCAATTTGGCCATCTAGATGTTACCTCAAACTCAACGTGCCTAAAATCAAACGTTTTCTCTCTACCTTCCCACTTACTGGCACATGTTCTCCTAGTTACCCAGGCTCAAAACCCTACATTTACCTTGTACTCCCTCAACTATTTTTTACATTTATTTATTTTTGATAGAGAGAGACAGAGCACAAGTGGGGTAGGGAAGAGAGAGAAGGAGACACAGAATCTGAAGCAGGCTCCAGGCTCTGAGCTGTCAGCACAGAGCCCGACGCAGGACTTGAACTCACAAACTGCGAAATCATGACCTGAGCCGAAGTTGGACACCTAACTGACTGTGCCATCGAGGCGCACCTCCCTCAACTATTTTTTAAAAATTCAAACCTACAGAACAGTTGAGAAAAAAGTACAATGAACACCCACATACTCTACCTAAATTCACTGATTAACATTTTATTTTGCCTCATTTGCTTTGTTTCTATATATTCTTCCTCTCCTTTTTTTTTTTTGTTGAATCATTTCTGTAAGTTGAACACTTCATGATATTTTACCCCCAAACAGTTTTTTTTTAATGTTTATTTATTTTTTAAAGATACACAGAATATGAGCAGGGGAGAAGCAGAGAGAGAGGGAAACACAGAATCTGAAGCAGGCTTCAGGCTCCAAGCTGTCAGCACAGACCCCAACACGGGACTCAAATGCATGAACTGCAAGACCATGACCTGAGCCAAAGTCGGATGCTTAACCGACTGAGCCAATCAGGTGCCCCACCCCCAAACACTTCAGGATATATCTCCCAAGGTCAAGGACACCCTCCTATATAACCACAACAGCAGAATCACACTCCAGAAATTTAATATTATACCTGTATCTGATATATGGTCCATATTCAAATGGGATACAAATCATCCCATTTATGTTCTTTATAGCTGTTTTCTCTAATCTAGAATCCAATCAGAATTCAGATTTTGCATTTAGCGATCTTGCCTTAGAGTAACTTTTACTTTCCTACAACTTCTAGCAAATCTCACTGGTTCCACTTTTAAAATATCACCAAAATCTATTCCTTTTCACTATCTTGCCTTCAATCCCCCTCATTTGGATTACTTCAAAATATAGTTTCAACCTACAGACTGTTCTCAATTAATCTTAAGATTCAACTATATTTTCTAAGACTCAAATTTGCTCCTCTGCCCAAAAAATGTTTTATTACTTACCAATAGATTCAGCTCCTCAGCACTCAATCTGGCATTCAAAATCCTCTACAATTTAACTGCACAATACATTTCCAGTTTATTGTTCTATTCATCCCTATATGTCCCTGTACCTTACTGTCCTCTACCTGGAATTCCCTTCCTCATACAATTTCTACTTCTTCAAATAGTAACCATTCTATAAGGAAATGTCCCCTCTCCTGAGCTCTTTTCTTATCACACACTGTCTCCTGCTGCCACCATGTGCTCTCTTCCTTCTCTAAACCCTCTATATTTTATATCTTTCAAAAAGAACATATCTTATACTGACTCGTGTATTTTAATTACTCAGATATGTATCTTTTCCTAATACTAGACTACAAACTCTTTAAAAGCAGGGATGATCAAGGGGCACCTGGGTGGCTCAGTTGGTTAAGTGTCTGACTTGGGCTCAGGTCATGATCTCATGGCTCGTGAGTTCAAGCCCCGTGTCAGGCTCTGTGCTGACAGCTCGGAGCCTGGAGCCTGCTTCAGATTCTGTGTCTCCCTCTCTCTCTGCCCCTCCCCGGCTCATGCTCTACCTCTGTCTCTCTCAAAATATAAATAAACATTTAAAAAAATAAAAAAATAAAAAAAAAAGCAGGGATGATAAAAACGATGAATCACTAAATTCTACTCCTGAAACAAATATTACACTGTATGTTAACTAACTAGAATTTAAATAAGAACCTGAAACATAAAAAAAAAAAAAAAAAAAAAAAAAAAAGGATGATCACTATGTACTCTAAAGTACCAATACAGAATCCTGTACATTGGACACTCAATAAATGTTGATATACTGTATCAAGAGGTAGGACATTTAAAAAAATTAAAATATATTAACAATGATTTCCAGGCTTCCTGCCACTCTTATTCAATTACAATCCCTGACCTCTCCAACTTACTATGTGTGGCCCTTTTGTAGTTCATGTCCTAGTATTAGCTTAAATCATCACTTCCTATCTTATACACTATATTGCTTTTTTGTCTCAAGGGTGTAGTACTAAACTCGGGATATGAAGGAATTCTATTTGACATAATTACTTTTTATTTTCTATGGTGCCACCAAATGCTTAATTCGATTTTCTACTCATTTTTTCATTACTTTTGTAACAGAAATCATTAGCAAATATGTAGGAAAATGTGTAGTTCTCATTAAAATGACAAACTATAAATACATAAAGAAATAATTTCCAAGATCCACTATTTACACTTACCTGTCCCCAGGCATACATATTATTATGAGTCTGGGAAGGGTTGACTTTTGAAAGCAGGAAACGGGCCTTAAAAGCAAAGAAGAAGTAACAACCATCAAAAATAGATTTTAGTTAATATGAGCCAAACAAATACATTATGTGATCTAAAATTTAATTAAAAGGCAACTTTTTAAAAATGAACTAATTTTGGAAATAGTAGGCCACTACATGTTACAAATAAATATACCCTCTTCTCTCTAAATCATACATTCATAACAACAAATAATAAATTAGTCAAAAATTCAGTATATAAAAATTATGTGTGCAACAAGTAGGACAAGATTAGTGTGAATTTTACTAAACACTTGGTCTGAAACATCATCAGAGGTTTGAAGTTCCAAAAAGTGACCTATACATTCTTTAAACAATGACTCTCAAACTTTTTTAAACTGCAGGCTATTCCATAAGACAAGTTACCTAACATTTTAACCATCTATCCATTAAGTCACATCATTATAAAAATAATAACCAAAATAAAAGCAGAAAATAGCACTATACATGGTAAGATGGTAAGACATTGATGAGAGAACCAGGCACGAATATAATTTCATATTGGAAGAACACAAGCAGTCGTATCTTTTGAAATTTAGTACCACACAAAATCATTTTCTACTCTATGAGTAAGCAGCTTAACACAAGAAAATTGGCTCTAGAGTCAGAACACCTAGATTCAAATCCCAGTTTCTGCATTTACTGTGTTTCCTTGGCGACAAGTAACCTTGGCGACAAGTAACCTAAGTCTTGGTTTTATTATCTGTAAAATGGAGGTAACAACAGAATTGTTAGGAGGGTCCAATGGGATAAGGTGTGTAAAGTACTATCAGCTTTGCAAATTCTCAATATGTGGTAGCTCCTATTATAAATATAATAAAATCCTAAAAATAACTGCTATCATTTCTGAATAATAGTTACTGATATTTACCACCTACTTTATAATACTGCACTAGGCACTACGGATACGACAATAAATGAAGCAAGATCCCTGCCTTTAAGGAGAAGAGAAACAAACTTATAATAATCTATAATTACTTTATTATAATTCTAATAAAATTACAAGGGAGAAGTAAAAAGTGTTTTCAGAGTGTACAGAGGCACCTGAGGCACCTGGGTGACACAGTCGGTTAAGTGTCCAACTCTTGATTTCTACTCAGGTCATGATCTCATGGTTTATGAGACTGAGCCCCACATTGGACTCTATGCTGACAGCACAGAGCCTGCTTGGGATTCTGTTTCTCTCTCTCTGTCCCTCCCCTGCTTGCTCTCTCTCTCAAAATAAATAAAAACAAAGTTAAAAAACAAACAAAACAAAAAAAAACAAGTGTATGGGGGTGTCTGGGTGGCTCAGTAGGTTGAGCATCCAACTCTTGATTTTGGCTCAGGTCATGATCCTAGGCTCATGGGATTGAGCTCCACATCAGGCTCCATGCTGAGCATGAAGCCTGCTTGAGATTCTCTGTCTTTCCCTCTGCCCCTTTCCCCCACTTACTCTCAACCTCAAATTAAATTTAAAAAGGCGGAAGGGAGGAGGCTCTTGAGTGGCTCAGTCAGTCGGGTGTCCAGCTTTGGCTCATGTCATGATCTTGCAGTTCATGAGTTTGAGCCCCACGTTGGGCTCTGTGCTGACAGTTCAGAGCCTGTTGCCTGCTTTGGATTCTGTGTCTTCCTCTCTCTCTGTCCCTTCCCTGCTTGCACTTTCTCTCTCTCAGAAATAAACAAACATTTAAAAAAAAAAGAGTGTATGTTAAGGGGTCTTCAACTTAGCCTTCTGAAAGGCTATATGCACACATATATGTACATGTGTATATGTACATGTATCTTATTTAATCCTAATAATTCTAAAAACCACAAAGCCTTTTGTAATATAATGTTTTCCTATTACATGACAATTTTCTAGAAAACTGAAATGACAGAATGAAGAAAACAAAAAATTGTTACCATAAACTTCATATTCATAGACTTCTTCATTAAATACACAGATTAAAGAAAATTACACTGAAAAAGGTACACTAAATTATTTTCCAACTTGCTCTTCTTGCTCAGCTAAAGCAGACAAACCACCATAACACCATCCTGGCTCTGTTATTAAATCTGGGCTGGTAGCACAAGATGGGAGAAACTGCTAGCTTTAGGTAACAAGTCAATCACCACTGCTTTGCACTCAAAGCTAAGGCAAAAAGCAAGCATATTTTCCCTTGTAAACCTCCTCCTATCCATCTCCTCCCTCTTTTACTTGCCTTGGGAAGCAGTCTATTCAAATTAAAGTCAGAAGGCAAATAGCAACAACTCATTACAAAACTAGCAACAAGCAAATTAACTGTACTTACCTGGCTACCTCCATGTTCAGTATCAATGTATCTTGGCATTGGAAATCTGGAGTGAAGAATCTCCTGGGCATCATCCACTGGGGCTTGTAGAAGATGGCGGAAATTTTCATATTCTGGCATGTCTTGGTATCCTGACTTGCGCCACTGTGCAATGGTCTAATTTTAAAACAATTAAAGGAATTATTACTTTTAATTTCTTACCTGTTCAAAATCTTTAAGAGATTTTTACAAAGGAATTAATCTTCAGAAAATAAGAAAACTATAGATCATTATTTCATTTATCTCAGGTTTTAAATTAATACTACTTTCAGTATTTTTGAGTAAATAGATGAAAAATGAGGTTACTTCTCCTTTAAAAGTAAAAAGAAGTAATAAACCAGAAAATTTGCTAACAGAAGACATCCCAGATACTTCAAAATTAATCACCGACTATTACAAAATCTTTATCAATGGAGTTACATTCTAGCAAGACATGAAAACATAAAAACTTTAATAATAATAGCAATAACACTATAAATATGCCTGGAAAGAGCATCTGAGTCAATTCTTTTATTAAGGTAATGGCTCCAAAAAGCATGGGATTAAATCAACCAAAAATTTAAATTTGGTTTGGTTTCTAACTTAACTGCATCAGTCAATACATACTCTGCATCACTTTATATCTTTGTAGTTAACAGAGGAACAGTCATGTGCATTTCAGACTTCTCCTTTAATTACATTAACAAGCTACTTAAAATTATACACACACACACACACACACACAAAAGCAAAATATTTCACTCTGTCATGTAATAGGCATTATTCTTAAAAATTAAAGGACATTAGTACTGATATCAATTAAAAACAATAATCAGTAAATCTTTTAAAAGGTCTAGATAATATTACTCAAAAGGATATTTTGAGTAACACCTCTACTCTTACAGTGCAAATCTAAAATCACAACTAAAACAATTGGAAAACTAAATCTGCACAAGTTACTATAATTCTAGACTAGAAGTTTGAGTGTGGGTCTATGAAAAACGAATCTCTTTCTTTTTTTTTTTTTTTTTTTTTAATTTTTTTAACGTTTATTTATTTTTGAGACAGAGAGAGACAGAGCATGAACGGGGGAGGGGCAGAGAGAGAGGGAGACACAGAATCTGAAACAGGCTCCAGGCTCTGAGCTGTCAGCACAGAGCCCGATGCGGGGCTCGAACTCGCATACTGCGAGATCGTGACCTGAGCCGAAGTCGGACGCTTAACCGACTGAGCCACCCAGGCGCCCCGACGAATCTCTATCTTTCAAGGCATCCAGAAAACAGTACTTTCTTATACAGAGAAAGCATTTTAATTATTGCTGAGTGAGTAAGTGCAGGAATGAACAGACCTCTGCTAAAGAACTGAATTAAAGTTTACTGACTACTCAAATATTCTTCTCTTTTCAATAATTTACCATTCCAATTAAGAGAAGGTATAAATTTTAATTCACTTATGCTTTAAATGAGTTTTTAGATCATGTGGAATATTTTTAAGAATAAAGTGCTTTATACACATCATACAGAATACTTTTTAAATGATTACGTGAAATAATGAAAGGGAAAGCCTGCCTACTGACAAAGGCAGACTTTTCTCCTCTTGAGGTCTTCAGGTAAAATCAAAAGTATTATACTCCTATGTTTACATCTATGTCCTTACTTTCACAATACTATGCTTTGTGTAAAATCCACTTGTTGAATCGTATGTAGACAAATGGACAAAATAACCACAGGTGGGTAAACTGCAAATGAAGTCTAAAAACCTGTAGTAGGAAAAATCATATTTAAACCTATTTTATAAAAATGGAAATAAAAGTTTATCATAGAGGAAACAGTAGCCATTTAGTGAAGAGGGGAAAGTTTCCATAAATAAAAAGACTTTATTGCACATACATGCATGGCTTTAAATGCTATGGAATCTTACCTCACCATGGTAAATCAAAATCTGGAAGAACGTGTCCATGAGAAGAATGCGATCTGCAAGAATACTGCTGCTATCAAGAAGAACCGGCTAATGGAAGAAAACAATGAGAGAAGAGGAAGATGGAAAAATAAATTATTTAAAGATACAAAATAGATCTTTCCAAGATATTTTTAAAACTTTAAATTTCTACCTTACAACTTAAGACATCTTGCTTTCATGAATTCTTACAGTATATTTTAATTTTCTGAGAAATCACAACTAAGGTAACAATAGAAAACCAGAGTAAAGCCAAGAGAAAATCAGGGATAATTCCTAAGTCTGGTGATGACCCCACTGTGTGACAGACAAAAAGCTTGGGAAAGGGGAAATTTGGAGACAGAAAAATAGTTCTAAATAGAAAATGAAAGGGAGTGGCCAGAATTAATGACATAAATTTGGGTATCACATGCATAAAGATTGTAATTAAAGCTATGTGATTATACTGTATCACTCAGAGAAAGGAAGACAGAGAAGAATCCAGAGATAGAGCCCTAGAGCATGCCAACACTTAAGAGATCTGAAAGGAAGAAGTCAGCAAAAGGAGACGGAGAAGGAACAGGCAGTGATTAGGAGGAAAACTAGTAGGTACTGCAGGTGTCAGAGAAGCCTAGGACAAAAGGTTTCTAAGGACAATCCTCATTAGGTAAATGCTGTTGAGAGTTCTGGCAAGATGTGGGACATTGGTAGCCGCTTGGTAAGAGTTGTTTCAGTGTAATGTTAGGGACAAGAATCTGAATAATTTAGGTTGAGAAGAGAATGTGAGGTGAGATCATACAGTTACTCAGATAACTTACTGAGTTTAGCTGCAACTGAGACCAAAGAAATGAGGTGGCAATTAGAAAAAATGTGAAGCCAAAGGTGGTTCTGTTTGTTGGTTTTTAACGTGGGTGCTATTTAGGGTTCTATGTTAATGAGAATGATCCAGAGGAACAGCAGGTGATGATGCAGGAAGGAGGAAAACTCCAAAAGCAAAGCCTTAAGTAAATGAAGCTAATGGCGTTCATGGATTAAATGGCAAGGTTAGAATTTAACAGCAGCAGGTAATAGGGATGTTGGGATTCCAGATTTCTTCTAAACAGTAATCTACATTTTACAGGTATCTAAATTTACATATATTACTCTGAAATTAGAAACAAAATCTCTAAAACTTTCTTTCCTGATTCAAAGAACTACAAGACCAAATAAATAACTAGGCCATCACATTAACACCTTATATTTTCTAGAAAAGTAGAAACTATGACAAACTGCTAAAAAAAAATTATAGTAACAAAATAGAATGTTTTATAAACTATTTTTTATTTTATTTTATTTATTTTTGGGACAGACAGAGACAGAGCATGAACGGGGGAGGGGCAGAGAGAGAGGGAGACACAGAATCGGAAACAGGCTCCAGGCTCTGAGCCATCAGCCCAGAGCCTGACGCGGGGCTCGAACTCACGGACCGCGAGATCGTGACCTGGCTGAAGTCGGACGCTTAACCGACTGCGCCACCCAGGCGCCCCTTATAAACTATTTTTTACAAAACAGTATATAAAGGCATCACGAGAGATCATGAATCAAGAGATATTATAAATACCCTCTTTATACTGACCATTCTTCAATATTATTTTCACATATAGTCATTATATACTTTTACGTGGTAAAACAGACAACATTAGCTACAAAATAGAAAAAACTGTTTATTTGATAATAGGTTAAAATAAGTGGGAGTTTGCTAGGAATGGCATAGCTTTATCACGGATAACTTTATCATCACCTAAGCATACATCTTTATAATCAACTGTATCTCATGTTCAAGAGAGGCTACAAGAAAATGACATTTTAAGCAAGAAGCTTTGTTCAGACAGAATGTCCTGTCAGACACTAAACCCTGGAATAAGCTGCAGGTTCTAGAATCATTACCTCTGGGCACTGTTAAAGATATGAGAACAATCATAAACCCTACAGAATTTGATCAACCAAATAACTGCATAAATTGATCTTAAAAGTTTCTTCCACCTCAATTTTTCTATTTTTTTAAATGATTTCCTAGTGCAATCTAGCATATAATAAGCACTCATAAATATCTGCAAATATATGAATAATGTAACATAACTTCTTAAACTAAATTCTTGTATGTAGTAACTATATTCCAAGAAAAACTTAATTGTTTTCACTTTTTGATGACACATCACAGCAACCAATTTTTGTTTTCTGTTTCTCTTACCTCTGGTGGTCCACTAAAAGAATATGCATACAGAATAGGCTGAATCATGATTAGAGACTGAGTCAAATCTTGACGCATAAAATGATGACGATAATATGAACTCTCATCAGGACTATTGTTAAAAACTTGCAAGAAAGGAGATCTTCTTAAATGAAACATAAACTACAAGAAAAAAACATGTAAGATAGGTTTTACTGATTTTATTGCAACAGTTTACTATTACAAAAGCATCTGATTATAACTATCAACACAATAAAACAAGTTATAATAAGAACATTCTAAACTGTACTCCTCAGAATCTTACTATGATCTTTATCAGTTATTTAAAAATATAATTCAACAAGAAGACACTTGGTTGAGTGTCCAACTTTTTTATTTTTTTTTTACATTTTATTTTTGATATATATATATATAGAGAGAGAGAAACAGAGCACAAGCGGGGGAGGGGCAGAGAGAGAGGGAGACACAGAATCCGAAACAGGCTCCAGGCTCTGAGCTGTCAGCACAGAGCCTGATGCGGGGCTCGAACTGACGAACCGCAAGATCATGACCTGAGCAGAAGTAAGACGCTTAACCGACTGAGCCACCCAGGCGCCCCATTGGGTGTCCAACTCTTGATTTTGGCTCAGGTCATACTTTCAGGGTCACGGCGTCCTATACGCAGCATGGAGCCTGCTTGGGATTCTCTCTTTCTCTCCCTCTGCCCCTCTCCCTAGCTCACATGTGCACTCTCTCCCTCTCAAAAAATAAGTTAATTAAAAATATGTGTGTAGGTGTGTGTGTGTGTGTATGTATATACAAAACAATAAAAAAATTAAAGCAAAAGAGGTGACTCAAAAGGAAAACAAAAATAGGAACAAAAAACTCCTTGCTCTGGTCTAAGTTATATTACATGGTGCATTATCAGCATCCTTTGTTTTTATTCCTCATGTCTTTGGCCACAACTCTGAACTTTTTTATTACTATTTCTTACCACCATCAAAAGACTCCAAGAGTAAAAGTAGATTAACAGATTTTCTACTTTTTGTAGGGCTCCCAAAAGTTGTACTGGGAAGGGTCAGCGATGACAAAAAAAAAAAGAAAAGGACTTACATATATTCACATTTTTAAGTTCTTCCTCATCCCTAAGAAACATTGTCTAGACTTTTTTTCATTACTTCTTTCTCCTTTCATTTTCCTTCTACCCACTCCTCATATTAAAGAGCTCAAAAGGGGAAGAGTTAGGCCTGAATAAGAGTCTCAGATACAATCAACAGAATCAGCTCTCCAAAGAATTCTCATTTGTCTTGGAGTTTCCTCCCAACTTCCTTCAGCCCTCAGGGCCCAAGTGCTTGTGTGTTGCTCCTGCCTGGGACTCAGTCCACGCTTCTCTCCCAGCAAAGGCAGCTCAGTGACATTCTCATTCCTTTTCTGTTTTCAGTGATCAGAACTCACTGAGAGGCTCTCTCATCCCTCACCACTTTAGCCATTCCTTACTAACAGAAATGTGTAATTGGTAATTTGGGGGTAAATATTTTAGAAATAAAGACCTTCTTTAAATGTAAGCTATGCCACCTTTTGGAAGACCATCAGGCTTTGAAACCCCCCCAAAAAATTATTTCTGGGCCCTCTGCTATTTCCAATAGAGGGGAAAAGATGGGATGTCCAGATCTCTTGGGAGATCTATCAACTATCAAAAGCCTAAAGAGAAGGTTTGGAGGTAGAAGAGAAGAAAAAGGAAAGTGTATGGCTTTCAGTCAAATACTTATTAGGCTAATGCCTTCATTCTCTTTCCTATTAGTTTCTGCTACTAATAGGCCTAAGGATTCCCAAATCAAAACGGTTCTGTCTGCTTTAAAACAAATAGACTCTGCCTTTTGCTAGTTCTCCAAACCTGCAACCAGAGGTTTAGGGAAGTCTCCCTGCATAAACAACAAGTTTCTACACCAGAGATCAATAAAAAATGTTCAAAAAAATATTAATAAGAGTAGTTCAGAAAAGAAAGCTGAAGGTTTAAGCAAAGTTTTCATGGGCAAAATTTAAATTTCCACATCTCAATATAATCATTATTCCAGACTGAGCTAAAATGCTCCTTCTTCTATAAAGGTGTATCACAACATTCACTTGGAAGGATTCCTCTAAATTTCCTTTAAGTTTTGCATATCTCTCATAGCATTTCTCTCTTTCTGTTCTGCATTAGGTATATTTCAAATAACACCCTTCAAACTGAAAGATCCTTGAAAGGAGGATCCATGTCAGCCATCTTTATTCTCCTAAAGTTCCCTTCACACAGAACTCAGGTGAATAAATGTTATCTATGCTATTCATCATATAAATAAGCAACCTAGGGGCGCCTGGGTGGCTCAGTCGGTTAAGCGGCCGACTTCGGCTCAGGTCATGATCTCGCGGTCTGTGAGTTCGAGCCCCGCGTCAGGCTCTGTGCTGACAGCTCAGAGCCTGGAGCCTGTTTCAGATTCTGTGTCTCCCTCTCTCTGACCCTCCCCTGTTCATGCTCTGTCTCTCTCTGTCTCAAAAATAAATAAAACGGTAAAAAAAAAAATTTAATAAAAAATAAATAAATAAATAAATAAGCAACCTAGACTTTTTTAAATATCGATCAAAATAAGACAGGTAGATTCAACTACCCAAGTGGAAAAACTTCCCTAAAATACAGAAAATCAGCTCTTTCTATTTACCTGGTATATCAGATTGTTCTGTAAGACTAGCTGACCAGTAAAGTTACTTCCTTTTGGTACTACTGTAATTAGATCCTTTATATTAGATGGAAAGTTGAAAGTTAATCTGCCTGACATCTGATTCTACTCCACACTAGGACTCCAGTGTAAATTTCTACTCACCACAAACAGATGAATATTTTCAAGGCCATCATAAAAATACTATACATTTAGGGGTGGGTGTAAAAAAAAAAATACTATATACTTTTCACTGACTACTCAAGCACAATAGTGATTTCTTAGCTATCCCAAACTTACAACATTACCAAAAGAATAACCCAATACAACAGGTCCTATAAGATGAGTAATAAAATACAACAGGAAAAATGAGACCCAATGCTACTGTCAACACTAAGAAAAGAACATGGACCTTTTATCTACTCACCTGAGGGTAAAGGGAGAAAGTTTCTGAAAATCTGAAGGAGCTTGGATCATCTTTGTGATATTCTCCAAATTTCTGACACTAAATAAAATAAAATGTGTTAGCAATATTTTCCCTGGCACACAGCTAAACAACCCTCTTGCCTATATGTTTTCTATTTTTAAAAAGCTATTACTCTTTAGAAGGCAGATAATTGATATAGGATAAAATTTGAATATTACTTATAGACTTACCAAGAGGATAATTACAACTAAAGAAATACATTTGAATTTGAGAAGCAAACAACATATTGCTCCAATGAAGTAACCACTCATCTTCAAATGTTTGGTTTTGTTTTTTTTTTAAGAGAGAGAGGGCACAAGTGAGAGAGAGTGGGAGAGGGCGAGACAGATAAGTGGGGCTCACCAAAAGCAGGGCTCGAGCTCACCTGATGTGGGACTTGAACTCACAAACCATGAAATTATGATCTGAGCCAGTCAGATGCTTACTGACTGAGCTACCCCAGGTGCCCCAAGAAATCTTTTTTTTTCTTTTAAGTAAGCTCTATGCCCAACATGGAGCTCGAACTCATGACCCGAGATCAAGAGTCACATGCTCTACCAAATGAGCCAGCCAGGAGCCCATTGTTGTTATACTTGGGTAACCAGTGATATCCACAAGGCTAATTTTCAGAGTAGGGCATGCTTGCGACTTATGTCCAAAACTTTCCTTGCATTATTAACATTTTGTATATCACTAAATATAATCTATTATTCCATTGAACATTTTTCGTATGACTAAATATAATCTATTATTTCATTTTTAAAAGCTGACTAGTATTCCACTACATTAAAATATACACCATAACAATCTTATCTAATCCCTCACTATTAGCATATATATTTATCCTGTTATATCTTTAGGATAAATTCTTAGTGGTAGAATTTCTAGGTAAAAAGAAGTTTTTAAGTTTTTGATATATGTCACCAGCTACCTTCTACATATAAGGTTATACAAATGTTTATAAAAGTTGTACAATTCAAACCTACAAGCTATGATGCTGTTTCCCTGAATACTAACCAATTCTTAAGCATTACTGTGTTTTTCTAATTCTTACCAGTTTGACAAATATTGTTGTCTTTTTCTATTTTCTAACTTTGATTATAAATAAGATTGATAATTTTTTCATATGTTTACTGCCCACTTGCATTCCCTCTTTTGCTAATTCCTTGCTCATGACCTTTGCTCTTTTTGCCCAAATCTTATTGATTTATAAGAGCACATATACATGAATATTTCCACATTCTGCCAAATGTAAAGAATATGTCCTACATACAAATCATACATAAAAGATGGCATTAAATTCTGCTAATGGTATTTTTACCACACAGATTTTGTTTCATTTTAATACATCTCTTAATATTCTTATTTAATGCTCCTGCTTTTAATTTCATGTTAAAAGTCCTTCTGCCTCCAGGTTAAATGCATATTAACCTATTTCCTGATAAATATAGCTAAAATATAAACTATATATACAACCTAAATAACGTATGTATCGGGTATAAGTATATATGTATAGGTTAAAGTTGTATAGGCTATACTACAGATAACAATATAAAACTTGCATTATATATATATATATATATATATATATATATATGTACATTTCTAATCTTTGCATTACTTCTTAAAAAAATTTTTTTAAATTTTTTTAATGTTTATTTTTGACAGAGAGAGAGACAGGGCATGAGCGGGGGAGGGGCAGAGAGAGAGGGAGACACAGAATCTGAAACAGGCTCCAGGCTCCGAGCTGTCAGCACAGAGCCTGATGCGGGGCTCGAACTCACAGACCGCAAGATCATGACTGGACGCTCAACCGAATGAGCCACCCAGGTGCCCCACTTCTTAAAAATTTTTTGAACATTTATCAAGTGCCCTAGCATTAATTACTGGAATCATGAGAAGCAGTCCTATACAACCTAACCAAAATACAAATATAGATGGGAAAAAAAAAAAAAGATTGAAGCATAAAGGAAGTGTATCAAAGATTCATGGTCTGACTTATTCAAGAATTAATAAAACCAGGCAGATAAAGCAACAGTAATATAATTTTCTTGAGGAAAACAACACTTTCAAGATATCTAGTTCTGTCTTTAATTCAGTAATTATTTATGCATAAAGGCATACAAATAAAAGGACCCTAATGGTCAAAGTCTAACCTCTATAAGAAAATGGTACTGGGGCACCGGGTGGCTCAGTCAGTTAAGTGTCCGACTTCAGCTCAGGTCGTGATCGCACAGTTCGTGGGTTTGAGCCCCACGTCGGGCTCTGTGCTGACAGCTCAGAGCCTGGAGCCTGTTTCAGATTCTGTGTCTCCTTCTCTCTCTGACCCTCCCCGGTTCATGCTCTGTCTCTCTGTCTCAAAAATAAATAAACGTTTAAAAAAAATTAAGAAAAAATAAAAAGAAAATGGTACTGACAAATGTGGTCATCTTTTTTTTTTTTTTAATTTATCTTTTAATGTTTATTTATTTTTGACACAGAGAGAGACAGAGCATGAACGGAGGAGGGGCAAAGAGAGGGAGACACAGAATCCGAAGCAGGCTCTAGGCTCTGAGCTATCAGCACAGAGCCTGACACGGGGCTCAAACCCACAGACCGTGAGATCACGACCTGAGCTGAAGTCGGACGCTCAACTGACTGGGCCACCCAGGCACCCCAGAAATGTGGTCATCTTTATTTATTTATTTATTTATTTATTTATTTATTTATTTATTTTTTAGCGTTTATTTATTTTGGAGACAGAGAGAGACAGAGCATGAACGGGGGAGGGCCAGAGAGAGAGGGAGACACAGAATCGGAAGCAGGCTCCAGGCTCCAAGCCATCAACCCAGAGCCTGACGCGGGGCTCGAACCCACAGACCGCGAGATCGTGACCTGAGCTGAAGTCGGACGCTCAACCGACTGAGCCACCCAGGTGCCCCAATGTGGTCATCTTTAAAAACAACACATCTAGGGGTGCCTGGGTGGTTCAGTCCGTTAAGCGGCCGACTTCAGCTCAGGGCATGATCTCGTGGTGAGTTCGAGTCCCGCGTCAGGCTCTGTGCTGACAGCTCAGAGCCTGGAGCCTGTTTCAGATTCTGTGTCTCCCTCTCTCTGACCCTCCCCCATTCATGCTCTGTCTCTCTCTGTCTCAAAAATAAATAAATGTTAAAAAAAAAAAATTAAAAAAAAAACACATCTAAAGTGCCTTGTCACACTAATGTTAAGAAAAAATTTGGCTGGGGTAGCATTTAGTAGGAAAGTCCCAAAGTCTTAAACAAGAGACATTTCCTAGGCCAAATCTAATCAGATGAACTGAACAGGGAAAATACAATTATTTTCAAAATAACTAACAAAACACTTGTTAGTGGTAAACCAAAAGTCTAAAATGGAAAAAAAAAAAAGTCAAATATCAAGTTTAAGTTGTAAAAGGATGTCACTCAGTAGAAAAGGTCAGGAGTCAAAAATGTAAGGAACAACAACAAAAAAGGTAAGAAACAAATCCATGAAGCTGGGCATAAATAAGATGGACTCAAAAAGAGACTGAGGATGGATGCAACAAATCATATGTTGATACCAGTGTCTTAAGTGATTCTGACAAAGGAAAGCAAAGACTTACAGTAAGTGTCAGAAGCAATTGTGGTACAGCACCGATCTGGCCATACGTTGCCCCATTATCTACAAAACAGTCTTTTTTAAAAAGATGCTTGGTTTCGGGGCACCTGGGTGGCTCAGTCAATTAAGCATCCAACTTTGGCTCAGGTCATGACCTCACGGTTCATGGGTTCAAGCTCCATGTCGGGCTCTGTGCTGATAGCTCGGAGCCTGAAGCCTGCTTTGGATTCTGTGTCTCCCTCTCTCTCTGCCCCTCCCCCCCCACACGCTCTGTGTCTCTCAAAAATAAACATTAAAAAAAAAATTTTTTTAAGATGTTTGTTTTGTTTTTTGGGTTTTTTTGTTTTTTTTTTTTTGAGAGAGAATGCATGCACACAGGCTTGCATGCAGGAAAGAGACAGGACATAGGGAGAGAATCTTAAGCAGGCTCCATGCCTAGCTCAGAGCCTCAGATGTCACTACCGTGAGAGCAATGACCTGAGCAGAAATCAAGTCAAACACTTAACTGATAGAGCCAACCAGGTGCCCCAAAAGATGTTTATGTTTAACAAAAATTAGAGTCATCAAGAAAAAAAGAAAATTATATTCACTATGCCAAATTAAGGCAAGAAGTTTAATATAATTTCATAGATTTTTTTTTCATTAGCAAAAATTTACAAAAGTATAGTACCTAAAAGGTATTACTAACCCCTTCTCTATTTGTGTTATAATTGCTACAGCTAAAATTTCAGCAGTGCGAAATCAGTACAAAAGTGTTTAGCTTCCATAACTAAGGTTCATTGGTCATCACCTGAAGCTTCACTTCAACTGTATGCTAATATTCAATCAAAGAAAAATGTAAAGATCACCTTCTCACCACATTTACCACATATGAGGGTCTCTTAGTCACTAGGGGTTCATAAGAGACTGTGATTTTGTCAAAAATTGGTGTTTGAACTCTGCATACCATAAAATGCCAGCCACAATGATGGACAGTTTTCTAAATCCTATTAGCAATTTCTTCTAGCCATCTTACAGTCCCATGTGGCACTATGCAGTAGGACTATGCTCACTTGGAGAACTCCATTTCCAGGTTTTTTTAAAAAAAAATTTTTTTTTTAACGTTTTATTTATTTTTGAGACAGGGAGAGACAGAGCATGAACAGGGGAGGGTCAGAGAGAGGGAGACACAGAATCTGAAACAGGCTCCAGGCTCTGAGCGGTCAGCACAGAGCCCGATGCGGGGCTCGAACTCACGGACCGCGAGATCATGACCTGAGCCGAAGTCAGCCGCTTAACCGACTGAGCCACCCAGGCGCCCCTTCAGTTTTTGATGTAAGACAAGAGAGGCCACCAATAACTAGTGAAAGCTATTTTGCCCAGAAAGCAGGGTGATAGTCTGATAATGTCAGCCACTCCTTCCCAAATTACCTCTACCAATTTTCTCTTATACACATTTGCCAACTGAATTATAGGAAGAGACAAGCTGGGGGTGCCTAGGTGGCTCAATCATTTAAGCGTCTGACTCTTGATTTCGGCTCTAGTCATGTTCTCACGATTGAGATGAAACCTTGCATCCAACTTCACATGGAGTCTCCTTGGAATTCTCTCTCTCCCTCTCTCTCTGCCCCTCCCCTGCTTACATGCATGCTCTTTCTCTCAAAATAAGTATGTTTTTAAAAAATGGAAGATATGGGGCACCTGAGTGCCTCAGTCGGTTGAGTGTCTGACTTTGGCTCAGGTCATGATCTCGGTTCACGAATTCAAGCCCCGCATCGGGCTCTGTTGCCGACAGCTCAGAGCCTGGAGCCTGCTTCGGATTCTGTCTCTTCCCTTCCCCTGCCTGCACTCTGTCTCTCTCTCTTAAAAAATGAATAAATGTTAAAAATAAAAAAAATAAAAAAAATGGAAGAGACAAGCTATACTGGTGTGACAGAAGAGTAAAATTTTCAGCATGCCATGACTCATCTATTCTCTATCCCCAAAAGCCCTGCACTGCCATTGTAATGCTATAAAACTGCAGAATGTGCAGACATGAATTATAATTTTAGGTTTTTGTAATTTTGTACTTTTTGTTTAACTGTCTCATTTAGTTCTTTACAAGGCCATTTTGTTTTATATTTTAATAGTATTTCTGTTTTACAAGTATGTCAAACAATGCAGCAAATTTTGAAGTTCAGGTGTAAGATAGAAGAAAAAGATTCTAGACATAAGCCCACAAAGAATTCTAAAGAATTATCTTCTGAGTCACTTCACTACACTCGTGCAGCAAAGGACACAGAAAAGGTCTATATTTACAATGAAAGCTACTTATCAGTGGGTTTTATGTGGACTGATAACCAAGTTGTACTATTAAATTTTCTGTCATATTTGATAACCTACAAATTCAGAAATAGTTCTAGTAAAATGCAAAAGCACTTTCCTACAAATCACAGCCATTTAGCAAATAAAGGTGCTGATTACTTCAAATACCTTCTTCTCAAAACAATAAAGTATTTATTAAAACAAAGTCACCTTCATTGAAAAGGCTCAGGAAAGGGGGTGCCTAGCTGGCTCAGGAGGTAGAGCATGAGACTCCCAACCTCAGGGTCGTGAGTTAAAGCCCAACATTGGGTATGAAGCCCACTTAAAAATATAACAGCTTCTCTATTCAGTTTGATGAGTCAACTGATTTCACTAATGTCATGTCTAACTGCTAAATGATAGTGAAATTCAAGAAAATGTTTCTGCTGTCCTAAACTAGCAAAAGTCAAAATATATTTAATATTTTATCTTCCTATCTAGAAACAATGGTTCATCTTAGAGGAACTGTGTTGGTATTTGTACTGATGGTGTCCAATTGATGGTTGACTCTATGAGAGGTTTTACCTCTTTTAAAAAGACATGCTGATGTTGTAACACTGTTTTCTTCACAGAGAGGTGCTAGTATAAAAACACTCTTGAAGTTAAAATGAAAAAAAAAGTTCTGGATGACGCTACTTAACGACAAATTTTATTTTATTTTTTTAATTTTTTTTATTTTTGAGAGAGAGAGACAGACAGAGCACAAGAAGGGGAGGGGGCAGAGCGAGAGGGAGACAGAATCTGAAGCAGACTCTAGGCTCCAAGCTGTCAGCACAGAACCTGATGCGGGACTCGAACTCATGGACCACGAGATCATGACCTGAGCCAAAGTCAGACGCTTAACTGACTGAGCCACCCAGGCGCCCCTCTGATCTTATTAAACAAAGACTAATTCACTCAAGAATGTGTTAAAAACTACATAAAAATCTAAACAAAGAGCACAAAAAACTCCTGCTAGAAACAGAAATATGATAGCTTAGGGGCGCCTGGGTGGCTCAGTCAGTTAAGCGTCCAACTTCGGCTCAGGTCATGATCTTGCGGTTTGTGAGTTCGAGCCCTGCGTCACGCTCTGTGCTGACAGCTCAGAGCCTGGAACCTGCTTCAGATTCTGGGTCTCCCTCTCTCTCTGCCCCTCCCCTGCTCATGCTTTGTCTCTCTCTATCTCTCAATAATAAATGTTAAAAAAAAAAAAAAAAAGAAATCTGATAGCTTAGCAGAGAGAGTTCTCAACAGGGTGTTTGACTAAAATAATAGGCCAGAGTTTGCTGAGTAAAAACGGGGTATTAAGAACAGAACTTAATTGGGGTGCCTAGGTGGCTCAGGCAGTTAAGCATCTGACTGTTGATCTCAGCTCAGGTCATGCTCTCATGGTTCATGGGATCAAGGCTCACATTAGGCTTTGTGCTGACAGCACAGAGCCTGCTTGGGATTCTCTCACCCTCTCTCTCTGCGCTTTCCCTGCTTGCTCTCTATCCCTCTCTGTCTCAAAAAAAAAAAAAAAAAAGAATACAACTTAATTGGGGCACCTGGATGGTTCAGTCAGTTGCACGTCCACCTTCAGTCATAATCTCATGGTCTGTGAGCTCAAGCCCTATGTTGGGCTCGCTGCTGTCAGCACAGAGCCCGCTACAGATCCTGTGTACCCCTCTCTGTCTGCCCCTCCCCTGCTTATGCTTTCTCTCTCAAAATTAAATATTTTTTTTAAAAAACTTAAAAAAAAACTGGAACTTAATTAAGCATTCTAGGTCATACTGTAAATAATGGGTTCCTGCCGTGTCAAAAACCCAAATATACCATCATTATCAATAACTTTACTAACACATACTTTAGTAACAAAGATCCAGATAATCAAAACTTACCCATATTTTTGTATGTTAAAGTGTATAATTTTTATATCCCAATTAACTTCTCTTAAATAAACACAGAAAACTAAAACCATAGCAATGAAGAAAAAATATGCAAATAAGCACTAAAAAACAGTCACAATAATTTAGGATCAAATTTGGAACAAATGTGATACCAGCACCCCCCACCAAAAAAAAAAAAAAAAGAAAAAGAATAGGTTACATAATTGTCACTCTTTCATTTTAAAGAAAAAGGTATTTTAGCTCAGTTGGAGACATAAAGGTACTTACTATTCATTCAAGCTGCCTTTCTCAGCAAGTTGAATAGGTATCCCTCATACAGTCTTGCAGTTAAAGTGTTAAGTATGTTGAAAGAGATTATCAGCAATAAATACTTGTGACAAACAAAAACATACAGATTGAATAAAGCACCATGTTTCCATCTTACCAGTCGAATGAGCTGTCTGTCTAGCCATCTAAGTACATCTGGTCCTTCCTCTGTTTCCGCCCTGTATATTGCCAGCCGGGCCATAAGAATGGCAGCTGCCTCCTGGTCAAAAGATGCAGCAATGTTTTGGATTTGAGTTTGAGCATCCGCCCAGCTAAAGCCAAGAAGAAAGCATAGAAATGCGCTGCATTATTATATTCACAATATCATAGTTGACTATGACACAGATTTAAATTAAAATGATGCAGAAAATTACTCCAATATTTCAAAATTCCAACATCATCTGGAAAATTAACATTTTAAAAATCACTAACAGCAGTTTCAGTATAGCATTATTTTTCAGAAAAATATATCCAAACCTAATAAAGTCCTCTAAAGTAATTATTTTATTTATGTTTTTATTTTATTTTTGAGAGAGAGAAACAGAGTGTGAGTGGAGGAGAGGTAGAAGGAGAGGGAGACAGAATCTGAAGTAGGCTCCAGGCTCTGAGCTGTCAGTGCAGAGCCCGACATGGGGCTCGAACTCACAGACTGCGAGATCATGACCTGAGCCGAAGGGATGCCCAATTGACGTAGTCACCCAAGCACCCCAAGTCCTCTAAAGTAATTATAAAGACAAATCTCCAAACACACTCCTTAAGACATTAAGATTTTTACAGCTAAGAAAATAGCACAGGTATGTGTGTGAATGTGCACATGTGCACATAGATACACAAGTCTCTATATCAGACTTTAAACTGTATTTCTTCAAGGGCATCTGGGTGGCTCAATAAGTTAAGCCTCCAACTTTGGCTTGGGTCATGATCTCCTGGTTTGTGGGTTTAAGGCCTGCATTGGGCTCTGCACTGGCAGTACAGAGACCATTTGGGATTCTCTCTCTCTCTCCCTCTCTCTCTGCCCCTCTCCCACTTGCTTTCTCTATCTTATTAAAAAAAAAAAAAAAAAAAAAGAGGGGGAGCCTGAGTGGCTCAGTTGACTGAGCGCCCAACTTTGGCTCAGGTCATGATCTCATGGTTTGTGAGTTCGAGCCCCACATCGAGCTCTGTGCTGACAGCTCGGAGCCTGGAGCCTGCTTCAGATTCTATCTCCTTCTCTCTCTGCCCCTCCCCACTTGTGCTCTGTCTCTCAAAAATAAATAAATGTAAAAACATTTAAAAATAAAAAAATAAAATAAAATAAATTTTAAAAAAGGAAAAAAAAAGAAAATTTCTTCAATTTTTTTAAAGGCAAAAACATGGAAATATAACAAAAATAAGTAACTCATTTACTAAACTGTAAACTAAAAATTATCAAAAATTATTTTCTCATTGGTATTTAATTCAATTAATGGAAAAAATGATACAATTATAGTTTCTATGTATTATTTTCCCTCCATGCTAAATGTTAGTAAAAATTTTAGTCTAAGGGATTAATTTGCTATTACAAATAAAATAGCAGTAATCTATTAAATTCACATGTTCTATAAATCCAATCCAGTCAAACTAATCCTGGGGAGACCCAGCAACAGTTTTTGTCTAATGTTTCACAGAGTTTTGTAATACTTCAGCTGATTCTAATTCCAAAGTACCTCACTTTAAGCAAGTCTAGAAAAATTTAAAGATTTTTGAAAAGCTAGACCACTTTTGCATGACTCAAAGATGCAAGAAGTCATCCCCCCAAGATTTAGGCAGTAACATATTCAAAATTCTTCCTTCTTTATTTTTAATTTTTTTCAAGTAGACAAATAATTTTTTAATATTTTCCAGATGACTGGTAACTGTTAAGTATCTCAGTCTAGAGAAATAGCAAGAGGCAAAAAAGAATGAGAATCAGTAAAAGAATAAGAACCAGCAATTTTGAAATTATTTTTTAAAGTAATTTAAACTTGGTGGTTATACTAATGGTTTACATTATTTTTTAAATTTTAATTTAAAAAACTTTAATTTTAATTAAAAAATTAATTTAAAAATTTTTTAATTTAAAAAACTTAATTTAAATTTTAATTTAAAAAATTTTTTAATTTTAATTTAAAAAATTTTTAAATTTTAATTTAAAGAACTAAAACCAAAATTATCTAAATCAGCATTTTCCCAACTAAGATGACCATGATATTCTCTTGCTGCAATCTGAAACATAAAGGTGACATTTTAACTACATTGACAAGTAAGCGCATGCAAATTCACGAATTAAATCTTATTTAGCTATAATTTAAAAATTATGCTCTTAAAATAAAGTTTAAAGAGTTTGTTCACATTGTAAAATCTATCTTATTTCCAATATCCCCTCCTCACTGTAATTCTTACAAGTAGTTTTAAACCAAACTTTCCAGGTCAAAGTTGTTTTCTATATGAAAAATAGGGTAACTTTTGACTGTATCTCAGGAACCTGAGTTCTTTACTTTCACATGGCTCACTTAAACAATTACACTCGCCTAGGCCCCTAAAATCATATTACTAATAAATAAAGAAAAAATAAGTGCTGATTATTGAAAATAGGATAAGTTAATTTGAAAAGATGGGTGTTTGGGTGAGACGTAATGACATAAATAGCACCAAAACATACATGATATATAGGTCTACAATGGCCTTATAAATTCTGTGCAAACTGAAAATACATAGGGGCACCTGGATGGCTCAGTGGTTAAGTGTACGACTCTTGGTTTCAGCTCAGGTCATGATCTCGCAGTTTCATGGGTTCAGGCCCTACACCGGGCTCTGTGCTACCAGCGCAGAGTCTGCTTGGGATTCTCTCTCTCCCTCTCTCTGACCTCCCCCACTCATGCTGTCTCTGTCTCTTCTCAAAATTAATAATAAAATAAAAACTTAAAAATATATAAACCCATGAAATTTCTCCAAGAAACTCCCTTTCTCTCAAAAGACTACCTATTCTTGTTTGTTTCACATTTTTTTTTTTTTTTAATTCCAGTTAACATATAGTGTCATATTAGTTTCAGGAGTAGGATTTAGTGATTCATCACTTACATATAACACCCAGTGCTTATCTCAACAAGTGCCTGCTTTAATGCCTGTCACCCGCTTAGCCCATCCCCCACCCATCTCCCTTCCACCAACCCTCAGTTTGTTCTCTATAGTTAAGAGTCTGTTTTATGATTTGTCTTTCTTTTTCCCCCCACTATGTTCATCTGTTTTGTTCCTTAAATTCACATGAGTGAAATCATATGGTATTTGTCTTTCTCGGATTTATTTCACTTAGCATAATACATTCTAACTCCATCCATGTTGTTGCAAATGGAAAGATTTCATTCTTTTTGATGGCTAATATTCCACTGTATGTATACACACCACATCTGTATCCATTTGTCAGTCAATAGACATTTAGGTTCTTTCCATAATTTGACTATTGTAGATACTGCTGCTATAAACATCGGGGTGCATGTGTTCCTTCGCATCAGTATTTTTGTATCCTCATGGTAAATACCTCATAGAGCAATTTCTTAACTGTAGGGTAGTTCTATTTTTAACTTTTTGAGGAACCTCCATACTGTTTTCCACAGGGTCTGCATCAGTTTGCATTTCCACAAACAGTGTAAGAGGGTTCCCCTTTCTCCACATCCTCACCAACATCTGTTGTTTCCTGTGTTAATTTTAGCCATCTGACAGGTGTAAAGTGATATCTCATTATAGTTTTGATTTGTATTTCCTGATAATGAATGATGTTGAGCATCTTTTCATGTCTCTATTGGCCATCAGCATGTCTTCTTTGGAAAAATCTATTCATATCTTTTGCCTTTTTTTTTTTTTTTTCCAGAAAGAGAGCGAGAGCACGAGTGGAGGAGAGAGGCAGAGAAGGAGAAAGAATCTTAAGCAGCTCTACACTCAGTGTGGATCAGTCGTGGATCCCATGACCCTAGGATCATGACCTGAGCCAAAATCAAGAGTCAGAGATGTTCAACCAACTGAGCCACCCAGGAACTCCTCTGCCCACCCCACCCCCCTTTTTAAGTTTATTTATTTTGAGAGAGAGAAATGAAAGAGATAAAGTGTGAGCAGGAGGAGGGGCACAAAGGACAGAGAGAATCCCTATCAGGCCCCATGCTGCCAGCACACAGCCTGACACAGGGCTTGAACCCAAGAACCATGAGATCATGACCTGAGCGGAAACCAGGAGTTGGACACTCAACCGATTGAGCCACCCAGGCTCCTGCCTGGGTCCCCTGCCCATTTCTTCGCTGGGTTATCTAACTTTTTAAAACTTTTCATTTTAAAAATATTTTATACATAAAAGCTATGAGTAGAATAAATTCCTATATATCTATCATCTAGATTTATCAATTGATAGCATTTTAACATATTTGCCCCATCATTCTCTCTTCCTTTATACATAAACATACTTTTTCATTTGCCAAACTTTTTGAGATAAAGTTAGAGATATTATGACCCTCTCCTGTGAATACTTCAGTATATATCTCTTAAGAACAAGAGTATCTTATAGTCTTATATAGCCTTAATTATCAATTCATGAAATTACACATGGATTTAATATTATCATCCTATACATAAACCATATTGAAATGTCTCCAATTGTCTCAATGGCATCCTCTATAGCAAATATTTTCCTGACACAGGATTTTATCCAGAATCACATATTGGCTTTAGTTGTAACATCTCTTTAGTCTCCTTTAATCTGGACTGGTTACTAATGCTTTCCTTGCCTTCCAAGACATTTTTGACAATTCTAAGCCAGTAACTTTGTAAAATATCCCTCAACTTGGTATGTCCAGTTGTTTCCTTAAGTAAATGTTCTGAATGTCCAATTTAAGTTGCACGTGTGTGTGCATGTGGGTGTGTGTGTCTGTGTGTGTGTGTTGAGGGGGCATAAATAAATTGACATGTTTGCCAAGAATCAAACTTCCAAGTTCCTGATATGAAGTATTAACAAATCTAAGTGAATGCTTAGTCAGCTGGGATATTTAGCTCAAATGAATAATATATTCCCCTGACACTGATGCAGGATTTTAAGTCAAAGCAAGATAACAGAGGAGGACAATAAATAAATCTACGTATAATCCTGTGATAAGTAACAGACCATACAACCAATACTCAGTTCAAACATAAAGCTAATGTCCATCACTCACCAAAACAATCTCATGATTTTCAGGAATGAAGCTAGAGTATAAATACAGTTCAATAAAATGAGAGCTTCAGATGTCTCTGTGTTCATTTTCTAGCCCATGCTTAAATCAGGTTAAGTTTATACTGATCAACACTTTCCCTACCCAGACAATCAAGTTCAAGACAAACAGAAATAGACCAAAAACTGGTTTGCTTCTAGACACACCTCATCTAAGAATCCTTTCCTAATTTTATTCCAAAATGATCTTCCCTTTGTTTTACATGTCACAAATATATACAGAGGGGTTATCAAAGGAGCTGAGAAATAATTTATTTGTTAGAAAACAGAGGGGCTATAGGTTCAGTTCAACATGTTCTCTGTGCAAATGCTGTGCAAGAACATGTCACCAAATATATGTCTTATTCAGAGAATACATCATATAGATAGGAACAAGAAAAGGCATCTGTCATGCCTAATCACTTCCTTTTGGAAACTGTTAACTACATTAATAAATGTAGGACATGGCTTTGTTACACAAAATACTACCCTGTAATATTAACTGTTAAGAGACTTCACCTTTTGTGGTCTCAACCAGTGCTACTCAAAGTGTGGTATACAAACCTAGTATCAGTTCACCATGTGGTAAGAACAGAAACTGAGACATATGTTTACTAATTTTTAAGCAATTTAACAAAATAATTTTTTGTCTAATAAGTCTAATAATAAAAATAGGGACCTGCATTGTGAATTTTTTAAATTTCATTTTCTAGTAATGCATTTTTAGTGTATTTACAAGTATCAGTCTCCAAAAAATTGGAAGGAAAAAAACACTGTCCCCTCACTACAGAGAGGTTGAGGACTGGACTCTTCCATATCATATAGCAGACCAAGTATGTTCAAGTCCTTTGCATTCCATATCCTGCCCCAAAATTACCTATGCCACAAAGGAGACACTGAATGAAGATTTGGTAAATGAATTAAATGACATTATAATAAGAGCTGAAAAAACATACAATGATAGGGGCGCCTGGGTGGCGCAGTCGGTTAAGCGTCCGACTTCAGCCAGGTCACGATCTCGCGGTCCGTGAGTTCGAGCCCCGCGTCAGGCTCTGGGCTGATGGCTCAGAGCCTGGAGCCTGTTTCCGATTCTGTGTCTCCCTCTCTCTCTGCCCCTCCCCCGTTCATGCTCTGTCTCTCTCTGTCCCAAAAATAAATAAAAAACGTTGAAAGAAAAAAAAATTTAAAAAAAAAACATACAATGATAATAGTAGCTAAGAACTTTATCATCAACTGAAAAGTAATGTTATTAATTATTGTGTTATATGAGGTATGTATATACATATTATTATTGCCTATAATAGGATAATGTTTATTAGCATTTCTCCTCCTCTCAGAGAAATATGGTAAATAAAGGAAATTTTTTTTTAATGTTTATTTATTTTGGAAAGAGAGACAGAGACAGAGACAGAGTGTAGCAGGCGAGGGGTAGAGAGAGAGGGAGACACAGAATCCAAAGCAGGCTCCAGGCTCCAAGCTGTCAGCACAGAGCCCGACGCAGGGCTCTAACCCACAAACTGTGAGATCATGACCTGAGCCAAAGTCAGATGCTTAACCACCCAGGTGCCCCAATAAAGGAATTATTTTGAAGAATATGTCTTAGGAGTAGTTTTTTAAATTGCTTTACAGATCCTAACAATGAATATTCTGGCAAATAAGCTAAATTAGAAAGAAATAAAATGCTATTAGTCATAAATATTCATTTTATAATTATGGATGTCACTCAAAACAGAAACCCAGTTTGGAAGCATGACCCAGGATAGTTTTGATACGTAAATTAAATCTCTAAAAAATACAACTTACTTCCTAGCAATGGTGGTCACTCGGATGCGTCTCTGTCCACTTGAATGCTGATACTGAGTCACAAACTGGATGGCACCACGCCCTCCTTGAGGAATTGGAGCATTATGCTATGTAAAAATAAGAGTAAAAACTAAGCAAAATCTATTACAGTCTTATCATATAGTTACCCTAGATTAATGAAATTCATCCTAAAATCGACTAGAGGGATGCCTGTTTCCAGTGCATACCAAACAGCTATGATTTGCCACATAAGAGAAATGGACCTGGGAAAGGGGGAAAATGATGAAGGATAGAGACATGACTCCAGCTATGATATCAATTGCAAGTAATATGTAATTCAGAGGGACATGAAACAAAATGAAGGGAGAAGTATAAAGAAATGATGAGATACAGAAAGGCACAAGTAAGGCAATTTTGCCTAATAGTAATTGGATAAAGAGAAATTGAAGCAAGTTCTCCTCCCCTCGCTACGAAAAATGAAAACACAACTTTTAGGAAAATAATCACCTGATGAAGAGGTGACCAACAGAAAACTATTAATGAGAAAAGTCCAACAGTAGTATATAATAATGGTCCTCAGAAAGAAATAGCAAGTGGTCAATAAGAGAAACTTTCTTCATGACCTTTGACAATTAGCATTCTTGCTTTTTTGATTTTTTTTTTTTTTTTTTTTTTTTTTTTTGGTAAGAACAACTCTTTTTCACATATTTTGATGCTTAAAGAAAAAAAATGCCTGTACATGTCTTAGGAAGGCTATTTATACTTTGTGGTTCATTTTATGCCTAAAAACTATTAATATGTAAGTCAGTAATTTGTACATTATATCGTTAATATGATAACTTCTTCCTGCAGCAGAAAAAAAAAAATCTTTTCAAGTACTGGAATCTTTACCTTCCAATCCTTTTTTATGAATTTTGACATATTAAAATTTCTTGTAGAGATTTCATGTATCGTTATATACCTTGTGACAATCAGGAGGACCTAGATGCCTAATTATAAAAATGCATAGCTAGAACAGAATTTAAGATTTATTTAGCCTTCGGGGCGCCTGGGTGGCGCAGTCGGTTAAGCGTCCGACTTCAGCCAGGTCACGATCTCGCGGTCCGTGAGTTCGAGCCCCACGTCAGGCTCTGGGCTGATGGCTCGGAGCCTGGAGCCTGTTTCCGATTCTGTGTCTCCCTCTCTCTCTGCCCCTCCCCCGTTCATGCTCTGTCTCTCTCTGTCCCAAAAATAAATAAAAAAATGTTGAAAAAAAAAAAAAATTTTAAGATTTATTTAGCCTTCAATTTTATATTAAAACAACAACAACAACAACAAGAAAACTGAGACTAAAAGTTGGGTTGTCCAATGCTGGGAATTTGCAGGTTTCCCTAACATCTCTTTCTATTATAGTTTATCCTCTCACCAAAGAGTTTAGTCTTGAAAAACAGATAATGACAAACAAAAATTCCAAAACAGAATAAGCTCTAGGTCATAATTACTATTAGAAAAAATATGAAATATTTATGGCCTAAATTGAGTACTTCAAGATAAAAAGTCATACCTGATTGACAACCTCAAAATATATGGCTAAGGTTGTAGTGGGACTGAGTCCACATATCTTCCATTGACAAGTGCCACCTGTTCCTATCTCCTGTAAAAAAACAACAAAAACATAGTATGTTTGAAAGCTAGAGAACACAATTTTTTAAGATTTTATTTTTAAGTGATCTCTATACCCAAGGTGGGGCTCAAACTCACAACCACAAGATCAAGATTCACATGCTCCACCGACTGAGCCAGCCAGGTGCTCCCAATTTATTACTATAATATATATTAAGGTAAAAGGGGGAGAAAAAACTCCAGTAAGAAAAACTAAATTTCAGGTGTCTAACTAATTTAATGAATGTTAAAAGTCTAAGATTTTTAAAGTCATATAAACTTATCATGAAATAAAATCAAGTAATTTTTACACAATAAAATTATAAAACAATTGAAATTCTTTCTAAATATTGATACAAGTTCTTAATATTGTAGACAGTATAAACTATTTAATGAAGTAATTACAACTATCTTTCTATCCAACTATTTCATTGGTATAAAGAGATACTGACTTAACACATAACATATGCATATATAGAATACAGGTTCTCTAGATCAGAATTCCATAAATCAAACACTCTGATTCCCAAAAAAACTTCTTAGATAAGAGTTTTTACCATGCAAACTGCTTAAAATTAATTTTTAAACTCTGACATTTTACAGATGATTACTCACCTTATTTGCTCCATCATCCTCTCTACAGGTACATAATTCTACCATTTTAAAGTGTACTATACATCCACTAGATGGGTAACAAAAAAGAAAGGAATTGAAACTAAAATCTGGCTAATTTGGTTACTTTGTTGGAAATTCTACTAACAAAAAAAAATTCAGATTTGACTTTCAGAAGTCTCCAAATTTCCAAATCACAGTTGTTGGGTTTTTTAGGCACACTGGGGGAAGGAATAACTTAGGCATAAAAAAACAAAAGACTGGTGACAGCACGAAGGTTTTAATTTAGGGGTAGATGGTAAAAAGGGTATGCATAAAGAGCAACCACAAACAGATATATACTAATGGAAACGGAACCACATTCTACTGAAAAACTTAGCCCACACAATAATTTTGAAAGGATTACTATAGGCTGTCATTCCAAGTCTATTGTTGGTCTGTCCTTCGAATTAACTAGATTTTCTTTTTCGAGTAAATTAAAGGTGACTTACATTTTCAGACACACAAGGTCCTTTAGAATTGAGAGACACACAGGGTCCAATAGCTCCTGAAATCTTTATTTCCCTTGAGGTCTGCAAAATAAGCATACAGTGAACACTTTAGTGTCCTCAAAGATAAGTTCAAATATACATTCAACTATAAGTACATAAGAATAAAGACATCTGGGGCGGCTGGGATCAAGCCCCATGTCAGGATCCACACTAAGTATGGAGCCTACTTAAGATTCTCAGTATCTCTCTCTCTCTCTCTCTCTCCCTCCCTCCCTCCCTCCCTCTGCCCCTCTCCCCATGCTCACACTCTATCTGGCTCTTTAAAAAAAAAAAAAAAAAAAAAAAGAATAAAGACACCCTTCCACATTTATAACCCAGAGGTTAATGAAAACAAACTAATGTTAAAAATAATAGGGGCACCAGGGTGGCTCAGTCGGTTGAGCGTCCGACTTCGGCTCAGGTCGTGATCTCGCAGTCTGTGAGTTCAAGCTCCACGTCAGGTTCTGTGCTGACAGCTCAGAGCCTGGAGCCTGTTTCAGATTCTGTGTCTCCCTCTCTCTGACCCTCCCCCGTTCATGCTCTGTCTCTCTCTGTCTCAAAAATAAAGGTTAAAAACAAAAATTAAAAAAAAATAATAATAATGAATCAGGGGTGCCTTGGTGGCTCAGTTGGTCAAGTGCATGACTCTTGATTTTGGCTCAGGTCATGATCTCATGGTTTGTGGGATCAAGCCCCACATCAGGCTCTGCACTGATGGTGCAGAGCCTGCTTAGGTTTCTCTCTCTCTCTCTCTCTCTCTCTCTCTCTCTGCCCCTCCTCTGCTCATGTGCATGTACATACACTCGCGCGCTCTCTCTCTCTCTCAAAATAAATAAATACACTTAAAACAATAACAATAATGAAATCAGTGGACACTTCGAGGTTTATAACTCCCAAATTTACAATCTAGCCCTGACCTAACTTCAATACTCTATTTCCAGCTGCCCATAGGAGGTCTCCATTTGGTAATCTCACCCTCAATTCAAAATAATACCGTACCCAAAATTCATACATCCTAATTCTAAACTTTAAACACTATCTTCTGTTTTTCCTCCCGTAGAAAATTTGTCACCAAGATTGGTTTCTTTCCAATCTCTGACACCAAAATTTAAGCCATTGTTAGTTTCCATCTAAGAAAATTAGAAAACCTAATTCACTTTTCCTACTCGAGATTCTTCTTCCTGACAAACTGAATACCATTGTCAGACAAATTTTACCTGAAACACTATTCTTTATTAACTTACAATGGCTTCTTCTGGCTACACATGCATCACCAAAATACAACTGACCACATAATTAAAACTATTTCCCTTACACTGCAATACAAACCATCCACTCTCACTGGGAAGTTTCCCCAAATATACCACGCTGATTCTCACTTCTTTACCTTTCCTCACATGGGATCCTAACTAAAATGTGTTTTCTTCAACAAACTTAAATTCTGCCATCTTTCAAAACCACTGTAATTCACTATAAAACCATTTATCACCAAGAATAAATTGTGTCCTGCATACATTCATTTTTCTTCCCTAAACCTTTATAGGACTTTTATAATCTACTGTTATTTCATTCTATCACAAATGTTAATTTTATCTATCAAAACTAAGTTTCTTTTTTTTTTAATTTTTTTTAAACGTTTATTTCTTTTTGAGACAGAGAGAGAGCATGAACAGGGGAGGAGCAGAGAGAGGGGGAGACACAGAATCTGAAACAAGCTCCAGGCTCTGAGCAGTCAGCACAGAGCCCGACGTGGGGCTCGAACTCACGGACCGCGAGATCATGACCTGAGCCGAAGTCGGATGCTTAACCGACCGAGCCACCCAGGTGCCCCAGTTTCTTTTTTTTTAAAGTAGGCTTCCCACCCAATGTGGGGCTTGAACTCACAACCCTGAGATCAAGAGTTACATGCTCCACTGACAGCTAGCCAGGTTCCACAAGACTTAAGTTTCTTCTTAAGAAGCACTGTGCCTTATATATCCCTTGAGATCCTCATAATTTCCCTGCCTAATGCTATACACATAGCAAGCATTCAATAAAATAAAAAGATTACGAAGAAATATTTAATGGAAGTTCAAAGTCAATGATTTTGTAATACGCTTTTATAACACTAAACTTTTGGGTTTTTTAAATCAAAATTTGAAGTGAACAGTATCAGGGAACCTGGGTGGCTCAGTTGGTTGAGCACCTGACTCTTGACTTGGGGTCAGGTCATGATTCCACGGTTGTGGGATCGAGCCCTGCATCAGGCTCTGTACTGGGCATGAAACCTGCTTAGGAATCTCTGTCTCTGCCCCTCCTCTGCCCACATGTACACACATGCGCACGCACTCTCTTTCTCTAAAAAAAAAAAAAAAAAAAAAAAGTAAATAATATCAACAACCTACTAATCAAAAAACAATTACTGATTATCCAAATGGAATAGATTTCTCTTCAGTTACTGATTCTCAAAATAAAAAAAATCTAGCACTCACAGAAGCAAATACAGCACTAAAAAAGAAAAAACACACTTAAAAAGTTAAATCCTATATAAAGAAAAAGCAGTTAAAGGAAATTTTACCTATATAGTATCTCCTTTTCCAATAATTATTTGTAAATGCTCAAGTAAAATTTCATGTACATTTAATGATGATACATTTTTCTGGTAAACAAAATCTCTACTTTTAAAGTCTATATTGAATTTGATTAATGATATTTAAAATTTTTTTTTTTTTAATGTTTTTTTATTTATTTTCGGGACAGACAGAGACAGAGCATGAACGGGGGAGGGGCAGAGAGAGAGGGAGACACAGAATCGGAAACAGGCTCCAGGCTCCAAGCCATCAGCCCAGAGCCCGACGCGGGGCTCGAACTCACGGACCGCGAGATCGTGACCTGGCTGAAGTCGGACGCTCAACCGACTGCGCCACCCAGGCGCCCCAGATTAATGATATTTAAATATTATGGTCAAGACTACAAATTTCTTTTGATAACATACCACACATGTCAAGTTTTGATGCTTACCTTTATTTCTAATGTACCACCAAAGCCCATTTTAAACTGTCCATGCATATCTTTGGTAAAAACTCTTTGAAAAGTCTGCTTGAATAAGGAAGTGTTGAAAGAGTCACCCATTACCATGTATCCTCTGCACAGAAAGAACAAAAAATAATATATGTGACACAAGTACTGGGCCTATGTGTTAAAACCAGAAAAGTAAATTACCTCTTAATACTACCAACAAATTTTAAAGATACTTTCTAAATGTACTCTACTACCATTAATTTTAAAAACTCAAATATATGAGAATATCTTCACCCTACAAATAATCTCAATCCTGAGAGCATCTGAGTGCCCCTAACACTTGCATTTGTTCTCAGTAATTTATTAACATTATTTTTTTTTTTTAATTTTTTTTTTTCAACATTTTTTTTTTATTTATTTTTGGGACAGAGAGAGACAGAGCATGAACGGGGGAGGGGCAGAGAGAGAGGGAGACACAGAATCGGAAACAGGCTCCAGGCTCCGAGCCATCAGCCCAGAGCCTGACGCGGGGCTCGAACTCACGGACCGCGAGATCGTGACCTGGCTGAAGTCGGACGCTTAACCGACTGCGCCACCCAGGCGCCCCAACATTATTTTTTATAAATAGATAACACATCCACATGCTACAAAAATTCAAAAGATACAAAATGGTACATGGTAGCAAATGTGTCTCTTCCATCCCAGCCACCCAGTTCTCCAGCACACATTCTCATTCTTGAAAACAAATACATACCTGTATATGTATATATATGCATATACTGTCTGTGTGTATCAATCACATCAGACATAACAGGATCATGAAACTTAGCGAAGAAGAATAGGAGGATGCTATGGAACGATTTTCACTTTAAGCACTATGTACATGTACTGTACAATTTTTTTCAGTAAGCATGTACCTGTTCTCATTTTTTTAAGTTTTAAAAAACATTAACTATCAAATAAAAACAGTTCTGAGGTACCATTTTTTCTCTAATAGATCAGCAAAAATCACAGTCTGATGACATATTCTGTTGGTGAGGTTGTAGAAACAGTTACCCTCATACACTGCTAGTGGGAATGCAAAATGATGCAACCTCAACACAGGGGAATTTGCCAATATCTAACAAAATTACACTTGTGGTTTCTCTTTAATCTAGCCAACCCACTATTAGGAATCTATCCCAAAAATATTCTGGCAACAAAAACAAAAAGCAAATATATGCACAAGTGTATTCAGTATTACTAGTTATAAAAGATTGGAAACAATCCGGAGGACCATCTATTAGAGACTAGTTGGGTAAAATATGGTACATCCACACAATGAGGTAATATACTGCTATAGACTACTATCTAGAATATAAGTGAAAATGCAAAGTGGATAAGGATATGTAGAATTTTCTCCTGTTCTACAAAAAGGGGATAGATACACCCATAAACTCCTATGCATACAAACATTTACATACATTTGCTCATATTTTTAAAATATTTTAAGTAGCTTTCAAACAATACAATAAAAATTTAAATAGGCAAAAGAATAAAACTGATATGGCATAATTAATTAATGGTAATTTTATTTTTGATACTGGATTTATGTCATCTCTGATGTTATTATATATTATATATCTTTTTAAATGTTGTTTTCTCTATATTTGTCACTGGTATACAAAAATATAGTTGAATTTTGTACAATGACCTTGATCTAGAAGTCTTGACAACTTAACATATTAATTCCAACAGTTAGTAAATAGTTTCTTTTAGATTTTCTACTTTTATAAACATCATCTAGGGGCGCCTGGGTGGCGCAGTCGGTTAAGCGTCCGACTTCAGCCAGGTCACGATCTCGCGGTCCGTGAGTTCGAGCCCCGCGTCAGGCTCTGGGCTGATGGCTCGGAGCCTGGAGCCTGTTTCCGATTCTGTGTCTCCCTCTCTCTCTGCCCCTCCCCCGTTCATGCTCTGTCTCTCCCTGTCCCAAAAATAAATAAAAAATGTTGAAAAAAAAAATTAAAAAAAAACAAAAAAAAAACATCATCTATGATGATCTATGTTATCACTATACCTAGTGATATGCATCCTACATTAAAGACAACTTATACCACCCTACTTATCTTTTCCTTTTCACAACAAACCTCCACGAAATAACTGTCTATAACCTCACTACTCGGTGTGGCCCTTCGTCCAGCAACATTATTATCAGCAAGGATCTTGTTTGAAAAGGAGAATTTCAAGTCCCATCCTATGCACAGCCGTGATTGTTAACTTTATCTGTTAACTTTAACTGTTAAAGTTATCTGTTATCTGTTTATATCTGTTAAAGTTATCTGTTAACTTTAACAAGATAACCAGATGATCTGCACATATGAAAGCTTGCGAACTTGTAATCTCTACCAACTGTTTCCAATCCTCTCTTTCTGTTCTTTTTTTTTTAATGTTTATTTATTATTGAGAGACAGAGAGAGACAGAGCATGAACATGGGAGGGGCAGAGAGAGGGGGAGACACAGAATCTGAAGCAGGCTCCAGGCTCCGAGCTGTCAGCACAGAGCCAGACGCAGGGCTTGAACTCACAAACCACGAGATCAGGACCTGAGCCAAAGCGGATGCCTAACTGAGCCACCCAGGCACCCCTCTGTTCTTTTTCTAGTTCACTATAAGTCAACTTGCACTGCTCTTAGATTGCTAAATCTTACAATCTCATCCATTTTTACTGCTATTAAAAAAAACACCAGTGGGGTGCCTGGGTGGATCAGCTGGGTAAGCATCCAACTCTTGATTTCTACTCAGGTCACAGTCTCACGATTCATGGGATCAAGCCCCATGTTTGACTCTGCACGGACAGAGCAGAGCCGGCTAGAGATTCTCTCCCTCTCTCTCTGCCCCTCCCCTGCTCATACTGTATCTCTCTCAAAATAAATAAACATTAAAAAACACACACACACACACACACACCATATTCTGACAACTCCCACATTTATGTCTCCAGCCCAGATCTATCTTCTGTATTCTATGTTATAATATCAAACTGCCTACTCAACATCTCATGGATATCAACTGGCATCTTAAACCGAACATGTTCAGAACTAAACTCCTAATCTTCTCTCCAAATACTCTTCTTTTCACAGTCTTACTCATTTCAATAAAAGGCAATTCAATCCTTCCAGTAAATTCCTTTGATTTTCAGTTTTCCCCAAACCCTGATCCAATCTATCAGCAAATCTTCTACTTCTAAATATATCCAAAACCCAACCACTTCTCGGCCACCACTTGGTATTCCTGCATTCCTATTCACCACTGAAGGTAAATGGAGTCAGATGATCCTTTTTATAGCATTACAGATCATATCACTCCTCTACTGATCTTACTCAAAGTGAAATCCAGGGGCGCCTGGGTGGCTCAGTCAGTTAAGCATCCGACTTTGGCTCAGGTCATGATCTCACAGTTCGTGGGTCAGAGCCCCGCATCAGGCTCTGTGCTGACAGCTTGGAGCCTGGAGCCTGGAGCCTGCTTTGGATTCTGTGTCTCCCTCTCTCTCTGCCCCTTCCCCGCTTGTGGTCTGTCTCTCTCAAAAATAAATAAACATAAAAAAAAATTAAAAAAACAAAAGTGAAATCCAAAGCCCTTACCATAGTCAAAAGACCATCACAATCTGTCCCTCTCACTCACCCCACTCCACTACTGTGGCCTCTTTGTTATATTTCAAACGCCCTATGCATGTTCTCAACTTTGCCCTTGCTATTCTGTTTGAACACTGTTCCTTCATCTATGCATATGGCTGACTACCTCATTTCCTTAGGTCTTTGCTAAAACCTCATCTTCAATGAGGCCTTCCCTTCTCACCCCTTTAGAACTGCAAACCTCATTTCCTGCATTATTATTCTCCTTAACATTTGTTACCTACTGACATCCTATCTACTTTACTTGTCTCATCTCCTCTCACTAGAACTGTGCATCCAAACATGCGGCTATTTAAATTTACATGTAAATGGAGCACCTGTGTGGTTTAGTCAGTTAAGCATCCCACTTTGGCTCAGGTCATGATCTCGTGGTTCATGAATTCAAACCTTGCATCAGGCTCTGTGCTGACAGCGGAGCCTGGAGCCTGCTTTGGATTCTGTGTCCATCCTCTCTCTCCATCCCTCCCCTGCTCACACTCTGTCTCTCAAAAATAAATAAACGTTAAAAAAAATTTTTTTAATTAGAAAATACAAAAACTTACATGTAAATCAATTAAAATGAAATTTTAAATTCAGTCCCTCAGTCACACTCACCAGATTTCAGTGGGACAACACAGAGAACATGTACAATAGAAAATTACACTGAACACTCCTACACTGGAAGATAAGCTCCACGAGGGTAAATTTTTAGGTTTCGTTCATTGTGTATATCCAATACCCTGAACAGTTTGATACATAGTAAGTGCTCATTAATATTTATTAGATGAATAAAATTAAATAAATAAACCTGAGAAATGAATTGACATACATAATTAAGTTTTTTTAATGTCTTTGTATTTTTTTTTTAACGTTTATTTATTTTTGAGACAGAGAGAGACAGAGCATGAGTGGGGGAGGGGCAGAGAGAGAGGGAGACACAGAATCAGAAGCAGGCTCCAGGCTCTGAGCCATGAGCCCAGAGCCCGACGCAAGGCTCGAACCCACGGACCGTGAGATCGTGACCTGAGCTGAAGTCGGACGCTTAACCGACTGAGCCACCCAGGCGCCCCTGTATTTTTTAGAGAGAAAGAGTGTAAGCAGGGCAGAGAGAGAGGGAGACAGAGGACCCAAAGCAGCCTCTGCATTGTCAGCACAGAGCCCAATGTGGAACTCGAACTCATGAACCATGAGATCACGACCTGAGCCGAAGTCGGATGCTTAACCGACTGAGCCACCCAGGAGCCCCCCTAATTGAGTTTTTTAAAGCCTATTTAAATTATCCCCGAAGTAATTCTTGCCAATGCAAGAGGAAGGAACACTTCCCAACTCATTTTATGAATCCGGTATTATCCTGATGCCAATACCAAAGATATCACAAGAAGAAAAATAAAACAACTATAGATCAAGATCCCTTAAGAAGACAGACGCAAAATCCTCAAAAAATATTAACAAATCAAATCCAGCAATATATAAAAAGTATTATTCACAAATGAGATTCATCCCAAGAATACAAGGTTGATTTAACACATAAAAATCACTGTAATACAACATATTAATAGAAAAAAGGACAAAAACCATGTGATCATCTCAATAGATGTAGAAAAAGCATTTAACCACACCTAACACCCTTTTATGACAAAATCCTCAACTAAGGATAGAAAATCCTTCAACCTGATCAAGGCATCTACAAAAACCCACAGCAAGGGAGACTGAGTGGCTCAGTCGGTTAAGTGTCCGACTTCAGCTTAGGTCAATGATCTCACAATTCGTGAGTTTGGGCCCCGTGTCAAGCTGCTGACAGCTCAGAGCCTGGAGCCTGCTTCGGATTCTGTGTCTCCCTTTCTCTCTGCCTCTCCCTGACACACACTGTCTTTCTCGCTCGCTCTCGCTCTCAAAAATAAACATTAAAAAAAAAAATTAAAAAAAAAAAAAACACCTCACGGCGAACATCATACTTAATGGTGAAAGATGAAATGGTTTTTCCCTAAGATCCAGAGAAGGTAAATCTATAGACAGAAAGTAAATTAGGGGTCTAGGCTGAGAGAGAAGGAGAAGGAAACCGCAAAGGGCATTGACTGCTAATGGGTACAGTTACTTCTTGGGGTAATGTAAATGTTCTAAAACTAAATTTGGTGATGGTTCCTCAACCTGTGAACAGATCAAAAAAAACCCACATTCAATTGTATGCTTTAAATGGGTAAATTTTATGGTGTGTGAATTATAGCTTAAAAAGCTCTACAATAATAAAACAATGACTGCAGGACATCAAGATGAACTTTTCAAACAGAACTTGTGCATTTATAACTGAATTTTAGAAAAAAATGTAAAGTGAGCTTTACTGAAAGCAATATCAAAAACTGTTAGGAGTTGTCCTGGAGTGGTAGAATGATGGCTGTTTTTCCTAAACTGTCATTATTGGTCTATATTTTGTAAACTAATTATTAGCCTATAATCCTAAAAACTACAAAAATTTAAATACATACCCAGTAAGGTTGGGACAGCATTTCATCTCCAGGAGACCTGTCTGATCTAACGCACAGGCATATATATCAATAACATGACCAGTCGTAGCAGCTCGATTAGCCAATGCTTCAAAATGCTACAAAAGATTTTTTAAATCAAATCAAATCAATGTATAAACTCAACCATCCTATAAATCATTTTTCCCATAAAGATATCAAAATGGCCTTAAAAAATACTAAAACTATAACCCACAATAATTTAAATGTGATATGTTCTAATTTTCTATAATAGAAAACTCCTCATAAAGTGATACAATAACTTCTAGAAGTCTGACACTTTCACATTTTTAAGGCATTCTAATAAACTCCTAAATTAAGCTAAACTTGGAGAAAAGGTATAAGAAATATCTTGCTCTTTATACATAAACATAGTAGAAGAGGAACACAGAACTCTTTTTCTTGGCTGAGTCCACACCCAGATAACAAAAACACCAAAATACAGAAAAACACTAACAAAAGCTGTAAGATAAACAAATACAAAACATTTTTTGAAGCTCTAAGAAAACTTCCAACCTCAAAAGGGAAATCTGGTGGCAGGAAAAAAATCCAGTAATAGTGACAAAAATTATGTTATTATTTACACTTTTAAAAATATTATGACTACCAAAAAGAAGTGTTAATATAGTACAACTAAACTAAAATTGTAAACTCCAGAGAATTTTTTTTTTAAAAAGGAACACTAACAGCAGAACCAATTCAAGGGAGTCAATAGTCAAAAGTGAAAATGTACTAGCACAAATTCAAATAAAATTAAAGTTACATGAACATAAAACAACTCATATGTCAATGATGGACTATTCACCCTATGAACAAAATACATATCTAGAGGAAGCCTCTTACAAATGAAAAACTGGAAAATTCAAGAAATTTTTCCTGAAGCAGGAAAGATATTCTTTAACATGAATATCAAAAAAGGCACACAGGGTTTCTCTCAGGAGTAATCTTTAAAGAGACACTTACTGGGAAAAAAAAAAATACAACCACAAAAAAAAAAAAAAAACAAGAGCTACCTACTGGTGCTACTATTAAGTCTTTAAATATTTACACCTAGAAAAATTGTAACTTAAACTATCAAAAACAAAAAGAGACTATTCCTCCAATTCTGAACAGTAGTTACTGCATCAGACTTCACAATATCAGATTTCTTATTATAAAGTATGCTTATTCTTCCTCTTCCATCAAATGAAATTTTTCTATTAAAACAAAAAACTTAACCAAATTACCTTTGTTCCCTTTTTAACATATTTGGCATTGTCTTTTTCAATATCATGCCATGATCTTATAGGTGTCTTCAATTCATCTCCAACCACCATTCCAGGCCCCTGAGTGGCTGGACCGCCAATGAACATCATGATACGAGCACCAGTGTTGGGAAAAGTACACTATCAGAAAAAAGTAAGTTGTCAAAAGAGTTTAAAGGAAGATACAAGGATATATATTTCTAAAAGTGAATTCTGATATATTCTTTCTAGAAAACAAGAAAGCATAAATTATCCAAGAATAATCAAATGTTTAAAATGAAATTTAAACACATGGTATTTGTTTGAATACCTTTCTTTTGAAATCTTATCTTAAATGATAGTGCCTTCCTAGCTTTAAAATAATTCATATGGGGTGCCTGGGTGGCTCAATTGGTTAAGCATCTGACTTCGACTCAGGTCATGATGTACAGTTCATGGGTTTGAACCCTACGTCAGGCTCTGTACTGACAGCTCAGAGCCTGGAGCCTGCTTCGGATTCTGTGTCTCCCTTCCTCTGCCCCTCCCATGCTCATGCTCTCTCAAAAATGAATAAATGCGGGGCGCCTGGGTGGCTCAGTCGGTTAAGCGTCCGACTTCAGTTCAGGTCACGATCTCGCAGTCCGTGAGTTCGAGCCCCGCGTCAGGCTCTGGGCTGATGGCTCAGAGCCTGGAGCCTGCTTCTGATTCTGTGTCTTCCTCTCTCTCTGCCCCTCCCCCATTCATGCTCTGTCTCTGTCTCAAAAATAAATAAACGTTAAAAAAAAAAAAATTAAAAAAAAAAAAGAGAAAAAAAAAAATGAATAAATGTTAAAAAAATTTGTTTTAAATAATCTATAAGCCTGATCCCTATAAATAAGGATGCTGCTCCTGCTTAACCAGTCCTAGACTGGGAGGAGTAGAGAAGGAGTAAGAAAAGGGACATCTTCCTGTTTTGCTGCTGTAGTTTTATTTTTCTTTTTTATGTTTAAAACATATGCATGGCTTATCTTTCTAGTTTAAGATGATGCACTGAGTATTCCAATCTACCTTTCCTTTTTCCAAAGTGAAATGAGAAAAATGGTAGAATTTTTAAAATAAGTAACTACATAAATGAAAAATAAGAGTGCTATCAGTAGACTAGAAATTTTGAGGACTCAAAAACAGACAGGATTGCAAAAGCTGTATCATTTACATTCTTTTCTGAAGTTATAATGTAACTTGAAAAACGTGCTCTGTATTTTTGTCCAACAACTGCTTATGGATATTGCAAAGTATTTCTAATATAATTATATAAATATCATTAACTGTGGAACAAAGTAATTATACACAGAAAGAAGGAGATGTAAACTCCATAATGATATTAATAAATAAATACAGAAACTGAAAGTTTTATGCAGAATGGGATATTTGCTTGGTTTCAAAGACTCTCATTTTCTAATGTTTATTGATTACAAAAGGAGGGGAAATAAGAGTAATTTTACAGTGGAAAAACGTGGCAGACACAATCTTAGTAAGTGATCATGGTGATTATATCACCTTGAATGGGGCAAATGAAAATCATGTGCCACCTGGCAGGGTGTAATGAGAACACAGCATTATTTCTATGATAGTCCTGCTGCTATAAGACCTGAATCTAATTGTGAGGACATATCAAAACAAAAGTAATTTGAGAGTCTATAAAATAACTGGCCTGAATCTTCCAAAGCATCAAAGTCATGAAAGTCAAAGAAAAGTTGAGGGACTGTTCCACACTGTAGGAGAGAGACTAAATAGACATACCACTAAATACATGTCTCTGAATATATTTTTAGTAAAATAAATTTTTAATAAGATTCTTTTTAGTAAAAGAAATTATTGAAATAATCTATAAAACTTGAAGAGATCTGAAAGCTAGGTGATAGTAATGTATCAGTGTTAATATTATGATTTTAATAATTATATTGTAGTTATATACAAAAATATCCTGATTCATAGGAAACAACTAAAGTATTCAAGTGGTTAGGAACATCATGTCAGCAACTTAAATAGTTCAGAGGGAAAAATGTTCTTTACAACTTTTCTGTAAATTTGATAGCATCTCATTTTTTAAAAAATTTTTTTAAAAGTCTCTTTTCTAATTATAAAGCTAAGGTATGTGTAGTGTAAAATTTTCAAATTCTACTTAAAAGCAAAATTCCCCTTATTCTACCACTGTTAACATTTGGATGAACAAACACCCTTCCAGATGCATCTCTATACACAAAAAAATATACCACAGATCAAATGTTAAGTATCTGCTGTCTTAATGACCTAATTTTTTCACTCAACATTGCCTTGTAGATATCACTGATACACAAACATACACGTTTACATTCCAAAACAAAGCTATTGTCACTACCTCAAGTAGTCCTACAGCTATGGAAAGTGCCACCCCAGAGGAACGCAAAGGTCTCTTCCCCTGTGGTACAGGCCAAGGGTCTCGCTGCAGTTCTCCCAGAAGATCTGTGAGATTCATGTCTATTTTCTGTACTGGCTGCAAGAATCTGCAAAACAAAATTAAATCAAAAGTCATTTATAAATGTTTATGGGTAAGACTGTAAGAAACAAACTGTTTCCTTTTTTAGAAATAGAAAAAAGTAATTTGAATACATGGTAGACCCATGGTTCTCTAACTTTTGTGTGCATAAGAAGTGGTGGAAGGACTCATTTTAACAGATTCCAGGGTCTTGTTTCTGCAGGTCTGAGAATGTGCATCTCAAACAAGTTCCCAGGTGATGCTATCTACTGGTCCACAACCAAAGTTTTAGTACAACCACTGTAAGTGAAACACTCACACCAAGTATTATATCAGGACTACGTCTTTCATTTACCAGTCAGTCAGCCTTAGGGCTACTGAAATAATTATGAGAAGATATGTCAACTCAATTTTAGTAATACTACTTCTGATTAGTAAGTTTGGGGAGGGGGAAACTACCTCTAAGGCTAAATGAAAAGTTTTTTAGGCCCTACTTTTGTTTGGCTGCCTTCAACTAGTTTATGAACTTAAAAACAGGAGATTAGGAATATATCAAAACTAAAAAAGTCCTTAACACTGTAATAATAAGAAACCAACCATTCCAGTGGCATGATTCTGCCTCAACTTTTTAGAAGACATACTAATGCTGTGTATTTATATTCCTAAAAATATAACAATATAGTATTACTGAATGTCTATGTTCCAGTTAAGGGTACAGGATGCTTAAAAGAGCTGCACAAATTGTAAAATTCTCTTTGCCATATTTAATAATTACCTATTGGAAGGAGGTGGCTGTTGTACCTGAGGACCACGTGTAGCTTGAGTAACGGGTACTTTAGAGAGTCCCAGCATTTCCTGTAAAGAGATTATTTTTGTGATATCCATTTAAGTACTCCTACAAAGATGTATCAACTACTTACCATATGCAAAATGCTGTGCTAGGTATTAGGAACACAAAAATAAAGAACATAAAGTCTCTTTCCTTAGAATGCAAAAGGTCTAGTTAGGGAGACCCTCAGGTAAACAAGAACAATGCAAGGAAATAACAAGCATAAGAGAACAAAGTATAAGGTGCTATATGAGCAAACAGGGATACTAGCTCAGAAATAGTTTATTTCTAATTAAGAGTCAAAAAGTTACTATGTAACATCAATGTCTGTACTTCTTTTAAGTTTTATCTTATTTATTTAGAGCGAGAGAGCACACACGAGTGCCAACATGGGAGGGGCAGAGAGAGAGGGAGAAAGAATCCCAAGCAGCCTCCATGCTGTCAGCAAAGAGCCCGACACGGGGCTCATCTCATGGGGCTCAGTCTCATGAATGTAAGATCATGACCTGAACTAAAATCAAGAGCCGGAGGCTTAACGGACTAAGCCACCGAGGCGCCCCACATGAATGTCTACATTTCTTAACTTGTATTCATCCATCCCTTTGAGCAACTATATTTCAAGTACCTGCTATGTGCCAGGCATCTAATGGTAAAAAAAATATATATAGCCCCTGACCTTATGAAATTAAGATCTGGTGAAACAGACAGCAGTTAATAAAATCATTAGCTAAAAAAGTATAAAATTACAATTGTATTAAATGTTATAAAGGAGAGGTACATGGAATCGTATAAAAGGGGTTATAAGACATACATATGTATGTCTATACTTAATTTTCTGACTTAATTCCTAACCAGTTTTGTTTTGATTTTTAAGTGTACAAAATTCCTCTCTAGACACATGAAAATAATGTTATTTTACTGAAGTTTTCTTGAATCTTGGTCATGAAGTAACAGAGTAAAAGTATACAACAGAAAACCAGAAAGTCTAAAGATTTGCAAAGAAAAAATTATTGAACTAATCCTATATTTCTTACACTCCTAGCAGGAAGAGCATCTTTTTCCTAAGAACTTACTACGTGCTAGACTCTGTGCTAAACTCTTCACATATACTATTTCTTCACAGAATAATAATGAAGAATACTTTTTAATCCCTGCTTTATAAATGAAAACTGACACTCAGAAAGGTTTTTAACCTGCTAAAGGTTACACAACTAGTAAGTTGCACAGCAAGATATTAAGCCAGGGTTTGCCACAAAGCCCTGTAAGAGTTAACACTATACTGACTGTTCTTACATTATTTCCCTTAGCATGAATAGTAACCTGGTAAAGTAAGAATTATTTAGCCTTTTCCACAGAGGATAAGAAAACAAGCAGAGATCAACCCAATATTACACAACTAGAAGAGTTTCAGATTTGAATTCAGGACTATTTGGGGAGCAAAGACCAGGCTCTTTTCAACCACATGGATACAGAAGGAAAACAAAAACACTTCATCACAGCACAGCCCAACAATAGTTAATGCTCAATTATGGGGACCATGGGAACTTTCTGAAGATGATGGAACTGCACTAGGGTTGAAACTAATGGCTGTAGAGTTGTGTTTTTCAGCTTGAATCTCACCTGTGATTTAGTTTTGTTTAATGTCCTTTCATGACTTGATTTCTCTCATATGCCAATGTATTTGTAGGTTCCCTAGATTTTATTTTTAGGGAGTGGGGTGATAATATCTTCCCATTTTTTGATTAAGCTGGTTCAGCTATGGTGCTATTCAGTAGGTATCTTCAGTGTCAGGTTCCATAGCTAAATGCCATTGTTATTATAATAATTACTTGTAATCACATTGTAAGCTTGAATTTGGGCTTATACCTGCATCTTTAGTATTTTGTACATTCAGTTATTTAGACTTTGGGAGACCTCCTAATCAACTTTGTAGGTTAAATAGACTTCATCAACTACAGTCTATTTTGAGTTTATAGTTTAATTCAGAATTGTATTAAATTGAAATTTTGCATTTGACTTCATTTTACATTAGTTTGAAGTAAATTATTTCATTTTTGGATTCTGGAATTTTGAACATTTACTGTAATTGTTAACATAACTGCCGTGAAATATTTGAATAAAGATGGCAAAAAAATAAAATAAAATAAAAACATTTCAATGGAGGAAAAAATTTAGTCTGTAGGCATTTATTGTCTGCAACAAAAAAGCAGGTATCTTATGTGTTTCATATGCAATAACATAACTCAAGTAAAATGTACTCTACAATCAGAAGTAACACTACAGAACTTTAAATAAGTTTGCAGCTTCAAAATAACAATAGCAAACAGTTACAGGCACAATCCATTCAATTTTCATGACCACTGTATAAGGTAGACACTATTATTAACTCTTCCACAGATGAAAAAAACTAAGGCACAGAAAGATTAAACTTGCCCACTTTCTGTCCTGTCTCATGGAAACTGATGAGCCTCCTCTCCAAGGTACTCTGCTTCCTCTCTTCCTGAAGGCATCCCTATCATGTCCTCTGAAAGCTCAGCTCACTCTTGCTTTCAATTCACCCTCTTTAGTCTCTCTTCCCCTTCTATGTATAAACACATTCAAGTTCCCTTCCTAACCTAAACCTGTTAACTCGGTTCTCTCAAATTCCCACAATATTGTCTTCCTTACCTTCAACAAACCTCTGGAAAGAGCGCAAACTCTAATTTTCTTCACCTCCTCAAACCTTATTCGTGATCTTATTCACTGTTCATCATCCTCCCCATCCAAACTTGCAAATTCCTCCACTACTTTCTATCTCAGTTAACTGCAGCACTACTACCCCAGTCTGCTAAGCTTCAAATTAGAATCATTTAATATTGTTCTCAAAATCTTCTTTCCCTTTTCATTTGGGATACCTGGATGCTCCAAAGTCTGACTTCCTGCTATCTACTTTATGCAAGACTTACCTACCATATTCCAGGGTAACTGTTCTTATCAAGATTGTATCAGAATCATTTATAAAGTTTTTCAAATGCCTTACATGAACAATCCTACCCTCTCAACAGCCTCCCAAAACAAGCACACGTTCACTTACTTTCTCATGGTCTAGCAAAATCTCTGGGCAAAAAATATATATATATATTATTGAAAAATATCCCTAGATGATCCTAGTAAGTCACACATAACCTCTCTGCCTTGGAAGATAAAGCTTCAATTTGCTCCAAAAATAAAAATGTTGTCCTAGTGTATGAAAAAATATGTACTCTTGGTTCATACATACATACAACTCTCAAGACTTAAAATACCTCCCCCTGCCAAACATAGTAAGAGTGTTCAGGTCCTAAATGAGATGTCAAAAAACAAAAGCTAATATTCTGTGGCTGCTTTCCCTCAGTCTTCAGCATGACTCTCCCATTAGCCCTTCAAATCTCTAGCAAAACACCTTCAGTCTCACCATTAAAAGTGAGGGGTCTTTGGGGCACTTGGGTGGCTCTGTTGGTTAAGCGTCTGACTTCACCTAAGGTCACGATCTCACTGCTCATGAGTTCGAGCCCCACGATGGGCTTTGTGCCGCCAGCTCAGAGCCTGGAGCCTGCTTTGGATTCTGTGTCTCCCTCTCTCTCTGCCCCTCCCCTGCTCACATGTGTGCACAAACTGTCTCTCTCAAAAATAAATAAACTTAAAAAAAAACTAAAAAAAGAAAAAGTGAGGGGTCTTCCATCTGTATAACAACATTCAAGGGCAAATGAAAGAAAACTGATGTCAACATGAAATAAAGCCTTTGTCATAATACAATTATATTAGTCATTCACAGTAAAAATATTTTCTAGCAACTTAAATCCAAAAGGCATTTATAGACATTTATGGAGTGATGCCCACAGATAAGGCTGAAACTACCATTCTTGTTGTTTACCTGCAGTTGTTTGGCAGACAAATCTTTTGTTCCTCTGAACACGTAGCTTTTTGAAATGCCCTCACATCCAAGTTCATGAACCTGTACCATTCTCCCAAAAGTAATAAGTCCAACCAAAGCTGTAGGTGGTAAAAGACTCAATGACATCTGCATAGATTCTTTCAGGGCTTGTAAATCTTCATCTTCCATGCAAGTATCAACCACATAGAGGAATATCAAAGGCATCTGAGGACCACGCTTTTAAAAAATGTTGTAATAATTAGGAAATAATGTATTAACAGTCAGCACAATATACAAGGATAATTAGAGGACTACGTAATTTAAAATACATTCATACAATGAAATCTTAATAAAATCATTTCAGAAATGAGAGAAGCTATCTATGCATGGAGAGATATATGAGACATATCAAAGGAAAAATTAAGTTTAAAAACATTATTTATAATTACATAAAGGAGACTTTCATCTTTGATCTGTTTAACTGCATAAGGCTTCATTTCTTATAACAAGTATTTATTTCTCCTAAAATAAGGAAACAGTAGTTATAAAGCTTAAAAAGAAAACAATAAAGATCTCAACCTGAATTAGACCATAAGAGAACTGGGAACTAGCTAGGCTGCTACTTCCTGGTGCACGTGAACCACATTCTGCTTTCTCTACTAGAATCACAGAGGATATCATTACTTTACAACTTAAATATGTAAACAACTACGTAAAGCTGTTCAGAAAGGGAAGAAAAATGATTTTTCTTAACAAGGACCAATGCAAAAGTAACTTTAACAGTTAGACTTGGGGATATATCATCAGGTTCTAGCATCATAGTAACTTAACTATTTGTGAACTGACCTTCCAACCACACAGCAACATTGAGAGTGTACTGTTTATTGATCTACTCAGTATAGCAAATCACATCACACCACCCAATATCCTAGCCACCCGTTAAATAACTACAACAGGGAAATTACCTTGTTCAAATTGAATAGGACAGTTCTTATCTCTGAAATGCTCCATCAATTCAATGTGGGAATCGAGAACAATGCCCTTTAAGTCATCTCAATTTAACAATTCTATTGGTATAAAGTAAATCGCTGAATATTTAAGACTTTCTTAAGGATTTATGTTCTTACCAGAACTACATATTCAATGCTAGAAAACTGAGGTAAGAGCTCCGCAGGTTGATTCAATTCAGATATACCAGCGTAAGTAGGTGGAAACTACAGAGAGAAAACAATGAACATTTTGAATGAATTATTTGCCAGAATGAAATTTTAAACTGCAAATAATTTTCTGATCACTTAACTACTAAAAACTATTTTTCATCATATGAAAAATTATTTCATCTTTTTTTAAAATATGCATTTTTCTACATATTAAGACCAGTACTACAGCATTAACATCTGCATTGGGGATTTTCTTACCTGATTCCTTTGATAACAAAAGTTGCAAGCCCAGAGTTTTGCTCGGTAATCCACTTGACTGTTTTAAGAAAAGATACAATAGAGCTCATGTTTCAGTTCCATTGTACAATGATCCTAATTTTAATAAAATTAACTTCTTTCTAAAAGAACTCATATTTTTAACTGTATATACAAATGTTCAGTTAAATGAACATATTATTACTTTTAATATATAGCAAATATCAGTAAAAATAATTCTTTTTTTTTTCAAATGATTCAGTGATTTCTACACTCAGATCTAGAAAACATTCATTTAATTCAAAAATGTATTTATTCAATGCTTAATATGTACCAGCCATTATCCTAGGTGCTGGTGATACAGCAGTAAACAAGAGATCAAAGGTCCCTGCTATCATGGAGCTTATTATGGAACAGAAAGACATACAAAAAGAAAGTAGATGTATAAATACAAATGATACTTTCAGCAGTGACAATAAGAGACTAAAGATAACAAAGCAGGATGTGAAAGTGTGTTTGGGAGGACTACGTTATTTATTTTTTAAAGTTTATTTATTTATTTTGAAAGAGAGAAAAGGGAGGGGCAGAGAGAGAGGGAGAGAGAGAATCCCAAGCAGGCTCTGTACTGTCAGCGCAGAGCCCAATGGGGTGGGGTGGGGATCAAACCTAGGAACCATGAGATCATGACCTGAGATGAAATCAAGAGTCAGACACTTGACAGACTGAGACACCATGGTCCCCTGGGATGGCTACTTTAAAAGAAGACCTTCTGAAATAAACAATTGAAATTTGATCTAAATGAAAAGAACAGGTCACAGGAAAATCTAGGGGCAAAGTAATCCAGCAGAATATACAACTATTATACAAATTCCAAGATAGGAATAAATTTGGTATGTTCAAGGATCAGAAAGAGGGTAAGGTATAAGGTAGATAACAATAAGGGAAATGGATGATATAACACATAGGGTTTTGTAAGTCTTAACTAGCAGTTTGGATTTCTCATTCCAAGTATAATAAAACAAAACTGAAGGATTTTAATAATCTGATATCCATTTGTAACATTCTAGCATCTGGATAGAGAATAAACTACTGAAAGACAAGAATGGAAACAAGGGGGCCAGTTAGGTGGGTAATGAAATTGTCCAGTAAAAAGATGGTGTATCTTAAAGTAGAGCGTACTAGCAGCAACTGAATACAGGAGACAGAATCAGTAATGTTCTGGAGGCAGAATCAATCTGAGTTGCTAACGGATTGGGTAGGGAGACAGAATGGAGAGAGGAATAAAGGAAGATTCTTGATATTCTGGTTTATGCTATAGGAAATTGTAACATTTTTAATTCAAACACCATACCAATCAATTATGACTTTTCTAATGACACGAGATGGGTCTAATGACACACAGCATCTAGATATACTAGTGATTGGATCTAACAGTTCATATAGTGACAATTTTACATTTGGTCTGTAATCAACTCACTACAACTAGAATATCCTTCAATTTTACAGCTCTTTGGATTTGACTATCCTAATTTGAAAAAATAACTATAAATAAAACAGACATTTTTATATAAATGAACAAGAAACTACATTTTTAAATCATATAGCCACAGGGGCGCCTGGGTGGCTCAGTCAGTTGAGCACCGACTTCGGCTCAGGTCATGATCTCGCAGTCCGTGAGTTCGAGCTCTGCATCGGGCTCTGTGCTGACAGCTCAGAGCCTGGAGCCTGCTTCAGAATCTGTGCCTCCCTCTCTCTGCCCCTCCCCCACTCATGCTCTGTCTCTCTCTCTCTCTGTCAAAAATAAACTTTAAAAAATAATAAAAATAAATCATATTGCCACATTAATTGTTTCAATATATTTTAATTACCATAAAGGATTCAAAACTGCACGGCAAGTGGTCCTGCTACACAGAACAGGTTCATACTGAATAGGTGGTAAATCAGGTCTCTCCTTCAGTGGTGTAAATAAGGCTGCTACGGGAACAACCATTCTTGTAGCTTCTAGTCGACTTGATGGCCAAACATTCCAGCTAAATCGGACTCCATCTCGTTCTTCATTTTGTTGGATGAATTCCAAATAGGTTGTCATTGTAGAGCCTGATTCTTATTTCTGTGACAAAATTTAAGATGTTTAAAAATCCTCGTAAGGAAATCTAAAATAAATGTTTTTCCCATGTTCAGCAATATTAATCCACGAGAAATCAAAATGAAATAAAGGTATTCATCTCAGAAAAAAATTAGCAAGCAACAATAACCTCACTTATAACAAAAAAAAATAAATCACCCTCCAGAATCCAATGCTCATTAAGCCCAGCAAGAGGTATTTTATCCTTATTTATTCATTCTTGAAAAAGCTAGAGCAAAAAATAATAATAATAATGAAATATGTGTCCTATTTATTTAAGTGTGTATAAGAAAGAAAAGTAAAAATGGGGGAAAATTTAGATCCCATGTTTTCCATATCAGCCTTGTAAATTATATTATTCTAATGAACAGATTACTGAAACCATTAAATTCTAAAGTTCATATGGTTTTATATGTAGAAAATGACAAGTTTCTACTAAACTTGCTAGACGTGAATGCTTAACAGTGCATAACAAAAAGATTTTTCTAAAACTAGGTACTTCTGTTTTAGATAGGTAATTTTTTCATTGTGCAAATATAGGGTATTTGTGGCACAATAAATAAAATGCTTAATAAGTGGTGTTCCCTATGATTTATATGCCATTTAACTTCTTTTGCAGAAAATTAAGCCAGAATATTTTTTTAAATGTTTATTTTTGACAGAAAGAGCACATGAGTGGAGGAGGTGCAGAGAGACAGGGGGACAGAGATCTGAATCGGGCTCCATGCTAACAGCAGAGAGCCCCATGTGGGGCTCGAACTCATGAACCATGAGATCATGACCTGAACCGATCAGACACCCAACCAACTTGAGCCACCCAGGTGCCCCTCACCCAGAATATTTTTAATATTCCAATTTAGGAGGGCATTTTTTTTTATTATTTCGGAAAGTGGGAGAGCATTTTAAACTCTAATTTGAGGTATACAATTTCAATATAATCATTTACATTTATTAGCAGGGGGAAGAGGATGCCACTCTGGTTTGGGCCCGGTATCAAGAGACATCTCCATCTTGTTACTCTCTTACTGCCTGTCTAGAATGCCAGCTTTCCTACCTAGGCAACAGTTCTATCTCACAATCTCAAACTTCGGCAGTGATCAGTGATGGAAGGAAATTGTAAAATACAAAGTTCTGAGAGGACAGAGAGTTTCAAGTATTAGGTGGCTGGCCAAAAGATTTGTAGGAGAGATGAAGGACATCAAGAACTGAAGAATTACGAAGGTAGGATGCCAAAAGAGCCAACATGGAAGGTGAAGTTGCAAAGAACAATAGGATGAGGAACTGATTCTAAAATGTAACTGAGGGAAGAAAAGGTATTTGAAAAAAACATACTGAATACAATAATTTTAATTTTAGAAAATTTTTCAAAGATTTGATAATAAAAGTTCCAAAAAGTGAAGCTCAACAAATATGACTACCTTAGCAGCTAAGAATTTTCTTTTCTTTGAAAGAAATAAGAATTAAACATACCTCAGTTTAAAAAAAAAGAAAAATTAACCACTATTTCCTATCAGAATCTCAGACACAACTAGAGAATTTTACACTAATCAAAAGCAGACAGAGTTTTCAAAGGCTGATAAGGATAAAGAGGAATCCTAAGGTAACTAAATTTGTTTAGAAAAGATTATCTTTAAACTAAATATAGAAGGCAGTTTGGAGAGACAGACTGTGAGTTTTCAAGAAAATGTGGGTGTTGAAAAATAATGATAAAACAAAGATCTGGGATAGTCAGAGGTGTGTTACATGCCAATCTCAGTTTTATTTGTTTATTTTTTAATTTTTCTCACATTCATTGATTTATTTTGAAAGAGACAACATGAGAGTACAAGCAGGGAGGGGGTAAGGGGGCACAGAGAGACAGAGAGAGAGGGAGAGAGAGAGAGAGAGAGAGAGAGAGAGAGAGAGAGAGAGAAAATCCTAAGCAGGCTCCAAGTTATCAGTGTGGAGCCCCACATGGGGCTCAATCTCACAAACCGTGAGATCATGACCTGAGCTGAAATCAAGAGCCGGGTGCTTAACCAACTCCACCACCCAGGAGCGCCCCCCCCCCCCCCCCCGCCCCAACCTCAGTTTTAAAGGAGAAACAGGAGCATCTGAGTGGCTCAGTCATTTAAACATCCAACTTGGGCATAGGTCATGATCTCATGGTTCCGGGAGTTCGAGCCCCATGCCCAACTCTGTGCTGACAGCTCAGAGCCTGGAGCCTGCTTCATAGTCTGCAGATTAGCAATAGCTTCTGTGTTACAGATGTGAATATAAATTCCGGGACTATGCAATCCTTCCCATAATTTCTACAGAATGTTAAGCAAATGAAGTTTTCTGTTTATTACCTAATTGCAATGTATAATCTATGTCATCTAAAATGCACCACCAAAAAGCATTAAACTACCAGACCAATCAGGGTTTTTTATCTGAACCACAAAAACTCAAAAAAATGTTTTGACTACTTTCTCAATTCTACAAAACTGGTACATAACTAGTAGTTAGCTATGTGGCATACATTTTCTCAATAATGTTGAAGTGAGCCTGTAACCTGGAAAATAATTGACAGTATTTACTAACAACGAAAAAATTTGAGTTTTCAAGCAAATATCAAAATTTTTGAAAACCTTGGGTCCACTACCATGAGCTTCACAGCTTGCTAATATGTAAAGATTTTTCTAAGATCAGTAATGTTATTATTGTGATTTTTCTATTATATAATGAACCATGTCCACATTTAGAAAATATACCTTACTCAGTGAAGCAAAATCTCCCAAATGATCAATTCATGATGTTACAAAATCATGCAAAGGTAAAGATCCATGCATGAGTAAAGACCCATTCAAAGTGCAGAACAGACCAATGAATTTTAATGCAATAGAGTGCAAAAAGTTCATTTCTAAGATTTCAAATTTCACACTGCTATTAACCCTTGATTTATGAATTAAAACCATCAAGTTGTAGTGCAGTATCTCTTTTTTTTTTTTAAAGTGGCTCTGCTCTGGGTGTGGAGCTTGAACTCCAAACCCCAGCGTGGGGCTCGAACTCATCCTCTTGTAGGGCTGGGATCAAGACCTGAGCTGAGATCAAGAGTCGGACCCTTAACCCACTGAGTCACCTAGGTGCCCCTGCAGTGTAGTATTAAAGAAGAATATGCAAAATTACCTGAAAAAGCTATTAAAATACCCCTTTTTCCAACTACATATCTATGTGAAGCCAGATTTCTTTCATACAATTCAAGTATAATAACATATCACAATAGACTGACCGCAAAAATAGATATGAAAATCCACCTGTCTTCTATTAAGGCAGGGGTGTGTTTTTCTTTTTTGTTTTTTTTTTCTTTTTGTTTTGATCCTCAGTAATGTTTAAGAGTCTAAAGTGGTCCTAAGGACCACCATCTTAGGACAATAGGGCTTACTTAATTCCATCAAGGAACCCAGTAGAGAAAGGCTCTATGAGACTTAGCATAAAGACATTTACACACAATAACCAGATTGTAACTACACATCCTGACTTTTTATTATGACACACTAAATACTACCTGTGATATTTTGTGCACAATTAACTTCCTTTTCCTCACTTTTTCCTTTCAATCTCTCTGCTCTAAGATCATATATGCTCACTATATAACATCTGTTTTATGTTGTACATTCTCTTTCCAGTATTATTTTTTAAAAAGTCCCACCTGTTTCTTCTGAACTGGTCCAATTACATGGCCATGCACAACACCTCCTTGACTTCCCTCACCTTTCCACAGTAGGTATTGTGCCATTTCAAAATCACTAATTCTAGATTTTCTAGGTAGTGTTTTTTCTGGTGTTAATTTCTAGATAGCTTTCTAATAGAACACCTGCCAGGCTGGGCCCCATATCCAACAATGGCATATCTGAAATAAATTATTTTTACAAACTAGCTTTTTATAAAATACCATTATTTGATCAGCACTCTCTCCCTTAAAATTATGTTAAAGCCAAATAAAAATGATTCAGACACTATATTAGGATGGAGATTTAATACAGTAGTCATATTTTTTTAAGTGGTACAAATACAAAAGACCATTCTAAAGAAATGTGTCATTTCCCAGCACAACTTATTGTGAGTGGGAGTTACTTTGGTTAATTAATTTCTCCTGGTATAACTAAAAGCAAAGAAGCAAAACACTTAATGTTTCTTTAACCTAGCATATCAAATACATGCCCACAGTATTTTTAAAAGCTTCACTTATTCAATAAATAATGGGAAATTTTCAATATTAGAGCACTTTTACAGACTCTAAATGAAAAATATCCTCAATTGCAAGTAAAATTTGAGTTTCTTCCAATCAGATGTATTTAACAATTAAGTGTGCGTCTCTACTTTTCAATTGTAAAAACCTCAATAAAGTGTTTTCAATTGCTTTCCATAGCTGTTGATCTTGGACAAAACCTTAACCTCTATGATCCTCAATTTCTCATGAAAAAGATAAGGGGCTTAGGCTAGAAACTACAAGGCCTCTTCTAACTCTAAAATTGTATGAGTCAAATAAAAATGGTCAGACTTCCAAAACGATGTTAATTAGGCTACTGAAAAGGAGAGAGAAGGAAGACTTAACATTTATATTTAAATCTAAAACTTTTTTTAACCAAGTTAATTTGGCTAGGTATATATGGCTTTGCAGGGTGGAGGTCGAAGAAATTCACGTGAATTCAACATACCCCAGAGGTTACATGTAGATTGACCATGCTTTTCCCTTCCCACCAAAACGGGAAGAAAACACTAGCACAACAGAAAAGACTGATCGGACCTGAAAACTGAACTCCATTTGTAATTGAGGCCTAAGGCGTTAGCTTTACCTGGCAATTAATTCTCCTTATCCCCTTTGACTCCCAAGGCCGAACTACCGGTGACGAAGTCACCTGGGTTCAAAGTCTAGGGCACTTCAGATCCAGCAAGGTAAGAACCAAGAAGCCCAAGGGTCCAGAACCGGTGATAGGCTGGAGTAAGGAAGGCAGATCGCCCGGGAGGCGGGAGTGGGCGCTGGGCGAGATGCTGAACTACCTTTTTTCACCCGACTTCTATCTTTCGCACCTTATCCAAGGGAGCTTGGTGAGGGGACCGGGCCCCCAGGCCCCGGAAAAACGAAGCAGAGCGGTTGGTGAGAGGGCGAAGGGGTCAAGATTCAAGGCTGCCCCCCAGAGCCCGCTCGCCACAGCAGGCGCGTCCAACCTGTTCCCGAGTATCATGAAGGCAGAGCGAGCACCATCCCGGAGACCCCGGCCCACCCGCCCGCCGGCCCACAGCCGCACAGCTGCCCCTCCCCCGCTTTCCGCTGAGAGCCCGCGTCCCCTCCAGGGAGCCGGGAGGAGGAGGCCCAGAAGTCAGTCCCTACCACCGTGCCCCCAGACAAGATCCGCGCCGGTTGCAACCTCCGCCCAGCAAAATCGGTCCTTTCCGACGAGCTGGAGCAGCCGTGGCACTCGATCAGGGCCGGCGCCGCCCCGCCCCCGGCCTCCACGCAGAACACGACTGGGCCAACATGGCTGGTGCCGCCTCTGCCACGTCAAGGGCTGGCGGGGCGGGGCGGCCGCGCCGGGGAACTTAAGGGGAGAGTGCGGGACCGGGCAGAACCGAGCGGGTATAGGGCGCGAGGGGATAGGAGGGAGGTGGAAGGGGCGGGGACGGAGCCGGGGCGGGGCTACCAGGGGAGGGAACTAATGGTGAGAGTGCGGGACCCGGGCGGAGCCGAGTGAAGGGTGGGGAAGGAGAAGAGACTGGAGGGAAGGGAGGCTACGGAGCCTGAGGGGCGGGGACAACCAAGACAAACCAGACTGGGAAACTCCAGAGGGCTAGGGACCCCAGCGAAACTGGAGCGCCTTAATCCTTTCCCAGGAACCGCGTCCGACCCCACTCCCTGAGGGCCGCAGGCCAGAGTGGCACCTTCTGTGGCCACTCAACGTCCAGTAGGAGGACATCCTCACCTGTAGGGCCCTGGTTGATTCCTAGGACTACAAAACCGCATCTCCCCAAAAAAATACAAAGTGAGAAGTTCGTTTGTTCACTTAGTGCAACAAATATTTACTGAACATCTACAATGTGCCAGGTACAGTAGCAATGCTAGTGATATTGATGTAGGCAAAACAGGCCAAAATCCGTGGCCTGTACATTGGATTTTTGTATTCCTAGACAGTCTACCTCTTGCCTCCTATACTACATCGGCCACCTCTCCTCCCCACTACTGCAATCTCTGGCTGATTCATCTTAATGCGTTTTCTGCTTCTCTTTCCCAAAGGAAGAGCTGAGCAAAATGGGAGAGACAGAAACGGGTTGGAAAGACATTACAGCTTGGCGATCTCAAGCACCTCATCCCTAAGTGAGGTTGCTCATGGAATTAATTCCAGACATGACTACACCTAAAACCTTGCCAGGCTTAGCCCTCGAAGCATTTTAAGGAGTTGGAAAAAAGATCAAATCCTTGTTCTTCATTATAGTTGAGAAATAAGATGTGCACCAAACATGTATTTTCGGCCTATAAAGTGTATGCTAAGGTTGTTTTGTAAGGTAGAAGAGGATGACTTTGTCTGTCAAATTTGAATAAAATTCTGAGGAGGAAATGGGAATCAAACAAAATTTAGGGGTGCCTGGGTGGCTCAGTCTGTTGAGCGTCCGAGTTCGGCTCAGGTCATGCTTTCCTGGTCTGTGAGTTGGAGCCCTGCCTAGGGCTCTGTGCTGACCGCTCAGAGCCTGGAGCCCGCTTTGGATTCTGTGTCTCCCTCTGTCTCTGCCCCTCCCCCACTCGTGCTCTGTCTCTCTCTCTCTCTCTCTCTCTGTCAAAAATAAACACTAAAAAATTAAAAAAAAAAACACAAAATTTAGCATAGGCCTGCAAATAAGGTGAGCTCAGGATGCTACCTCAATGAGGATTCTTGACTGAAAGCACAGCAAGTAAACAGCTGTGGACTATGGTATAAAAGTGGAATAAGGACATTCACAAAAAGAAACACGATCCAAGAACCAATAGACATAGAAGAGAGGATCCATGGGGATCTTGGAATTCAGTGAGGAATAAACCAAAATATAGTACCTTCGGTAATTTCATTCATTTCATTGTCCCCAGAAATGTGTCTTGCCACCATGCAGCTCAATGAAGACTAAAAAGTCATAATTCCCTTGTTCTTGGCTGAACAAAAGCCTCTGTTCCCTGTTACAATGAAACAGATGTTAGGATGGGTAATGAATTCATTTAGATCTGTCTTTATGTACTTTAAGATGAACTGGTTTGCATTTAACCATCAGATACAGCATCAAGATCTACTGGACCCAACTTTAGTTTTCTGGAATTTTCTTTTTTTTTGAGTTCTATATGTAAGAATCCATATTTAATGACTTTTTAATCTTTCTTAGAGATCTTCCAAAGAACACAGAAAATAATTATTTTAATTTATTTATTTGAGAGGGGAGTAAAGGGGGAGAGGCAGAGAGAGAGGGAGATAGAGTATCAATCCCAAGTAGGCTCCATGCTGTCAGCACAGAGCCCAACATGGGGCTCAAACCCACGAACCATGAGATCATTACCTGAGCCAAAAGCAAGAGTCAGACGCTTTTTAAAAAAAAAAAAATAGAATAAAACTTGCAATTGCTTTATGAGTCCATTGGACTCTTGTAAATCTAGGATACATTATGGGATCTTAGTGATCTTATTTTTCCTATATCTTGAAACATTCTCCTAATTCATCATGAAATGATTTACTCATCAATTATTCCAACTCTTCTTTTAAAAAGACTAAAATAATAAGACAACCAGAAAAATGATAGAATTACCCAAGACAATACAATAGTGGAGTAAGCTATCATTCTTGCATTTTCTCTTTGCAATGCCTAAAGTTCTGCAGCATTTTTCAAGACCTTTGTACATGTTTTTAGTTTTCAATAAATATAGTTGAGAATTCAGAATTTGGAAGATAAATGCCAAGAGACAGAGAACAGCAATCTAGATCCTGATAATGACTGTGAAATCTTAGACTGTTAATCTTTGGATTACCATCTCCTAGATGAACTTCTCAAACTCAAGGATCATCGTGTTAACATTTCTAAGGTCAAAAAAATGTTATTTTCATCCAGTTATTCATTCAAAAGGATAACTTGATTACACAATATTTTGCAACAAAAATCTGGACCATCTCATTTTGCTAAGAACACATATTACAGTATTTCTTTCATCTTTTATGATGTTTATGTGGATAAATTTACTTAATATGATTAAGTAGACAAATGCTAATGGCAGCTATGTATATACAAGATGATATCTAAGGAAATAGATAACCTAGAAATTAAAAATTCTTTAGGTTGATTACTTATAAAGCCAAAAATACAAAAGTCTTACAATTAGGTAGCAAAGATGGCTGTCCTTTCTTCAACAAAATTATGAGCCTTTAGAGGTCTCAAAAAATTCAAGTCCTGTGTTTTGATGATACAAATGCATGAAGAACCAGAAGTAACAATTAGCTAGGATGTAGTAGTGATGCATCTGAAATCTGCAATCACTGTTTACAAGATAGGTATGTTCCAGATTCATGTATCACAGGCAATAAGCTGGTAGTTGCATTCAGAGGACATTGCCCATTTTGGATACGTCTTCAAAACCAGGAAAATATGAAGTGGGTGATGGGCATTGAGGAGGACACTTGTTGGGATGAGCACTGGATGTTGTATGGAAACCAGTTTGACAATAAATTAAAAAATAAACATTTAAAAAAACTTAAAAAAAGGAAAATATGGAATGAAAATTGGTATTTGCTATGCTTAGATATGTATTTAAATTTTCAATAAAGTTGTTTTCCATTATCCCTTTACTCTTTTTATAACAGCTTTACTGAATATCCCTTTACTCTAATTTGTATAAATTCATGGAATGATAGAAAGATATAAAAATTAAAAAGAGTCAATTAGACCCAGCTTGTAAATGGTAAAGACTATTTTTCTTGGTATACTGAAAGTTAAGAGGTTTTGGGTTGAGGAAGAAGAGAGAGAAAAAGAGAGAGAGAGGAAAATTTCTTGAGCTCCTTAGAAAGGAGAGTCAGACTAGGAATTGGAGAAAGGGGAGACTCTCCTAAAACAACCTTCTCTGGCTTTCTGACTAAACTATAGACATTCCTGGACCAAGGCATTTGAGATTAATCTGTGAATCTGAAGGATATTTGTTAAACATTTACCAACATGCAACTGATTGCAAATGTTTGCTCTCATTACAGCACTTTGTCAGATCCTGACACAAAATGATTGTTCCTTAAAAATTCATGAATAAGCATGATAACCTAAACAATTATAAATTATTATCATCATCACTTTAATGTTTTGAGATTGACTGTGAAAATATAAAATCTGACATAAGCCCCCCAAAAAATTCCTTTTTATTTTCATTATTTAAAAACATTTTTTTTAATTCCAGTAGTAGTTAACATACAGTGTCATATTAGTTTTAGGTGCACAATATAATGATACAACAATTCTATACATCAGTCAGTGCTCATCACAATAAGTACTCAATCCTCATCACCTATATTACCCATCCCCCCACCTACCACCTCTCTGTTAATCATAAATTTATTCTGTATAGTTAAGAGTCTGTCTTTTGGTTTGTTTCTTTTCTTCTTTGTTCATTTGTTTTGTTTCTCAAAATCATATGAGTGAAATATGAGTGAAATCATATAAATGAAATATGAATGAAATGAGTGAAATCATATGGTATTTGTCTTTCTCTGGCTTATTTCACTTACCATTATGTAGTCTCTAGATCCATCTATTTTGTTGCAAATGGAAATATTTTTTTTTTTATGGCTGAGTCATACACACACACACACACACACACACACACACACTTATATATACACTTCTTTATTCATTCATCTATCAATGGACATTTAGGTCATTGCAAATAATACTGCAATAAACAAAAGTCTTTGTTAAAAGCCAATACTCTAAGATCATTACTTCCTCAAACTGGCATTTTTCAAAATGCCAGAGAATATTACAAAGAGACAGGGAGGGGTGGCTGGGTGGCTCAGTCAATTGAGTATCTGACTCTCAATTTCAGCTTAGGTCATGATACCAGGGTCTTGGGATCAAGCCCCACATGCGGCTCTGAGATGAGCATGGAGCCTACATGGGATTCTCTCTCTCTCTCTTTGCCCCCTCCCCCTCCCTCACCCCCAAATGCTCCCCCATGTGTGCTCTTTATCTTTCTCTAAAATTAAAAAATAAAAATAAAAATAAATAGAGAGAGAGGTTCTATAGCCAAATAAAGTTGGGAAACACCAGTTAAATTATGAAAAACTTGGTCTTTTGACTTGTCAGGGATTTTAATATGCTAACATTTATTGTGAACCTTTAAGAGAAGGATTTAAATACATTTCCCAAAGATATTTGATCTTGGAACTTTTTTTCCAGGGACTATCTGGGATCAAGTATTCTAAACACCCTATGACTTTGTTTTCAGTCATTAATTACCTTAAATACTAGTTAATGTGTAACAACCAGTATTTTCCTTCTTCTGACCCCACAGATGTTTCTAAACTGAAGATTCTAGCCAGAACTTCAAAGATAGTCAAGTGAAGTATATCGTAAATTTCTTGAAATTTTACATGGTTACCACCAGATGGCGCTTTCACCTGTACTTTTCTTTTTGGTTTAATCCATTTCCTAGTACAAATGAAGCACTTTGCGTTTTTTTTTTAACATGGATTCTCTTCCATTTGTTCAGATGGTGACATTACATGGCACTGGCCAACTCTTTTTGTAGTACTCACTAGAAAAACAATAATCAGATTGTTCTAACTTTGAATTTTCAGCATCAATAGGGTGTCCAGTCCATATATAGGATATTATGGGTCTGGTGCTCTAGTATGCACACACAATTACTACAATCACATTAGATATAGTAATACTAAATAAGGCTAATTAATAAATTACACAGGAGAGTTACGGAATTCTAAATTCAAACAGACCTTAATGATCATTTGGTCTAATCCCTGTACATGACAATGAATGTAAAGATAAGAGAGGTTAAATTGCACATCCAAGGTCAAGGTGCTGAGGCTCATTTAAAACCTACAACACTGTTTTCATTTTATGGCTGTCTTTTCACCTTGAAAGGCTGACAAGACTTGCCTTTAAACTTTCCAGCTCTTGTTCAAACAGCAAGTGCTTCTCTTCCACAGAATGACCTACCAGCATTATACTCCAACATCACTTCATTCTGCCACTTTGACCAACTCCAGAATGATTACTAAGAGTTTTATTTAATCAAGCAAAACAAAGGAAATACTTTCATCTACTTTTTTTTTTTTACATTTATTTATTTTTCAGAAACAGAGTGAGACAAAGCATGAGTGGGGGAGGGGCAGAGAGAGAAGGAGACAGAATCTGAAGCAGGCTCCAGGCTCTGAGCAAGCAGTCAGCACAAAGCCTGATGTGGGGCTCGAACCCACGAACTGAGATCATGTCCCGAGCCGAAGTCAGACGCTCAACTAACTGAGCCACCCAGGCGTGCTCTACTTTTTTTTTTTAATATAATTTATTGTCAAATTGGTTTCTATACAACATCCAGTGCTCATTCCAACAAGTCCCCTCCTCAATGTCCATCACCCACTTTCCCCTCTCCCCCACCTGGCATCAACCCTCAGTTTGTTCTCTGTATTCAAGAGTCTCTTGTGGTTTGCCTCCCTCCCTCTCTGTAACTTTTTTTCTCCCTTCCCTTCCCCCATGATCTTCTGTTAAGTTTCTCAAGATCCACATATGAATGAAAACATATGGTATCTGTCTTTCTCTGACTGACTTATTTCACTTAGCACAATACCCTCTAGTTCCACCCACATTGCTGCAAATGGCCAGATTTCATTCTTTCCCATTGCCAAGTAGTATTCTATCGTATATATAAATCACATCTTCTTTATTACTTTTATCTACTCTTACACCATTTACAGTGACACAAAGAAACAAATAATGGATATCTTTTTAAATACACAGGGTTTTTATTTTATTTTATTTTATTTTATTTTTAATGTCTTATTTATCTTTGAGAGAGAGAACGTCAGCAGAGGAGGGGCAGAGAGAAAGGGAGACGGAGAATCCTAAGCAGGCTCTGCACTGACAGCAGAGAGCCTGATGCAGGGCTTAAACTCACAAACTGTGAGATCATGACCTGAACCGAAGTCAGATGCTCAACCACTGAGCCACTCAGGTGCCCCTATTTTATTTTATTTTGTTTTATTTTGTTTTTTGTTTTGTTTTATTTTATTCTATTTTTTTTAAGAAGACTCCATGCTCAACACAGAGCTCAAACTCACAGCCCTGAGATCAAGAGTCACATGCTCTACCAACTGAACCAGCCAGGTGCCCCTTCTTTTTACCTAATATTTATATTTTGATTTGTAAAGAACATAAAAATTATTAAAACTCATGTAGCAAAAAAGGGAACTTCTACTTCAAAAGGAAGAGGCTGGGTTTGTATTTTTACTTAAAAATATTTTTTTAATGTTTATTTTTGAGAGAGAGAGACACAGAGCGTGAGCAGGGGAGGGGCAGAGAGAGAGAGAGAGAGAGAAAGAGACAGAATCTGAAACAGGCTCCAGGCTCTGAGCTATCAGCACAGAGCCTGATGTGGGGCTTGAACCCATTAACCGTGAGATCATGACCTGAGCCAAAGTTGGATACTTAACCGACTGAGCCATCCAGGCACCCCTGTATTTTTACTTTAAAAGAGGAGTAAAGTTTTGGTTTTGTTTCAGGTTCTATAATTAAACTAGTCCTTGACTTGATTTTCTGACATCAAGTTAGCTTTGTAGTCTTCTTTGTGGATCTGTACCCCAAAGGTGAAGGACAGCAGTCTCAAAGAGAATGAGAGATGGAGACCTAGAGACAGAGAGATAAAGAGACTGTTCGTGTCCAGAGGATGTATATTAAGACACACTCCTTATATTTATCTTTTCATTGCCTCTCTCGGCTTATGCCTCTCTCTGCTCTGGTCATTAAGTCTCTATTTAGCTACTAACTTTTATTGAGCTGTATCTTGTGAAAAATAGGGATTTAGAGCAATGGCTCCTTAAGTCTGACCACGCAGAACAGAATCTCAACTGCATCCACTTCCTAGTTGGGTGACCTAGGCATGTCACATAACTTTTCCTGAGTTTCCAGAGTTTCCATAGTGTCTTCATCTGAAAGCGAAGATAAATACAGTAACCTGCCACTTAGGATAACAACATATTGTAAGGATTAAGTGAGATAATCTATAGAGAACATTTAGTCCAGAGAAAGAAAAGGAACTTTTTTTAATTTTTAAAAAATGTTTATGTATTTTTGAGAGAGACAGAGACAGACCATGAGTGGAGGAGAGGCAGAGAGAGCGGGAGACACAGAATCTGAAGCAGACTCCAGGCTCTGAGTTGTCAGCACCGTGCCCAATGCAGGGCTTGAACCCACAAACTAAGAGATCATGACCTGAGCCAAAGTCTGATGCTTAACCGACTGAGCCACCCAGGCGCCCAGAAAAGCAGCTTCTAAGAGCCTGAAACTGGCCTGGCTTTATCAACTGGGCCTAGTTGTTTTTAGGAGCTGTCCTGGCACCCACAGCAAGACCATATTGTTCTCCTGTTAAATATAAAACAATTCACAGCACACCAGCATCAGACAAGGTCACTTAGTGTCCCTGAAGGATCAAGACAAAAACAAGACAACTCTGTAAACGTGTCTGAACTCAGACAAATCAGGAAGATTGTCCAAACCACAAAATGACCAAATACCTCCCTAACTGGCTATTTTGAGTGACTGCTATTTCTTTACCAATTATAGCATTAGCTTCCCTTCTTCATCCTGCCTTCTATATAAGAAATTATTAAGATACCTAATCACAGAATTTGTCAAGTGCTCAGATGAGCTGGAGAGAGAATTGAGCTGCCAGATGTCAGAGTAGGCAATTAAAACAAAAATGAGCCAAAATGGAAATAACAGTGAAGCCTCTAATTACTTACTATGACTGTATAAGCGAAAGAGTCTGTCCCATTACCCCCTGGAACCAACTCTCCCACTGGTTGAGGGTCAGGTGGATCAATGCAAACCTGGAGATTATCTCACTATTGAGGGAGTCCCTAGCAAAAGCTTTCTGCAGATTTATGGAACCAGGGCCATTGTCTGGGGAGGGGGGAAGGGGAGAGGGTGACAGGAATGGAAACGTACTGCATAGTGACAGAGTGGGTAAGTTTCCTGATAAGGAGACCTCCAAATGGGAACACCTGGCTAGGAATTCAACTATGCACAACAGCAAGGCCAGCCAGGTGGGGCTGAGTCTTTGACTGCAACTCCCTTCAGAGACTGCAGTGCACTGGCTGTGCACCAAGCTGGTGCAGGAGGGCAGTTTTGCCCTGTGAAGCCTACCAGGTAAAGCCTTTTTAAATGCTTACGGTCAGACGCGAAAATTCACCCGTAGGTTTTTAAGCAGCAGTCAGACTCAAAACTATCCTCAATTCCTCCACCATCCCCAAATCACCAAGTCCCCAATCCTACGACAAATAAGTTAGTATTAGCATCCTTTTACTGAGACATACCCTAGTCACATAATCATGTGACTACAGGAGTGTTCCAGTAGTCTTTGGTTGGAGGGCATTGATAGCCCCCAGCACACAGCAAGAAGGTGCCCCGTGCATAACTATAAACAGCTACATTTCTCACAACCCTGTCCAGGTCCATTCACTCCCTACTTTCTATGCATCAGCCATACTGACCTCCTTCCAATTTTTCCAACATGACCTACTTCTTCTAGTAATAAGGTATTGAAAAAACTCCTCTACCTGCTGAGATTGAATATACAAATGGACAACGGCCAGACCACATATATATATAAAAATAGAGGACTCTGACCTACAATCTGCAGCAAGCATCCCAGGAAACCAACCTATTATTCTATGGTAACCCGCCAGGGAAAGCAGCCTAGAAGTCAGACTTGTAGGATGTCATATGGCTATCTCTAGCAACAATCCAGGAAGCCAAACAAAAACCTCATAATAATTGTCCCAGAACTTGATTAAAAGTTGACAGCTTTTCTAATATTTTCCCCTGATTCCAATTTAGGATCAACCAACCAAAGAAAGCCAAATATGCACCGCAAACCAATTTCATAGGATGTCCCTCTTCTAAGTAGAATAGGGGTTCAGAGCATGCCACCCCCAAATATGCCACTTTGGCACTTAAAGGCACTTTTTAAAAAAGCATATGCAAGAAGGACCTTCTGACCTTCCTTTTCCTTTTTCTTCCTGAAAGCAGGAAATAAAACTCTCATGTGAAAGGTAACCTTCCTATACCAGCAGGACTATCACCAGAGACAGAGGGACTTGAACCCGAGATAAACGTGTACAAACAAACCTTGTTAAACTAAACTCATCTTCCTACTTTCCCGCAATTAACTGTGCCAGCCCAGACCCCTTTGTCTTGTTACATTTTTCAAAATGTACTGCTCTTTGTGCAACCTACTATATAAGCTTTCAGTCCTGACTCGTTTAGGTCTTGATTTTTCTTGTGAAGCACCCCACGTACATGTAAGAAATACTGAACAAAATGTGAATGCTTTTCTCCTGTTAATCACTCCAATGTCAGTTTAATTATTAGGCCCAGCAACTCTTATAAATTTTTAATTTACTTTCCTCTTTCCTGAATGAACTCATTCCTATGTATTTAAATTTTTACGGGCCCCTTGGGGGCTCAGTCGGTTAAACGTCTGACTTTTGATTTCCGCTCAGATCATAATCTCACGATTTGTGAGGTCGAGCCCTGCATCAGGCTTCGTGCTGACAGTGTGGAGCCTGCTTGGGATTCTCTCTCCCTCTCTCTCTGCCCATGCCCTGCTCACTATCTCCTTCTCTCTCTCTCTCTCTCTCTCAAAATAAATAAATAAATAAATAAATAAATAAATAAATAATTCAAAAATAAAACAAAAATTTAGAACTATTTCAATTCATTCACGTACTTAATTACTCACCTCTTCTTTGGAAAATAATTATTTCCCAGGACAACCTTTGTTCCATTCTGCTATTCTCCTCCTCCACGCGTGGTTCCAGTGAGGTTCCATACAGTGAGTCCAGTGTTAAGCATTGTTCCACTGGTAGTTAGTTTTCTAGGTAATCTCCTGTTCTTTTCTCCAAAAAATGAGTGGAAATTTCTAACAAGTTAGTTTCAAAAAAAAAAAAAATTTGTGAGAAAATCCAGAAATGAAGTCATTACTTACTGTTTCTAATTTTTTTCTTGATTATTACCAAAACACTTAGGGACAGAAGTCTCCACATTTTCCTCTAAGTTTGTCTCTTACAAAATCAGTAAAAAAAAAATTGTTGTTGTTTTGAAATGCTAAGCACCATAAATGTAGTTACCATCTGTCACCACACAAAGTTACTACAAAATCAGTAACATTTTTTTTTAAACTTTTTTTTTTTTAATGTTTATTTATTATTGAGAGACAGAGAGAGAGACGGAGCATGAGCATGGCAGGGGCAGAGACAGGAGGAGACACAGAATCCAAAGCAGCCTCCAGGCTCTGAACTGTCAGCACAGAGCTGGACGTGGGGCTCGAACTCACAAACTGTGAGATCATGACCTGAGCCTAAGTCGGACGCCCAACCGACTGAGCCATCCAGGCGCCCCTAAAATCAGTAACATTTTTAACCAAATAACATTCTAGTTTGACTTCAGCCAAGCAATGTGTTTCCAAGTCTCCCAATTATTTAGTTACCATTCAGAAGTACAAATTCTTCAGCACTTAACCTAAGGAGTGTGTCTTGACTTTATCTTCAAACGAAAAAGCTGTGTTCTGGTTTTAAAACCAGTTGCCTTGAGCACCTGGGTGGCTCCATTAGTCGAGTGTCCGACTCTTGATTTTGGCTCAGGTCACAATCTCATGGTTTGTGAGATCAAGCCCCTGCGTCAGGCTCTGAACTGACAGCACAGAATCTGCTTGGGATTTTCTCTCTCTCTCTCTCTCCCCCTCCCATGCATGTGCAAGCACTCTTTCTCTCAACATAAATAAACATTAAAAAAAAGAAGAAATCAATTGCTTGCAAGCTAACAGCAGTCTTTTTAAAAAAAAACTTAAAAATAAACATAAATCTTAGAAAATAAAAGTCAATTGTATTCACTCAGAGCTTGTTTAGAAAGAATGAAATATAATACTTTCATTGTTTCTTGGAATTTGTTACCCAGCACAAGTTACTTAATCCATTTCTGACTTGTTTCCTCACCTATAAAATGGAGATATAACAGCACCTACCTCACAAGATTGGCTCTAAGATTAATCATGGTAACTTTTGAGTATTGGCATTAGCTTTATCCTTTCACTATTTTTATTTAAGCAAAGGGATCTTTCTAGAAAAAAAAAGAAAGTGATGGCTACTCAAGGACTAACATTCATTTCAGACAAATATAAAGTGATCTTTCAAGTAACCAAGCACAAGAAATTTCTCTGGAAAATTAATTTTTCATTCATTTGGTATCAGATAAATCTGGGTTGGAAATGGCTCTTTCTCTTTGGGAGAAAGTCACAGTTGTAGTATTTAATCCCTCTTTACATTGATTTCCTCCCCTACAAAACCTGGATAATATCACTTACTTCAAAAGATTGCTGTAAAAATTACATGAGTAAATATAGTTGACGTGACTACCAGAAGTTTAAGAATCTAGAGCTGAGAAAGAAGGAAAGAAGGAAAGAAAGAAAGAAAGAAAGAAAGAAAGAAAGAAAGAAAGAAAGAAAGAAAGAAAGAAAAAAGTTTCTTGAAGACAATTAAAAAAAAAAAAAAAGAAAGAATCTGGGGGCGCCTGGCTGGCTCAGCCGGTTGAGCATCGGACTTCAGGTCACGATCTTGGGGTTCCTGAGATCCAGCCGGGTCGGATTCTGTGTCTCCCTCTCTCTTTCTCTCTCTCTCTCTCTCAAAATAAATAAACGTTTTAAAAAATTAAAACAAAAAAGAATCTGGAGCTCAATAAATGGTAGTAACAGTAACATGCTCGTTAATTCAAAAAACGTTCAAGAATCCCTCATTACTGCAGATGCATAAAGGTTAATAATCCTCAGTCTTTACCCTTGCCTTATAAGAGAAAACAAAGGGAAACACGAAGAAATACTTCAGAACCGTCTTTGCAAGAAACGAAATTCACAGTCTTCGTTACAGTACCGAAACCTTAACCTTGGGACAATCCGCAGGCTTCCTCAAGAACAATTACGACCCCTAAGCCCTGCCTCCCTCAACTCCGCGCCTAAGGTGCCTACTTCTGCGCCTGCGCCGTGACCTAAATTTGGCGCATGCGCCGGATGGGACTGCTGGATTAAAAACCATGGCGTGGATACCAGCAGAGTCTGCAGTAGAAGAGTTGATGCCCCGGCTGTTGCCAGTGGAGCCCTGCGACTTGACAGAAAGTTTTGATCCCTCCGTACCCCCGAGCACGCCTCAGGAATACTTGAGGCGGGTCCAGTGAGTGATCTGACCCTTGAGGGTGGGCTGGTCGTCCTCTCTGCCCCCTAAATGTGATAAAGCGCTCTGCCCCCACCTCTGTGGCCGTCCCCAATCTCTCGCGAGGTAGGGTCGAATCAGGATCACTTGATTATATCTTTATATGGGCGAGTTTTACCTGTGTCAAGTTTGGTGCTCTTAAATTCCTTGCTTTCAGTCCAGTTAATTTCAGAAATATATTGTTTAGTACTTCAATTGCAATTCTGAACTTTGTTTTCTAATTTCGTTAAGAACTGTAGAAATGGATCGCTTGTTTTACTACACATGAACAAAGCACAGCCGTAATCACATTTCTTGGATTTATTACTTGTTTGTAGGATTGAAGCAGCTCAATGCCCAGATGTTGTGGTAGCTCAAATTGACCCAAAGAAGTTGAAAAGGAAGCAAAGTGTGAATGTTTCTGTAAGTTTTATTACCCAGCAGGGGATTCTTCCTCCCCGCCCCCGCCGGAATTGAAAGATCGATGCTATGGTATCCCACAGTATCTCTGATGATATATGTAAGATTTGACTACTCCCTGTGACTTTAGACATTAACTTGTACTTTTCCCCCAAAAGGACAGTTGGCATTTACTGCTTCCAGAGAGGTTTTCAGTAACCCTGGCATTCATGAAGACTTACTGATCATATTTTAAGGAGGTGATCCAATCCTAAAGGACTCTTTAGGTTACTTACACTACCCTTTATTTTTAGGGAACCTTTTCCCAGTTGTCTTCATAATTATTCTTGGACTGGTGTTTAATCTTATTTAGTATAGTTTGCATGTTTTGAATTTGACTGGGTTTTGTTTTTTAAGAATAGAAACTCAAGTTTCTTACATTTTTCTAACTACTTGAACACCTTGAACATTTTTTTTTCATTTATATTATCCAGCATATTTTTTAAAGTGTTTCTTTATTTATTTTGAGAGAGAGAGAGAGAGAGAGAGAGAGAGAGAGAGAGAGAAAGAAAGTAGGGGAGGGGCAGAGAGAGAGGAAGACAGAGAATCCCAAGCACGCCTGATACGGGGCTTGAACTCATGAACTGCTAGATCATGACCTGAGCTGAAATCAAGAGTCAGACGCTTGGGGTGCCTGGGTGGCGCAGTCGGTTAAGCGTCCGACTTCAGCCAGGTCACGATCTCGCGGTCCGTGAGTTCGAGCCCCGCGTCAGGCTCTGGGCTGATGGCTCGGAGCCTGGAGCCTGTTTCCGATTCTGTGTCTCCCTCTCTCTCTGCCCCTCCCCCGTTCATGCTCTGTCTCTCTCTGTCCCAAAAAAAAAAAAAAAAAAAAGAGTCAGACGCTTAACTGACTGAGCCATCCAGGCACCACATATCCAGCATATTTTTTTATTAAGCAACTAGGTTGTGCCACTCACTGGGAATACAACAGAGAATAAGACAGAAAAATCCCTATCCTAGCAGAGTTTACATTCTCCTGAGGAAGACAGAGAGCAAACAAGCAGACTAAATAATTATATATCGTGACTATTGCTATGAAGAAAATTAAATGTATAATGACCAATAAGTAACAAGATAAAGTAGTCAGAGAAGATCTCTTTGGGGACTTACTATTTAACCTAAGGTCAAAGGAGAGTATTGTTTTTAAATTGTGATAAGTCCTTTTCCTTTTATGTTCTAAGTAATTTCTTTATCTGATGTTTATAATCAGGAAATTTTAACTGAGATACTATAATGTTTCATATCATTCCTATTTATAAGTTTTTAGTTGATGGAAGGGAATGTCTTATATACTTAGCTTTTAAAAAGTGAGACCAATAAGTAACAAGATAAAGTAGTCACAGAAGATCTTTTTTGGGAACTTACTATTTAACCTAAGGTCAAAGGAAAGCAGCAGTTTGTAAATTGTGATAAGTCCTTTTCCTTTTACTAAGTAATTTCTTTATCTGATGTTTATAATCAGGAAATTTTAACTTAGATACTGTAATGTTTCATATTATTCCTATTTATAAGTTTTTAGTTGATGGAAGAGAAGGTGTTATATACTTAGCTTTTAAAAAGTGGCTGTACTGTTTTATTTCAAGGCAGTATGTGATTAATTTTGAACTGTTGTGCTGTCTTAGGAAGCTGAAGTAGCCCTTGTAAAGTCAAGTGTCTTAAATTATTTGAGAACATTCTACCCATACCAAAATCCTTTATTTGTAATGTATCTGTTTCAAAAGTTTTGTTATTTTTGTTAATTTTTTTTTAATGTTTATTTATTTTGAGAGAGAGACAGAGGGAGAGCAGGGGAAGGGCAGAGAGAGAGAGGGAGACACAAAATCAGAATCAGGCTCCAGGCTCTGAGCTATCAGCACAGAGCTTGATATGGGGCTTGAACCCACAAACCGTAAGATCATGACCTAAGCTAAAGTCAGACGCTTAACCAACTGAGCCACCCAGGTGCCCCAAACAGTTTTGTTATTATAGAAAGATAGGACTAGATTATATCTTCAGGACTCATATAATATTTCTTAGTTTAAAAACTTCAACTATGAACCATTCCAGATTGCTCTTATTGAAGTGACTATGCAAGGATCATTTCCTAATGTTTAATGTGTGTTTGTTTGAGAGAGAGAGAGAGAGAGAGCGAGCACGTGCGCTCAAGTCGGGGAGGGGCAGAAAGAAAGGGAGACACAGAATCCAAACCAGGCTCCAGGCTCAAACTCAGGAACCATGAGATCATAGCCTGAACCACCCAGGCTCCCCGTTTACTAATGTTTAAATTTGAACATAAATAGTAAAGTGAAAGGCCTATGTTTTGCATGTGCAAAGTGTAGTATTTTTCTTATATGGTCTTCATCATCTACTTTATTACTCTTCATCTTGATTCTGCTTTTACTTTACAGAGGCATGAGATTCTATTTATACCACTGACATTTACTGTAATATTTATGAATTGATCTCTAGCTTTCAGGATGCCAGCCTGCTCCTGAAGGATATTCTCCCACACTTCAGTGGCAACAACAACAAGTGGCACAGTTTTCATCTGTTCGACAGGTAAGTGTACTTTATTTAAACCAAATTAAACCTCTTTCCCCTCCCTCCCTTCCTCCATCAAGATTTATTTCTGTTCTTAGACTATAGTTGTAAAAATCAGATTCATTATTCTGAAGGATGAAGTTAAAATATTTATTAATCAATTACCAAATAATAATTATTAGAGATAATACAGTTTGAAACATGTTTTCCAAATTTCAGGATTGTTAGAATGCTGCACAGTTGATTTCTTTTCAGTTATCCATTCACTGGAGATCACTTGTCTAACTTTTCTTCCTTCAGAGTGTGATCAGACATAGAAGTCACTGGAAATCACAACAGTTGGACAGTAATGTGACCATGGTATGTAAGTTTCTTTAAGTTGTACAATGTGTACCTATTTGAGACAGTTCCTATTTATTCCCAGTCTTTAAAGATTCACTTACTTAACCTATATTATTTTTGTTCCTTTTCACTGACCATTAATAGAAACAATTCCATTATATTGGTGGTCTTAAAAATATAGAATCAGTAATACAAGTTGTTATTTTATGACAGTTTTAATCCATAGCATCTTGAGAGGCTTTGGATAGGTATTGTTAGGCCTCTGCAAATTTTAAGAGTTCTTCTAGACATTGCTTTTTTAGAAAATAAATATATTTTTTAAAGAAAGAAAATAGGGGCGCCTGGGTGGCTCGGTCGGTTAAGTGTCTGACTTCAGCTCAGGCCATGATCTTGCGGTCCGTGAGTTCGAGCCCTGCGTCGGGCTCTGTGCCGACTGCTCAGAGCCTGGAGCCTGTTTCAGATTCTGTGTCTCCCTCTTTCTCTGCCCCTCCCCTGTTCATGCTCTGTCTCTCTCTGTCTCAAAAATAAATAAACATTAAAAAAAAATTTTTAAGAAAGAAAATAAATATATTTTCAGTATTTACAAAAAGATTCAATGAGGTAATGGTGCCATACCACAGACGTTTTGCTAAAGCCCGTCATGCATACTAGAAAGTAGTATTTTCTGTGCTTTATCAACTTAGATATAATTTTAAACTCTTCAGGAAATATGTTCTCTCTGGACTACTGAATAAAAAGGGGAGTTGGGGAAGAGATGGATACATTGTTCCAGGACAATACTTTTAATGTTTTAGGGAGTCTCATGTTCTTCCTGAGAATCAAATGCAAGTATTTATCTTCAAAGGAGAAAATTGTGTGCCCCAGCACACAGTTTTGTTCACAGTTTCAGGTAGCTGGTAGATTCCAGGTTTTAGAAGCTTCCTATAGGCAGTGCTTCCTAATGTCTCTTACATGGTGACACATTGGGATAAACGGAGCAGGCTGCTTGCATAGCCTTGGACTACCAGCTGAAAGCTGAGAGATTCACTATATAGACTCTACTTTCTTCTCCATACCAATTGAAAGCTCTGCTCTAGGAAAAGTGTGAAATGAACTAACGTTACTTGCCCACAGTCATTTAACTCATAAAAGGGATAGCTGAAATTCAAATTGAAGTTTGTTTGGCTATAAAGCCTTTTGCTGTGTTGTGAGGCCTCCTGGTAAAAAGGGGGTAGGGGAGGAAGGGTAGATGAGTAGATTTTTTTTTTCTTGCTCAGCATCAGGACTTTAGGGTACATGCTTACTAATTTAAAAAGAAGCTGCATCAGTAACATTATGACAACATAATTTTGTCAAAAATGTAAATGACCTAACATAATTGATTGAATAAATTCTGGTCCATCAAAACAGTGGAATATTAATAGCAATAACATGTTCATCATGGCAAAAGTAATCGTTACGTAAATAATGAAATTAAAAATGTCTAAAGCATTCTGACATTTAAAGCAACTATGTAAATATAAACATTTATTGATCTATTCAGTCATTTATTATAAAGTACCTGCTGTAGTTAATAATCCGGGAATTATTCAGTGTTACCTGAAGCAGAAATAGTCTCTGACCTAATGGAGTAATGGAAAGGGCAAATACATTGTTTTAGTACAATAGACCTTTTCGGGGTCTCATATCTGTCCTGAGAATCTAATGAAAGCTATTTATCCTCAGGGGGAAAAACCGTACCTATGCAAAGTAATGTGCAAGTTGATATGTACAAATAAAAATTGTTTCTTAATGTGGTTACATTGAGCTGAATGCCTCTCCCCACTGGTCCTACATTTGATGGTGTAGTATAAACCTATTCTTTCTTTGACTGAACTGCCCTTCCAGGTATGTGAAGTACATCATCCTGTCTCTTTCCCTGGTATAAACATCCTTTGTTCTTATAAACATTCTTAGTGTGTGTTTTTTCCATACCAGTTTCCATCTTTATCACCCTTTTCTGAGCCTACTCTTGTTTGTTAGTGTCCATTAAAGTGTGATCCAAACTAGACATGTCCCACATAATGTGTAACACTTGGGCACTGTATTAGTTTGCTAGAGCTGCCATAACAAAACACTACAGATTGGGTGTTTTAACAAACAGTAATTTATTTTCTCACAGCTCTATAGACTGTGAAGTCTCAGATCAAGGTGTTAGTAGGTTTGACTCCTCTTGAGGCCTCTCTGGCTTGCAGATGGCCGTCTTCTCACTGTGTCCTCACATGGTCTTTCCTATGTGCACAAGCATCTCTAGTGCCTCTTGGTATGTCTGAATTTCCTCTTATAAGGACACTAGTCAGATCGGATGAAAGCCCACCCTAAAAACCTGATTTTAATATAATCCATTATAAAGGTCCTGTCTCCAGATACAGTCACAGTCTAAGATACTGGAAGTTAGGGCTTCAACGTATGAATTTTGGTGAGACAAAATTCAGCCCATAACAGGTACCATATCTTTGTGTTGAAGTCGTGGGAATACAGAGGACCTCACTTCTTTTTTTACTATTCAATAAAAGAAAAATACATAGAAATAAGTAAATTCCTTTTTTTTTTTTTTTTCTTTTTCTTTTAGCCAAAGTCTGAAGATGAAGAAGGCTGGAAAAAATTTTGTCTGGGTGAAAGGTTATGTGCTGAAGGGGCTGTGGGACCAGCTACAAGTGAAGGTCCTGGAATCGATTATGTACAAGTAGGTGATATGTGGATAAACAAAACAAAAGTGTTCTAATTTTGGTGTGTAATTTAACATAAAGACTTCACAAACTACAGCCTAGGCCGAATCTAGTCTGCAGCCCGTTTTTGTGCAGCCAATGAGCTACGACTGTTTTTTATAATACTAAGCGACTGAGACCGTGTGTGGCCTGCAAAGCCTAAAATACTTAGTGTTTGCCTCTTTACAGAAAATGTTTGCCAACCTATGACTTAATTAAGTGGCTCTTTAACTTAAAAATGTGCAGCCCAGTTTTTGAAACAGTGTACTGTGACCTTTCTAAGGTGGGCTTCTTATCTCTTAGGTTTTAGCTATGTGATACTTTTGAGTTAGATAAGATTCAGGGTTTTTATTTTTTCTTTTTAATGTTTATTTTTATTTTTGAGAGAGAAGCACATACATGTGCACATGCGTGCAAGCAACGGAGAGGCAAAGAGAGGAGACAGAGGATCTAAAGTGGGCTCTGTGCTTTCAGTGCAAGGCCCAATGTGGGGCTGAAACTCAGAACTGTGAGATCATGACCTGAATGGAAGTCGGATGCTTGAGCCGCTCAGGTGCCCCCAGGGCTTTTTTTTAGCCTGGGTTATGAGTTTTGAGTAGTCAGGGAAACAAAGGAAAACATGACACAGATGCTTAAAAATGCTTAGTAGATTTCAGGGGCACCTGAGAGGCTTGACTGGTTAAGCATCCAACTCTTGACTCTTGGCTCAGGTCATGATCTCACGGTTCCTAAGTTTGAGTCCTGCGTCAGGCTCTGCCCTGACAGTGGGAAGACTGCTTGGGATTCTCTCTCTCCCCCTTTCTCTCTGTTCTTCCCCCACTTGCATGCGTGCACTCTTTTTTTCTCTCTCAAAATAAATAAATAAACCTAAAAAAAATACTTAGTAGATTTCATATTCTGGAGATGAAGTGTTAACAACACTTCACAAAACAACAAAAACTAATTGGTCCAAAAAATGTAAAATCTCCAAAAATCATGAAAAGATCAAGAACCCAATTAAAACAGAAAAGGCAAAGGATATAAGTAGCTCACAGAAAGAAAAATATGAATTTCTCTTACATGAGAAGATGCCCGCATTCACTTGTAATAGAAATATAAGTCCACTGAGCTGCTATTTTCCAGCTAACGTTAACAAAGGAAATTTGATATTCTGTGTCAACAAGGGTTGGGAAAATAGGCACTCTTACACATGGTGGTAGGGGTATAAGTAAATTCAGATCTATAAGCTAGCTATCTTGACACTGTTTCTTACACAATCTGTTGTTCTTCTGGATAATATCCATAATGTATGTTACATTTCAAAATGTATTTTAATTTGACAATTAAAACTTATTAACATTTATTGTATTTATTTTACTTATATATACAAGTAAAATACACCATGTGAAAGAACCATTTAAGGACGCAGAGTTAATGCATATCCTCTTAACTTTCTCAGAAATCAGTGTTGTTGTCATAATGAAGGATCCCAGCATTAAACTTCAGCGTACTTTTTTAACTGAATCAGATTAGGTTTGAAAAAAAATCACTCTAAGTCAAGTACCTTTAATTCCTAAAATGTTAGCTTTAGCTGAAGATTTTGAAAAAGTGTATACAACATGTTATTGTCATAGTATCAATTTTTTCATATTATCATTTTAAGAAATTTCATACTTTAACATTTTAATTACTAAAATCATTATCTTTAAATTTATGTAGTCAAATTGAAAAACATTTTTCAATACCTCCTTTATAATACCATTTAGTAAATGTCAGTCTCATTTTTCTTTCAGATTGGTTTTCCTCCCTTGCTTAGTATTGTTAGCAGAATGAATCAGGTAAAATCCATAATAAGTATGTATTTATTCTTTTATTTCCAATGTGTATGAAAGTATTATGAATACATTTATTGAACACTTACAATATATAAGATCCTGTCCTAAACTCTTTAACAGTTCTTATTTAATCACCAATATAACCCTTTATGGGGAGTTATTATTAATATCCAACTTTTATGGATTAGGAAACAGAATTGGAGTTTTTCAGCAAAATTTAATGGCAACACTGGGATTCAGTCCCAGTTTGACCTAATTCCATAGCTCATGCTAAATCATTTTGCTAAACTATTCAATTGTGTACATTTCAGTTATAAGTCTTAGATTTTGGGATTTGAAATAAAATGAAGGTGAAATTGCTATGAAATACACAGGGGCACTTGGGTGGCTCAGTTGATTAAGCCTCTGACTTCGGCTCATGTCATGACCTAGCAGTTAGTGAGTTCGAGCCCAACATTGGGCTCTGTGCTGACAGCTTAGAGCCTGGAGTCTGCCTCGGATTCTGTCTCCTTCTCTCTGCCCCTCCCCTGCTTATGGTCTGTCTCTCTCTACCTCTCAAAATTAAGCATTAAAAAAAAAAAAAATTAAAAAGAAAAAGAATGAAATAATTTCTTAGACAAAAGGGGAGAAAAATGGACTTTGGTTCTTCAGTCTTTTAGGATGAGGAATTCTATTACCTACTTAAAGAGCAAGTAAAAATTTTGATTGTTTTGCCTTCACATAGCACTGGGTGCCCTTGGAAGATAAATTTTTTTAAGGGTCATATGCTGTTGTAAATCATATACTGGCTAACAGTTTCACTTACTTGATCATTTGCATTAAATGCTGTAGTAGTCATTCTCAGTGTCCAACTATCCTTGAATAAGCAAGAGAATATTTTCAACAGTTTAATAAATTCTGTCTATATAGCTTTAAAACAGATCTTTCTCCACAGTAACTTTTTTTTTATATTTTTACTTTGACTTAATGAAAATAACTTGAAGGTATTTATGCAAAGATTTTTTTTTAAGAGCACATGGAATTTTTCGGGTATTTATAAACTAAATTAGTAGTTACAAACTAAATCCTAGGATTTAAACCAAGATATTGATACTTGAAAGTATATAAGAATATTTGTCTAAAAGGTCTTCTCACTTAGTGAGCCACCTAACCAATTACTAAATACAGTCATAATTTTCTCTGGAAGTCTAAAGAATGGGACCATTTTAAATATCAGAGTTGTTTTCTAACTAAACTTAATGAAACCCATGTTGAACTTGTCTTTGTTTTATTACTAATTCATTTCTTCCACTTCCCCTTTCTCCTTTTTTTAGGCAACAGTAACTAGTGTCTTGGAATATCTGAGTAATTGGTTTGGAGAAAGAGACTTTACTCCAGAATTGGTAGCATTGCTTCTTTTTATTTTAATAATGCAGACAAAATTATACATACTTATTTCATATATGAGATATGACTAACATGTTTATGTATAGATGTATGTATCATACCTGTGTATAATTATGTGTATGATGTAAACTATGTTTGTTTGCACTGAAATTAGGAATTTATGCTAGCATGCAAATCAACATGCTACTTCTTTTGTTGAAAAAGACTTGCCTTAGAAAAAGTCAACTAAAGAGTTGATTTATATCCTGAGAGAAGCAACATATCTCATGGCAGTGTAGTAACAAACAGTTACAAACTGGCATCCAGTCTGGAGATCCCATTTTGACTGGCTTAACAAAGTTAGAAATACATTTTCTCAAATGGCTTTGAAATCCAATCCACAAAAGAATATTAAATGCCAACAATAATACCAAGCACTATGTGCCAGGCATTACTCTAAGAACTTTGAATATAGTGACTCCTTGAGTCCTCCAGTAACCTATGAGCTGTTATTTGCATTTTACAGATAAGGAAACTGGGGCACATAAGGATTCAGTAACTTGCTTAAGATCACACATCTCATAACTGGCAGAACAGAGATTCACACCCCACCAGTCTGGCTATACTCTTAACAACTACGCTTCAATGGTCTCTCTACTTTATAGTTTTATATTCACAGATCATTTTTCACCTTCAAAACCGGGGTCAGTTTGATGGGCATTATATAAATGAATTATCTACATTAGTCCCCTAGTAAGAAATTTTATTGTCCTTTGAAGCTAGATTTGATTTTTAGAAACATGTATTTTTTATAGTTAAAAGATATTTGTAAAAGAGTGTACCTGAGGCTCCAAAGCTCCCTGTCAAAGCATAAGATATAATCTTTGCCCTCCAGAAGTTTAGAATCTGTCTGGGAGAAACAGATAAACCAACATTATATAGTGTACAAATTTCTAAGCTTGCCATTCAGCCAAGTGGCTTAGATAAGGCTCTTACATAAGTATGATGGTGATATCCTTTATCACTAGATTTTCATTTTTCGTTTTTGTATTTTATTCTTTTAAGTCTCTGCTATGTTACATGTACTTCTTAAGGGGAAAACAATGTTTAAAATCACTGCTTCTAAAAAATAAAAAATAAAAATAAATCACTGTTGGGGCACCTGGGTGGCTCAGTTGGTTAAGCGTCCGACTTTGGCTCAGGTCATGATCTCATGGTTTATGAGTTTGAGCCCCAAATTGGGCTCTGTGCTGACAGCTCAGAGCCTGGAGCCTGCTTCCAATTCTGTGTCTCCCACTCTTTCTACTCCTCCCCAACTCGGGCTTTGTCCTTCTCTCTCAAAAATAAATAAAAGCATTAAAAAAAGTTTTTAATTAAAAATAAACAAAAATTAAAAAAATAAATCACTGTTTCTGATTCAGTGCTCAAACATGTCTTTTACATAGTATAATTAACGTATTATTCTGGAATTTTTAGCTCACATTACATATATATATTTCCGTATGATAATATAATTCACATAATTTCCATTGTCTTAATGCCTTATAGTTTACTTTGATTCTCTCATTAATGATCATTTGAGTTCTTCCTTATATTTTACAATCATGACTAAATTATAAACATTTATATTAATTTCACTTTGTCAATTTCTTAGGATATTGCTAGAATATAATTATTGGGTCAAGGTTTTATAAGCATTTGTAACACTCTCCCAGATTGCTTTCCAAAAGGAATGAACTAGTTAAGAATGCCATCAGCAAAGGATTCTTATTTCTTTTCCCTGCAACTCTATTTTTCTGGAACCATATGCAATTGCTATTTCTGTAGTTTAAAAACATTTGATTATCAGTAATTCAGTATGGTTCAATCTAACATTTTATAATTTCTGTTTTCAAATTGAGTGAATTTATAGTAGTATTTCATATTAAAGACAATTTATATTTCTTTCAGTGTCAGTGAAACAATATTTTTCCCATGCATTAGTATATTAGCTATACCTTCAATAGAAAACTTTGTTCATATTCGTGTTACTTGTTCATTGGCATCTGTGTATTGAACTCTAAATTCTGTATCAGTTCTTTCTGTCTGATAGTGACCTTTTAGCAGTATTACATGACCTGTTTTCCTTCTCTTCCTTTAATCTTTATTTTTTTAACTCTGTGTTGTAAGATTTTTTTTGATTTTTTTTTTTTTTTTAACTTCTAAAGATTACTCACTGAAGAGGGTGGTAAGTTTGGCTTTTCCTATTAATTAGTGAAAGCATATTACCAAAAAGTAACTGTATTTGCCAGAGGAACCATCGAAGTGTTTCTGAACCAATGACAACTGCTTTACTAAATTGTAACCTAGTTAATCCTTTGAGTCTAACTTTGAGTAACTGTATCTTAAATCAACAGTGTTCAATTTCTGTATCCAAGTAACCATACCATCAGAACACTCCTATTGAGAATATCAGTGTTTAAAGTAAAAACCTAGATCATGAAGTTTGCTTATCATATACTAACAAAAGGAAAATGGAACTCTTTTTGAAAATTTCTGTACTTGGGATTACTTTAATATTTTTTTGAGAAATACAGCCTCATTTTTCATCCAAATATGAAAGTATTAAGGAAAATTTTTTGCTATTTTGTGGTGGGTTTTATGTTTTAGTATTGCCACAGTGTGCTCACTGTTTGCTGACCTTTGAAAAAAGGAACCTCTCACTATAAATCTTAGACAATCAGCGGTTTAAGCACCATTTGAATACCTGAATGCCAGCTATATATAGTAAATGTGGTGCTGAACATGTGAGTCAAGTTTAAATGTACAATAGCTTTTTTGATATAGAAGAGAATTCCACTTACTATTTATTTAAAAAAACCTAGATGTGAATCTTTTGTTTAGGAAAAAGTTTTATTGATTTTGGGGTTGCTTGAGGAGCTAATTTACTTTTGTTGCATAAATTGCTATGTAACCGTTGTTCTAATATTCTTTAGGTTTCTCCAAAGTGATGTATTGCTCAGATTAAACTCTGTCATATACACTGCTGGTAGAAATATAATTGGATACATCTTTTATGGAGTAAAATTTAGTGGTTATATCTCAGAAACCTTTATGAACATACATATGCTTTGATACCACCATTTTATTTCTAGGAATTTAGCCCAAGAAATCAATGAGAAATGCTCTAAAACTTATTTTAAGGATATTTATCACACTATTTTTTATATAACAGCAACAAATTAAGCCTCTTAAGTGCTCAATAATAGGAAATTGGCTAAGTAAGTTTTGGTGCATCCAGAATGGAACATTCATTTCACAAATATTTTAATTAAGCTCCTGTTGTGTTCCAACTCAAGACTGAGTCCTGGGGGTATAATATCTATCATTATAACCTCACAGAGTTTGGGGGAAAGAAAGAATAAACCAGCTATGATAGGAAAGTATGATAAGTACTTGGTTAAAGAGTATTTATATAAGTGCTATGTTGAGATTAATAACATTCCCTCGTTAATCCCATTTAACAATATTGGGAGATATTTATTATGTATTGCAAGTAAATGAGATGGTTACAAAATGTTATTACCCCACTATTAATGTTACAATAATGATAGAACTTTATCTTTTAAAAGTTGTATGTGTAAATAGGAAAAAGATGAACATTTTTAAAGTTTTAGCGAAAATTTTATCTGGATGGTGGGATTGCAGGTTTTTTTGTGCTTTTTGTATTCTTCAGTTTTTCTGCATTAAGTATATATTCCTTTTGTAATTGAAAAGAAAAAAAACTATTTTATTTATTTTTTTTGGTCAGAAAAACCCATTTTAAAAGAGGATGGGGATAGATTTCATTTGCCATGGTACTTAATAGAAGTATAGAAGTATCAAAACATTATTTCATCTAGAGTATAGTTCCTTTGTATAGACACAGGGGACAAAGTTAGAAAATTATAAAATTATTCATGTATCTGTCTATGGACGGAAGAGGAAAAAATGTATCTTAATTTTTGCAGGGACTTACACACTTCTTAATGTAGTTTTCTGGTCATGAATTAGGACTTCATTTATAGTAAGAATCTCTGAAATGAACTCTTTGGGGCTAAGGGTATTTTGAAGTGTCTGATGTTCTGTGTTTATAGTAAGAGGATACAAAAGAGATCAGCTGGCTGTCTAGATGATCCTTTGTTGTCTGTATCCAAACATAATACAGTTAAATGTTAAATAAAGTTATCCATAGCAAATAACCAGACACAACATTGGACATTTTTTAAGTTAAACTTATAGTGTAGTATTTGCTACTTACTACCTTTTAAAATCCTGTTTAGGGAAGGTGGCTTTATGCTTTATTGGCTTGTCTTGAAAAACCTTTATTACCTGAGGCTCATTCACTGATTCGGCAGCTTGCAAGAAGGTGCTCTGAAGTAAGACTCCTAGTGGTAAGTTACAACTTACTATTTCAAATTGAAAGCACTCTTCAATTTATATGGTGATAAAAAGGATCCCATTGAAATAGGAAAATGTGGAATATTTTATTAGTCGAGATTAGATTTAGGTACATAATAAAAATAGGCCTAAAATAACAGGTTAAACAAAATGGAACTGTTTTTTTCTTAGATAAAAGAAGTCTGGGGGTGCCTGGCTGGCTTAGTCTGAAGAGCATGTGACTTGATCTCAGGGTCATCATTCAAGCCCCACATTGAATGTAGAGATGACTTAAATCAAGTTTAAAAGAAATAAATATTAAGGGGTTCCTGGGTAGCTCAGTTAATTGTCTACCTCCTAGGCTTGATCTCATGGTCATGAGTTCAAGCCCCAAATTGGGCTCTGTGTGGAGCCTACTTAAAGAAAAAGAAAAATTTAAATAAGTAAAGTCTACAAGTGGATAGATCAGATCTAAGATGGCAGTAACCCAGGCCTTTCAGTTCTGCTTCGTGGCTTCCATCTTCAAGCTCACCTCATGATCCAGGACAGCTGCTGGAGCTTCAGCCACTATATTATTTGCTTTTAGGAAGCTAGAAAGAAGAGAAGGTATCCTCTAATAAAGTTTCCCAGAGGTTCCACAAGCACATCTGGCTATATAGCTCATTTAGCCAAAATTTAGTCACATGGCCATAAGGAACTGTGGAAAATGTTTACTTTTAGCTGGTGGCAGTGTCCTTAGCTAAAACTGAGCTTCATTTGCTAAATAGTAAGGGGACACAAGCTGGAATGGTCAGCTAACAGTCTCTGACAAAATGATTATTTTGAATTTCTCCAGTCAGATGCTTAACTAACTCATGCCTGCAGCATTATAAATAAATTTTATGCTGGATTAAGCCCATTTGTGATTTTTTCTTTCATCCCTTCTTTCCCTTCCACAAAATGTATACTTGTTGTCCACTGGCTACTCTAAAATATTTTTATTAAACATCCATGCTACGGCCCAAACTAACTTATATGGCCTGTACTCCAAGCCAAATGTACTTGCTACTAATAATCAGTAAATATTTCCCATGTTTTGTTCCTAGACTTTATTTCCTCTACAGAAGTGCCTTTTCAGGCTTCTAGTTCTGCATCTAAATACCATTTACTTTTTACAATCTGGCTCATATTCTACTACTTTTTTTTTTTTTTTTAAGTTTTTATTGATTTATTTTGAGAAAGAGAGAGTGCAAGCCGGGGAGGTGCAGAGAGAAAGGGAGAATCCCAAGCAGGCTCTGCACTAATAGTGCAGGGCTAAAACTCATAAACCTTGAGATCATGACCTGAGCCGAAGTCATACGCTTAACCAGCTGAGCTACCCAGGCCGCCTCATATTCCACTACTTTCTATGATACTTTCCCTGATCCTAACAATTAAGAAGAATCTTTGTATCCTCTATTTTCCCAGTATACTTTGTATCTTTTTTATGGGCACTTAGCATATTTTTCCTTTCATTAAAGTTAATATGGATATTTCATCTTCTGTGCTATTAGCAAGTAGTAGGTTTTATTTAGCTTTGTTCCATATAGCACTTGACACATAGAGTTGAGTATACTAACACCATAGAAGTTTGTCCTGAGTTTGAATTAACATGGGATATGTCTGTTACAACATTACTCAATAGGTTATTGTGACTATATCTTGAAATGTATAAAAATAAGTATCAGGGGCGCCTGGCTGGCTCAGTTGGCAGGCCATGTGACCCTTGATTGTGGGGTCGTTAGTTCAAGCCCCTACGTTGGGTGTGGAGATTACTTTAACAAAATAAAATCTTGGGGTGCCTGGATGGCTCAGTCAGTTAAGTGTCTGACTCTTGATTTCTGCTCATGTCATGATCTCACCATGATTTGTGGATCGAACCCCACATGGGGCTCTGCACTGTCAACACAGGGCCTACTTGGGATTCTCTCCCTCTCTCTCCACGTTTTTTCCTGCTCGTGCACACACAAGCTCTCCAAAATAAACTTTAAAAAAGTAATTTTAAAAAAATCTTAAAATGAAGAATGAATGAATAAATCAATAAAGTTTATACTCTGTAAGACCACTTTATAAAACATACAGTTCAGCAACTACCTTCATTACAATTGAGAACCCTTACCTGAACTGGTTTCTGGTATGTCTGTTATTTTTTTTTACATTTATTTATTTATTTTTGAGAGACTGAGACAGAACACAAGTGGGGGAGGGGCAGAGAGAGGGGGACACAGAATCTGAAGCAGGCTCCAGGCTCTGAGCTGTCAGTACAGAGCCCGACATGGGGCTTGAACTCACAAACCGTGAGATCACAACCTGAGCCAAAGTCGGATGTTCAACCAACAGAGCCACCTAGATGCCCCTCTGGTATGTCTTAATTTAGAAGGGGTGCCTGGGTGGCTCAGTGGTTAAGCGTCCGACTTCGGCTCAGGTCATGATCTCACAGTTCATGGGTTCGAGCCCTGCGTCAGGCTCTGTGCTGACAGCTCAGAGCCTGGAGCCTGCTTCAGATTCTATGTCTCCCTCTCTCTCTGTCCCTCCCCGTCTCACACTCTGTTTCTCTCTCTCTCTCTCTGTCTCAAAAATAAATAAACATTAAAAAAAAATTTTTAGAAGCCAGGATTTCACTCCTCAGTTGTAAGCTCTTTAACACATTTTTTTTTTTAATTTTTTTTAATGTTTATTTATTTTTGAGACAGAGATAGACAGAGCATGAACGGGGGAGGGTCAGAGAGAGAGAGAGAGGGAGACTCAGAATTGGAAGCAGGCTCCAGGCTCTGAGCTGTCAGCACAGAGCCCGACGCGGGGCTCGAACTCACGGACTGTGAGATCATGACCTGAGCCGAAGTCAGACGCTTAACCAACTGAGCCACCCAGGCGCCCCAACACATTTTTATATAATTTTTTTTTTTCACTACTGTCTAGTTAGGATATGGGCTCCTTTTTTTTTTTTTTGCTCCTCTACTTGGAACAAGAGAAGATCTCTCTCCCAAGTTATTCTCCTTTGAGCCTTCAACTGTTTCTTTTCCCTGTTGAGGATCTTTCTTCAAAAGATCATGTTAGATGTTCCTCAAGGGTTATTAATTCTATAGTTTTCTCCTTTTTCTTTGAGGTTTTCTGTTGCCGTGTGATTATTACTATTATCTAATAAATTTTTCATGTTTTACATCTTAAAAGCAAATTTGCTTCAGAAATATTAGGGAGAACTCTCTGCATTTTTCTGTTTTTTTCCCTTTAGGACAGCAAAGATGATGAGCGGGTTCCTGCTTTGAATTTATTAATCTGCCTGGTTAGCAGGTAAGTAACCCTTGGCTCCTTGCTTTATAATAGTGTTATTAATGGAGACTATTGTTTTCATTTTCTTTTTTTTTTTTTAATTTTCTTTTTTTTTTTAACATTTATTTTTGAGACAGAGAGAGACAGAGCATGAACGGGGGAGGGGCAGAGAGAGGGAGACACAGAATCTGAAACAGGCTCCAGGCTCTGAGCTGTCAGCACAGAGCCCGACGCGGGGCTCGAACTCACAGACCGCAAGATCATGACCTGAGCCGAAGTCAGCCGCTTAACTGACTGAGCCACCCAGGCGCCCCTAATTGTTTTCATTTTCAAGCAGAGGAAATTAAGGTGTAAAGAAACAGTATTATATGTATCGCAATTCCCTATTTTTTTTAAATTTTTTTTTAATGTTTATTTATTTTTGAGAGAGAGACGGAGTGTGAGTGGGGAAGGGGCAGAGAGAGGGAGACAGAGAATCCAAAGCAGGCTCCAGGCTCTGAGCTGTCAGCACAGAGCCTGACGTGGGGCTTAAACTCACAAACCATGAGATCATGACTTGAGCTGAAATCAGACGCTCAGCTGCCTGAGCCACCCAGGTGCCCCACAATTCCCTATATTTCTAGTTTTGCTCTGTAAGTAATGCTTCAGTGAAGATCCTATTATTTCCTGAGGGCAAACTCCTAGAAGTAAGTTGAAAGGCATGCCATGTAGTTTTATTTATTTATGCATGTACTTTTTTTAAAAGTTTATTTATTTATTTATTTTGAGGTGGGGGGGCAGAGGGGAGAAAGAGAAACCTAAGCAGGCTCTGCACTGTCAGCATGGAGCCCAGTGTGGGTCTTGAACTCAACCCGTGAGATCATGGCCTGAGCAGAAATCAAGAGTCAGATGCTTAACTGACTGAGCCACCCAGGCATGTAGTTTTAAAACAGATATTTATTAATAGTTTCCCTTCCAGAAACTCATACCTTTCTGTATTCCCAGAAAGTGTCAGTGAGACCGCCCATTTCCTATTCAACACTGGGCATTTTCAACTAATATAAATATTTCCATTTTCATAATAAAAAGATGTAAATTATTTTTATTTACTTGTGTTTAATTACCAGTGAAGGTAAAAAATATTTCATTCTACTGCAATTTTGTTTCATTTGATTATTTATCTTGTTTTATAATTACATAAAATACTTACATTATTCCAAAGTTAAAATTTTAATTCAAGATACATTTGAAATATTTTAGAATTCACCTTTATCGTCTTTAGCCTTTCTCCCCCTTAGTTTTCCATTTTATTATAAATTTTTGGTTTATCGTTCATTGTTTCTTTTTAAAAGTATAAGCAAGTATATATAAATATATCTGCATTTGTACACAAATGTAGCATACTAAACATACTGTTCTGTACCTTGCATTTTTTTTTCACTTATTAAATCCTAGAAACTACACTATAGCAGTGTAGGTATTTTCCTCATTCCTTCTTTACAGAAGCCTCATAGTCTTCCACTGTGTTGATGTACTGTTATTTATTCAACCAGTGCCCTTATTGATGGATATTTGGGTTATTTGTGGTGTTTTGCTATTACAAATAGTGCTATTAACATTTTTTAAACATACGTTAAATTCTTTTTATTAGGTATTTTGACCAACGTGATTTAGCTGATGAACCATCTTGATGTAGTTGATCTCTCAGGAATGGAAGATACTGGTGATGAAGGCAGCCTGAGTCTGAGGATATACAGTGACAACTCAAGTATCTTCGGCACTATTTGAAGGGTCTTCATCTTAACCTGTGCATCTCAACTTGATATTCAGAAGATAAATTGCATTGCTTTGAATATCCAAAGTATCTTTGGAAAATCCCAGTGAGTTTTTGATGAATAGTTTAAACAGTTTTCTGTAATCACATGCTTATAAAACAAATTGAGTGCCATTTATTGGTGAAGCATCCTGTACAGAAACTGTATGGTGAAATTGTACAGAGGTGCTGTTTCATTGTGTTTTTACATATATACACATGAACTTTTCTTGTAAATGTGTTTTTTGGGGCACCTGGATGGCTCAGTCAGTTGAGCCCAACTCTTGGTTTTGGCTCAGGTCGTGACCTCACAGTTAGTGTGATCAAGCCCCACATTGGGCTATGCACTGACATTATAGAGCCTGCTTGGGATTCTCTTTCTTCCTCTCTCTGCCACTCCTCTCTATTTCTCTCTCAAAATAAATAAACATTAAAAAAAAATCTTGTTTGACTCTTGACAAAAGATAATGGATAAATGTCCTTACTATTAGAATTAAGATAATTTTGATTGGGGTGCCTGGGTGGCTCAGTCGGTTAAGTGCCCAACTTCGGCTCAGGTCCTGATCTCACAGTTCATGGGTTAGAGTCCCTCATCAGGCTCTGTGCTATTAGCACAGAGCCCGGAGTCTGCTTCAGATTCTGTGTCTCCCTCTCTCTCTGCCCCTCCCCTGCTCACGCTCTGTCTCACTCTCTTTTTAACTTAACTTTTTAACATCATTTTCAATAATACTTTTTCTTAACGCATCATTTTGTCTGTCAAATCTCTTATTCAATCACTTATACTTTATGTATATTTTATCTATTTCTTTGTTGGTTAAGAATATTTTCTACTTAACAGATTCAAGTAGCAATGGCTTTTCAGTAGGGGATTATTTTTCTCACACAAGAAGTCTAGAGGAGCTAGAGGAGATGGCTACTAGCATTGGTTCCATGATTGATCCCACAATACCAATGTCTCTGAGAATCTTTTGGCCTTTCCATTGTGGTAACAAGATGGCCACTGCAGTTCAAGGCAATGTGTCTGTACTCAGGACCAAAAAAGGGTGAAGGAGTCAGAGCCTTTCACATCTGATTCTTTTGTCATGAAGGCAAAACCTTCTCCAGAAATTCACAGCAGATTTGTGTTCATCTGTTGGCCACAGTGTATAACAGGATCACCTGTAGCTTGGAGAAGGGTGGGGAAGCAAAATTGTAAGCCTTTCCAGTCTTTCTAGTAAAAGGTAGAAAAGGAAAAGGGGGGGGGGCAGGGGAGTGAAAGGAAGAGGGGATTGGAAATACCTGTGGACCAAGCTACCAGTAGTTTTGCCACTAGTTACACATTGACTAGAAATTTTATATTTGAATCTTGTTACATCTTAGCTGATTTTTAAATTATAGCCTAATAATCCAAATTGTGTTTTACCATAATTTAAACACTCTCATTGTTGGGTATCTAATCTGTTTTCAGTGTTAATCCCATATAGAAAATGCTGCCATGAATATCTTCATGTATAAAACTTTTTCCTTTCTTTGACCAGAAGTTCCCAAGAGTAGGGTTGCCAGTAATGAGTTTATCAGTTAATACTGCATTTGAAAACTGAACTGAGGTTTAAAAATTAGGGATTTACTTTTGCTTCTCATAATAATTATGGTGTAACAAGTTCAGGGTTGGTATAGCAGCTCTACAATATCTTAAATGCCCTGGACTACGTCCAGATTTCTCTTTCATCAATTTTAATAGCTTTCATCTTTTTAGTCATGATATGGTTGCTTTATCTCTTGCCTCATATCTAGATTCCAGAAAGAATGGCACCACTCCCTCTTGTCTATATCAGGGAGCAAAACATTACAAGAAACCCTCAATTTATGTATTATTTGCCAGCAATCTATAAAATTTTCTAATTATAAAGAAAGCTGGAAAGTATAATTTTTTAGCTGATAACACTGTCAGGCCTGCCAAAAATGGGAGTTCTGTTAGAAAAGAGAGTGAATATTGGGTAGGGAGCCAGCACTGTGTACATTAAAGAGTTTAGATTTCCAACCTATACCCCAGTTACCAGTGTATAGCCTCACATTTTTTGCTGATTTGATGCTTAGGGGGTGAGGGGCTGGGGGTTGATTTAATAAAGTTGAAATATCAATTATTCTTTTAATTTACATTTCTTCTATAACTAGTGGCTGAGCATCTTGTTACACATGCTGCTCACAGAAGAACAGAATTCCTATGGACTAGATTAAAAAAGGCAATTTTGTATGTGCAGAAGACAAGTGGTATAAATTAAGTAGTTACACCTCTATTTTCCAGCAAGCCACAGAATCTCTAATAGTGAACTGAGAACTCATGTTTATAAGGACTCATCTGGCATAGGATATTTTTCAGGAGTGTAGAGACAAATGAAAGTTAAAGACATTTTAAACCACTCATGTCCTAAGAATAAAGAAGACTACCAATATAGCTTTAGTGTTTATCAAGCCTTTCACAATTAAAAGTACCTTTGATTTTAATGAGAAATTGAGGAGAAAAATTTCCCCAACTCTTAGGTAGAAAGCCTTAAAGTTCAGGGGCGCTTGGGTGGCTCTGTTGGTTAAGTGAGTTCAAGCCCCGCATTGGGCTCTGTGCTGACAGCTCAGAGCCAGGAGCCTGCTTTGGATTCTGTCTCCCTCTCTTTCTCTGCCCTTCCCTTGCTCATGCTCTCTCAAAAATGAATAAACGTTAAAAAAATTTTTTTTAAAAGAAAGTCTTAAGCTTATTGAAAAATTACACATTTTACATGTGAATTATTTATTTATTTTTTAAAATTTTTAACATTTATTTATTTTTGAGAGAGACAGCATGAGCAGGGGAGGGGCACAGAGAGGCAGACACAGAATCTGAAGCAGCTCCAGGCTCTGAGCTGTCAGCACAGAGCCTGACGCAGGGCTCAAACCCACAAGCCATGAGACTGTGAGCTGAGCTGAAGTTGGACACTTAACCAACTGAGCCACTCAGGCGCCCAAAATATAAAATTTAGAGGTATTTTGAAAATTACAGCTACCAAATGGTAGTTTAATCATGTCTATGATGGGAGCAGTGACAAAGTAAATTAGATTGCACCTATAATTTTCTTCCACATAAAAGATTACTTCTTTTGTTCAGGAGGATATTATATGTTTATTAAATTGTGATATTTTAATTAAAACTATATTCATTTCTATTTTTAAAAATAAGATTATTTCATCTGTGTCTTTTAAATTTTTTTTTTTTTTAACGTTTATTTTGAGATAGAGACAGAGCATAAACGGGGGAGGGTCACAGAGAGAGGGAGACACAGAATCTGAAACAGGCTCCAGGCTCTGAGCTGTCAGCACAGAGCCCGACGCGGGGCTCGAACCCACGGACCGTGAGATCATGACCTGAGCCAAAGTCGGACACTTAACCGACCGAGCCACCCAGGCTCCCCTCATCTGTGTCTTTTAGCAGAATAAGCAGTTAGAGGCCGAATTAGATTAAAAGTGGTTTAGGTTATCAGTTCTAGCATCTGGGGACAAAGATAAAAAAATGTTTTAGAGGGGTGCCTGGGTGGCTTAGTCTGTTAAGCCTCCAACTTTGGCACAGATCATGATCTCACAGTTTGTGAGTTCGAGCTCCACGTCAGGCTCTGGGCTGACATCTCAAGAGCCTGAAGCCTGCTTCGGATTCTGTGTCTCCCTCTCTCTCTGCCCCTCCCCCACCTGCTCTCGCTCTCTCTCTCTCTCTCTCTCTCTCAAAAATAAACATTAAAAAAAAAGAAAAATGCTTTAGAAATTGAGACAGGTCAAGTTGACCTGTGTTCATGCCAAGATTATATTTTGCCTATATATGTTACCAAATTCCCATCAAATTTGTAAAAAAAATGTTTCCCAAATGACGCTAGAATATTGATTTATGTGAGCTATTAGGGTTTCTGAAAAAAAAAATGCTACTATGATCAAGTACTAGGTAAAATAAAATTAAGCTGATTATTGAGGTTTTCAGAACCTGTAAAATGTCATTAATGTGCATTAAAGATCTACAAAAGAGGATGGATTTCCAAAATATATTTGATCACAATACTCATTTTTCAAAGAGCATTTTGAAAAGCTTTTGTAGGTTCTGTCCAGTTTCTTAAAATTTGATGACCCCCAAAATTGTGCCAATTCCAGTTTCTGCGATCAGTCTAAGGGCCTGAGTGAACTCCCATCCTATAGCTATATTCTAGTAGAGCTTTGACACAGTTCACCAGGCAACGTTGGCTCTAGGATTTTGTTTCCTTTTGTCACTGCATATTGGGTCCTGCTGTGGACTGGATACTTATGTCCCCCCAAAATCCATATATTAAAATCATAACCTTCAAAGTGATATTAGGAGGCAGGGTCTTTGGGAAGTGATTATTAGATTATGAGAACTCTGTCCTCATTATGTGATTAGTGCCCTTATAAAAAAGACCCCAGAGAGTTAGCTAGTGCCCTTCTGCCAAATAAGGACACAAGCAAAAACATCTGTGAACCAGGAAGCAGGTACTCACCAGACACTGAATCTCCTTGTCCCTTAATCTTGGCCTTCCCAGCCTCCAGAAATGTGGGAAATAAATTTCTGTTTCTTATAAGCCTATAGTATTCTGTTATAGCAGCCCAAATGGACTAAAGTTCTGATGACATCTCCAGTTACAAGGTTTGATTGCTAGACACAAGGAATCAAGCTGTGTCATTATGGTTAGAAGAAGCCACTGACTAAACACTTTATGCTGTCCTCATAGTTTGTCATTCATATGGTACACTTTTCTACTTTCTGCTCTTTAAAACAGGTATGCTACTCAGTAAGGGCCCTTGATGACTCTAATTAAGATGAAGTCGTACAAAAGGATACTGAAATCTAAGCCACTTTCTAATTGCAAAAGGCTTATAAACCAAAACATTCTGTGTGATATTTTTATTCTTTATTTCCATATGTACACACAATAGGCACTGTGCTATTTACACAGATTATCTCAATGTTTACACCAATCTTATGATTTTATCCCTTTTAGCAGGTTTCTAACCTGGAGCCCATGAACTTGAAAAGGAAAAAAATTACATCTCTATTTTTACTATCCTCCTTTTACTTAGCATTTCCTTCAGTTACAAATATAGGAAACAAACCATAGTATCATTCATCAATACCTGTGACTTTGTTAGTTAGCATCAGAAGTCCTAGATGTTTTCATATCAAAGTGTAGTTGCAGATGTTTCAGAATATTCACAGTAGTTCAGAATACAGTAGTTATAAAACCTGCCTTTAGATCATGTCTGACTGCAGATTTCCTGTCTATAGCTTCTGGTGCCAACTAACTATAGGCCTGGAAGCCAACACCAAACATTGTAGTTGTGTGTTCTCACTCTGGTTTCACAAATATCTGCATTACTTTCTGGTATTACCTAGGTATGACTGATCTATAAATGGAAGGAACTGAGCCACAAGACTACTTCAGTTTAAAGAACACCCCACAGGTTCTTAGGCAAGCTAACAACAGCTGTCATTCTGATGTCTTCACATAAAAATTAATTTTAATTTGTCTCTCTCTCTCTCTCTCTCTATATATATATATATTTCTAAGTTTGTTTGTTTGTTTATTCTCTTTGGTAATCTCTACACCCAACATGGGGCTCAAACTCACAATCAAGAGTCACATGTTCTTCTAAGCCAGCCAGGCACCCCTTGCCTCTATTTTAAATATATTGCCTTGTTTAACATAAAGCACATATATCGCATTTTTTTTTAATATTTACTTACTTTTGAGAGAGAGAGAGAGAGACAAAGCGCAAGCAGGGGAGGGGCAGAGAAAGAGGAAGACACAGAATCTGAAGCAGGCTCCATGCTCTGAGCTGTCAGCACAGAGGCCGACGCGGGGCTCGAACTCAAACTGTGAGATCATGACCTGAGCCGAAGTTGAGCACTTAACCAACTGAGCCACCCAGGCACCCCTACATCACATTTTAAATACTTTGAAGTGCACCTGGGTGGCTCAGGTGGTTAAGCACCCAAGTCTTGATTTCAGCTCAGGTTATGATCTCACAGTCATAAGACTGAGCCCCACACCAGGCTCCACACTGAGCATGGAGCCTGCTTAGGATTCTTTCTCTCTGCCCCTCCCCTGTTTGTGCTCTCTCTCAAAAAAAATAATTCTTTGATAACATTATATCAGTACAATTGTTTCCTTTGTAGCCTTATGTATTTTATTTGTGCATTAAAAACATTATGAGGAGTTCATAAACATCAACACACTGCCAAATAGGAGTCCCTGGCCCCCAAAAGGTTAAAAAACAAACAAACCCTATACTATGAGGAAATGAGTTTTCACCACTGTCCCATCCATCCCAAATATGGGTCCTGAGAGTTTTCCCCTTCAACATTCCTCCCAAGAACTCCTGCTACAGGGGCACCTGGATGGTTCAGTCGGTTAAGCATCCTACTCTTGATTTCAGCTCTGGTCATGATCTCAGTCTTAAGATTGAGGTCAGCCTCAGGTTCACAGTGAGTGTGGAGCCTGCTTAAGATTCTCTCCCTCTCCTTTTGCCCCCTCCTCCACTTGTGTTCTCTCTCAAAAGTTCTCACCCCGATGAAGACATTTGTCATGTTGTGAGCTGCTCAGGGGAGAGACCTACATGACAAGAAACTGAGAGGTGTCTCTGCCTAACACAAATGAAGAATTGCATTCTATCAACAACTCCATGAGTGTGAACTTGGAGGGTGTCCCTGCTGCAGTTGAGCCTTGTGATGGCTGCAGCCCCTGCTGATGCATGGACTGCACTCTTATGAGGCTCTGATAGATAGATAGATAGATATAGATAGATAGATAGATAGATAGATAGATAGATGAAATAAAGAACTGCTTCAAAGAAGGGGTTATTATCCAAAAGGGGCAGTTTGGATGAGGCTCAGTACAACTTTGGGTGAGACTAGAGAAGTATTCCTTCTGCTAGCAGATCTATAACTGATAACCCATGGATTCCCCCTTTTGAAAGAGAAAACAACAGTTTACATGGTTCCTCAGCACAAATGGCTGAAATACTTCATGATCTGTATCATTGGCTTGACTTCCACATAGTAAACGATCTCTTCTCTGTGGCACTGGGCATCTTGATGTACAATAAGTCCTCTTTCCAGATGGCACCCTCCATAATGTCTTTCTCCCTAACCAAAGACCTCTGCTAGTTAGCCCTCCTGACTTAGGGATTGTGGGGATGATTACTTTAAAACTCAAATAATATAAAGCTAAAAGTAAAAATCTCCATTTATTATACAATTTACTTGTAACTTTCCAGTCTTTTTGATAGTATCATGTATATTTATACATTATATGCGCAGTGTCCTGCAGTCAAATGCTCTACCCGTGAGCTATACCCCCCATGCGCAGTATCCTGTAACAAACTTCTCTTAATACCAATTAACATTCATTTACATAAATATATGTTGATCTAGTTCCTCCCTTTCACCAGCAGCACAGTATTTCCTTGTATGCCAGTACCATAATTTAATCAAGTGTCATCAATGAACACTTAACTAGGGGCACCTGGGTGGCTCAACTGGTTGAGTGTCCAACTTTGGCTCAGGTCATGATCTCTCAGTTCATGGGTTCTAGCCCTATGTTGAGCTGACTGTTGTCAGCGCAAAGCCCACTTCAGATCCTCTGTCCCTCTCTGCCCCCACCCCCGCTTGCACTCTCTCAAAAATAAATAACACATTTTAAAAAAATGAACACTTAAATAGTGAAAATCCTTATACACACAAGTTTGCCTACTCATTTTTCCCAGCTTGAGATATATTTGACATATAACATTGTCTTTTAAGTGTAAGGTGTAGAGTGTGCTGGACTAATATGCATATATATTGCAAAATGATTACAATAGTGAACACATCCACCACTTACTCCAGTTAACAAAATGTTGTGTGTGTGGTGAGAACTCTTAAGATCTACTCTCTTAGCAACTTTTTTCTTTTTTTTTTTAAGTAGGCTTCAAGCTCAGTGCAAAGCCCAGCACAGGGCTTGAACTCATGACCCTGGAGATCAAGACCTGAGCTGAGATCAAGAGCCAGATGGTTAACCAAGTGAGCCACCCAGGCATCCCCAGCAATTTTCAAATATACAGTATTGTTAACTATAGTCACCATGTTATACATTACATCCCTAGAACTTATTCATCTTATAACAAGATTATACCCTTTGACCACCTTTACCCTCATTTATTTTCTTAGGTTAAATTTATAGAAATGGAATTGCCACATTAAAGGATATCCGTGTTTTAAATTGATGTACTTTTATTTTTTTTTTTTAATGTTTATTTTTGCGAGAGAGAGACAGCACAAGAAGGGGAGGGGCAGAGAAAGGGAGACACAGAATCTGAAGAAGGCTCCAGGCTCTGAGCTGTCAGCACAGAGCCCGATGCAGGGCTCAAACACAGGAACTTGGAGATCATGACCTGAGCCAAAGTTGGACACTTGACTGACTGAGCCACCTAGGTGCTCCACTGATGTGCTCTTTTAAAGGGCAGATATGCACTTATGGCAAATATGGTATGCACTATATTTTCCCCTATTTTAACATTTTAAGTGTTTTCTGCCATGCAAAAATTTTTTAAAATTTTTGTCAACAGTTCTGTCTGCAGTAAAAAAATTAAAACACATTAACATGAAATCTACCTTCTTAAATTTTTATGTTTACAGTATTGTTAACTATATGCACATTGTTAACACAGATCTTAGAACTTTTTCATCTTGCATAAAACAAATCCTGTACTCCTTGAACAACTCCTAATTTCTCTTTCCCCAGCCTTGTCAACATGCTACTTTCTGCCTCTATGAATTTGACTACTTTGGGTACCTCGTAAAAGCAATAACCTGCTTTTTTTTTTTTTTTGGTCACTCTGTGACTGGCTTATTTCACTTAAGCATGTCCTTAAGGTTCATCCATGCTGGCATATGACAGGACTTTCTTCTTTTGGTTAAGGTTGAATAGTATTTCACTGAATGTATATACCATATTTTCTTTATCCATTCATCTGTTAAAGGGCAAGTTGTTTCTACCTCTTGGCTATTGTGAATAACACAAGAGACAGGAGAGTTCAAATCTCTCTTCAAGTTCTTGACTTCAATCTTCTGAATAGTCACAAGCAGGATTGCTGCATCATACAGCAGTTCCAGTTTTAGTTGTTAATGGAAATTCCATAGTATTTTCCATAGGAGTTATATCATTTTACATTCCCACTAACAGGGCACAAGGGTTCTAAATTCTCCACATCCTTGCAAAAAATTTTTTTTTGGATAATGCCGTCCTAAAAGGTGTGAGGTGATATTATGGTTTCAATTTGCACTGGTGATTACTGATACTGAGCATCTCTTCATATACCTGTTGGCCATTTGTGTATCTTCTTTGGAGAAATATGTTTAAGTCCTTTGTCCATTTTTTAATTGGGTTATTTTTTTGCTATTGAGCTGTAAGAGTTCCTTATATATTTTAGGTATTAACCCCTATAGATACATGGTTTGCAAATACTTTTCCCATTCGGTAGGCTACCTTTTCACTCTGTTTCCTTTACGTATAGCAGCTATTAAATTTGATGTAGTGCCATTTTGTCTGTTTTTGCTTTTGTTGCTTGTTTTTGGTGTCAAATCCAAGAAAATATTGCCAAGACCAACATTATGAAGCTTTTCCTCTGTTCTACGAGTTTTTTGGTTTCAGGTCCTAAGTATCAGTCTATAATCCACTTTGAGTAAATTTTTATGTATGGTATAAAGTAAGGATTGAATTTCATTTTCTTGCATGTGGATATCCAATTTTCCTAACAGCATTTGAAGAGGTTATTAATTTTTTTACTATTTTCCTTTATAACACTGTACATTTTTTTAAAAGTCCTTCTCTACTACAAGATGATAAAACTAATATCTTCTTTAGTACTTTAGGGTTTTATCATTTTACATGTAAACCTTTAAGTTCTTCTCTTCCCTCCCTTCCTGAGAGAAAAAGAAATTCAATTCTCCTGTATTGTTTTTTGTATAACCTAACTCTCCTTGCCTCAGCTAGAAGAGACTTCTTTTTGACTACAAGTAACAAAATACAGAACCAAAAGTGGATTGAACAATATAAGGAATTTATTATCCCATGTAACAAAAAGTCCAAAGGTAAAGCAGTTCCAGGATTGGTTAATTCAGAAGCACAATAAAGGTGCTTGCTATTGATGCATCCTGCTATCCTCAATGTGATGACTTTCATCTTCACGCTTGTCTTCTCTTGGTTATCAGATGGAAGAGGAGATGATAGACACACTAGATGAGCACTGACCCAACCCACTGAATAGACATTGTCCAATAAATGTTGGTGTGACTAAGCCAATTATCCACCCCTCTGCTCTTGGGAAATAGTAATTAGGGAATAAAAATAAGGATGTTAGAACCTTCACCAGTCCTTCCACACATGGGGAAAAAAGGTGAAAGTCAAAACTGTAACAGGAGTAAGTATAAAATTCCTTCCTAAAATGCCTAATAGTCTTTGGCCCTGGAGTCACTGAATTCACATTTAAACTAATCTATATTACACTTTAATTACATTAATGGAGTTCTCAAGGACTGAATTCTATTAAAGTAAAATTAAGGACTAAATTCTGTTAAAGTAAAATGAATTTTTTGCAATTTAGGCGGTTAGATATAGTATATATATGTATCACACACATAATACACAATGTATATAAAATTTTCATAGGCATAAAAATTCTTAAAAGAAATAAATTATAATAAAATAAAAAATGTTTAGTGTATTGTTTGCTTTTCTTAAATAACTAAAAGAAATTCATAAAGCAAAACTGAAATTTGCTCATTTTTACAGAAATGATTCTGACTAATACATACTTTTTTAAATTAAAAAAAAGTTCATAATGTTTTATTTATATTTTTGAGAGAGAGAAAGAGAGCATGTGCGCATGTGCTAGTGGGGGAGGGGCAGAGAGAGAGGGAGACACAGAAGCTGAAGCAGGCTCCAGGCTCCGAGCTGTGAGCACAGAGCCCAACGCAGGGCTTAAACTCATGAACCACGAGATCATGACCTGAGCCAAAGTCAGACACTTAGCCAACTGAGCCAACCAAACACCCCTGATGCATACCTTTCTTAATGCTAATTTATCAAACCCTGAGTTGTGCTTTTCTATCTGTGGTTAAATACATACCAGTCTGAGCAAATATGAATGTTTAAAATAAGGGTTCTAAATCTTGGGGTTTAGTTGTTTGAAATCAGGTTTTCATTCTGAATAGTTTTAGTAAAATCTATGTTATGGTAGAATGTGTCTTTATCTGCTTTAACTTGGTCTGTGTTAAATTAATAAAATACAATCTTACTCCTGGTTAAGAGTGCATCTTTCATTACATAAATTAGCAAATAGCTTATATCAATACAAATGTCCAACAATGTAATTAAATCATTGCTACTTGAAATACTTCATACACGAATAATTTATCTCTTTACACTGTTGAAGGCTTGCCTTGCATTTCAGTATGTTTTAGAGCTTCTGTATCATCACCTGAAATTTACCTAAAAAAAGAAAAATGAAAAATCATTCCTTGACTTACATACAAAGAAAACAAGCTTAAACATCAATTTTCTGTTCTATTAGAAAGTAGTTTCAATGGAGAAACCTGCTATGTCAAACAACTTTTCACACTTTTCACAATACTCAACAAAGCAAATTTCATTTTTATGAGGTGATTATTTGTTTTGTGAATAGATAGGTGTCTGCTCCTCCTCTTTGTGATTCCTACCTTTTGGATATTTCACTGCTAATTATCATTGTGAATAAAAAGGAAATACAATGATGCTCAAGTCAATTTTATTCTTGGTTGGTAGCTCTGGTGAAAATATCTTTGGAAAGGAGTTTAGCAATAAAAGACTAGTTGGCTTTATATAGCTTTATATATAATAGATGTACTCTAGAAAACTTCAGTGTTTATTTTTGAGATAGAGAGAGAGAGAGAGAGAGAGCGAGCATGAGCGGGGGAGGGGCAGAGAGACAGGGACAGAGGACCCACGCTGACAGCAGAGAGCCCAATGTGGGGCTTGAACTCACGAATCACGAGATCATGACCTGAGCCGAAGTCGGACGCTTAACCGACTGAGCCACCCAGGTGCCCCTAGAAAACTTTTTAAAAAAGACATTTTCAATACTATAGGGCAATTTGCTATCTTAAAAGAATAATGCAGAAATTTTTCCTTTAAAAGTTAAGAATCATCACATAAGCTGTCTTATAAATTTGGACTACTTTAGCCTACTTTCTTAAATCATTACCATTATAAATTTTAAAATCTTTGAATATGAATATAGGGATGCTACATGTTACTACATTAAATGTTAAAATTGGTAAAAGTAAAACAAAATGGTTTTAGCATTTTAAATTTCCTCTAAGTTAACTCTAAGTTAACAAAAACAAACAAACAAAAACCACCAGACTTGAAAAATAATCACTAAAAATAATCACATTTTTAAGAAATGTGAATTCAACTTACAGGCAGGCATTGAAGACACTTCAGCCGTTACAATACTTTTTATCCCCAAGTTTGATAAGCCACCTCTGATTAAGCCACAGGTAAATGCCAAATACTGAAAGGAAGAAAAATGTAAAGAATATTAAGGATTTACTAAGAAAGCAATGCTATTGATAAATACGACACTGAGTCAAGCCTTCCTATTAATAAGTCATTGCTGTTTAAAAAAAGGTAGTGGAAGAATTTTTTAAATTATTGAAAATAATGATTGTTAAAACAAGTTCCCAGCTTCCTGGCAACTAAACCATGGACACGTGACTTGGGTGCTCCAGTCACAGACTCTGAATCTAGAATGAGTGAAAAAACAACCTGGAAACAGGTTATAATTAGTTCTAGAGGCAGCAAACGTGGCTGGTGTCTGTTAGTGCAAAGGTCTCTAACTAGACCCTGCCTGAGGAGTGACTTGGGCTGTCTTTCTGGCTGCCCTAACCTTCTACAGTTCTTGCCTGTTTTCTGAGCTTTCTCATCAATTCTGTATGTTTTTTTCCCCTATTCAATCAGAGTTGGTGTCTGCTTTCTACAACCAAGAATCTTGATTTGTTCAAGACTTACAGCCAATCTGCTATAACAAAGAATTATCCCATTCAGAATCTCAACAGTACCAACGTGGGAAACCCTGTCATATGGAAACAAAAAAAAAGGGAATGGGGCTGAGCTACAGCACAGAAAGCCAGATAAAAACAGGAACCAAAAAATAAATTATCCAAGGAATTTTTGATTATGCACATGTTTGTACTGTATGACAGCCAATAACACAATATATCTATGAATAATATAGATAATGTTATAATTACATAAATGGGTACTGATCAGTAATTAAATCTGGAGTCATGAAATTTTGACCTAGAAGGGACTTTAGAGATTGTTAATAATATAGGTACTATTATAACCAACTTTATTAATGTGGGAATTAAGGTCCAAAGGGGGCTATATAACTTATCCAATGTCACAAAACTGTAAATTGCATAGTTTAAAATTTAGATTTATTTGGTTCCAATTGCATGCTCTTTCCACTATAACTATAATGCTTTTGTTAGATAATTTATGTACAGATAAATGTTTACAGATAAATAATAGCTCATACTGCCCCAGATATTTTAATCATCTCAAAAGAACCCTTACATTAAACTTGTCAGCTTTAATATATCTGCTGATCTACTTATTGATTCCTACCTGAGATTTAAAAACAAAAACTAGACAAAACACAGAAACACAGATATACTTAACACAAAAAACGTATTCTTAGAAACACGTTAATAACAGGGAAAAATTTTTAAGTTTATTTATTTATTTTGAGAGAGAGAGTGCACATGCAGGTGCGAGCAGGGGAGGGCAGGGAGAGCGGGAGAGAGAGAATCCTAAGCTAGCTCCACACTGACAGCACGAAGCCCTATGCAGGGCTCAATCTCATGAACTGCGAGATCATGACCTGAGCCAAAATCAAGAGTCAGATGCTTAACCAAACTGAGCCACCCAGGCGCCCCTCAAAAAATTTTTAATTAGCTAAAGGATATTATAAATATAAACTCAGGTGAGTAGTTTTGCACAGTTAATACCAGTTTTATAAGTTTGACTATCTTTTCTGATACACCTATGCTAAATTCAAGAATCTAACATTAATCTACCTTTCAATGGCATTTTGTTATAGTGTTTCATTAGTCATCATAAGCCTACTCAGCTATTGGTTAACACAGATTATTTTAGTATGATGAACACCTGTCTCCTATTTCACAGAAAAGCACTTAAACAAAAAAAAAAAAACAACTTTAAAACCTATTTTAAATTCAAAACTCTGTTGTGGTTGACATCGTACTCTTCCCTATGAAAATCCCAATCTTCTATTCCATTAAATACCTTAGATGCATGTTCTAAATACTGTTTTCCTGCAGACATCTGAGTAAGCAGACGAAATTTGTTGTCCTGAAGTACATAGATGCCCTGTTTCAAAAACAGAAAAAACATCCAGAGTCAATGTATGCTGTAGTCCTTAAAAATTTTCTCCTCACAACAATTAAGAGTTTTTTAAGTTATTAAAACTCTCCTTTCCATTGGTCAAATTTCTTTAAATGAAAGAGTTTTGCAGTGTGTAGGCTGAAGAATTGTTGAGAACTTTATAAAGCTAATATTTATTGAAAGATTTAAGATACTGTAGATACAAAGATGCAAAAGATAGTTCCTACCCTTAAAGAACTCAAAGGAATCAGAAATACATGTCCAGGTGGAATTAACAGTTATATATTATTAGCTCATATCTAGAAAGCCAATAACCAAATTCAATTCCTCTCATTAGCATTTCAATACTTACAAGGTAACACTATTATTGTTATATAAAAAAATGAAAAGTACTGGTAACTACTAGATACATTATTTTCATTTTCTAATATTTAATCAAAATGCCAAATCCACTCTAAAATATTTCCTTGAGTTTTATAAATCTATTTAAATGCATAATTTTCCACGCAATCTATTAAATTTTATCTATTATATTTTTTTCTTAAAATTTTTTTTAATGTTTATTTTTGAGAGAGACAGAGTGTGAGTCGGGGAGAGACATAGAGATAGAGAGAGAGAGAGAGAGAGAGAGAGAGAGAGAGAGAAGGAGGGAGGGAGAGGGAGAGGGAGAGAGACACACAGAATCCGAAGCAGACTCCAGGCTCTGAGATGTCAGCACAGAGCCTGATGTGGGGCTCGAACTCACAAACTGTGAGATCATGACCCAAACTAAAGTCGGAGCTTAACCGACTGAACCACCCAGGTGCCCCAATCTATTAAATTTTATTTAACAAATTATTTTAATAGAAAAATGACCAACAATGCAACAAATAATGCAAGAGTTACTTAAATATGCTCTATAAATTAGACATCAGAAATTACTCTAAAGACAAACATGATATATTTGTGGTTCTACATATAATCACCATTAAGTAATGATAACTAAGGAACCAAATCCTAAAACCTTTATCATTCTGACATTCTGCTACTTTTTAAAACTTAAGATAATGTTTTTATTTGGGGGAAAGAAACAGCTATCATTACTGATAACTATCTATTTGTTCTTATATACTGTATCCTATTAGAGAAAAAAAATCATGATGTATTAATAACATGTAAGAGAAACATTTCAAAGTTGACTAGAAATTATTTTAAGTTTTATATAATAACTAAAATAGGACATTTATATTAAGTCAAAGGACTTTAAAAAATAGGCCTTAATTTGTCTAAATACCTGATGATTTGTCCTTAGATTGTCAATTTGTTTCTTGAAGACTGTAGTCCAAAAATCTTTACAAATGAACTTCATGATATCTAATTCATCCTTGAACCTGGCAGTATCTTTTGTAAACCTAAAAAGATCAACTAAAAGTAATCAGTATTTTTCCTCCAAAGAAAGCAGGAGGGTCACATTATTCACTAATTTTGAAATGCCAGAACAGCACTGAACATTTATTGATGGTCACAAAGTGATAAGCACCAAGCAAAGGAGATCTCATCTCAATTTACATTCTGTTATGCAATTACAGTATGAAAATTAGTCTAACAGCAAGCTGCAATTTTAAGTAAAATTAATTCTAGAACATTAAAAAAAAAAAAAGCTGAGCATAATCATGGTATTGTTATATAAAATATAACCAGAGTTCAGCTATTCAAATAATGAGAAAGGAATAAGACCTTAAGACTGGATCTATAAATTGAAAAATTAGTACATACATTAACATAGACTCTAAAGAATTTCCATCCCTTGCATTTAAACAAAAATCCATTTAGGTTAAAGAACCTACTAGACCTTAAGTAAAAAAGGCAGCAAGATTTTATTATTTATTTTAATAAGCTTTTAAAAAATGCTTATTTATTTTTGAGAGCGCAAGCAAGGAAGGGGCAGAGAGAGAGGGAGGCAGAGAATCCCAAGCAGGCTCCAAGATATCAGTCCCACACCCAACGCTGTCAGCCTAGCACCAACATGGGTCTTGAACCCACAAACTGTGAGATCATGACCTGAGCCAAAATCAAGAGTTGGACACTCAACCAACTGAGCCACCCAGGCACCCCAAAAATGCAACAAGATTTTAGACAGTACACCAAAGTTTTTAGGAAAAAAGTCTAAAATACAAATATATATTTTCTTCTGATATTAAAAGTTTTAACCGAGTTAAAATGGCATCAGAACTAAAGAGAAATTTCAATCTGTGAGTTAAAGAACACAGGATAAATAAAATTTAGAAATTAAAATTAAAGTACTTCAAATTTTATGCAATCTTTTGAAATGGATCATCTTTGTTTATAACCTACCTGGAAGAAAATTTTCAAATCCATACTGCTCACCTTTCTATCAATCCTTGTCCCACTCGAAACCCCATGTTTTCCAGCTTAGTAATACAGCGTCCATTTTCCTATTTTAAAAAATAATTGTTTTGAATATTTTTAGAATACCAAAATATCAGTATTCAAAAATTGTTTTAAGATGCCGACTAAAAATATGAAAGTACTTATACTTTTTTTACTAAAATATTCTAAGAAAAAGTGAATTATAAGTTATATTTCAATTTTCTTAGTACTAATCATTTCATAAGGCAATAAGGTAAACAGGGAACTGTTACCACTTCTCAGAAACGCCAAAGCCTCTGCCTAATTACTCCCTCTACACATTTTTTTTTTCCATTTTCAACTATTCTTCTCTCCTCAGTTATAGAAATGAAGTCAAAGTATCACCTTTCCACCAGTCACTCCCTTTGGGCGGTCATTAAATTCTATTGTTCCTGGCTTCAAAATGTCTCTTAGAGTCATCCAAGCTTTCCAGTCCTCAATGTGTCTTAGTTGATGATCCCACCATCCTATGTCAGAAATCATGCAATTGCTTTGTTTTTTCTTTGACAACCTCATCCGGTCTTCAGACTGTAAATACTACCGCTATGCTGAAGACTCTCAAAATCCTCTGGATCATTTACAAAGTTCTCTACAATCCAGATTTCTCTACCCCTCAGGTCTCAACTTTCTACTTTTCTTCACTCACATGGGCTCTAGCTACACTGTTCTTACTGTCCTTGAATATGCCAGGCATGCTCCCACCTCAGGGTTCCTGCATGGGCAACTCTTCTTCCAGATATCCACATGACCAATTCCCTAGCTTCAAGTCTTCACTCACATGTCACCATCTCATGAGGTCCATCCCCACCCCCCCGCCCCGCCCCGCTTTTTCAGGTGTACAATATAATCATTCAACAATTCTAATAGATTACTCACCACAATAAGTGGTGCTCACCACAATAAGTATATTCTTAATCATCCTTATCCATTTCACCCATCCTCCCACCCACCCACCCACATCAGTGAGGCTCTTTTTTACTATCTTCTTTAAAACTAAATTATTCCCCTTCGGAAATTCTCTATTCTGATGATTCTCAAAGCGTGCCCCAAGACCAGCAACATTAGCATCAAAAGCTGCAAATTCTGAAACCCAGTGTAATCTGTGTTTTAAAAAGCCCTCTAAAAGTAGGGTGCCTGGCTGGCTCAGTAGGTAGAGCATATGACTCTTGATCTCAGGGTTGTGAGTTCCAGCCCCATGTAGGTGATAACTGATGCCCTATCCCATTTCTCTGCTTAATTTGTCTCCAAAGAACTTCTTTCATCATTTAACATACTATATACTTTACTAATTTCACATTGTCCATGTCCCTCTATCCCCACCCTCTGCTAGAATACAGCTCCAAGATGGCATGGATATTTATATAATGGAGCCTGTTTCCACTTCTTAGTGGAAGTGGAAACTTCCATAGGCCTCATTATTTGCTCAACTTTTTTTTAAGGAACCATGTATTCTACTAATGAGGTTGTGACAACTAAATCTGTACTTTTATAGTACAGACTTCATGGGACAGAGCCATCTAGAGTTCCCACAGTTTCCTCAAATAAGGCATATTCAAAATGATATTATTTTAATGTCCTCCTCCTGTGCTGCCTCTAAAATTCCTTAACTTCATTAAAAGAAACCACTTCATTACCCCAACCAGAAAACTGCCATTTACTTTACCTCTTTATTCCCAACCTTCCACATGCACTGCAGTCCTACGAAGCCTATTATCTACATGCTTTCAAAATCCATCTCTCTCTATCCTTACTATTTAAGTTAGCCCTTCTCTTTTCCCTACTGGTTTCCAGTTAGTGCCTTCCAAATTACCTCTTTGTTTCTAGTTTTTTCTTCCTTTGATTTACCTCCTATATTTCTGATATAGACTTTCTAAAAAACAAATCAGGTTATTTCTCTATTGAACCTTTTAACACCCTCTCCTCTTTCTTCAAAATAAAGTTCAACTCCTTAGCATGGCATTATGTGCCTTTCCTTAAATGATCCTGGTTAGTTAACCAGATTTACTAACAGCCATATATCCACAAACATCTCTCCTTCTTCCACTCTGAAATTTCTGCAGCAACTCCAGAGTTCCATGCGCATCCACGCCTTAGCACATGCTGTTCCACAGACTATACATCCTTTAAATTCAGTTCAAGTATCACATTCTCCCAAAAGCCTTCCTTGACACTCCTTTGGGTCCTATGCTGTCATAATGCTCGGCACACAAATATACTATCACAGTCATTCGTTTTTCAGTTATTCTCCCAACTCACTTCAAAACATGTTCAGGTGAGAACAAACAAGCATGCTCAGGTAGAATAAGTAACCCATAAGTTTTGTGGAACAATACGTTTTTTGTAGAATCACCCAAGAGTATGCTGATTAGCAGGAACTATGTTTATGTAGACATTCTCAAATACTATGATCACATAAGCTTTTCAATTATGCCCTAGTAAATACCTCCTGATTTTGCTACTTGTTCATTCACTTTGGCATCTGTGAATGCTCACTAGTGGGTACCAAATTTTTAAAGAAAATTAAACTTGAGAATATTTTATTCTCTATTAACCTTTTAAAAAATCTATTCTCCATAAATTGGTAAATGTCCAATTACGCCATTTTTAAAAATTTAATTCCTCTCCAAGCATGGTTTGAAAATCATTGATTTGAAGGGTAAAAACTACTGGTTCTTTATTTCACTTCAAAGTTTATTTATTTTATTTATTTAAGCAATCTCTACACCTAATGTGGGGCTCAAACCCACGACCCGGAGATCAAAAGCCACGTGCTCCACCAACTGAGCCAGTCAGGCACCCCCCTTTATTTCACTTCAGAATTTAATGACTTCATCTCTGAAAAGGTACATAAAAACTACAGCTTAATGTCAGGATTACGTGTCTTTCTTTTACATTTATTATGAAAAATCTGAAATACACTCAAAGTAGAGACACTAACACAATGAACCATCATACACCTAGATTCCAACATGGATTCTAGTCTTCACAGCCACCTAATTTTTTTTTTTTTTTTTAACCAGGCTCCAAGCCCAAGTTTGAACTCAGGACCTTGAGATTAGGAATCACATACTGTATGGACTGAGCTAGCCAGGCACCTCTGCTACGTAACTTTTAAAAATCCTTTTGGCTTATATGTACTTTCAATTCCTTACTGTAAACAAAGTGCAATAGGAAAAGAAAGGTATTATTAGTTTATTCATTTATTTTTAAAGTAGTTTGTGTATTTGCTTATTTATTCATTTATTTTTAAAGTAGTTTATTTGCTTGCTTATTTATTTATTAATTATGTATTTAGCTTCATGCTCAGCACAGATCCACAGGGCTTGAACTCATGACCCAAGATTTTGTTTTAATGTTATTTTACTTATTTACGTATTTATTTATATACTTATTTTATTTCATTTTTTGAGAAAGAGAGAATGCACGAGGAGAGGAGCAGAGGGAGACAGAGAAAATCCCAAGCAGGCTCCATCCACGCTGAGCTTTCACTCCTATACTTAACTGAGTCCTTGAGATTCTACCTCTTATTTTACAAACCATTCTCTCTTCTGTCTTAATTCAGATCTTCATCATCTCCTGCCTGGACCCCTGAATTAACAACTCTTCTCACTACAAAGATCCTCTCTCTCTAACCTAAACACGGGATTATCTTCCTAAAATGCAAATGGACCATGTCATTCCCCTCTTTAAAAATTCTCCACGGAGAAGGTCAAATTCTTTAATCATACAGGACTCTTTCCAGCTTCAGCTTTTAACACTTCTTACTCTCCAATCATTCAATTTAATCACAGTGAAATATTTAAGCATAAATACACACACTCTTTCATACATCTGTGTCTTTACTTTTGCCCACTTTCCACCCATCTTTATCAACAGCATTATACAAAGAGCTTCTGACTTGAGCATGACTTAGAAATATCTCATTTTTAATAATCATTACAACTCCATGATTCTATTCCTAATTACTACCCAATACATTAATTATTCATTGAACCCCTATTCCCCAGTAACTATGATCTTATCTAGCACAGTGTCAGGCTCACAATACACCTGATAAATATTTTCTGAATGAATCAGTGAATGAATGAGGATTCCCACATATTAGAGGTAACCTCCAGGAAAATGAAGTCACTGTTTCGTTCATTACTATACTCCCAACACACAAAACCACCTCTGACACATAAGGGCACTAGATAACATTTTTTTAAATTAAATTTGTTTCCTAATTATAGTAACGCCTGCAAACTTTCCTTTAATCTTAAATCTCATTAGCCTTCTGTCTTCAAGAACGGTGAATACTGAGGGTTACAGAGAGGGGATAGGGGTTGATTCTCAAGTATGTCCAGTGGTAGTGCTGGAAGTGACAGAATTAAGTAGGGGTGCCAAAATCAGCGTTGCAATGAACCCTGCCATAAATCATGGTAGCAACAAGGCTAAAAGTAAGAAATTTTGTGACCTGCAGGAATCAGCTGTGGGCCTGGACCCAAAAAAAGTGTCAAACAGAAAATACGAAAGAGAAGAGGATTAAAGACTGAAGACAGCTCACAGGTTCTAGTCTTAGGATACTTGGAGGTGGACCAGTTTGTCTACACTTCGGGAGGTTTTGGGTGGCGATAGAACAGGGATTGAAGGAAAGAACTGAGAAGAAACAAAAAGTGTCACCGCGAAAGGACCTCAAGGGCCTGTGGGAGAACTCACCACCTCCCCCTGCTCCGCAGACTTGTACACTCCAGAAACCATCTCGTTATGTAGAAGCAAAAACAACGCCTCGTCCGCCATTTCCTGCTTATTCTTCCAAGCGCAGAGTTTAGGCTCCCGTTTTGGCCGGGCTCAAGGGTTCCGGCTAGCGCCTGAGCGATTTGCACTGTGGCGCCGCAGCTCCTTCAGTCCACAGCCGGTCCCTGGTTGCTAGGAGACCAGGAATTCGCTCCGTTTCCCCAAGGCTGCTACAAGAGTGAGGCCGGTACCGGGGCGAGCCCACCCCAGGGCCAACAAGCCCTCAGGCCCAACGACGGAATCTGACAGCAGCCGGAACCAAACTGAGTCAGCGGAGACCCTATCTGGCCCCTGGGCGGGGGGCGAAAATCAACTTCCGGTCCCCTCTACCCCGGCATTCCGCCAGCTCTATGATCACAGAGTTCCTTTTCCGTGCTGAACTCCTCGCGTCCCCATAGGGTAAAGGTTCCTCCTCCAGACGATATCGGAGGCGGGGGAGAGAGGGAGCAGCATAAAATAAATCAAAAGGAGCTCCCGCTGCCGTCCGTGTGTTACCGAACTATGTGTTAGAACTGACAAGAATTAGCTTCATCAAAAGCTTTTATTTTTGCCACATGTTCAATAGGGAGAAAAGTTGTAAAAAAAAAAAAAAAAAGTGAATAAATCATTTTTTCAGGCTACAAAGTTTAGATATATTGAGAAATTAGCCCAACCCATTGTGAATTAAGCCTGGGTATGCAAAAAGATTTAGAGTCATTATGGCCACAAGGAAGTTTACTGGGAGTGGGGTATAAGGGTCAAACGGGATGAAGTAAGCAAAGAACAGGACGTACTTGAAACAAAATACAGGGGCACCTGGGTGGCTCAGTTGGCTAGTGGGACTTCAGCTCAGGTCATGATCTTGTGGTTCCAGACTCTGTACCGGACAGCTCAGAGCCAGAAGCCTGCTTCTGATTCTGTGTCTCTCTCCTGTCCCTCCTCAGCTTATGCTCTCTGTCTCTCTCTCAAAAGAAATAAAAATTAAAAAAAGAAGAGAAAGAGGAAGAAGAAAAAAAAAGCAACTTCACTGTGAGAAGTAGTTCATAAGAATCTACGGCAGATGTGGGATTTAACTACTACACAGATGCAAATACATAGCTAGATCATCTGCACCTCTTAAATTTTGGCAAATTCTGGCTTAAAAGTGTTGCTTAGCTTGTGATTGTTTCTTTACTTAGTAATTCACAAGGAATATTTTTTCCCCCAATTAATGTTTCCCCCAAATTAACATACTGAGTTTTCTCAAGTTGTTAACAATAACCTCTCAATTCTCCATATTCTTCCACAGATATTTAAGATCATGTTCCATAATTAGAATTATGGCAGTTTTTTTCTTTCTTTCTTTTTTTTTTTAAGTAGTTTTCATGCCCAGTCCAAAGCCCAGCACAGGGCTTGAACTCAGGACCCTGAGATCAAGACCTGAGCTGAGATCAAGTCAGAAGCCTAACTGACTGAGCGACCCAGGTGCCCCTGGATCAGTTTTTAGAGCATCACATAAAAATTCCACCTAAGCCTTTGAAAACACTGTTAGAAAGAAAACCACAGGCCCAAAATGGAGTCATTTATGTTAGGCCCCTCACCAAACTGGAGCTTACCTCCACCAGAAATGTAGTCTTAACTGGTTAGTTACGAATATTTCTGGCCAGCACCAATAAGGTAATCTGTCACAGAGGCCCTCTCTAACCCCCAAAGATAGATGTAGTAAGCCACTTTATAAGCCCTTTTGTCCCCAAAGGAAGGTGACCTCACCTCAAATAATCCTTTTTTTGTTTATGACTTCCTTGTCCTACCTCTAAAAATCTTTCTCTTTTTGTAGCCTTTTGGAGCTCCCCCTCTGCTTGCCAGATGGGATGCTGCCCAATTCATGAATCAATTAATAAAGCTAATTAGATCTTTAAAATTTATTGTTTAGTTTTTGTTATTTAACAATAGTAGTGAATTTCAAAGATTATTTTGCAACCATAATCTTACTTTTTCCAGCACTAATATTTCCATATATGAAATCAGGTCCCTTATGTCCTGACTGCATTCTCCCTTCATCACCACCATCAATTGTTGAATTGTCCAGAATCCTAATATTAGGTCCTATGGAAGTAGGAACAGATCCTATGTTTTTGGTTGCCTCTAAAAGCATTTTCTCATGGGGGCACCTGGGTGGCTCAGTCAGTTGAGCATCTGACTTCAGCTCAAGTCACAATCTCTCAGGGCTCTTGAGTTTGAGCCCCACATTGGGCTCTCTGCTGTCAGTATAGAGCTTGCTCCAGATACTCTCCCCCCTCCACTCTGTCCCTTCCCCGCTTGCACTCTCCCAAAAAATATTAAAAAAATAAAATAAAAGCATTTTCCCATGTAAACATTGTTACATTTGGTGGTTAGGATCTACTATTACCACAATCTTATGCTTCATGTTCAATCTATTACACAGCCTTGTAGTAAGGATCATTGGATACTAAGTATGTTTACAATCATAATTAATTTATTTATCAACCCTTATCCCATTTATCCAGTTTTACTTTTTTTTCCTATAGCACTTGTCCATTTCTAACATGTTTTGTAATTTACTTATGTTTATTGTCTGTCTCCAAGCTCCTTGAAGACAAAGATCTTTTTGCACACTATGCAAGTACCTAGAAAAGTGCCTGGCACATAGTAAGTGCTCAGCAAATACTTACTGAATGAGTGAATGAGTTACATGAATGATTTTTGCTCCTTGAAGAGCCTACAAACTCCACAGAAGCAGGAACCACAGCGATCTTGTTCTAGGTTTTATCTTCAGAGCCTGGATTACTGGTGATGCTCAATAGGAGCTTTTAAAGAGACGAATTAAAATGGTAACTAGAGTTAAATAGTGTTGTCTAATGTTTGGTGCAAGGTTGATGCCCAGCTAACAGACGATGAGAACCAAGGTAATTTATAACACTGTTTCTTGGGGAAATGTTTTCTGAGCTGTAATTTGTAAATGTATTTCTGGAACAAAACAGTTCTCATGTTGGCTCTGTACACGGAGCAGAACCACGAGCTAGAAGACACTGTCGTACACACACAACTAACAATAGGGCCGCTACTCCAGACCCCATCTTAAACCGGTTGTATAGGCCGGGTGTAGAGGATACCTGCAGTCTTTTCGTCGGTATTTTCATCTAGTATACCCTTGCAGAGGGTCTGATCAGACACTGATTCTCAGCTGGCGTGACCTAGAGATAGTTACAGTATCTACTGATTCAATTTCCTTATCAGTAATAACAGGCAGTTTATTCAAGCTTTTGGTTTGTGAGGGACAAATTATGTAAAACGTTTCATTTAGTATCGAACAAAATAATTGTTAGCTATTACGATTAATGATTTTTCAAGTTCATTTTTTGCTTCCCTCATTTTGGTTTAATCCAATGAAGGGAGGACTGCGCCACCCCTCCAACTCCTCTCTGGGCATGCGCACCAACAGAATGGCCGCACCCTTTCCTAATCTGATCATTTACTGGAGAGAGGGTTAAATAGACTCGCCTCCATCTCACTGATGTGATTAGGTGGTTAAAACGATACAGAGCACGTCATACCACAGGTTAAAAGGGCTGGAAAACTCTGTGCGCCGCGCCACAAGAGCAGGTCTGTGAGCCGGCGTCTTCGAGGACCCAGGAACTCTCAAACGCGCCCCTGCTCTGCGCTAGAAGCGGGGCCCCACCACCCGCTTCTAATTGGGGAGGGAGGCAACCACCTAGAAGACTTTTCATTGGCCCCGAGCCACAGAGGCCGTCAGCTTCTCCCCCTTCCGGACGCTGAGTGGTTGAGGCCGAAAAACAACGCCTATAGTCATTGGCTGGGCCCTGCTGTCAGTCCTCTCGCGTCTCGCAGCGCGACACAGCCAGGCGCGGCCTGTAGAGCAGTCTGGAAGCCTGCTGCAGAGAGAAGATGGCGGTCGCGGTGAGAACTTTGCAGGAGCAGCTAGAAAAGGCCAAAGAGAGCCTAAAGAACGTGGATGAGAATATTCGCAAGCTCACCGGACGGGATCCGAATGACGTGAGGTAAGAGGTGGATGAGAAATGCCGGGTCCGAGAGATAGCTAGCAAGCTGGGGTGAATTGGGGGCGGGAAGGGCGGCCAGCCTTGAGAAGACTAGAACATCGAGGCCTGTTCCCGGGACGGCGGTAGAACCCCGTCCTGGACGAGGTGAGGAGTCTCCCAGGTCCTCGACGTAGGTTTCGGGGCTCAGGTGCGCGAGGAAGGAAAGTGGGTCCTAGCCATGCCGGATGGCTTCCTGCCGTGTTGGAAGGCCCGGGCTGCCGATTCCCGCCCTCGGCCCTGCAGGCCGGGAACTGCAGCACAAAGCCCCTTCCCCATCCGGCGGCTACCCGCCCTGGTGCTGGTCCAGAGACCCTCCTGGGACGCGGGCCGCCGCCTCTCCCCCGCAGGCTTTTGCCCACGTGCAGCTTCCTTGGAGTTGGCGAAATTCGGGCCTGATCCAAGCTTATTAGTGGGTAGTGGCAATAAGGTAAATATAATTCCTGTGATGCTGGTTTTGTAAAAAACAAGGGAGTTAAAATAGTATTTCCTGTCTGGTTTCAAGCACGTGTATTTGAAACCGTGTTATTTGAACCTTTCTGGTCGTTTTTCTCTGATGTACCGCATCCGTGGAATGTGGGGTAACATCGAATAAGTCTACATGGTTTTCTTATTGGTTTGTAAATATCTTTTAGGCCTATCCAAGCCAGATTGCTGGCCCTTTCTGGTCCTGGTGGAGGTAGAGGACGTGGTAGTTTATTGCTGAGGTAAGATTTTCTTAGGACTTAATTTACGTGCTAAGATTGTACACACTTAATACTCAATTAAGTGTTGGTCTAAAGATTCGTGGTAGGGTCAATGTTAGAAATGTTTGTGTTTTGTTTAAAGCTGTGATCAGCTGTAGTTTTCCGTGTACTTGTCTTGGAACTTCATTTATATGTAAAACTAGAGACTGAAGAATACATTAACTACCAGCTTTGTGTAAACTTGGTTTATTTTTGTGGTTTTTAAAATAGTGCTAAAAAGCATCTTGGAGTGAATGCTTGTTTGTGGTTGCTATAATTAGAAGGGTTTTTTTTTTAAACTCAAATTGTCTTGCTAAAGGGAAATATCATTTATCTTAAATTTCAAGTGTTTTCTGTTGCACATTTTTAATTGCAGGCGTGGATTCTCAGATAGTGGAGGAGGACCCCCAGCCAAACAGAGAGACCTTGAAGGGGCAGTCACTAGGTACGTTGGAGGAAAGGTTCCGAAGACATTCTTGTATGCTCTTTTCTGAGGTAGCATGTAAGTTTAAGTATTTAATAAATACTGTTCTATTGTGTTAGAGTTGAGCAGTATACCACTTCCCTTGATTCTGTTCCCTTTACGTTTGACTGAGCTAAGCCGATGTCCCTCAGAACTCAGTTCTTCACTAACAATAACAGACATTTTACCAAAATAAAGATCATGAGAAGAATAAGATTGAGAAAATAGTTTGTGCCACTTTTTTGCTTTGTACTATAAAAATTTAACCAGTTGAGAAACACAGGATATCAATATTTGCATTAAGCATTGGTGACACATTTTATCCTTTTACTACCAGAGGATAGAGTAGAATGGGATGGAGACTGATAAAATGAGGCTTCTAGAAATAAGTCATAATAAAAATAATCACTTGACCTTGGTATGCACTTAAATCAAATTTTAAAATTTGGCCTTTAAAATTCTTCTATGTTAGGCTGGGCGGGGAGCGTCGGACAAGAAGAGAATCACGCCAAGAAAGCGACCCAGAGGATGATGATGTTAAAAAGGTAACTGAGATCAAAAGAACTTTCTATACCATCTTAGTATGTTTTGGAGTGCCACCCTTGAATATGCTTGTTAAATTACTGAGATTTGTTTTCTCCTGCAGCCAGCTTTGCAGTCTTCAGTTGTAGCTACCTCCAAAGAACGCACACGTAGAGACCTTATCCAGGATCAAAATATGGATGAAAAGGGAAAGCAAAGGTATCTTTAGTTTTTTATGTGTGAGAAAATTCCTGTCAAATAATGCAATTTTAGGAAAATTTATCTTTAAAAATTGTTCAAGTGCCTGTAGTATGTTTCCTTTAGGAAATGGTGAGCTTAAAAGTGGAACCTACTGAAATTGAATTTTTCTTTCTGTTCTTTAGGAACCGACGAATATTTGGCTTGTTGATGGGCACTCTTCAGAAATTTAAACAAGAATCCACTGTTGCTACTGAAAGGGTATTTACAATTTTCCTTTGCTTCCTTTAAGTTATCAAAGTAGTTTATTACATGTTTTGAAAAGAGTGGAAATGCTCTTGAGACTGAATTGTAAGCCTAAAATGAAGCTGAGAAAAAAACTTATAAAATGTTCTGAATTTGTTATATTTTTAGCTGGTCTCTTTTTGAGGTCCTGTGAAGTAACAGAATGAACTTCTCTTTATAGAGCCAAGAGCCTTGGTCTGTGACTGAGGAGAATTGGGTTCTGATCCCAGCTCTACAACAGTCTTATTTTGTGGTCTTGGAGAAGACTTGTCATTCTTTAGGCCCCAAAGTACTTTCTTTCAAACAAGGGAGTGGAACTCAATCAGCATTGTAGTTCACTAATTTCACATAGCACTCTGGAAGTAAAAGCCTAAACATTCCCTGCCGTCCACAGTTTGTTTAACTATGCAATCTTGGTAGAAGTTTTTGTTTTATTAAACCTACAAAACTGTGTCCTTGGTGTTGAACACCCAAGTTATTCTCAAGGGAGAACTGTGGTGGAAAGGGAGATAACAATTCAGTTATAGATTAATAAAGTTCTATTATAGCTTTTATATGTTAACTTCCCTAGAGAATATAAAAGGCTTCAAAGCATCATGTTCAAAAATAGGATGTCCCTTCTGTCACATTCTTTGATTCGGGAGAAAGAATAACTAAAGATAACTTACAAAGACAGTGCTCTTCTTTTTTAGGTTAATTATGAAAGAACCTTATCTAAAAGTTAAGTTAAATGGAACAGTTATTGATAGTATGGCTAATGTCCATGGTATTTCAATTTTTAAATGGAAAGGCTTCAGTCTGCCTTTCATGAAAGAGAAATTGGGATTAGCTTCAAATGCTAAGTACTAAGTTTGATTTAGCTGGTATCCTGAATTGCAAATATGAAACCTATACAGATAACTTACTAAAATAGTAATGTTTCATATAATCACGGTATGTAATAAGTTGTTAAAGATAATCGCTTATTTTCAGCAAAAGAGGCGCCAGGAAATTGAACAAAAACTTGAAGTGCAGGCAGAAGAAGAAAGAAAACAAGTTGAAAATGAGAGGAGAGAACTGTTTGAAGAGAGGCGTGCTAAACAGACAGAACTGCGGCTTTTAGAACAGAAGGTTGAGCTTGCGCAGCTGGTGAGTAGTAGTTCGGAATTGGAATTCTAAGATTGGTAATCCTTCATGTTTACAAAAACCTGACCTTTTACCTTTTCTTTAGCAAGAGGAATGGAATGAGCATAATGCCAAGATAATTAAATATATAAGAACTAAGACAAAGCCCCATTTGTTCTATATTCCTGGAAGAATGTGTCCAGCTACCCAAAAATTAATAGAAGAGTCACAGAGAAAAATGAATGGTAAGTGTACATGTAGAGATACAGTGAAATTTTCTTAACGAATAAGGTGATACACTCAATGTATACATGTATCCTGTAATTGTGTATCAGTAGTGTTTTTGTTTTTTTTTTAAAGATTCTGTGAGATCGTAATGGGTTTGAAGCAGGAGTGTTTAATTTATGATGGAGTTTAACCTGAAACTTACCATGTTTTAGGCAGTATGTACATAGATTTCTTAGGTGTCTGAATGAAAGGATTTCTTTTTAGCCAGATATAAATGCTAATGAAGCAAGACAAAAGTGAACATTGATGTAATCCATAGAGCACACATGGAAGGATAGACACTACTGAGATGGTGATTAGATGATTAGTGTTTTTCTGGGATCAGAAAAATTAATGCATGATATGATAGCATAAAAATGATTGTATTTCAAACAAAATTTCTCATCCAGCATGAAGTAAAATGGCAAAAAATTGTTTTGTTTTTCCATCAGTTGGATAATGTGTAGTTGCCTACTGATAATAGGTTTTTGGGGGGATCTTTGCGTCATTTTATGTCAATTTGTAATTACTTGCTATAATCAGTCTTGTGTCGTTATCTCTTTACAAAAAGACATTTAGATAAAGCTTGATGACAATTTGTGACTAAATGTCAAATTGTGAGTTTGAGGATTTTTAATTATTTATACATGTATGTTTTTACCCTTCAGCTTTATTTGAAGGTAGACGCATCGAATTTGCAGAACAAATAAATAAAATGGAGGCTAGGCCTAGAAGACAATCAATGAAGGAAAAAGAGCATCAGGTGGTGCGTAATGAAGAACAGAAGGCGGAACAAGAAGAGGGTAAGGTGGCTCAGCGAGAGGAAGAGTTGGAGGAGACAGGTAATCAGCACAATGATGTAGAAATAGAGGAAGCAGGAGAGGAAGAGGAAAAGGAAATAGGTATAGTTCATAGTGATGCAGAGAAAGAACAGGAGGAGGAGGAACAAAAACAGGAAATGGAGGTCAAGATGGAGGAGGAAACTGAGATAAGGGAAAGTGAGAAGCAGCAGGATAGTCAACCTGACGAAGTTATGGATGTGCTAGAGATGGTTGAGAGTGTCAAAAATGTAATTACTGAGCAGGAGGTAATGGAAATCAATCAAGTTGAAAGTGTAGAACCTTCAGAAAATGAAACTAGCAAAGAACTGGAGCCAGAAATGGAATTTGAAGTTGAGCCAGATAAAGAATGTAAATCTCTTTCTCCCACGAAAGAGAATGCGTGTGCTCTAGAAATGGAAAATGAGCCTGAGGAGAAAGAAGAGAAAGAATCTGAGCCTCAGCCTGAGCCTGTAGCTCACCTCCAGCCCCTGCCTCAGCCTCAGCCCCAGCCCCAGCCTGAGCCTCAGCTTCAGCCTGAGCCCCAGCCCCAACCCCAGCCTCAGCCCCAGCCCCAACCCCAACCCCCGTCCCAACCCCAGTCCCAGCCCCAGTCCCAGCCCCAGCCCCAGTCCCAGCCCCAGTCCCAGCCCCAGTCCCAGCCCCAGCCCCAGCCCCAATCCCAAGCAGTACTCCAACCTCAGCCTCTTTCTCATCCTGAGACTTTGCCATTAGCTGTTTTACAGCCACCAATTCAGGTTATTCAGGAGCAAGGGCATTTACTATCTGAAAGGAAGGAGTTTCCTGTGGAATCTGTAAAACTCACTGAGGTGATGGTAGAGTCAGTCTTAACAGTACATCCAGAGAGCAAGAGCAAAACCAAAACTAGGAGCAGAAGTAGAGGTCGAGCTAGAAATAAAACCAGCAAGAGTAGAAGTCGCAGCAGTAGCAGTAGTAGTTCCAGTAGCAGCTCAACCAGTAGCAGCAGTGGAAGCAGTTCCAGCAGTGGCAGCAGTAGCAGTCGAAGTAGTTCCAGTAGCAGCTCCAGCACCAGCGGCAGCAGCAGCAGAGACAGTAGCAGCAGCACTACTAGTAGTAGTGAGAGTAGAAGTCGGAGTAGGGGCCGGGGACATAATAGAGATAGAAAGCACAGAAGGAGCGTGGATCGGAAGCGAAGGGATACATCAGGACTAGAAAGAAGTCACAAATCTTCGAAAGGTGGTAGTAGTAGAGATACAAAAGGATCAAAGGATAAGAATTCTCGGTCCGACAGAAAGAGGTCTATATCAGAGAGTAGTCGATCAGGCAAAAGATCTTCAAGAAGTGAAAGAGACCGAAAATCAGACAGGAAAGACAAAAGGCGTTAATGGAAGAAGCCAGGCTTTCTTAGCCTATTCTTTGCAGCAGAAGATTTCTTGATGAGTAAAAGGATTACCTTTCCTTGTAAGGAGGATGCTGCCTTAAGAATTGCATGTTGTAAAAAATCTTTTTGGAAAATACAGACTGTTTGTTTACCAGACATTCTTGTACTTTTTGCATAATTTTGTAAGAGTTATTTATCAAAATTATGTGAGGTTCCAAAATATGTAAAAATAATAATAATAAAAAAAGATTAACATCCCTTGTCATCTTTTTTAAATAATCCTATACTCTTCAGTAAGAATCTGTATATTTTAATAGGTAAATCTTTAAGTCTGTTCCCTTCTAATTCTGTACCATACTTTGCTTTTGTAGAAATAAATGTGCATTTCTTTCATTAGTTTTGGGATGTCCTCGTTGACACTTGTATAATAAATACCCTCTTGATATCATTTTCAGCTTTTATCACTAGATACTGAACGTGATTAGAATGTCTTTGAAGGTTTCTTCGCTTTTACTTGCCTTAGATGATTATTTTGAGTTGTCAAAGTCAGATCTTTGCAGTTTTCAGGGGGAACATAGTTCTCGAAGTCATTTACTATTTTTTTCTAATCTCCCTTGTTATTTTAATCTAAGCATTTCCCCCTGTTTCTCATATATAAATCATATATTTGGTAGATAACTTAAAACAGTATAATTTGGTTGGCATTTTCTTCATGATTATGGGAGCATCATTCTTTTGTCTCCATGGCTACTTGTGTGATATAGCATATACATCTATTGAAGAAAATAATCACTTTGTAGGGGAGGGAGGTAGAAAAGTATACTCTAAACTTGGTTTTTGAGTTTGTGGTCTTGTCTTAACTTTTGTGTTGGCTCTAACTGAAACATGCCAATATGTGTTTTCAAGAGTTTTTGTTTAAGTATTGTATGAAAGTTTACAGAATGAAGGAAGTTCATCTACACTTGAATCTGTAAGCAAGATAACACACAAGTGTACCAAGTGATTAACTTTGTTGTTTTATCAATTTGTATGAATTTGGAGTATCTGTTGCCATTACTATACATGTGCAAATAAATGTGGCTTAGACTTGTGTGACTGCTTAAGACTAGTACTTGTATTAACTTTTTGATGCTTTTACACAAGAGAGCACTTTAATTGCAAATGGCCTTTGAGTTCATAACATCGACTAGTATTAGGCTTGACTGAATATTATTTCTTCCCTTGACAAGTAAATGGTGATGGTGAAAATGTTAATAAGTATTTCCAGCACTGTAAAAATATAAGAGGACATATTCAAGTACTCTAAAAAAAATCCCTTCTTGGAATAATTATGAAACAGTAAGTGAGTAGAACTTTTGAAACTGCAGAGCTAGCTACCTGCGTTCCTGGGCTAGTTTCCACCGAGTAACTTCATCCGGGGATTTTAATAATTTCTGGGATGCAGTATAAATTTTATCCTGTATAACATGATAAGGAAAAGGTTGGTAAAAATTTAAAAGGGATGACCGTAAATGTAACCTGGTTCTTAAAATCCTTATTAGATGAATCTAAAATAATTGTATGTATTAAGATCCTTTGTAAAAATTTTCACTCATTTTTACCTGGAAAACTTGAACACTTGTCATCATGCTTTTCAGGAATTAATTTTGGCTTTAAGCTCAGTTGTTGAAAGTGGTAATGGGGCTGTAATGCATGGAGAGAAAAAAAGATCTTTGGAATTTCAATTTTTAATTATCTTAAATTTTGATGTATGTATGTATATATATATATATATATATACACACACACACAATTCTATTTTAAATTCTTTTTTTTAACGCTTATTTTTGAGAGACAGAGAAGGGAGGGACAGAGAGAGAGGGAGACCACAGAATCCAAAGCAGGTTCCAGGTGGTCAGCGTGGAGCCCCATGCGGGCTCAAACTCACAAACTGCAAGATCAAGATCAGAGTCAGATACTTAACTGACTAAGCCACCCAGGCACCCCAAGAATTCCATTTTAAATTTTATAACTAGTGATATGCACTTCTAAATTGGAAGATTTTTTTTTTTTTTTAATGTTTTATTTGTTTTTGAGAGAGAGAGGGAGACACAGAATCTGAAGCAGGCTCCAGGATCTGGGCTGTCAGCACAGAGCCCAATGTGGGGCTTGAACTTGTGAACCACGAGGTCATGACCTGAACCGAAGTCAGCCACTTAACTGACTGAGCCCCCCAGGTACCCCTGGAAGACTTCATTTTTAAAACTGAAGGATTTTTTTTTTTTTTTTTGGTGGTGGTGGTGGGGGGTGTCTTTGATTTTTTGATGTTTCCAATTAATGCTTTGTCTTTAGAAGTGAAATTATATGGAATTTATTTTCAGAGAACCATGTAATTGGTTCCTTACAAAGATACAAGAAGAATGTAAAAGCAATGACAGTTTCCTAGGGAAAAGAGATAATGGGGTCCTCCTGTTAGATGTTATAAATTATTGTTAATGGAAAATTTAGAAGCAGAAGATGGATAGGGCTCAAGACTAAGGACTGAAATTAGTTTGGAGACATCAAAGGAGCTGTTTAGGAAACATCTTGATTAACTGAAATCCCAAGGTTTGCACATAGAAGATAATTTTATCTTCAGTGAGTTGTATTTCCAAATAGGGCTCATTTATGCACTATTTCTAGAACTCCAGTAAATACACAAATACACTTTAGTAATTACATTAAACAAATCCCACCAAAGTAATAAATTATAAATTGACATAAATTTGAAAGTAAAGCTACTAATGATTATATGGTGAAGTAACACGAACCAGTGTTTGTCAGAACAAGTCCTTAAAATGTTTTGGGGTTCAATTACTTAAAACATTTAAAAAAATTTTTTTTATTTTTGAGAAAGAGCAAGCAAGGGAGGCAGAGAAAAAGGGAGACAGAATCTGAAGCAGACTCCAGGCTCTGAGCTGTCAGCACAGAGCCGGACACGGGGCTTGAACTCAAGCCGTGAGATCATGACCTGAGTCAAAGTTAGCTGCTTAACCAACTGAGCCACCCCAGGTACCCCCCCCCCGCCCCCCCCCAAAAAGAACTTAAAATCCTTGAGTAAAGTCATAACCAGTTTTCCTTCTTGAGGTAATTCCATTAAAGCACTTAGCCTAGAAAACAAATTACATGGTTGGATCTTCGTACTAATAAGTCAGTGAAGAAGATTGCAACTTGATAAAAAATAAACCTGAGAAATCTGAAAATTTCTTAAATATTTTTATGTCCCCTAGCATTATCTTTTCCAAAAAATGATACTCAAATGCCTACAACTGCTTCCTATTGCCATTTGATTACTCTGATTTTTTTTTTAATTTTTTTAACATTTATTTATTTTTGAGACAGAGAGAGATAGAGCATGAACGGGGGAAGGTCAGAGAGAGAGGGAGACACAGAATCTGAAACAGGCTCCAGGCTCTAAGCTGTCAGCACAGAGCCCGACGCAGGGCTCGAACTCACGGACCGCGAGATCGTGACCTGAGCGGAAGTCAGACGCCCAACCGACTGAGCCACCCAGGCGCCCCTACTCTGATTTTCTTAAAATCACTACTTGCCATCACTGTCCACTTGCTTTATTTTCATAACATTTACCATTATATCATATAGTTAACATTGTACTTTGGTTTATTTGCTTCTCACTTGAATGCACGCTGGAGAACAAGGTTTTTAAAATTATTTTTAACCCATTGCTCTATTTCAAATAATTAGGATGGGGCCTTGTGCATTATAGGCAATTTATAAGTAAATTACAACAAGTCCTTAACATGGCTTCTGTGATTCAATCTGTCTTTCCAACTTCAGTTGCGTCTCTTCCAGCACATAAAGTATGCTTGTTTCAAACAGTGAACCAAGATGCAGCTAGGAGCCATTATGGCTGGAGCAGAGTAACCAAGGAGAAAGGTTGTAAAGTATTTCAGAGAGGTAATGGGGGTAGGTGAGCAGCTGGTACAAAGCATTACAGGCCAGTTTAAGTCTAAAGGGAGTTTTAGGTGAAGTGATAATAAAATTTATGTTAACAGAATTACTCTGGCTGCTGTGCTGAGAAAAGATGAAATGGGGCCAAGAGCAGGAACAGAAACGAGACTATTGCAATAATTAGGCAAAATATAATGACTTAAACCAAGATGTTTAAGTTGTAAAAGTGGTCATCAGGTTTTGGGTAAAGATATTTCCCAGGGCATATGCTGGTGGACTATGGTGGTTGTGAGAAGTCAGGATGAGTAAAGATTTTACCTGAACAACTAGAAATGAATTGCCATTAGTTGAGATGAGGACTAGAATGAACAGGTTTGGGGATAGTGGATATGAGTGGGTTAGGAGTGACCCAAACTCTGAACATGAATATCTCCATTATTCAGTTTCCTTTAATGTTTTTCCATAAAGGTCTTAGATATCATTTGGGAAATGTATTCCTAAGTAACTGACTCATACATGGATAAACAGATTGCTCTTTTATTGAGATTAACAGACAAGTATACAAAACACCATATACAACTTTATGAATTGTTAGAATGCTGACAGCTATGTAATTGCTGAGGTGAAGAACTAGAACATTGCCAGGACCCAAGAATCCCTTCCAATGACTTCTCCCTCCCTTTCCTGCCCTACCATAACCACGTAATAAAACAAGGAAGCTCTAATCCATGGCAGCCTACTTCAGCAAACTAAAACCTAAAACAGTAAATTCCTTGAGATGCCTCAAGGTTAGGAAATTGAAAAACCTACAGACAGCCAATCACAAACAGCCAACTTGGCTTCCACAGATAAGGCAATTGCTTCAGCTATAGCCAATCAAATAATTTCCTTGCTTTGCTTCCTGTCTGCTCTATAAGAGCCTTTCCCCTAGCTCTTGACAGGAGTTTAGTGCTGCCCAGATTCAAAATTGTTTGCTCAAATTTCAAAATTTTACAGTATGTCAGTTTATCTTCTATACAACGCTATCCTGACTTTATGGTAGTCACTTACTTGGTTTCCTTCATAGTTTTGAAAGTGATTCATGCATTCTCAACATTGGTTTATTTTTTCATCTCCTATTTTTTACTCTACATAAATGAGATCATAATGAATTTTGTATTTTGACTTCTTTTGTCCACATGTTTCTGTGACTCATTTTTGTATGTCACTTAATATTTATCACCAGTATATGGATATTGAGATTGTTTTCAATTTTAGGGTCTTACAAGTCTGCTATAGAACATTCATGTCTTGGTAAACATATGCATGGATATATGGTATATTTAAGAGTGTAATCACTAGGTCACAAGTTACATATTTTTTAATGTGGATTTTCTAGATGACTAATGTTTTCCATTTTTTGAAAAAAACCTTTAGATATCCTCTTTGGGGACTCTCTCTTCTTGATTTTAAGAGTTCTGTATTTATTCTGGAAATAAGTCTATTGAATATATGCACTGCAAATATCTTCTACTTTGTAGCTTGGCTTTTCACTTTTTTAATGGTATTTTTTTTGATTAAGAAGATTTCTTGATTAGGGGCTCCTGGGTGGCTCGGTTGGTTAAGTGTCTTGACTCTTGATTTTGGCTCAGGTCATGATCTCTCTCAGTTTCATGATTTCGAGCCCCACATCCGGCTCTGTGCTGACAGCACTGAGCCTGCTTGGGATTCTCTCTCCTCTCTGTTCCTTCCCTGCTCATGCTCTCTGTCTCAAAATAAATATATAAAGTTAAAAAAAAAAAAAAAAAGATTTGTAGGGCACCTGGGTGGTTCAGTCAGTTAAGCATCTGACTTGATTTTGGCTCAGGTCTTGATCTCATGGTTCATGGGTTCGAGCCCTGCATTGGGCTTTGTGCTGTTGGCCCTGTCCACGTGGACCCGGAGGGATTCTCTCTGCCCCTCCCCCACTCTCTCAAATAAACTTAAAAAAGATTTCTTGATTATAATATTAAGTTTATCCATATTTTTATGGTTGATTCCTTATGTGTCTTATTTAAAATTCCTCTCCTCTCGCAGATGGTGGGTTAGAGCCCCGTGTCAGGCTTAGTGCTGACAGATCAGAGCCTGGAGCCTGCTTCAGATTCTGTGTCTCCCTGTCTCTCTAGCCCTCTCCCCACTCTCTCTCTCTCTCTCAAAAATAAATAAACATTTAAAAAAATTTAAAAAATTAAGCGCCTCTCCTCATTTCAAGGTCAAGAAAATAGTCTCATATTTTATCTTTAAGAAGCTGTGTTACCTTTTCTCATGTAACTCGATTATTTTCCTGGAATTGGTTTTTGTGTATGCTGTGATTTGGGGGTTATTTCTCATTTCTTTTTTCCAGGTGAATGTAAAATTGCCCAATCTCAGTTACTGAAAAGTTTGTGCCTTCTACATTACTCTGCAGTACCACCTTTTATATCTAGTATCCATATATTCATGGTTCTCTTTCTAAGCTCTCTAATCTGTTCCATTGGTCTATTCTATGCTTGAGTTGATACCACTGTCTTGCATACCTTAGCTTCATATTAAGTCTTAATATCAGAGCAGATTCTTCCACCTTGCTTTACTTGACTCTGCTGGTATTCTTGCCTATTGCTTTTTCATATAAATTTCAAAGTCACCCTTTGAATATCCACACACACAAAAAAAATTGTTGGGATTTTGACTGAATTGCTTTGAATCTACAGATTGATTTGGGAATTGACCCCACTGAGTCTTCCAATCTATGAACATGGCATTTTGTTAGGAATCAGGATAATGGTTATTGCCTGTTTTATGTTTTATATAAACAGATTCTTTTATATTTGTTCAACATTAGGTTTGTGAGGTTCATTAATTTTGCAGTTTGTAATTATCTTTTTTTGCTGTGCATTACTCCACTTTGTGCATATTCCACAATCTGTGTATCCATTCCATTTTTTTTTTTTTAACGTTTATTTATTTTTGAGACAGAGAGAGACAGAGCATGAACGGGGGAGGGTCAGAGAGAGGGAGACACAGAATCTGAAACAGGCTCCAGGCTCTGAGCTGTCAGCACAGAGCCCGACACGGGGCTCGAACTCACGGACCGTGAGATCATGACCTGAGCTGAAGTCGGCCGCTCAACCGACTGAGCCACCCAGGCACCCCATCCATTCCATTCTTGATGGGCATTTGTGTGGTTTCCACACAGTTTGAAGCCAGTATGAACAGTGCTACTACCAACATACTTGTCCATGTGTTTTGATGAACATATGTAAACATTTCTCGTGGTATATATAAGGCACCTGATTTTTAAGTTAAAATGGAAAGTTCAGTGCCTGTGGCTTCTTCCTTTTCTGGTCCAACAATCCACAACATCAATTTTATCGTGCATAAAATGCTTACTTCTCTTAAGGGATATTTTTATGGATCTCATTTCTTTTCCTTTGATTCATTTCTCAGATACAGTATTTGAGTTGTTTGGTATTTGTCCCTGCAAAAACTCTTTCACCTTCTGCCTTTAAGTTGAAAGCAGTTTCCTTGGGCTCTCATAAATGCTTTTAAGATTTCTTGCTTTTTTTTTTTTTTTAACATTTATTTATTTTTGAGAGACAGAGCACAAGCAAGGGGAGGGGCAAGGAGAAAAGAAGACATAATCCAAAGCAGGTTCCCAGCTCTGAGCGTCAGAGGGCCCGATGCAGGACTTGAACCCACGAACCGTGAGATCATGACCTGAGCCGAAGTCGGATGCTTAACCAACTGAGCCACACAGGCGCCCCCATATTTTGTTTTTAATTAATCTTTTTCGTATGTCTTTTGAGCATATTAAGGTCCATCACTTAATAATGTTTTTTAACAAGGACACTTTTCTCAGCTTACCTGTCATAATAAAGAGTCAAATAAACTTCCTAGGACATTTATAATTCAGGTTGTTTTACATTTAATTTTTAATTTATCATAAAATGATTCGTTAAATAAAAAGATATAGGAATCAACTTTTTCAAAAAAGTTGCTATTAATAATCCCAATATAATTATTGAATAGTTTTGTCTTTCTCCCTATATTGAAATGTAATCATAGAGCAAATTAACATATTTTCATTGGTCTATTTATAGACTCTATTCAATTGAGTGCTGTTGCATTAAGGTTGTGTTATGGTAGGTTTTAATATCTAGTGTGCTAAATTCTCCCCCAATTATGTGTTGTTTTTTTAACTAGGCAAAGAACTTCATTAACCTCTGTTTCAAAATTTATTCCCAGGCTTCTTCAGCTTAATTAGCTGTGAAGAATGAATTGTGACAAGCAAAAAACTGAAAAGAGCTGCTAGTGGCTAGGGGACTTGGGCTTAAAACTATCGGATCTAGATTTTATCAGGTTCATGAACAAAATTTTTAAAAGCAGTTATAAATAGTAGCAGATGCTACAGTAAAGTAGCATCTCCCAGTAACTTCTTTGAGTTCTGTCTTCTTCAGAAGCCAACTTCCAATCACATTGTTGCATTCTTGGAAATGCATGAAAATTATCCACAAGATCTGGAACTTCATTATCAGTCTCTTCAGTAGCAAGTGATGCTTTTCCATCCCCAGAGAGTTTAGACAGAACTTCTGCCAGTCTCCTTACACTAGTCCCACTGTCTGTACCAAGCTGGGTTAAGATGCTGGGTAGGCTTTCTGTCAGCAGTTTTGCCTCAGCATGGCCTGTAATGGTGAAAGCACTGGCTGCCAGAGACACCTGAACTTTAGAGTTGTGATAATGCCTCACTGTTCCTTGATTTGTAAATATAGTCACCTCTTCAGTGTGAGAGATATTGTTGACTCCTAATATTCTTTCAGGAGAACTAAAGATTTTTTCTCTTCTGCTGTAGCTATTCTGTGAACCACCTTCTTTCTGCAAGCAGTTCCTTTTCCACCCGTGCGTACTTGTGCCTGCAGTGTGGTGAGTTTCTCCTGGCTCACGATAGTTCCTTTCTTCTTGTCGGGGTGGAAGTGGGGTTGTGCAGGGAGCTAGGGTTGTCACTCAAGGGGTTGCAGGCAGACCAGCTGAGATTAGGGGCACACAGGTAGGGATGCCCCCAATTATACTTTTCCAAATGTTCCAAGATAATACATATTTTAATGAAAACTTTAGAATCACTCTTCAAGTTTCCAAAAAACTAATTTTGACGTTGATTGTATTGAATTTATAACTTAGGAATAATCAATATCTTTAGAATATTGACTCTGACTAAACAAACTACTGTTTCTCTCCATTTATTCTATCATATATGTTAGTAAAATTTTAGTTTTCTTCCTACAGGTTCTGCACATTTTTATTAAGTGTAGGCCTAGGGTTTGTGTGCATGTGTCATTTGCTATTTTGAATAGGAATTTTTCCCTGCATCATATATTCAGTTAGTTGTTTGTAAATAGAAAATTTGGAGATATTTTCCAGTCTGCAAGAAGCTGCTTTGTTTTCCTCTTGTTTATAGTGAAGACTTCTGTGACTATTTCCCTCTATCCAGTGACTGATTGAATCATAGTTAAAGAAACCAAGTAAGGCACTTCACCAGAAAGGCGAAAATTTCTTTTTAAAAAAATTTTTTTTAATCTCTACACAATGTGGGGGTCAAATTCATGACCCTGAAATCAAGGGTCGCATGTTCTTCTGACTGAGCCGGCCAGGCGCCACAAGAAAATTTCTTTTTGTTATAGGTTGGACCTATAACATGTTTAACTGATTTAAACAGTAAGTCTTAATTCATTAATAGCTAATTTTTTCCCCTATGGCTATTACCAACAATGCTCTGTTGAACCTCCCTCTGGTATCAGGCTTTCTTAACAATTTGGTCCAATTCTGTACCCTTAAAAAAAGCCCTTTTTTTGTGAAATTGAGGGACAAAAAGGGTTGAAAAGACTTCGCTTACTACATTCTGTTTTATAGTTTTGACTTTGGAACCATGTGAATGGTTCATATAAAAAACTTGAATCAACAACCTAACCTTACACCTTACAGAGCTGGAAAAAGAACAGCAAATAAAACCCCAAACCAGCAGAAGACAGGAAATAATAAAGATTAGAGCAGAAATCAATGCTATTGACACCAAAAAACAGAACAGATCAATGAAACCAGTAGCTGGTTCTTTGAAGGAATTAACAAAATTGATAAACCCCTAGCCAGTTTGATCAAAAAGAAAAAGGAAAGGACCCAAATAAATAAAATCAAGAATGAAAGAGGAGAGGGGCGCCTGGGTGGCGCAGTCGGTTAAGCGTCCGACTTCAGCCAGGTCACGATCTCGTGGTCCATGAGTTCGAGCCCCGCGTCAGGCTCTGGGCTGATGGCTCGGAGCCTGGAGCCTGTTTCCGATTCTGTGTCTCCCTCTCTCTCTGCCCCTCCCCCGTTCATGCTCTGTCTCTCTCTGTCCCAAAAATAAATAAAAAACGTTGAAAAAAAAATTAAAAAAAAAAAAAAAGAATGAAAGAGGAGAGATCACAACCAACACAGCAGAAATACAAACAATAGTAAGAGAATATTGTGAGGAATTATATGCCAATAAAATGGACAATCTGGAAGATTTGACCTCAGCCGCAGCAACTTCTTACTCAACACATCTCCAAAGGCAAGGGAAACAAAAGCAAAAATGAACTATTGGGACCTCATCAAAATAAAAAGCTTCTGCACAGCGAAGGAAACAATCAGCAAAACTAAAAGGCAACCGACGGAATGGGAGAAGATATTTGCAAATGACACATCAGATAAAGGGTTAGTATCCAAAATCTATAAAGAACTTATCAAACTCAACACCCCCCCCCAAAAAAAAAACAATCCAGTGAAGACATGGGCAGAAGACATGAATAGACACTTCTCCAAAGAAGACATCCAGATGGCCAACCAACACATGAAAAAATGCTCATCACTCATCATCCAGGAAATACAAATCAAAACCACAATGAGATACCACCTCACACCTGTCAGAATGGCTAACATGAACAACTCAGGCAACAACAGATGTTGGCGAGGATGCAGAAAAAGAGGATCTCTTTTGCATTGTTGGTGGGAATGCAAGCTGGTGCAGCCACTCTGGAAACCAGTATGGAGGTTCCTCTAAAAATAGAACTACCTATGACCCAGCAATTGCACTAGTAGGTATTTATCCAAGGGATACAGGTGTGCTGTTTCTAAGGGGCACATGCACCCCAATGCTTATAGCAGCACGATCAACAATAGCTAAAGTATGGAAAGAACCCAATGTCCATCGATGGATGAATGGATAAAGAAGATATGGTATATATATATACAATGGAGTATTACTTGGCAACAAAAAGGATGAAATCTTGCCATTTGCAACTACGTGGATGGAACTAGAGGGTAGTATGCTAAGCAAAATTAGTCAGAGAAAGACAAATATCATATGACTTCACTCATATGAGGACTTTAAGACACAGAACAGATGAACATAAGGGAAGGGAAGCAAAAATAATATAAAAACAGGCAGGGGGGACAAAACATAAGAGACTCTTAAATATGGAGAACAAACAGAGGGTTGCTGGGGGGGTTGTGGGAGGGGGGATGGGCTAAATGGGTAAGGGGCATTAAGGAATCTACTCCTGAAATCATTATTGCACTAGATAGTAACTAACTTGGATGTAAATTAAAAAAATAGATAAATAAACTTGAATCAAAAGGAAAAGAAAATCCCTAAAAATGTGAAACAAATAGATACAAGTGAACTTTAGAGTATATCATTGATGGTATAACCACACAGAAAAAAATATTTGAAATGACTTTAAAACTCAATCATTTGATGTACCTTCCTGGCAGGATATATCTTAAGTAAATAAAATAGTCAGTTGTAATTGGTAGTTCTATTGTTAGTGGTAATATTAGTATTGTCACTTTGAAACTACTTTGTGCACTATATATATATATATATATATGTGTGTGTGTGTGTGTGTGTGTGTGTGTATGTGTATATATATGTATATATGTATATATATAATGCATAAACAAGTAATTATGTTAATTTCATTAAATATTTTCTGTGTAATAAAAGATACAAAAATATAAAATATAAATAAAAATATAAAATCAAAGAATTTAAGGGAAAACTCTAATTTCATTTGATTTGGAAATAACTATATGAATTCATAATTTAGTGTTCTTTCAAAAATTCACATGTTTCCTAGCTTTGTCTACAGAGTGGGCATAGAAATAATGACAGTCCAAAAGTGGTGAGGCATCCCAGTGCTGTAGTCTCTGAATGCTATTTTCCAACAAAAAGAAGCAGGGCTCCTTGAAGAAATGGCTGACCCTAGATCTAGGGCAGGAAATGTACAAGATGAGCTTGTCATGATAGAAAGCGGGGATGCTAAGGGGCACTTTTGGAGGTTTCTGAGACAACTCATTCTTTTTTTATTTTTTTAAGTTTATTTATTTATTTTGAGAGAAAGAGAGAAAGGGTGCAAGCCGGTGAGGGGCAGAGAGGGAGAGAGAGAATCCCAAGCAGGCTCTGTGCTGCTAGCACAGAGCCCGATATGGGGCTGGATCCCTTGAACCATGAGATCATGACCTGAGCCAAAACCAAGAGTCAGATGCTTAACTGACTGAGCCACCCAGGCACCCCTCTGAAAATTTTGTTTTAAGTGACACTGTACCAATGATGGCTTTATTATAAGTTTTTTACTTACATGTATCAAAGTTGGGTTTTTTTTTGTTTTTTATGGGGTTTCTGGACCACAAGAAACACTAGAATGCTGATTTTCATTTGCATAGTAATAAAAATCTGGATATTAAATAAGCACTCAAGTTCATCCTCTGCTTTTTGGATTATGTGATGGCTAATATTATGTATCAACTTGACTGGGCCACGAGTGCCCAGATTTTTGGTTAAACATTGTTCTTGATGTGTCTGTGAAGGTGTCTTTTATTTTTTTAAGTTTATTTACTTTGAGAGAGAGAGAGTGCACTCACACATGAGCAGGGGCAGGGCAGAGAGAGAGAAAGAGAGAGAGAGAGTCCCAAGCAGGCTCCTCGCTCAGAGCAGAGCCCAACTTGGGGGCTCTATCTCACAACCTGAGATCATGAGCCAAAATCAAGTCCATTGCTTAACCGACTGAGCCACCCAGGTACCCCTGTTAGGGTATTTTGGGTGAGATTAACATTTGAATTGGTGGACTGAGTAGAGCAGATTGCCCTCCCTAATATGAGTGGCCCTCATCCAATGGCCTGAATAGAACAAAAAGCCTGCCCCTCCTACAAGTAAGAGGGAACCCCTCCTGCCTAACTGCTATGAACTGCACATAGGGTTTTTTTCAGCCTTTGGACTTGAACTGAATGATTGGCTCTTGAGTTCTGAGCTTGCTGGTTTTTGGACTGAAACACTACTGGGTCTCCTGAATCTCAAACCTACAAACTTGGATTGGAACTACATCATAGGCTCTTTTGGATCTTTGGCTTGCTGACTGCCCATCCTAGAACTTTTCAGCCAATTCCTTATAATCTCTTTACATATAGCCATCCATACTATTGTTCTATTTCTCAGGAAAACCCTGACTAATGACGATTAATTACTCTGTTTGATATCCCTTCACTTCTGCAGATTTGAATTTTAACTTCTAATCTTCTCAGTTGAAAATAAAAATTAAAAATTAGTACACATTAAAAAATAGTCAAATGAGAGGTGGCTCAGTCAGTTGGACTTCTGACTTTGCTTAGATCATAATCTTGGGTTTCATGGGTTTGAGCCCCGTGTCAGGCTCTGTGCTGACAGCTCAGAGCCTAGAGCCTGCTTCAGATTCTGTGTCTCCCTCTATCTCTTTGCTCCTCCCCCACTCAAGCTCTGTCTCTCAAAACTAAATAAACGTTAAAAATTTAAAAAAAAGGGGCGCCTGGGTGGCGCAGTCGGTTGAGCGTCCGACTTCAGCCAGGTCACGATCTCGCGGTCCGTGAGTTCGAGCCCCGCGTCAGGCTCTGGGCTGATGGCTCGGAGCCTGGAGCCTGTTTCCGATTCTGTGTCTCCCTCTCTCTCTGCCCCTCCCCCGTTCATGCTCTGTCTCTCTCTGTCCCAAAAATAAATAAAAAACGTTGAAAAAAAAATTTAAAAAAAAAAAAAATTTAAAAAAAAATAGTCAAATGAGAGTGGAGGTTCCAAGATAGTAAAAAATTGCTCCCTTGAGAATGGTAAAGAAAACTTCATGAACCTGACATTTGTAAGAATGTCCCCCAGAGGTCCATGTCCTAGTTGGGGAACTCTGGAGTGTGAAAAGCTCTACCTCTAAGTCAGAGGTGATACTGTGTAATCATTATTCCTGGGCAGACAGAAAGATGAAACTTACCTCCTCTCCTCTCACTTGCGGTTAAGTGGAGCCATGTACTTCATTTTGGCCAACAGAGTGTAGACAGAAGTAATATAAACTACTTGCAGTTCTGGTCTTTAATAGCATTGGATGTGATTCTCCATCTCTCTTCTTCCATAGTGACCTTGGATGCCTCATATTTCAGATGGTATAGCTATGTTAGCTACATCAAGGACAGCTCACATCAGACAGTAGTGTGAAAAAAAAAAACAAATTTTTATTGTATTAAGTCACTGAGATTTGTGGGTTGTTTAAAAAAAATTTTTTTAATCTTTATTTATTTTTGAGAGAGAGACAGAGTGTGAGCAGGGGAGGAGCAGAGAGAGAGGGAGACACAGAATCGGAAGTAGGCTCCAGGCCCTGAGCTGTCAGCACAGAGCCCAACTCGGGGCTCGAACTCACGGCAGGGCTGGAACTCACGAACCATGAGATCATGACCTGAGCAGAAGTCGGGCATGGGATAGTAAGATTATGTTTATTTTGCTTATGAACAGTTTGATAAAAAGAATTCCCAAATTATAGAGTTAGATTGACAGTCCAACACAAGAGTTCTTAAAAATGGAAAGGAAGATGTGACTACAGAAAAAAGACACAGAGGGATGCAATGTTAATGGGCTTTGAAGATAGAGGAAGGGGCCTCCAAGAAGGTGGAAAACACAAGGAAACAGATTCTCCTGTTGAGCTTCCAGGAGAGAACAGAGCCCTGCCAACACCTTGATTTTTGCCAAGTGAGGGTTTCATTGGACTTTTGACCTACAGAAAAATAGGTGAATTAGTGAATAATTAAATAACTAAATGTGTTTTATTTATTTTAAATTATTTTTTAAAATGTTTATTTTTTTTGAGAGAGAGAGAGAGACAGAGAGAGAGAAGGGGACAGAGGATCTGAAGAGGGCTCCACACTGATAGCAGGAGACTGATGTGGTGCTTGAACTCACAAACCATGAGATCAAGACCGAAGCCGAAGTCGGAGGCTCAACCAACTGAGCCACCCAGGTGCCCCAAATGTGTTTGTTTTAAGCCATTGTCTTGTAATTTGTTACAGCAACGAATAGGAAATTAATAGTTATATAATTAAATAATGACACTGTGATTATATTAGCTTAAATAAAATATACTCAAATTTCACCTGATTCTTTTTATCTTTAATGTGGGTATTAGAACATTACATATATGGCTCACTGTTTATTTCTATAGGACAGTGCTGATTTAGAACATTACGGCTGGATCATTCTGTGTGTTGGAGAATTGCAAAATTAATTTTTGAGAACTCTTGGACTGTCCTCAAGCCCTCCTTTGGGTTACCTTCAAGGTAGGTCTGGGAGATAACTTTCTATTTAGTCATTAGACCTCTTGAACTCCTCAGCTTTCATAAAACAGTATCAGTCTCATCTCCATTCTGCTGAGTTAAAGCATATGATTCAGCATTAATAGGCAAGATAGAAGAGTTCTACATGTTCTACATATTGTCAGGGAACATGACCTCATACTCACAGTTGTTCAGTACTTACCAATTTGAACAAAATCACAGTTTAGTGTTCATTTAAAGAAGTCATGCTATTGCTGAAATTACAGAAGCCAAGATAAATGTTACACATCTTTCTATAGGTCTAGCTCAGGACTAACAATAAATTTTTGCACAGAACATACTATAGGGTTTTTTTGTGATGGAAACCTAGCTAGACACTATCTAGACACCAAGTATTTCTTCTTTGTGGGTATACATTTCTTAGCCTTCCTTGGAGTTAGTTTGTAGCCACGTGATTAGGTTCTATCCAGTGGTAGTAGGCAGAGGAGATAATACTCTGCTGTCAGCACAGAGCCTGCTTTGGATCCTCTGTCCCCTCTCTGTCTGCCCCTCCCATACTTGTTCTCTTCCTCTTTTTCTCTCTCTCAAAAATAAATGAACATTAAAAAAAAGCATCAAAAGGAGCTTTAAAAAAATCCATCCATTATCATTCACACATTCTCTATTCCTTCTATATTAACTTCAGAGGCTACATGTTCAAGATGGCAAAATCACAAAATGGAAGGATCCTGGATCTCTGAGATACCATGTGGAAGAAAGCCACCAAGTGAAGTTGGATGACTGAGTTTGTAAGAAAGAAGCCATTGCTTTTTTTCTTTTTTTTTTAATGTTTGTTTATTTTTGAGAAAGAGAGACAGAGTGTGAGCGGGAGAGGGGCAGAGAGAGAGGGAGATCCAGAATCAGAAGCAGGCTCCAGGCTCTGAGCTGTCAGCACAGAGCCCGACGCAGGGCTCGAACTCAGAGACTGAGAAATCATGACCTGATCTGAAGTCGGACACTCAACCGACTGAGCCACCCAGGTGCCCCAGCCATTGCTTTTTTAAGTCAAAGAGATTTTTGTGGTTTATTTGTTGCCATAGCATATCTTAGCTTACCCTTAATAATACAGTTCTGTTTAATAATGACTTTTTAAGAGTTGTTTAATTCTGGAAATCACAGGGATAAGTTTATTTCCAACTACCCATAATATTCAAAGTACCCATGCCCATCATCCAGCAGGTAGACAGCTCTGGAAATATAACTAATTTAAAAATGTGGAAATATTCCATGTATCCTTGGGGGCGTATATGAAAATTCATAAAGTTATATTAGAAGACCATGATAAATTTTGTTATAATTCTATAAAGTTATAGTTTGGTGACCTACTGGAAACTGGGTACTTGTAGATTTTAAACAAAGATAGTACAGATGGCATTTCTCTTGTTTCTATTCATGATATCAGGTCTTAGTATTTTCCAAAATAAAAAGTACTTCTTCAACCACATTTTTATTATTTCAAACCATGTTCCTACATTTTTCCAGGTAGCTACATTGTTAAAGTATTTCTAGATATTTTGGAAGCTCAAAGAATAATGGCAAAACTCCTCTGTACTTTTTATTTATTTAATCATTGTTTTACATATTTCTTTTTTTTGTGATGTTTATTTTTGAGAGAGAGAGAGAGAGAGAGGGCATGAGCAGGGGAGAGGCAGAGTGTGAGTGGGACAGAAGATCCAAAGTAAGCTCTGTGCTGACAGCAGAGAGCCCCATGTGGGGCTCAAACTCACCAATCATGAGATCATGACCTGAGCAGAAGTTGGATGCTTTACCGACTAACCCACTCAGGCACCCCTCACATATTTCTTTTGTAATTAATAGGAATATTAATTATATATCAGAACCTACTTTATTACTGAAACTGATAGAGTTTATATAGTATTTATACTTGTAACAAGCCAGTGAGGCTATTCTTTTAAAAAATCCTTCATAGGGGCACCTGGGTGGCCCAGTAGGTTAAGGGTTCGACTCTTGGTTTCAACTCAGGCCATGAACTTGTGATTGGTAAGATCAAGCTCTGTGCGACAGTGCGGAGACTACTTGGGATTCTCTCTCTCTTTCTCTCTACCCCTCCCCCACTTGCATGTGCTCTCTCTCTCTCTCTCTCAAAATAAACTTTAAGAAATCAATTTAAAAAATAATAAAAATTCCTTATAAACACACAGAAACCCTGTTTTTATATTTTTATCATACAACTATAGTGGGAAATGACATTCGATTCAGAATCCTAGACTGATGTCAAGACTAGCAGCACTTCACAAAGCCAAAATTGTACTTTTTTGAAGGAGGAAATAGGGTGAGGATAAGAGGAAGAAAAAGCACCACGAAGAATGATACACAAAAGACATTTGAAGAGTCATTACTTTCCCAAGAGTTTAGAGGGATATCTCTGTACTTTGTCCTGTCCAGGTGAGTCACAGACTCATACACCTCATAGCTATACTAGTGACAATGTCATGGGCTCCTGTAGTGTTGTTTCTAATAATGCACATGCTTAAAAGTTCAGGAGGACTAATCACAAGGAATTTTAATGCTGAAAGATGCAAATTTTCTGCACTGAGGGCTTTGGGAATGAGATGTTTATGATGGCATACGTATGAGATCTTGAAAACATATTAGAAGTTATGACAGAGTCAAGTTTAGTCACAGTATGCAATGATTGTAATGTGAATTTTTGCTTCTGTAGTTATCTGTAGGAAACTTGAAATCCCAACCAAATCTCTCTTGCCTTCAAGATCATTCCTTTTGCCATCAATTTACATATGTGCTGAGAAATAGAAATTCATTTTACTGCAAGTTTAAGAAACATGCTATTTGAAAAGTATTGGCAATTATTTCCCAGGATCTCATAATATGTTCCAAATCCAAATACTAATTACTCACTTATTCTCACTGTTTATGAGGTTAACTAAGAGTTGCTATCAGATGTCCCTTCAGTTGGACTAAGCATTAGCTTAGTCCAGAGGGGTAACTTATGGGAAAAAAAATTGAGAGCAGTAAAGTTAATCCAATAGTAGAGACCTTGTTTGGAGTTTCCTTGGGTGGTAAGATCTGCACTATTGAAATGAGCAAGGACATGATTAACATGCTTTAAAAAATTGTAACTGGAAAGGGAATTTGTCATTCCTACACAAACCATAATAAAAACAATTTTCAGATAATTCCAGAAACTTCCAAAATAATGTGGCTTGTGAAGATAAATTCCCAAGATTTCTTTCATTACATTGTGGGAGATAAATAAACAGAACATAATCCCACATGACCCAGGAAAAAAATCCATAAATTGTCAGCTCTTCAGAGTCACTGGCCAGGATGACATCAGGCCACGTTTTCTAGGATCTCAACTAGCAACCTTGCCCCACAAAAATAACTTTTTTTTAATGTTTATTTTTTGAGAGAGAGAGACAGAGCACGGGCATGGGCGGGACAGAAAGAGAGGGAGACACAGAATCTGAAGCAGGCTCCAGGATCTGAGCTGTCAGCACAGAGTGCGATGCGGGTCTTGAACTCACTGTCTGTGAGATAATGACCTGAGCCAAAGTTGGATGCTTAACCCACTGAGTCACCTAGGTGCCCCCCCCACAAAAACTTTTTAAGTTAGTAAATGCCCTGGATCTTATTGATTTGATGTCAAGTAAATTATTTTTTGGTGCCAAAAAACATACACTTAAGATAGTTGTTGTGTGAAATCTTGTTGTAATGAAAAGTGTAGACTCATATACATCATAAATGATAAATAGTGTTTAGAAATATTATGTCTTGGGGCGCCTGGGTGGCGCAGTCGGTTAAGCGTCCGACTTCAGCCAGGTCACGATCTCGCGGTCCGTGGGTTCGAGCCCCGCGTCGGGCTCTGGGCTGATGGCTCGGAGCCTGGAGCCTGTTTCCGATTCTGTGTCTCCCTCTCTCTCTGCCCCTCCCCCGTTCATGCTCTGTCTCTCTCTGTCTCAAAAATAAATAAACACTAAAAAAAAAAAAAAAAAAAAATATTATGTCTTGGAGAAATTTAAAATAAACTCCTACCGTGATAGTAATACAAAATGTTTGAGGCCTTTGTTATATGATTGCCTTCTATGAAGCTATGGTGAACTCAAGTCACAGTTACTCCTGAGGCTAAAGCCTGGGTATATTTAGCAGTACAATTAGAGTAGATTTAGTGGATTAATTCGGGTTGATGGACAAAGCCTTGGAAAATACCTTCTCAAATGAATTCTTATTGTCTTTATCATTAACAGTACATTGTTAATACAGTTGGCTGAATTAGAACGATACCAGTGCTTATTCCTGAGGTTAGTCAGATTGTATACTTTTGCTCTTTTTTATTTTTTTTATGTTTATTCATTTTTGAGAGAGAGAGAGAGAAAGCGGGGGAGGGGTAGAGAGAGAGAGGGAGACACAGAATCCAAAGCAGGCTCCAGGCTGCAGAGCCCTGCCCAGGGCTCGAACCCACAAACCACGAGATCATAATCTGAGCTGGAGTCAGACGCCCAACTAACTGAGCCACCCAGGTGCCCCTACTTTTGTTCTTTTTTAAACTAAATAGGAGGTTTTTTGTGGTGAATCATTGAGTGTTATCCTGTAAATACAGGCTTAGGAGAAGAAAAAATGTGTGTGCTTGAACTGTTGGATCCATTCTATCTCTAATCCCTTCTGCTCTGTGAGGCTGCCTGTGGAGGAGAGGCCAGGATTCACAGCCTGGAGCCAGGCTGCACCCATCTCACCTCATTCAGCCCTCATTTAAGGCCGCAGAGACTAAGGTTTCTGCTTTTTTTCCCTTTCTAACCTTCCAGTTACTTCTCTCTTCCTTCCTCACTGCCACCTTCTGCCACCACGTCATTAGGAGGTTATTTGGAGGACTGCTATATAAAAGCAGACAAAATTGCCTGGCAGTGTATTGGGATCAGAATGGGTCATGGATATTATTTATGTAAGAAATAACATTTTAAAAACCAGTTATTATATTTCCAAATGTATTTTAATTACATTCAGTGAGTCTTATAATTGATTTTTATTTTGCATTTCTTTTTACATGCTCGGTGTCACATTTGTGTGATTTATTTAATCTTTGACTAATGAAAAAAAGTCACAAAAGATACATTTATTTGTTTAAGCACCTTAAACTTTGAACTGGTAGAAAGGTTCAAAGGTAACCTTTATTGGAATTTTATCTTGAAATGATCAAAAGATATATTTATTTTGCTTTCAGTAATCTTATATTTTAAGTATCTTTCTATTTTGCTAAAGAATTAATAAACCTCAGGAAGAGAATTGGCAAAATTAAGAATTCTCTACATAATTCAGATAAAATAAGTTTTTGGATTAAATGTTAACTTTAAAATGACTTTGAGGGGTCATCAAAATGAAAAGCTTCTGCACAGCAAAGGAAACAATCAGCAAAACTAAAAGGCAACCAACAGAATGGGAAAAGATACTTGCAAATGGCATATCAGATAAAGAGTTAGTATCCAAAATCTATAACGAATTTATCAAACTCAACACCCAAAAAATAAATAATCCAATGAAGAAATGGGCAAAAAACATGAAAAGACACTTCTCCAAAGAAGACATCCAGATAGCCAACCGACACATGAAAAAATGCTCAACGTCACTCATCATCCAGGAAATACGAATCAAAACCACAATGAGATACCACCTCACAGCTGTTAGAATGGCTAACATTAACAACTCAGACAACAACAGATGTTGGCAAGGATGCAGAGAAAGAGGATCTCTTTTGCATTGTTGGTGGGAATGCAAACTGGTGCAGCCACTCTGGAAACCAGTATGGAGGTTCCTCAAAGAATTAAAAAATAAAAATTGCTACAACCCAGCAATTGCACTAGTAGGTATTTATCCAAGGGATACAGGTGTGCTGTTTCTAAGAGGCACATGCACCCCGATGCTTATAGCAGCACTATCAACGATAGCCAAAGTATGGAAAAAGCCCAAATGTCCATCGATGGATGAATGGATTAAGAAGATGTGGTATATATGTACAATGGAGTATTACTCGGCAACCAAAAAGAATGAAATCTTGCCATTTGCAACTATGTGGATAGAACTAGAGGGTAGTATGCTAAGTGAAATTAGTCAGTCAGAGGAAGACAAATATCATATGACTTCACTCATATGAGTACTTTAAGACACAGAACAGATGAACATAACGGAAGGGAAGCAAAAATAATATAAAAACAGGGAGGGGGACAAAAACATAAGAAACTTTTAAATATGGAGAACAAACAGAGGGTTACTGGAGGGTTGTGGGAGGGGGGATGGGCTAAATGGGTAAGGGGCACTAAGGAATCTACTCCTGAAATCATTGTTGCACTAGATGCTAACTAACTTGGATGTAAATTAAAAAAATAAAATAAAATAATTTTTAAAATAATAATAATAAAATGACTTTGAAGCATGCCTGGGTAGCTCAGTTGGTTGAGTGTCTGACTTAGGCTCAGGTCACAATCTCGTGGTTTGTGATGGAGCTCCACATTGGGCTCTCTGCTGTCAATGAGGAGCCCACTATGGACCCTCTGTCCCTTTCTCTCTCTGTACCTCCCCTGCTGGCACTTTCTCTCAAAAATAAAAAATAAACATTAAAAAAATAAAATAAATTAAATAAAATGACTTTGAACTGTTCTGTATGGTACAGTAGTAGTGGATACATGACTATGCATTTATCAAAACCCATAGAATTGTATGCTATAAAGAGTTAATTTTACTGTATGCAAATTAAAAAAAATCAACTTGAATGGCAGGGAGACCCAAGATGGAATGTAGGCTATGGCAAATAAATCTAATTGAATTATAACTGTATGACACAACCACACTAACGGAGATGGGAAAGAAAGGAGCTGACTTAAATAACTGTAAAAAGTGTTTTGATTAGTTACTGTAAGACTAAAGATAAAAAGACTTATACCTAAACATCTAATTCTTATAAACTTGTTTACCACAGGGTATGGGTTATCAATTTTGAAACTATTTTACATGTATGATAGGGTTGAACGATAAGTAAATATATTACAGACCATGGGCCAGTTTTCTTACTGTTGGACAACTTACTGTTGAGTGCTTTGATGTTCCTCCCTCCAAGAGGTGGAGTTAGCTTCTCCTCTCTTGAAAGTAGGCTGGACTTAGTAACTCCCTTCAAATGAACAGAATATGGAAGAGGAAAAATAGTTACTTTACATTGGAGACACCTGGCAGAACTTAAGTAATCAAGGTTAATATAACCAGTAACAGACATACTGATACCATGTATACCCCTCTGATAGGCTGTGATGAGGAGGGTACACCACTCTGATATTCTTCCCACAAACTCTACAACTTTAGTGTAATCATGAGAAAGCAGCAGATAAATGCAAATTGAGGGACATTAAAAAGTGTCAATGTATGAAAAGCAAGGAAAGAATAAGAGACTGTCACAGAACGTTGTCATAGAAGATTGAGGGGATAGGACAACTAAATACAATATAGTGTCTTGGATTTGATCTTTGAACAGAAGGAGGACATTAGTTAGAAAACTAGGGAAATTATAGTAAAGTCTGTAGTTTAGTTAATATATTGTACTAATGTTAATTTATTATGTTTGAACATTGTACTAGACTTATATATAAGATTATATAAGGTGTTGACTTGGGGGAAGCTGGGTGAAGGGTATACAGGGACTCTGTATTAGCAACTTTTCTGAAGTTCCAAAATTGTTTCAAAATTAATAAGGATTTTGAAAACAAGCTTATGAGTACTTTTTTAAAACCATCAAATTTTAATTTTTTTTCTGGAAATAATTTGCATTGCTTTACTTTCATTTACTTAACACGTCCTGAACCAAATTCATGATCTTCCTCTGTCTCTCTTCCAAACCTGCTCCTCTCCTGTGCTCCTGTCTCAGTAAATGGCACCACCATGTTCTCTCTCAGTTGTCCAACTAGGAAACAGAGTCATCCTTGACTTTTCCTTCTCCCTTGCTTTGTGTTTATCTTTTATTTTTGTTTTTGAGAGAGTGTATGTGTGTGCATGCAAGCAGGGGAGGGGCAGAGAGGGAGGGAGCCCCTCTCGTGAGATCATGACCTGAGCCGAAGTCTGATACTTAACCGACTGGGCTACCCAGGAGCCCCTAAAAGTAAAGTCTTAAAAAAAAGAAAAAAAGACACTTGGGGGATGAGGTACTTAGGGAGGTGGACACCAAAAGAGGCAAGAAGGAAATGTTGCATAAATGCGGACAGGATAGCAGCAGAGTGAAGGAGGATGATTTTGGAAGAGATGGCATAAGAGTATATAAAATTGACCCATATTGGTTCTTAAAAGACACTAAGCTATTGATGATTGGAAATTAATAGGAATTAATTTTGCTCATTAACCTATTCATATAGCAGCCTGTTAAGCATTCCCTACAGTATTTGGGAATCCAAAGGCTTTCTAAAACTTTGTTTGCTGGATATTTACACTCTTACTGCTGCTACTAATATAAAACCATGACAAAGATACATATGGACCTAATTCTTTTTGTAATATTTATTTTATTTTATTTTATTTTATTTTATTTTATTTTATTTTATTGTCATATTTTTAAAAGAAAATTCAATCAAAAGGATTATCTGACTTTCTGTTTGAAATGAGAGACAGCAGTTGAGCAGCACAACTGAAGATAGAATTTCATTTAGTCATGAAGCATAAAGAATCTTGCTCTTGAAATCAATTCATGTATTCATTCATGCATGTATTCTTTCATTCTTTCAATAAAAAGTTATTGAGTCATGTATTTATTAAAAGATTTAATCTAAGGTACTTGAAGAATAAGTAGAAGTTAGCAAAACAAAAACATGAAGTTATATGATAAAAATAAAAATAATGTCATTCCCTTCCTTAAAACTTCCTATGGCTTCCCATTGCACTTAGAGTAAAACTTACATTACTTCCACAGCCCAAAGTCCCTGCATGATTGGACCTCTATGTCTCCTACTTCATCTACCACTTCCACTTGCCTTTCTGTTTCTTGATTGTACATACCAAGGTATTTCTGACTTTTTAAAAAACGTTTGTTATTATTATTATTATTATTATTATTATTATTATTATTATGTTTTTTTGAGAGTGAGAGAGTGGGAGGGTCAGAGAGAGAGAGAATCCAAGTTGGTTCTGCACTGTCAGGTCAGAGCCTGACACAGGGCTTGAACTCATGAACTGTGAGATCATGACCTGAGCCGAAACCAAGAATCAGATGTTTAACTGAGTCACCCAGGAGCCCCTATTTTCCACCTTAAAGCTTTGTCTCTTACATACTGGAATGCATCCGATATGATTCCTTCATTTTTTTTCTTTAAATCATTGGTAATCAAGCTTCAGACAATGAAGTATGATCTCCTCCTTAATTCTTCTGTCTGCACAAAATGTTCTGTCTTCCTATTCCCCTATCTTAAGTCAAATGTCACTCTCTAAAGATGCCCTCCCTGACAACTTTATCTAAGTAGACACTTTTCTCCACAGTAACTTATCACTACCTGCACTTATCTTGTTCATTTATTTGTTTGCTTGTTCTTTTCTGCCTTCCTTCATTAGCATGCGAGGTCCATGAAAGCAAGGACTTTGTCCTGTTCACTCCTATATCTCCAGTCCCTAGAAGATTGTCTGACACTTTATGGGCATTCAATAAATAATGTTTACCCTGAAGGATAAGATTTATATTTGAAATTTTTTTATATTTGAAATATTAAGCTCACTAGTACAAAGTTGGTGCTCAACAAAATTAAATTCCTTTCCAACACATAGATGAGACTAATCAATTCAGCCCCCTGATCAGCAAATATCTCACACGTATGTTGAAGATGTCGAGGATGTTGCATACTATTAAAAAAAAAAAACCACATAGTAAAGGAATAATGACAGTGGGCGGGATATTCTCTCACTGCTCCTCCTAATCCACTCTTCACTCTGCCACTGTGTTCTGTGTCCCTGGAACACAGGTCTTTAGTGCTATTTCAAAGGGTTCCCTTATTCTCTGGCATCTGGCTGGATTTGGTCAATGAAAGTTACCCCTGGGAGTTCAGAAAAGTAAAAGAGTGAAGTTTTCCTGACTGAGTTCCTTTACTGATGTCTTCGAGTTCCTGTTCGGCAGCCCTCTCCCATAGTTCTCTCCAGACAGTGGTCACTGTTCCTTCATGCTGGGGATGTTACATGCCTCGTTGGTTTCCCTGAGCCCTGAACAGTGTCCACACTGTTGCAAACAGCCCTTCATGAAAATTTCCTCAATGATAGAGTAGTGCCATCTCTCAAAATGGAACACCCGTCTATCTCCTGTTAGAACTCCAATACCGGCAGAATTAGAAAAAGCGGGCAGAATTAAAACATGGCCTTCAGCAACACAAAAGCAACAAAGGTAAAAGGAGCCATGGAGTGACAAGCACATATCGTGGCCCCAAATGTGCATGTTCTGCCACCTCCCACTTTTGTGTCTTTGGATCACTAGTGTCTGAGGTTGTGTTCTCTAGAAGTAGATGCTGAAAAGAGTTAGGGGTTCAAGGGATCACCACTAATGAAAGGAAGGGGGAGAAAGCAGGATTAGGCAAAAGGTGAAGTCAAACTACAGTGCAGCTCTACAAAGCTTGCCTGTCTGAGTGTCTCAATTGGGCTGAAATGCCTCACACCTTTGTACTCTCTTGTCATTTATCCACTAGATTCACCAGATCATGCAGGAAGGGGTAATCTTGGGTAAGGTGGCTCTCTGCAGCTGAGACAGACCTTGAAGTCGCTGTCTGCCAGAGCCTACCTGCTACCTGTACTCCCTGCAGGTGAGCAGAAGGTCTTACCTTAAAGAGAGAATATGGAAGGGCCATCTCTATGTCTTCCACACCAGTCTGAATCTTAATCATTCTTGGGCCTATCTCTCACTGCACATCTATCTACCATGGTAACTGTTTTCAAAGGCTTTGTTCTAGTACCCTCTCCCTAGTAAAAACGATCCCAGCTTAATTAGTTCAGCTTATCCCATGTAACTTCTAATCAAGTTTCTCTATCTTACATATTTATAGAGTAACAGGCAGCTGGGTAAAGAAAATATGTTCCCATTTTAGGAAATCTGATGTACTAAGAGACAAGATAGTATAGTATCAGATTATATAGATTCAGAAACATAGTATTTCTGATTATATAGTATCAGAAATAACATCACCAAGCAGAAGCACAGCACTCATGATTTTGTCTTTGTATTGTCATGGAAAGGGTTGCTCTGTGATATTAGCTCTAAGATACTGAACATGTGTGGCTTTGATGATTCATTCTTTAGCTTTATACAGTAAGTACTCTTATCTCCTGTATCGTCTCTGAAGAATGCCATAGTTCTTCCAAATCAGTATTTCTGACTGAGTATTACCATGAAATCTTCCTCAGCAGCAGTATTATATTTTATTTTTTAATTTAAATTTTTAAAATTTTTTTATTTATTTTAATTTTATTTAAATCAAAGAAAGTTAATAGTGTAGTAATGGTTTCAGGAGTAGAATTTAGTGATTCATCACTTACATACAACACCCAGTCCTCATCCCAACAAGTGCCTGCCTTAATGACTATCACCCATTTGCCCATCCCCCCACCCAACACCCCTGCAGCAACCCTCAGTTTGTTCTCTATTAGTTAAGAGTCTCATATGGTTTGCCTCCTTCTCTGTTTGCAACTTATTTTTCCTTCCCTTCCTGTATGTTCATCTGTTTTGTTTCTTAAATTCCACATATGAATGAAATCATATGATATTTATCTTTCTCTGACTTATTTCACTTTACATAATACACTCCATTTCCATCCACATTGTTGCAAATGGCAAGATCTCATTCTTTTTGATTGCTGAGTAGTATTCCATTGTGTATGTGTTTATATATATATGTATGTATATATATTGCAATTTATGATATTTATTTTTTTAATTTTTAAAAAAAATTTTTTAAATTTACATCCAAATTAGTTAGCATATAGTGCAACAACGATTTCAGGAGTAGATTCCTTAATGCCCCTTACCCATTTAGCCCATCCCACCTCCCACAACCCCTCCAGTAACCCTCAGTTTGCTCTTCATATTTATGAGTCTCTTCTGTTTTGTCTCCCCTCCCTGTTTTTATATTATTTTTGTTTCCCTTCCCTTATGTTCATCTGTTTTGTCTCTTAAAGTCCTCATGTGAGTGAAGTCATATGATTTTTGTCTTTCTCTGGCTGACTAATTTTACTTAGCATAATACCCTCCAGTTCCATCCACATAGTTGCAAATGACAAGATTTCATTCTTTTTGATTGCCGAGTAATACTCCATTGTGTATATATACCACATCTTCTTTATCCATTCATCCATCGATAGACATTTGGGATCTTTCCATATTTTGGCCATTGTTGACAGCGCTGCTATAAACATGGGGGTGCATGTGTCCCTTCAAAACAGCACACCTGTATCCCTTAGATAAATGCCTAGTAGTGCAATTGCTGGGTCATAGGGTAATTCTATTTTTAGTTTTCTGAGGAATCTCTGTACTGTTTTCCAGAGTGGCTGCGCCAGCTTGCATTTCCATATATATTTATTTTTTTAAAGTGTGTTTATTTTTGAGAGGGAGAGAGAGGGAGGGGCGCCTGGGTGGCGCAGTCGGTTAAGCGTCCGACTTCAGCCAGGTCACGATCTCGCGGTCCGTGAGTTCGAGCCCCGCGTCAGGCTCTGGGCTGATGGCTCGGAGCCTGGAGCCTGTTTCCGATTCTGTGTCTCCCTCTCTCTCTGCCCCTCCCCCGTTCATGCTCTGTCTCTCTCTGTCCCAAAAATAAATAAAAAACGTTGAAAAAAAAATTAAAAAAAAAAAAAAGAGAGAGGGAGAGAGGGAGGGAACCAGTGGGGGAGGGGCAGAGAGAGGAGACAGAGGATCTGAAGCAAGTTCTGTGCCGACAGCAGAGAGCCCAACCTGGGGCTCAAACTCACAAACAGCGAGAACATGAACGTAGATAAAGTCAATTGCTTAACTGACTGAGCCACCAAAGTGCTCCTCCATTGTGATATACATACATCTTCTTTTATCCATTTGTCAGTCAATGGACATTTGGGCTCTTTCCACAATTTGGCTATTGTTGATAGTGTTGATATAAACATTGGGGTGCATGTGCCCCTTCAAATCAGCATTTTTGTATCCTTTGGATAAATACCTAGTAGTGCAGTTGCTGTGTTGTAAGGTAGTTCTATTTTTAATTTTTTGAGGAACCTCCATACTGTTTTCCAGAGTGGCTGCACCAATTTGCATTACCACCAGCAGTGCAAAAGAGATCCTCTTTCTCTGCATCCTCACCAACATCTGTTCCTGCCTGAGTTGTTCATGTTAGCCATTCTGACAGGTGTGAGGTGGTATCTCATTGTGGTTTTGATTTGTATTTCCCTGATAATGAGTGATGTTGAGCATCTTTTCATGCATCTGTTAGCCATCTAAATGTCTAGCAGTATTATATTTTAATATTGACTCAACACTTGACCTGAAAAATGCATCAGCAATTAGATAATATCTAAATAGCATAATATGATCATCTTTATGGTAAAAATTGATGCTTTGGTATCTTATTTAAAAATTTTTAAATGTTTATTTTTAAGAGAGAGACAGTGTGCCAGTGGGAGAGGGGCAGAGAGAGGGAGACACAGAATCTAAAGCAGCCTCTAGGTTCTGAAGAGTCAGCACAGAGCCTGATGTGGGGCTTGAACGCACAAACTGTGAGATCATGACCTGAGCTGAAGGTGAGTATTTAACCAACCGAGGCAGCCAGGTGCCCTGATGCTTTGGTTTCTGTAAACCAAATGTTCTTATCTCTTCCACGTACCACATCTACACTTGGGTCTGTTAGAGATGGTTGACATTATGCTACCACATTTCAGATATCTTGTTAAATTATATTTAAGTGATGATCTGAAAATACAGTGAAATAATCTGAGTATATTATATAGTAAGAAAGTAGGAACATTTCTAGTAGAAGAAAATCTCCAGGCTAGTATCTTAGGCAAGAATTTTCTCCTGTTTTTCTTGACTCACATTTCCTTAAAGCCAATCAATAGACAATTTAAATTTAGCTGGGTTCTTAACTTAAAACAAAATAAGCATGTGATTCTTAATCTTGGGGTTGTGAGTTCAAGTCCCATACTGGGTGTAGAGATTGCTTAAAATTAAAAAAAAAAAGTCTTAGAAAACAAAACTAATTAGTTCACAATTTAGCTGTAATGTCTTTAATATTGAATACAAAAAGTATAAGTAATTTTAATAAATATTCTTGATTTGATATTATAAATTATGCAAATAATTCTGTGCCAAATTTTGAAGCTGAAGAGTTAATCCTTCTTTAAATGTCTTTGACAAGTTTCTAGACTCGTAAAAGTTTTTAAGAAACTAACCTAAAGCTTTTTGGGTATGCATGTATACAACTATGCAGTGTTCTGATTGCAAGCCAAATGATCCTCAAATTCATGCTGTATCAGATTCTTTCTAAAGATGTAAAAATCTTTGATCTGACACAGGCGGCTTCTTACTAAAGTTTGTTTTTGGAAAACGAACAAAAAACACTGTTTTTGTTTTGTTTTGTTTTAGGATCCTGAAATAAAAGCCCTTCACCTTAGCTTGCTCAGGTGCTAGATATTTATTTATGTCAAGCACTAGAGGGAAGTGTGGTGTCACACAACTGCTATATTCTGCAAACCATGTACACTGTGGCATGCCCAGATATAGAGAAGAGGTACAGCAAAGAAGGACTTAGAAAAATACTTTCTCAAGATTGAAGTAGACAGGTGTGGTTTCCCCAGATCTACTGAGATCTAATGTTTTACATAGAAAGTCCCAATATAGGGCTTTGATCCTTTTTAAGCAGCAATAACATTCAAATAACTGATTTTCATAGCTTTATTGTTATTTTACAACAAGATATGCCCCTGATTTTTTGTTTATTTATTTTTGCTATGTCCCTGATTTAAAAAAAAAAAAAAAGGCAAATAAAGTACAAAGAAAAAGTGAACACAACTTGGAATCATACTATATGTTCTCACTGTATGGGGGAGGATTCTTGTAGATATCTCTCTCCAGTGACAGAAATATGCAATTTTATTTTATTTAAAATTTTTTTAAACATTTATTCATTTTTGAGAGACAGAGAGAGACAGAGCACCAGCCGGGGGGTGGGGCGGGGGGGCAGAGAGAGAGGGTGACACAGAATCTGAAGCCGGCTCCAGGCTCTGAGCCATCAGCACAGAACTCGATGAGGGGCTCAAACTCAAACCGTGAGATCATGACCTCAGCTGAGCTTTTTTTTTTTTTTAAAAAAAAAAAAGCTGAGTCATGACCTTAGTTTAACTGACTGAGCCACCCAGGTGCCCCAGAAATATGCAATTTTAAATACATGGAATAATACCGTACTTGTTGTATCTAGAATAGTTTTGTTGCAGATGGTAATAGACATCATTCTGTTGTGGCAAAGTATAGTGTATGAATAGGGGGAGTCGAGTGTCTAGATTTAAATTTCTTCTCCACTCACTGTGTGGCTATCGGCAAGTGATTTAATCTATCTCTGTGTACCTCAGTTACCTCATATGCAAAATGGGGATGATAATATTACCTACCTTAGACAGTTGATGTGGGAATTAAATCATACAATTGTTTAAGACAATACCTGGAACATATGAAGTACTTACCACATTTTAACTAGTTTTCTTCTTATTATTTTTATTTTTATTTTATTTTATTACTTTTTATTTTATTTTTTAAAAATTTTTAATGTTTATTTTTGAGAGAGAGAGAGGGAGAGAGACAGAGCATGAGCAGGCAAGGGGCAGAGACAGATGGAGACACAGAATCTGAAGCAGGCTCCAGGCTTGAGCTGTCAGCACGCAGCCTGATGTGCAACTTGAACTCACAAGCCATGAGATCATGACCTGAGCTGAAGTCGGACGCTTAACCAACTGAGCCACACAGGCACCCCTCTTCGTTTTTGTTTTTTTTTTTTTTTAATGTTTATTTATTTATTTTGAGAGAGAGTACACACGCACCAGGGAGGGGCAGAGAAAGAGGGAGAGAGAGAATCCCAAGCAGGTTCTGCACTGTCAGCACAGAGCCCAACATGGGGCTCACTCAAACCTACGAAATGTGAGATCATGACCTGAACAGAAATCAAGAGTCAGACGTTTTACCAACTGAGCCACCCAGGTGCCCCAATTAACTATTACTCTTACAATTTTCAACTTCATAGTAACACTGAGGTTTTTTTTTTTTAATTTTTTTTTTTTTTATTAATGTTTTTTATTTATTTTTGGGACAGACAGAGACAGAGCATGAACGGGGGAGGGGCAGAGAGAGAGGGAGACACAGAATCGGAAACAGGCTCCAGGCTCCGAGCCATCAGCCCAGAGCCCGATGCGGGGCTCGAACTCACGGACCGCGAGATCGTGACCTGGCTGAAGTCGGACGCTTAACCGACTGCGCCACCCAGGCGCCCCAACACTGAGGTTTTTTAAAATATGAAAGTGGGACTTTTTTCAAATAACCTTCATCATATTTCAAAACCATGCTTTTAATATAAATTATTACTGCTTCTACATATATCTATATACTTTCTCCATTGATGTTGGTATTTGCATGAGACAAATACTCAGTTTGCATTTATTGATTGATCTACCTGAAGATTTTAACAGAAAGAGATGAATTCTAAAACAGGTTTAAGAACTGTCCTGTTGAATGCAAGGTACCTTTAAGTCAGATGGTTTTACACAGGTCACTTTTACAATCCATGAGTCCAACTAAAAATCTGTTAATTATTAAACCATTATGTATTATCTGGAGACCTGACACTGCAGATTGTGAACAGACAGCGTTTGTCCCTCAAGTTAAATCTAAACATTAATTGAAAAATGTAATTATCAAGAGATTTAAAAAAAAACAAACCTTTTTGTCTTAAATTTAGTAGAGAAAGTGGGATATCTCTTGTTTTGACTGTCATAAACAGGTCTATGGCCTAAACAATTGGTTTAAACCTTGTTTGAGATTCCTGCTTGTTTTAGCATGGCGGCGCTTGGAGTTCACAGAACTCTCCTTTTGGTAATTTCTCTGACAAAGTGTCTGGAGGGCACAAAACTGCTGGCAGACTTTAAAAAATGTGGTGACTTGGAATGTGAAAGTAAGTTTGTTTTTCTTTTTTGCCTTCTTTTCCTCTTAAACTGAGGTTCTGAAATGACATAATATGTTATTATGGGCATGTATGATAGAAGTAAGCATTAATGTCATTGAGAAATATTTGCAGCTATAAAATATACTTCACTAAAAAAAGAAAATGCTAGAAGCAAAGCATTTTGTAATAGTTTTTAATATAAATATATCAAGGGGCAAAGATCAGCCTGATATATAAATATATCAGAAATTATAAAGATATTAATCCAGGCCTCAAAAACAAACAAATCAGCACTTTTCCTAGTTTTTAAGATAGCTATAATTGATTTGTATTGATTTGTATTATTGTCTAAACGTTATCAAACAATCATTTCTGTGTTCATTTATTATGTAAAAATATTAAAATCAGTGTTAGGAGTGGATAATTTTATTTATATCCTTGAACATTAAATTTCTCCTTTCTTTTACAAAGAAAAATTAATTTTCATTTTACTGGTTAAGAAGTTATTTTCTGTTATTAGCATTATGGTGCAAAAGGAATAGTATCACAATATATTACAATTGTTTTACATATATTCTATCTCTCCAGTATGTGAGAATTATTTTTAATTTGCAATATGTAAATTAAAAATCCAAAATATTATTAGTAGAAATGGAAATAATTTATAAGTAAATTTTTATGAGTACACATTTTCCTTAATCATTTGGATATGCAATTTGATACATAGAGATTTACTAGATGATGTTTTATAACAATAATAATCTTTCTTTCCTTCTTTATTCTTCATCTTAGTTTCCTTAGGGCCAGACACCAAACATAGAAAGGAACATTCAAATTCATAGTAATTTATAACATTATTTTAACTTTAATTGTATGACTTAATCAAAATGTTTTACATATGTTAGTATAATTATAATAGGTAATGTTATGTATATTACTTTATGTATTGAAGGGCTAGATCTAGTATATGGGGTTATGACCATTCATAATTATTGAGGGCCTATTATTTGTTGGGTCTGGGGGGGTAGGAGTGTATATCTAAGAATAAAATGAAATGTCAGATAAATTTCTTGCCCTCCAGGAATTTTCATTCTAGTGACAGGTCAACATGAAAAGGTAAATATCAATACAGCATAAGAATAATAGGTAATATTGAAGTTCAGAGAAGGGCAGAACAGGCTGGACCAATTCAGGATGTCTCATAGAAGAAGTAGAATATGAGTTGACCATGAAGAGAGACTGAAGAGTTTCTGAAGGAAAGAGCAGAAAGAAAAAGCTCAGAATATGGAAGGCAGATGTTGCAGTGCAAATAACCTCAGTGCAAATCTGGCTCCACCATTTATCAAGTGTGTGACCAACTTTTTAAGGTTTAAAGGATCATTTGTTAGATCGATACAAGATTATTGACCTCATAGGTCTGTTTTGAGGATTCAATAAAATAAAGATATGAAAGAGCTATCATAATGCCTAGAATATACTGTAGTCCCCTTTACCCATGGATCACTTTCCATGGTTCTAGTTACCTGCAGTCAACCATGGCCCAGAAGCAGATGATCTTGCTTCTGACATACAGTCAGAATGTCAATAGTAACCTAATGCTACGTCACAGTGCTTATCTCATGTACCTCACTTTATCTCATTTTATTTAGTCATTCTATCATCTCACATTATTGCAAGAAGAGTAAGTACAGTAAAATAAGATATTTTGAGAAGGAGATCACATAACTTTTATTTTATTTAAAAAAATTTTTTTAATGTTTATTTTTGTGAGAGAGAGAACAGGGGAAGGGCAGAGAGCGAGAGAGAGAGACACAGAATCTGAAGCAGACTCCAGGCACCGAGCTGTCAGCACAGAGCCCAATGCGGGGCTCAAACTCATGAATTGTGAGATCATGACCTGAGCTGCAGTTGGACACTTAACCGACTGAGTCACCCAGATGCCCCAGCATCACATAACTTTATTATAGTATATTGTTATAACTGTTCAATTTTACTATTAGTTATTGTTTTTAATCTCTTACTGTACCTAATTTATAAATTAAACTTTATTATATGTATGTATACATAGGGAAAAACATAGTATGTAGGGTTTGGCCCTGTCTGTGGTTTCACAGAGGTCTTGGAATGTATCTCCCTCAAATAAGGGGGACTAACTACTATAGTAGGTACCAGGAAGAAAACGAATTATCTTTACCTTTCCTTCCTGACAAGATGGTAACAACATATTCCAGGGACAATGGACAGATGAACTAGACTGTAAAGGAATAAGAGGAAGTCATTTTAAATAAGGAAGAGGAGCAGGTTATGGATAGCCTTGCACACCAAGCCAAAGAGCTTAGAATTTATTCTGTGTGCAGTGGGAAGTCAATGTAGGTTTTTGAGGTGATAAATGATATGAAGCAATTAGCATTTGGAAATACATAGGATATACTGGAGGAGGGCAAGATGGGAGGGAGATAAATGACATTTTAAATTGTGTGTTTTTCTTCACATGTTTACATAGCTTTAATAAGCAGAGTCTTAGCCATGAGAGATTACAGAGGACCTGACTGCCGATACCTGAACTTCACTAAGGGAGAAGAGATATCTGTTTATGTTAAACTTGCAGGAGAAAGGGAAGATTTGTGGGCAGGAAGTGTAAGTATCTAATCTTAAAAACTGAATGTAGAGTAAATGACTAGCTTGCACAGAAAAGCTGCTTTTCATCTCTAAAGGAACTTTAATAATTTCAAAGCACTTTACATATATAACATATATGTAATATATATTTAAAATAGTTATTAATTTAAATATTTAACACATTTAAACAAACGAAAAATGGTCATGTTCAGTCTTGGTTTCAGAATTTCTATAAAAGTAGTGTTTTGGGAAGGCAGTTTGGTTGGGATAAAGAACTTAAGAGTGCCTTGAAATTATTTTTATGTAGCATGCATAGTTTCTGAACTTAGGTTTTATATTTACTTGGAGAATAAAATTACTTTAAAAGTGCCAGCGGAGATTATGGGACATCTAGGCAACACCAACGATAATGAAAAGATGCTATGGTAAGCAATTTTACTCCCAAGCTGAACAAGCATGACCCACCTGATGCACACATCATTTCCATTTTGAATATGCATCAGATTTCTCTGTTGTGTAGCCTTTGTGATCACTATTTGAAGGAGAAGATTCTACTTGGATCTATCCTGCTTTTTTAGCAGCAGGGGCTGTATGACTGAACGGCTGACTCTCAATGGCCAGAATTATTTGGCTTCTGTAGTTCCCAAGATTCCTTACTGCTATGGTCCTTTAAACATGCCAGTGTATGTCTTTGAACACATTAGAGGCAACCAATGCAGCTGTAAGAAAAATGACACAGTAGGTATCACAAGAGAAAAAGAAAGCATTCTTTCTTGCTTACTATGTATGAGAATGATAGTTTCACACAAAAGTGGCATGCAATGTGTAGAGCCAGGGTGAAGTTTCAAGCATACTTAGTTTTGTGCATTAGGTGATTAACCCAGGCAGGCAGCTGTTTAAGAGACCACACTATGGAATTCACCCACAGACTGTCAGTTTCCAAACAGCTGCCGCAACTGCAGAGCTGGAGAATCACAGTTGAGATGTAATGGTGCTGGATGAAAGGACCAAAACACGTTTCAACTTTGCCTGGGATAGGAAATGGGCTAAGAGTGCTGAAACCTTCACTCTCAGGGGACATCCTACATGTAATTAAACTGGATTAAGAAGATCTCTGCTACCAAGGTAGCCCCAGAAAAGTTTTATGGAACCAAATCCTCCCTGGAGGACTTACAGATCTTTGCTGTATTGATGAATCCATCTTGGCCCTTCAGAGTTTAAATATCTTACTTGATTCTGTTATCCTAAAAAATGCTGAATATGTCACAGCTCCATCTAACTTGGCTACAGCCACCATTCTTCTGCCTTTTGATAGCCCATGTTTGCTAGTGTAAACCTGTGGTCCACCTGGGTAAGGAAGGTCATTAACAAACATAAAAAGGAAGAAAATGAGTATGTAGGGTGGTTTTCCCTCTGAAGTTTAAAAAAGTGACATTTTACAACTTGGCTCTTTGTTCCCTCAAATTAATACTATTGTTTTGAATAACAGGCACATCTGGCTGGCTCAGTTAGTAAAGCAGGTGACTCTTGGTCTTGGGGGCTGTAAATCTGAGTCCCACATAGGGTGTAGAGATTACTTAAAAACAAAATCTTTTTTAAATGAAAGAGATAGAGGGAGAAAGAGAGAGAGAGAGAAATGGGGAAGGGCAGAGAGAGAGAGAGGAAGAGAATCCCAAGCAGGCTCTGCACTGTCAGCACAGAGCTTTACGTGGGGCTTGATCCCATGAATTGTGAGATCATGACCTGAGCTGAAATCAAGAGTCAGACACAGGGTATATTCACTTTTGAATGCCACTTCTGTGTAAAGAGAGCTCCCATGGTATTCTAACTTTCTGATCTTATACTCTAATAAATTTTTGCCTGCTGCTCACTTAAAAAAAAAAAAAGGACAGACGTTTAAACAGACTGAGCCACCAAGGCACCCCTAAAAAGAAAACCTTAAAAAAAAAAGGAATATGATTTCACTTACTTTCTTTTAGACAGCAAATGAAAGCCAATTAATGTTTGTGATTTAATATAGATGAAAGCCAAGGACATGGGACAAAATTAGGCTCAATAATTATTATTAGTTTGATAACTCTTCCTTGTTAATCTTCATTCTTCATTTTGGTAGAAAGGAAAGGACTTTGGATATTTTCCCAGAGACGCAGTCCAGACTGAAGAGGTGTTCATATCCGAGGAAGTTCAGATATCAACTAAAGTGAGTATTAAATAACATTTCAGTTGTTAATTGCATTTAAATTTTCTTGGCTAAAATAGTTTTCTGTAGTATAAGTGTCTATTGGTTAAGTATCTTGTATAGTGAATACATAAAATAGTTGGTTTGGGAACTCACTCTAAGGATAGTTTGAATATGTGAATAAAATTAGGTTAAGACAAAATTGATGACAGGCATATCATTTGCTTTCTGAAAAACTGACAGGCAGTAGAGTGTAGTAGTGAAGAACATAGATTCTGGAAGTAGACTGAGTTCAAAGCCTGACTATGGCTTTGTATGCCTTAATTTTCTCATCTGTAAAATAAGGATAATGATTATATTATGGTGCTACTTCACAAATTAATGGGGAAAGATGAACATAGGTAAAGTATATAAGAACAGCATTTAGTAAGTGCTATATAAGTATTAGATATTATTACTAATGTTATCCTACTGGGACAAAATTTATTTCCCATCACTCCCTCTGGGTCTTATATCTGTGCAACCTCTTTTGCTATTGAGTTTTAAGTGAGCTCGATAATGTTGGATTTGATAATGTTGGGCTTGGTAATGAGAAAGGGAATCAGAAGGTGACTTTTCACTTAATTTTAAAAATATTTATTTATTTATTTATTTATTTATTTATTTATTTATTTAAAGTTTTATTTTCAGTTATTTTGAGACAGAGAGAGAGAGAGCACAAGCTGGGGAGAGACAGAGAAAGAGGAAGAGAGAGAGAATCCCAAGCAGACTTCTCACTCTTAATCACAAACCATGAGATGGTGGCCAGAGCTAAAATCAAGAGTCAATGCCCAACTGGCTGAGCCACCCAGGTGCCCCCAGAATGTGACTTTTCAATATATGAGTCTGATTAGCCCATTTAATTCAGATTCTAGGCTAAGGCAACTCACCTTAAATAAGGTCAGTGTGAAGTGAGTCAGCCTAGTCAGGCAAACTGTCTATTATGTGGCTCTTTCCCAGCATAAATTCTGGGATTAACAGTCAATTTACTGTATAATTTCTGGTACTGTCAGTTTTCGTTTTTGTTTTTAAAGACAGAATTCTTATTTATTTATTTATTTATTTATTTTAAAGTAGACTCCATGCCCAATGTGGGGCTTGAACTTATGGCCCTGAGCTCAAGAGTCACATTCTCTGCTGACTGAGCCAGCCAGGTATCCCTGATACTGTCAGTTTTATCTCCAAAATATATATGGAGTATATTGTCTACTCATCATTTTCACTCTCCCCATAGCCCTAATCCAAGGCCTCATCATTTCTTTTTTTTTTTTTTTAATATGAAATTTGTTGTCAAATTGGTTTCTGTAAAACACCCAGTGCTCATCCCAACAGGTGCCCTCCTCAGTGCCCATCACCCACTTTCTCCTCCTTCCCACCCCCCATCAACCCTCAGTTTACTCTCAGTTTTTAAGAGTCTCTTATGGTTTGACTCCCTCCCTCTCTAACTTTTTTTTTCTTGCCCCTCCCCCATGGTCTTCTGTTAAGTTTCTTGGGATCCACATAAGAGTGAAAACATGGTATTTGTCTTTCTCTGTATGACTTATTTCACTTAGCATAACACTCTCCAGTTCTATCCACGTTGCTACAAAAGGCCATATTTCATTCTTTCTCATTTCACGTAGTATTCCATTGTGTATATAAACCACAATTTCCTTATCCATTCATCAGTTGATGGACATTTAGGCTCTTTCCATAATTAGGCTATTGTTGAAAGTGCTGCTCTAAACATTGGGGTACAAGTGCCCCTATGCATCAGCACTCCTGTATCCTTTGGGTAAATTCCTAGCAGTGCTATTGCTGGGTCATAGGGTAGCTTGATTAGAATACTATACTGTGTGCCTGGGTGGCTCAGTCAGTAAGGTTTCCAATTCTTGGTTTGGGCCTCAGGTCATGACCTTCAGTTTTGTGGGTTTGAGCCCCAGATCTGGCTCTATGCTGGTGGTGTGGACCCTGCTTGGGACTCTCTCTGTCTCTCTTTCTCTCTCTCTCTCTCTCTGCCCCTCCCTTGCTCATGCTGTCTCTGTCTCTCTCAAAAAATAAATATATACTTAAAATACAAAAAATAAATATATACTTAAAAAATTAAAAAAAAAAAAAAGAATACTACAATAGGGGCGCCTAGGTGGCTCAGTCAGTTGAACATCTGACTCTTGATCTCAGCTCAGGTCTTGATCTCAGGGTTGTAAGTTCAAGCCCCGAATTGGGCTCTGTGCTGAGCATGAAGCCTATCAAAAAAACAAAGAAAATAGAATACTACAATAGCCTTCTAAATGATTTCCTCATCTCTACATTTGCTCTCTTCAAATTCATTCTCCAAAAAGGAATGGAGCAATGGATCTCATAAGAACAAAAACCAACCCCCCCCCCAAAAAAAAAAATCAGATGCCATTCCTTTGCTTTACAGCCATTTAATGGCTTTCTATTGAACCTAGAATCAAGCCCTGACTCCTCACCCTGGCTCTACTTGAGCTGCTCCTGCTCTCCCCTTGCTCACTATGCCCCAGGCCACACTCACCTATTGACTGTTCTTAGAACACGCCAAACACTTTCCCAGCCCAGAGACCCAAACAGGCTGTTGCCTTTGTTGAAATTCTTTCCCCCAAGTTTTTCACTTGACTGGTTCTTTCTTATCCTTTATGTCACCACTTAAGCATCAGTGCTTCAGAGAGGCTTTCATGATTCTTGTGGAATTACTGCATCTTAACCACAGATTCCTATTTATGTCCTCCAAAGCACTTATTAGAATTCATAATTACTTTGTTTCCCTTTTGTTTGTAGAATTTCAGCATCTAGAACAATGCAGAACACATAGTAAGCATACAGACACCCTACATTCTTAGGTCAAGTTCCCTGGGAACAGACTCTGAGGTAGACCTTTGCACTCAAGAGGTTTCCTGGGGAAAACTCAGGAATAGCACCTGTGAGGGATCAGCTTTGGGCAGACAGAGAAGTTGAACTGTGATGTAGTCGCAACAAAGGTCTCAGTTGATTCAAGGAATTCTGAACCTGGGATGGCCTTTCAGAATTGCACTGAATAGAAGCAAGGTGTTGAGCTTTTTCCCCCTTGCATTACTGGGTCATCTGAGGTAGTGTTACTTGGGCTAGGTTAGTTTAGTGTTTACTATAGACAGCTACTATTCCAAGCATTTCATTCATTTAATCCTCACAACACAACACCCCTATAAAGTAGGTACTGTCATTATCCTCATTTTACAGATGAGGAAACTGAGGCATAGAAAGGTCATATAATTCACCCAAGATCACAGAGATGAACTTGGCAGGGTCAGTATTTAAACCCAGATGGTTGGTTCCAGAGTCTGTTCTCAAGCACTTACTAGATTGCAGTGCCTAAAACATTGTAAAATGTTAATTTTGAAGTTTACTTTTTAAAAGTTCTGAACTGTATTCTCATTTCATAATGATCATATCCAAAGAGCAGCACATATCACTGTTTCATACCATGAGATTAAAAAATAACAATTTTGGGGTCCTTGGCTGGCACAGTCAGTAGAGCACGTGACTCTTGAACTCTGGGTTGTGAGTTAAATCCCCACATTGGGTATGGAGGCTATTTAAAATTAAAAAAAAAAATAGTAGTAATAATAACTTAACCATTTTTCTTCTTGATTATTTGGTTGTTCTGTGAGATGAACAAGAGGATTCCCCACCTCAACTGGCTATGTAATATCTCAATAAAAGAAGCCTAAATGTTTTAGTGCAATTAAAAAAATTTGTTTTTAATTTACATCCAAATTAGTTAGCATCTATTGCAACAATTCAGGAGTAGATTCCTTAATGCCCCTTACCCACAACCCCTCTAGTACCCTCTGTTTGTTCTTCATATTTAAGAGTCTCTTCTGTTTTGTCCCCCTCCCTGTTTTTATATCATTTTTGCTTCCCTTCTCTTGTGTTCATCTGTTCTGTGTCTTAAAGTCCTCATATGAGTGAAGTCATATATTTGTCTTTCTCTGACTGACCAATTTCACTTAGTATACTACCCTCTAGTTCCATGCACATAGTTGCAAATGGCAAGATTTCATTCTTTTTGGTTGCTGAGTAATACTCCATTGTACATATATATATACCACATCTTCTTTAACCATTCATCCATCGATGGACATTTGGGCTCTTTCCATACTTTGGCTATTGTTGATAGTGCTGCTATAAGCATCGGGGTGCATGTGCCCCTTAGAAACAGCACACCTGTATCCCTTGGATAAATACCTACTAGTGCAATTGCTGGGTCATAGGGTAGTTCTATTTTTAATTTTTTGAGGAACCTCCATACTGTTTTCCGGAGTGGCTGCATCAGTTTGCATTCCCACCAACAATGCAAAAGAGATCCTCTTTCTCTGCATCCTTGCCAACATCTGTTGTTGCCTGAGTTGTTCATGTTAGCCATTCTGACAGGTGTGAGGTGGTATCTCATTGTGGTTTTGATTTGAATTTCCCTGATGATGACTGATGTTGAGCAGTTTTTCATGTGTCAGTTGGCCATCTGGATGTCTTCTTTGGAGAAGTGTCTATTCATGTCTTCTGCCCATGTCTTCACTGGATTATTTGTTTTTTGGGTGTTGAGTTTGATAAGTTCTTTATAGATTTTGGATACTAACCCTTTATCTGATGTGTCATTTGCAAATATCTTCTCCCATTCTGTCGGTTGCCTTGTAGTTTTGCTGATTGTTTCCTTTGCTGTGCAGAAGCTTTTTATTTTGATGAGGTCCCAATAGTTCATTTATGCTTTTGTTTCCCTTGCCTCTGGAGACATGTTGAGTAAGAAGTTGCTGAGGGCAAGATCAAAGAAGTTTTTGTTTGCTTTCTCCTTTAGTATTTTGATGGCTTCCTATCTTACATTGAGGTCTTTCATCCATTTTGAGTTTATTTTTGTGTATGGTGTAAGAAAGTGGTCCAGGTTCATTTTTCTGCATGTTGCTGTCCAGTTTTCCCAGCACCACTTGCTGAAAAGACTGTCTTCATTCCATTGGATATTCTTTCCTGTTTTGTCAAAGATTAGTTGGCCATACGTTTGTGGGTCCATTTCTGGGTTCTCTATTCTGTTCCACTGATCTGAGTGTCTGTTTTTGTGCCATACTGCAACTTTTAACCAGGCCTCCATGCTTTACAGTCTCTGGTCTGTCTGAACTGTCATCATGTGCTGTGAAATTCCCCTCTCTTAAATCACCACGCAGCTGAATGTGCATGTTCAGTGCACTCTTAGGAGAAGCAAGATTTTGTGGACATATATACCTTTTCATCAGGAGTTTATTTTCAGAATATACTCAAAGCCTTGATTTTTCATTTAGGTATATCATCGACCCTGCTCAGTCAGTTGTGATATAAATGTTTGAGATTAGGAGATCTGATTTTAGTTTATGCTGTGTGTCGAGTTAGTTTTATGGTCTTGGGAAAATCATAGTCATTCATTTTAAATGATTTAGGGAGAAATAAGGAATTTTGGTGTATTTATGTCAATCATAATTTTTTTTTTCTATTAGGAATCTGATTTTCTTTGTCTTCTTGGAGTAAGCTACACATTTGAAAATGAAGACAGTGATGGCAAAAACATATATCCTTATGAAGAAGATAAAGACCAAAAATTAAGTGTATATGAAAATGATTTTCAGACAGAATCTGGATTTTATTCAACTTCTGAAAGTATTTTGTTGGAAGATCAATTTCCAGCATCGGAGGCTCCTGAAGATATCAGAAGTTCTAGTGAATCAAAAGATTGGGAAGAAGTGGAAGCTGGAAGTCTGGAAGAGGATTCTATTCCTGAAGTGGTTCATATCCCACCATCCTCAACTGTGTCTGAAGTGAAAGGATGGTTTGGATTTGGAAGAGAACAAGCTAAAGGAAAGACTTTTGAATCAGTTGTTGAACCTCTACAAGAAAGTTCATTTCCAAGCAGAAAAGTAGCAGGAAAAGATGAGAATGACCTAGAGGAATTAAATAATGATGAGCCCCAGACAGAACAAAATCAAGAACCAGAATCGGAATTCAATTCAGTGCCAAAGAAACAGTCTGAACTAGGTTCCATCGGTCCTCAAGCCACTGGTTGGTTTGGGGGTGGTTTTACAAGTTATTTAGGTTTTGGAGGTGAGGATACAGGGCTTGAATTATTGCCCGAAGACAGAAGTTCACCACTACAAGATTCTCCTAATTCCATACCATCTGAGGAAGAATCCACAGTTCCATGCACAGAAACATTAACAGAAAAAGAAGACACAATCACCAATGATAGCTCAATTCTCAAACCAAATTGGTTTGATTTTGGTTTTGGTATGCTAGGCTTTGTATATACCAATGAAGATAAAATTATGTCAGATGATGGAAAAAGTGAAGAAGGAAGTGGAGGAGATAAACATGAACATCTTCCAAAAAGTAAATTTGACCCTGATAAGGAACAAGAAATAAAAACAATAAAAACTATAGAAACTGAAGATCAAGTAGGGAATGAAAGAGTCTTAGAGAAAACAGATGATTCTGATACATTACCATATTTTAAAAATTTCTTATATAATTTTGACAATCCTTGGAACTTCCAGGACATTCCAAAGGAAACAGAATTGCCATCTCCCAAACAGATGCAGGATGAAAATAATGTAGTTGACAATGATGAAACAGAAGAATTTTCAGTTGAAAATTATCAAACAGATAATATGAAAGTTATGATGCTGAAAAGCAGATACAGTCAGTCAGGTTTGTATAAAAATATGTATTATGTAACTTATTTTTTAAACATAATTTATTCTTTTTTTTTCAACTTTTTTTTTTTTTTTTAATTTATTTTTGGGACAGAGAGAGACAGAGCATGAACGGGGGAGGGGCAGAGAGAGAGGGAGACACAGAATCGGAAACAGGCTCCAGGCTCCAAGCCATCAGCCCAGAGCCTGACGCGGGGCTCGAACTCATGGACTGCGAGATAGTGACCTGGCTGAAGTCGGACGCTTAACCGACTGCGCCACCCAGGCGCCCCTAAACATAATTTATTCTTATAAGTACAAATCAGATAAAAAAAATCCAGAAATCCATGTTTCTCAGCATATTCAAAAGTCAATAACAATCTTATCAACTACCCTTTTATTAATTTCTGGTTTACTCTGGGAATTAGATCTTAGTATTATAAAATAAAATACCAAGGTAAAAAGAATGATTGGAGATACATACATATTCCAAGAAGATCTTAAGGTATTTTACAATAAATTTTAATTTTTATCAAAGTAGTATATGTAAACAGGTTTTATATAAATAGTGCTAAGCCTATTTTTTTTTCTTTTTATACAAAAGCAACTTGTTGCTTCTGTCCACCTCTACTCTCTCCTCTGTCCCAGGGACAATAATTAATTAATTTCTTTCTTTCTTTCTTTCTTTCTTTCTTTCTTTCTTTCTTTCTTTCTTTCTTTCTTTCTTTCTTTTTTTGAAGCAAATTTCTTTTAGTATTTATCTCTATTTTCTAAATAGAATCTTTATATTGTTCTGCTTTGATTAATTTCGACAATGTACACTGACTTTCTATTTTCGTTAATGAGGGTTTCTGCTCATTTACATTAACTTTTTAGCTTATTAACACATTCCCAATATAACTATATTTGAACGGTTTTCTATCAATTCTGGGAGCTAAACAGAAAACTATGGAAAGGGGCAGAGTATCACAGGATACTTCTAGATCTAGCATCTAAGTATTTAGCAATTTCTATGATTAGAAACGTGGATTCTACTTTAAGTAAAGAATTATATAAAATGACTTTCTCACATTTCCATTCTGATGTCTCTCTGATGGACAGATTAGAAATTGCAAATATTGGCCAATAATACAGGAACAACTGAACCTTAGGATGATAGATAACCTTTCATAAGAAGAGATCAACAATGTTGCACACTCAGGAAACACATAATTTCCATTAGAAATGATTGATTTTGGGGCGCCTGGGTGGCGCAGTCGGTTAAGCGTCCGACTTCAGCCAGGTCACGATCTCGCGGTCCGTGAGTTCGAGCCCCGCGTGGGGCTCTGGGCTGATGGCTCGGAGCCTGGAGCCTGTTTCTGATTCTGTGTCTCCCTCTCTCTGTGCCCCTCCCCCGTTCATGCTCTGTCTCTCTCTGTCCCAAAAATAAATAAAAAACGTTGAAAAAAAAATTAAAAAAAAAAAAAAAAGAAATGATTGATTTTCTTGAATTTTCAGAAGAACTATATGTTATTTCTTAATAGTCTCCAAAATGTGAGCTCTTAACTGAATTAATACCTTCAACCAGAATGTAGACTTATATTCTTACCCTTTGCTAAATGAGAAATGGGTACGTGTAATGCATGACTAAAAATAGATCGTCAAAGCCTAAAGAGGAAATGATTTTGTTCTACACTTGTTGGATCCTAAAGGAATATTTGTGAAAAAGCAGATAAGAGTAATTGAGAAGAATAAATGAGACTAAAATAAAGCAAAACAATATCAAAACAATATGAAATAAAGAAGATTCAAAATATAGGTATATGAAAATATTTTAAGCATATTTATAAAAACTCCAAGGCATACTGAACATCACTTTAGTAGAATTTATTTATTATTTCATATAGTGATGCTAGGAGAATTTTTTTTTTTAATTTATTTTTATTTATTTATTTATTTTTAAATTTACATCCAAGTTAGTTAGCATATAGTGCAATAATGATTTCAGGAGTAGATTCCAGTGATTCATCCTCTACATATAACACCCAGTGCTCATCCCAGTGTCTTCCTTAATGCCCCTTGCCCATTTAGCCCATTCCCCTAGCCACAACCCCTCCAGCAACCCTCAGTTTGTTCTCTATATTTCTCTATATTTAAGAGTCTCTTATGTTTTGTCTCCCTCCCTGTTTTGATATTATTTTGGTGAGAATTTCTACATATGAAAACAGGAGATCAAACGAGAATAGGACATTTATGCAATTACAACTAATTTTGAGGGATTTTATGAAAATATTAGGAAATTCCTTTAAGCTTCTAAAAAAGATAGGTCATTCTATATATACAAAGTAGATTATTCCAAAATATTACGATATTAATTAAATGCAAAACAACCTGGGGTCATGTAAAATTTATTTATTTTTTTAACCTTCCTTCCTTCCTTCCTACCTTCCTTCCTTCCTTCCTTCCCTCTTTTCGAGAGAGATAGAGGGCAAGCAGGGGAGGGGCGAAGAGAGAGGTAGACAGAATCACAAGCAGGCTCTTCACTGGCAGTACAGAGCCCCATGAGAGGCTCAAACTCATGAAACATAAGACCACGACCTAAGCCGAAGTCAAGAGTTAGACACTCAACTGACTGAGCCACCCAGGTGCCCCTAAAATTTATTTTAAAAAGGTAATACTAAAAGGATTCAGATAAATCCATAAGCCCTACTTTCTGGCTATTGGAGAAACAGCTATAGCAGCCAATATTTTTAGATAATTTCAATAACTCTTTTAGGAAATACCAAGTGAAAACTTGCGTTAATCAGAAAGATTTCATTAAAAAAATGAATCACTGGATCTTAAATCAATATTTATGAAAGGCTGAAACCTGAGATAACCATATTTACAGAAAAACTAATATACCGATATAGGTATTTACAAAACACATAAATTAGGGAACAGTTATTTATATTGCAATATTAACTATTTTACAAAAGGACTCCAATTGAACTTATTTAAATGAATTTTCCAAGTATAGCTAAATATAAAACGTTCTTCATTATGTTATTTGACTTAAAATTCTGTTTACAAACAATTGTAAGAAAGGCATATCTGTATCTAATGTAAATCCTTCTTAAAAAATGTTTATTTTGAGAGAGAGAGCGTAAGTGTGTATGTGTGCATAAGCGTGCACAAGTGGGGGAGGGGCAGAAAGAGTGGGAGAAAATCCCAAGAGGGCTCCTTGCTGTCAGCGCTGAGCTCCATTTGGGGCTCAATTTCACTAACCAGGAGATCATGATCTGAGCCAAAATCAAGAGTTGGATGTTTAACTAACTGAGTCACCAAGATTTACATATCTAATGTAAGTCCTAAAGCTTTGGTTTAAGTCATGTGAAAATAATACCCTGAAATTAATTTAATTAATTAATTTAATTAAAAAATATTATGGGAAGTATTCATTTTTCTTAACATACGTTATTTATTTTAAATGCAATTTAAACAATATTTTAAAAGAATTTAAACACATACAAGTTTCAGTGTAATTAATAATAGAATAAGCTTTTTTGTTTTCCCCCTAATGCCATTAAACATCATTGTAGATCACCGAATCCTGCATTTACAACAGTCCCATTGTATTCAGGTTCCTGAGCTGATTGCTCAGTTTTAACTTTTATGTCCACAGGTAAGAGTAAGTTACTGATTTGTGTTTGCCTACTTGGGACTTTCATCTTTTGAACAAGGCTAAATAAGTGACAGCACCAAAGTGCCATGTTAAATTCATAATTGAAAGAGCAATAGACACTGAATAATTGTCTTATTATAAGCAATAATACTGCTTTTCAGAACTGCACTGATACTTTCCTATCCTTGTCTTAAAAAATAACCGAGCATCTGACTCTTGGTTTTGGCTCAGGTCATGATCTCATGATTTGTAGGTTTGAGCCCCGCATCGGGCTCTGTGCTGGCAATGCAGAGCCTGCTTGAGATTTTCTTTCTCTTTCTGTGCCCCTCCCCAGCTCATTCTCTCTCTCTCTCTCTCAAAATAAATAAGTAAGTGTAAAAACAAAAAAGTAACTGAGAAGTAAATCCCACATTTCACCTGAATACTTTAGGCTAGGAATGGTTAGAACCTTTTTTCCCCTTTAACTCTGATTAGTTAATTCAGTCAAATGATCAGTTTAAACTATGTTTGAAAATTGAATTGTCTTAAAATAAATGGCTATTAGTATGCACATGAATATATGATGCAACAATACAAATGTGATAAACTTTGACATATATGTTTCAAATTAAAAATTTTTTTCAATTAATTTTGGGGAAGGATAATCCTTTTAAATGTTTATTTTTGAGAGAGAGTCCTGCAAGGGGGGAGGGGCAGAGAGAGAGGAAGACTGAATCCAAGGCAGGCTTTGTGCTGAGAGCAGAGAGCCCAATGTGGGGCTAGAACTCAAAAACTGTGAAATCGTGACCTGATTCAAAGTTGGATGCTTAACCAACTGAACCACTGAGGTGCCCCAAGGATAATCCTTTAATTAATTAATTAATTAATTAGTTTAACATTTATCTATTTTTTAAAGACAGAGAGGGGCAGAGCACGAGTAGGGGAGGGGCAGAGAGAGAGGTAGACACAGAATCTAACGCAGGCTCCAGGCTCTGAGCCATCAGCACAGAGCCCAATGTGGGGCTCAAACCCACAAACTGTAAGATCATGATCTGGAGTTGAAGTTGGATGCTTAACCGACTGAGCCACCCAGGCGCCCCAGATAATCCTTTTAAAATGAAGGTTCTCAAAAGACATGCATATATATTTTCATTATAAATTTGAACTCAGGTATATTATCATTGAAAGGTATACACATTTAAATATTTAATATGTAGCATAAAATCAGAAAAATCAGGAATATTTTAATTAAATCTCTATTAGCCTTCTTATACTGAAATGCAAAACTTATATAAATTTTTTCTCTGACAGTATAGATTTATGACTTCTGTAAAAAAGCAGTGAGAAGATTTATAATTTCTTGAATTCCCTCTCAAATTTAGGACACTCATTGAAGCAAGATGTTAATTTCATGAGATTACCAAATTAAGAAAACATGTAGCTTTGCCTTTGCCAGACACATTCATAGTATATGAATGAAATCTAAAACGTAATTTAGTATTGATTTTAATGTTTATTTATTTTTGAGAGAGAGAGACACAGAGTGTGAGTGGGGGAGGGGCAGAGAGAGAGAGAGAGAGAGAGAGAGAGAGAGAGAGAGAATCTGAAGCAGGCTCCAGGCTCTGAGCTGTCAGCACAGAGCCCAATGCGGGGCTCGAACCCATGAACCGTGAGATGATGACCTGAGCAGAAGTTGGACACTTAACCAACTGAGCCTCTCGGGTGCCCCATGTTGATTTTAATTTGATTTCTAAGCACCACTTCACGGTGTTTTGGGTCTGAAAGTGAAAATAAGCGCATACCTGTGTATACTCATGGAAGAATGTATTTTACTAACAGTTGAATGAGAATATCTTGAGTTTTTTACTTTTATATTCTATTTAAAAGTATCAGTATTTTCCCTATCTCGTCAACATAAACATACAAAATGTTATTTTTATGCTGTCAATTTTTCTTAATTGCCAAAATAACTTAAATAATGTCAAGAATATAGTGTGAACTTATACTATCTATATATTTTTTATACAGCATACTCTAGTAAATTAGTAAATTATATAATGTGCTTTAAAATAGAAAATATCCTATGAGGTCCTTGGGTGGCTGAGTCGGTTAAGTGTCCGACTTTGGCTTGATCATGATCTCAAGGTTTGTCAGTTCAAGCCCCATGTCAGGCTCTGTGCTGAAAGCTCAGAGACTGGAACCTGCTTTGGATTCCGTGTCTCTCTCTCTCTCTGTATCTCCCCTGTTCATGCTTTGTTTCTCTCTTTCTCTCTCTCTTTCAAAAATAAATAAACATTAACAAATTTTTAAAAATTGCAAACTTCAAAATCTTTAAAAAAATAAACTATAAAACATTTTATAATTATTAACGAATAAAGATTGCTCTCAATCATATCTTTCAAATTTTTCACTTGATATAAAGGATGTATTTGATTTTAGGATTTATAAAGCTTCTATTTATTCATTGTTTTCTTTTTTTTTTTTTTTAATGTTTTATTTATTTTTGAGACAGAGAGAGACAGAGCATGAACGGGGGAGGGTTAGAGAGAGAGGGAGACACAGAATCTGAAACAGGCTCCAGGTTCCAAGCTGTCAGCACAGAGCCCGATGTGGGGCTCGAACTCACAAACCGTGAGATCATGACCTGAGCCGAAGTCGGTCGCTCAACTGACTGAGCCACCCAGGCGCCCCTATTCATTGTTTTCTAATGTACCTGCTGGATAATATGATATGCTATAAACTGGACATGGGCTGAAAGGGGAAACAAAAATTGGACTTTGAAATTAACAAAGCTCCAAGGGAATGGAAAAAGTACAATACCTGAGATTTGATTGGTACCTTGTCATTTTCAAATTTGTTTCAAATATCCTAAGACTATGGGTACCTTTCTGTGCAAATGGCTAATATAGTTTCTTTGGTAGTGGGCTTTCTTTCTTCTTTGGAGCAATCTCATTATAACTTTGAGTGATAATGGCTTTTATATTTAATAGTACATCCTGGCAACTATGGACTGTAGACATGTATAACCTAGTGGACTAGATTTCAGAACTTGGAAGTTAATTGTTGTGAACTTTAATATTGTCTTTCTTTGTGTAACTGGCTCAGTTTGTTCTATTCATTATATAAAATAGGCGGTTATGGAGTATATTATTACACTGGTTACAACAACTACCATATATATGGTGATTACAGCAACCAGCAGAATGGTTATGGGAAAGTATCCAGGCGAGGTGATCATCAAAATAGCTACTCACCATACTAAATTATTCCATTTGCAACTTATCCCCAACAGGTGGTGAAACAGTATTTTCTAATTTGAAGATTCATTTGAAGGTGGTTCCTGCCACCTACTAATAGCAGTTCAAATTAAATTTTTGTATCAAGTCCCCGAATGGAAGTATGATGTTGAGTCCCTCTGAAGTTTAATTCTGAGTTCTCATTAAAGGAAATTTACTTTCATTGGGGGGCACCTAGGTGGCTCAGTCGGTTAAGCATCTGACTTTGGCTCAGGTCATTATCTTGCTCTCTCTCTCTTTCAAAAATAAGTAAACATTAAAACAAAAAATAAATTTACTTTATTTCTTAATTGCTATGCTTCTGAATCAATTTGATTTGTTTTATGTGCCCCCTCCCAGTATTGTAGAGCAAGTCTTGTGTTAAAAGCCCAGTGTGACAAGGTCATGATGTAGTAGGGTCTTACTGGTTTTTAAATAAATCTTTTGTATAAAAAATGAGGCTGTAGATATGGTAAATAATTTTGGTCATTTTGACTATTTCTGGTTCTCTAACAGATAAAGTAAGAAAAATCTATCGTAACTAATTTTCTTGAATGGCGGGGATATATATTTTTGCAATAGGATTTAAATATTATACTTTCTTGGATAATAAATATATCTAACAGGAATGAAATCCTATGGAGAGCTATTTAATGTCTTATTCTTAGTCATAAGCTTATATAATAGCACAACAGCATCTTTGTTGACAGTTATGTTATTTTTTATTTTTTTTTAAATAGTTTTTAGGACAAAAAGGCAATGTAGAGAATAGAATTCTATACAGTCTTAAAAATTCTTCCTTGGTAAAAGAATAAAGAAAAGCATTGTGGTAGGCTAAATAATGACCATTCAAAAATGTTCATGTCTTAATTCCCAGACCCTGTGAATATGTTACTTGACATGGCAAAATGTCATATTGCAGATGTGAGAAGGAGAGATTATCCCAGTATCACAAGGTTTGTTACAGGTGGAAGGAAGGAGGGTTAGAGTAAGGGAGAGGTTACAAGATGCTGTACTGCTGACTTTGAATATGAAAGAAGGAGCCATGAGCTAAGAGATGCAGGTGGCCTCAAAAAAGTAGAAAAGGCAAGGAGATAGATTTCTCCTCTAGAGCCAACAGAAAGAACACAGCCCTGCCAACACCCTGGTTTTGGGACTTTTGATCTCCAGAACTCTAAGAGAATATATTTGTATTGTTTAAGGCACTAAGTCTGTGGTAATTAATTACATTCACAGTAGGAACTAATGCAAGCTGAAGTTTATGTTTTACGGAATTCTTTCTGTAATGAAGTATCACAATGACCACAAAAATTCAAAGAATGACCTGCCTAGAAAACAAAAGGAAGCCCACAACAAACCCCCCTAAACAATTCTATATTTATTCACAGATATGGTATCTGAAATAGAGTTACCCACAAGAATTAATAAAGAAGTACATTTCGAGACTCCATCTTCTAAAAATAATGATGAAAAATCAAAAACATCACTAGATACTGAAGGACCTACTCAGCAGGAAATAGACAGATCTGTGGAAAATACCCTGCCAAACAGTCAAATGTTTTCAACTGATTACTCTCTGTCTTCTCAAAATTATATTGCTCAGAAAGGTAAGAAACAAGTTATTTGTTCTCTAATGCAGCAATTAAGGAAGAAATTAGATGCAAAAGTTATATCACATCAAGTGGTAACATATTTTTATTTATAAATTGACAGAAGATGCTTCTGAGTATCAGATTCTGAAATACTTATTTCAAATTGACATTTATGATTTCATGAATTCTGCATTTTCATCAATTATAATTCTTACAGAAAGGGTAAGTTGACCTTTTAAATCTTTTGCAATAATTTTACCTATTTTCTAAATATAGGAGTAACTGAAAATGATGTTTAAGTGAATCCTCTTATGCAAATGTTACATAATGTTGGTCTTTCTATAAAATCTTACATGTAGGATTTCTCCTTACATGAGTGTTTTGTTGCATGGATATTAAGGATTTTTTTAACCTTTCCTTAAGTTTTGTTGATCATGAGCATTGTTTTTTCTTTCTTTCTATTTTATTCCCTTTTTTTTCAAATCAGGAGAATTATACTGAATGATATAGCTTGGAAATAATAGGAGCTAAAATGAATCTTAAGCAAATTGTTAATATCTGAATGATAGCTGGGATCTCAAAATGGTATATTATAAGACTCTTACAAAAGCAACAAATATCTCAAAATTTAACCAAGCCATAACAAAAATTCCAAAATCTTCCACTTAAAAAAAATGTTTATTTACTTACTTTTGAAAGTGGGGGGTGGGGGGGAAGAGGGAGGGATAGAGAGAGAGGGAGAGAGAGAGAATCCCAACAGGCTCCATGCTGCCAGCACAGAGCCCAATGTGGGGCTCAATCTCATAAACTGTGAGATCATGACTCGAGCTGAAATCAAGAGTTGGACGCTCAACTGAATGAGCCACCCAGGCACCCCTTTATTGTAAATCCTATTAAATCCTATCTCATTTATTGTAAATGAGATATCCCACGGGGCTTAGCTATAGTACTTGGCACATAGAAGGCCTTTTACAAATGCTATTTCCTTTTCTCATCTACTCTAACATATAAATAATTGAAGAAGCACTTTTATCTTCTTACATTTTAAGATGTAATTGAACAGTATTTGCCTTAAGGAGCTTACTCTAGTTGGAGGACATAGGTAAAAAAAGCAATAATTATAATACAGTGCTGTAATAGACAAAGGAGGCTACTGATACATTAATCACCCTACGGATGCTCTAGTAGACTGACCAGAAGTGGTAGCTGGATATGGTGGGGGAAGAGAAGCCTGGGAAGGTGTCTCAGAGATCATACTTGAGCTTACCTTGAAGGAAGAGGAGGAGTTAGCCACACAAAGAAAAGATGGGCATTCTAGGTTGAGGAGAGAGCATTTTTAAAAGTAAGTAAGTGGAATAGATCATGCATTTTTGGAGAATTATAACCAATTTAGTCTAATTAAAAATAAGATGATAATGAAGATTATATAGGGATTAAATCAAGAATAGCTTCAAATATTATAATAGGAATTTGAACTCTATCTTGTAGATAATGGGGCACTATTGAAGTTTTAAGCAGTGAGTAAAATGAAAAAGTTGCATTTATAAAGTCTATCTGTCAATATTATCAAATATCAAATAAGGATTAAACAGGTAAAGACCAAAGGCAGGCCTGGTCAAGAATTTATTACATTGTAAAATCTGTAAAAAAAAGGTGGGGTAGTGCCTGGCTGGCTCAGTCAGTAGAGCATGTGACTCTTGATCTTGGGGTTGTGAGTTCAAGCCCCACATTGGGTGTAGAGATTACTTAAAAATAAAATCTTAGGGGTGCCTGGATGGCTCAGTTGGTTGGGTGCCTGGCTCTTGATTTCGGCTCAGTTCATGATCACAGGGTCGTGAGTTTGAGCCCCATATCAGGCACTCAGCCCCACATCTATACTAAGAGTGCAGAGCCTGCTTGGGATTCTCTCTCTCTCCCTCTTTCTCTGCCCCTCCCCTGCTTGTGCTTGCTTTCTCTCTCAAAATAAATAAATAAACTTAAAAAAAATAATAAAATAAAATGTTAAAAGGAAGACTTATTGTATTAGTTTAGGAAATAAATGGTGATGGTCTAAAACAGGGTATACAAACTCAAATGAAACGAGTGAAGCATAGGTAAAGATGAGAACTGTAACCAACTAGAGTGTGTATGTTTTCTCCAAAGGATGTAGCTGCTATTTACCTTTAACCTGGTTTTGCCAGATTTTCTGATATTTCAAGAAAAGTGGAGATGTGGATATTTTGTGTGAAATCTCTTGATTTTTAATGCTAGCAAATATTCACATTAAAAAGAAGTACTAGGGGCCACCTGGGTGGCTCAGGTGGTTAAGCATTTCACTCTTGATTTCAGGTCATTATCTCACTGTGTGAGATTGAGCCCTGAGTCAGCACAGAGCCCACTTGGGATTCTCTCCCTCTCTCTCTGCCCCTCCCCTCTGTTCTTTCTCTCAAAAATAGATAAATACACTTTAAAACAAACAAACAAAAAGAAGTACCATATTGGTCAGACAAAACGTTCTTTGGATCGAGTTTGGCCCACTAGCCACGTTTTTAAACTTTTGATCTAATATCTGATGGTGGTTGTTAAAATGATTGAAAGGACAAACTAGATAGATCTTTTGTAGACAGAATTCATTGGATTTAATGATTGATTGAATGTAGCATGGGAGGAAAATGGAAAAGTGAGGATAACTTACCAGGTTTCTAGCTTGGGTGACCAGGTAGATGGTGGTGACTGTGGTAAGAATCTTAGTGAAAACTGGGCTTAATAACATATACCATTTTGTTTTCAGAGGCTTCCTCTTCACTTTATTTCTTTGCTAAGTTCCAGAGAGTTGACCTTACCTGGTAAATAAGCCCAGAATAGTGATTAATTTACTCTGTATGATTTGGTTTTAAAGATGTTGATTAAAAATTTTACTTAGAAATCTGCTCCATCATAAGAGAAAAGAAAAACTAATAGTAATGATTATAAAAAGTCATAATAGGGGCACCTGGGTGGGTCAGTCGGTTAAGCATCTGACTTCTGCTCAGATCATGATCTCGTGGTTTGTTTGTGAGTTTGAGCCCTGTGTCGGGTCTGTGCTGACAGCTCAGAGCCTGGAGCCTGCTTTGTCTCCCTTTCTCTATGCCCATTGCCCACTCACACTCTGTCTGTCTCTCTCAAAAATAAATAATAAACATTAAAAAAAATAAAAAGATATAATAAAACTTTCAACTCCCCATGGAATTAGTTCTGCATATTTGTATGTCCTCTTGACACATCCCTCCCATGTCAACCCTTCCCTCTCAAATTATACTAGTGAAATTACTAAATTAAAAAATAACAATAATTTATTAATCAGTATGCTATATTAACTGCTCCTAAGTGCTTATTTAGTAAAGGCTATGCTAAGTATGTTTATTTTTGTGGACTCAGTAGATATAGTTAAACACATTTTACTTTAACTATTTTGGATGACATTTTTTAGACATGAAATATTGAATTTAGTTTTGTGTTAATTATCTTGTGACCTTGGGGTGCCTGGGTGGCTCAGTCAGTTAAGCGTCCGACTTTGGCTCAGGTCACGATCTTGAGGTCTGGTAGTTCGAGCCCTACATCGGGCTCTGTGCTGATAGCTCAGAGCCTGGAGCTTGCTTTGGATTCTGTGTGTGTGTCTCTCTCTCTGCCCCTCCCCCACTCACACTCTGTCTCTCTCTCTCTCTCTTCCTCAAAAATAAAGAAACATTAAAAAATTTTTTTTTAAAAAAATTATCTTGTGACCTTGGAAAGTCACTTATTCTGTAGGGCAGTCTCAAGTTTAAAACTCTAGCATCAGAAGCTGAGACCAGATGACAGACTGCTGGTTAAAGCTGACTTGTGCATTGTTTAAAAAATTATGAACCAGTTACCAACATTTAAAAGGTGAGTTAATACAAAAATCTGAATTTTTGGGTTCTCTTGAAAAAGTAGAAGACTGTAATATATAGTCTTTCATTTTCACATGGCCAAAAAAACTCAAGGGGAATAGTGCTTGCATTGAATATACAGGAATTCTTCCTTTCCCTGCATTTATTTCACCTGTTCGGCCTTTATAGGGCTTTAAGTTCATAATATTTGGACCAAATGTCCTGAAGACTTCCTGCCAGGTCTAGAATTCTAACAATCTTCGTGCATCTACTAAACTCCCATAACATAGTTTTGAAAAGCTGCACGTAAATGGAAAATCTGAGCAATTTTCCAGTTAAATTTAGGTGAAAGGGTTTCCTTTTCTTTTATCTAGATGTTTCAGGTAATTGTTTCTATTTGTTAGTAATTTCAGTTAGATTTTGTACACAACATAACTTTCTTTGAATTGTTTGTAATAGGAATTAATACTTTTTATCTAGGTTATTTCATAATTGAGGAGACTCTTTGAATTCTAACATTTATCTATTCCTAACTAGAACGTTTCATTTATATGTGGAGTAAACAATGGAAATTACCTAGCTCTTGTTCAACAGGTAACTCCTGATTCAATATGCTCTGAGAACAACTCTTAAATCGCTAGTACACAGAATGAAAGCGTGGCTCAGCATGTTTGGTTTTCTTCCAAGGGACTAGATCCTATAGCCTGCGACATTGTTTAATTAGGTTTAATTAAAAGGGCGTAACTAGTACTTACAGCTTTGCAATAGGGCCCGCATAAGGGAAATCAATTTCTAGGTTGAGGACAAGGTTTACTGGTTAGCATGTTTCCAATGTTACTGTGACTAACATAGGAGCATTTGTTCTCCATTTCCTTTAAAGCAGGCCTAGATAAGACAGCAAAATCCCATGTCTTCTTGAGAACAATCTTTGAATGTCTTTTATATAGTTAAAACTATGTATTCTATATGAATAGACCATAAATAAAACATTCAATTTAACTTTTATCAGTTATCAAATTCAGGATATCTCTTTTCAATTGTAGATTTTTAAGAGGATACTAATGCAAATGATATTTAAGGAAAAAAAAATTTCATAAGGAGTGATGTCCATGAAATTGGATTATAGGTTGGTAGTCACAACTCCACCTACAGTACCCCTTTACCACACAAGTGTCAAAACAGGATCAGTCAGTGTTAAACAGAAGAGTGCAGGATGTATTAGAATCTGAAATCTTTCTCAAGGATATGGGGAACTTAGTAGAACTTTATTTATATGTTAAGATATTTTAACATGAACTTTTTAAAAAATGGAATTGAAAGATCTAGAGGAAGAGGTAAGTTTCTATATGACTATTAAGTGTACAAAAGAGAAATTAGGTTTGAATTTGGCACCGAGTTTAAGTTTTACTGTGTTTTTGCTACAGGGGAATCTTTTAGAGTTTTCAAAAACTTCGTTTATTCTTTTGTCCCTAATCTATGTTCCTAATATTTGGAATGGTAATTATTAAAAAATTGGAAAAGGGCACAGACTGCTTTAGGGGTGGGCAAAAGAGTTAAAAAAATGTTTTAGGTTATAAATAAGTCCTGAAAGCTGAAAATGATTTTAGAATTTCCTGAAAATGTTCAGACATTAAGGAATTTTTATCAAGTAATACAATGCTCTAAATGCATTGTTCTAAGATTCTCTGAAATTTTAAGTATAAAATTTTGGTTATGCTTCTGTTTTGACTTTAATAAGCTATTAACGTAATTTAATTTCAATACACACTGACCAGCATATATGAAGGTTGTGTAATATCTTAAAAATGGAGAATTATTAAGCAATTTCTGTTTCTGATACCGATTGTTCCTGAAACTCCTTAGGCTGATGTGGCAAAAGAGAGCACTTTGAGTTCCAAAAAACTAGGCCCCATTTCGGCCCTCAAATCATTTGCTGTGAATTTGGCCATTTTTTTTTTTTTTTTTAAATTCTTTCTGGCACAATTGTTGCTGCCAGCTTACACTAGGGAAATTTCCTAAGGATTCAAGATTTTGTTCAACTATTGAGTTTTCTCGGGTGACCTGTTTAGGAAGAAGCATCTGCTCCTTTTTGTCGCTTCCCTGAGGACTTGTAGAAAGCCGAGCTTGTTGAGGATTATCATTGCTGGCAAGGAACACCCAGGGGTTATCCTTTACATCTATGTCAGCTAAAAGTCTCCCACGAACAAATCCAGCCCCTCCGTACTTTATTCGACATACCTAAAAATAGGGTCCTAAATTTAGAAGGCAAGGTGCTACTTTTAGCTGCTACTTTTTGCTCCCCTTCTCAGAGGAGAACAGCAGTCGTCCAGCCAAGGTCCACAGGGGTCTGCTTTGGCATTTGGGCAACGAGGAGCTCATAGAGTTTAAGACAGTTCTGTCTAGCAAGTGCTCAGGTAACTTAGGTAGACATGCGTAAACCGCTCGAACCTCCTCTGGGCAGTGGAGACCCGATCGAAGTTCTCTAGCGTGGGAGAGGTTAAACTCTGTCTGAACCACAGCTGACCCGAGACGCCTTCCTGTCCAAAGTCCAAAGTCCGGACGCCGTTGGCAGTACGCACAGGCACGGGCCCTGCAGGCCATTCCATTTTCTGACTGGAAAGAAGGCGGCTGCCGGTTTCCTTGGGCCAGCAGCGTCCCCCGGGGTACGATGCCGTCAGGGCTTCAGTGGGGGTGACTCTTGATGTTCTGCGAGAGGCAAGTGCTGGGAGCTGGTGTTTGGCCTGGCGTCTGCCCTTGGGTCGAGGGGCCGCGCCGCGCTCACCCCGTGAGGCTTCACGCCTAGGGATCTCCAAGAGAAGCCTCGCCGCTACTGCGGCCAGATTTCGGGGGCGGGGGGGAGAGTCCTGAGCCGTAACCCCACTCTTCTGGGCTAGTGGCCCACACTACAAAGCAGAGCCTGAGGCTAAATTCCACTGTCTCTGCCTCGAGACCCTCCACTTCCAAGGGTGGTCGGCTTGGCCAGGTAGAGTACCGGCCCCTTTAAGAACGAAAGGCAAGGACACGTCTACGGACCTCGCGCGAAGATGGAGGGGAAACTTACCGCATCCTGGCGTCCCCGCCTCCCCGCCTCCCCGCCTCTGCCTGGCCGAAACCAAATCGAGGGGTGGACGGTGAGGAGAGGGCTAGTTGCAGGCTCCTGAGGGATGGGTATTGACCTCCGGATGTTCAGAACATAGAATGTAACTAGAGGCGAGGCTTCCCGGTTGGAGAGCGTTGCACACTTGAGGCCTGTCGGCCTCTTTCTCTCCAGCAACCCCCCACAGCCGGCTCAGCAGTGGTCTGCTCCCGTTGCCCGGTGCAGGTTTGGGTTCCGGACTGAAAGCTCTGTGTTCTCTGCTGCTTGTTGTGGCTCCGCCAGGCCCGGGCTGCGGCCGCTACAGCTGAGGCAGCCTTGGCGCCATGGAGGGGCCCGGGTCTGCCCCTCAGTCGTACTTGGGTCTGGTCCTGGAAAAGCTACGCAGGGTGAGTCCAGGCGCGATCAGTGTTACTTGGCCCAGGGGTCGCAGGAGCCTCCTGGAGAAGGAAGCCGCCGACTTTGGCTTTGAGGTCTGAGCGGCCGTGGCTAGAGGTCCTGAAGCCAGTCCTCACCTGCCGTCGGGCTCGGGCCTGTGTCCGAGGCTGGTTCATAAGCGGCTTAGGTGGTTTTTTAGGTGATGAAGGGGACCAGGAGATCAGGAAGGTGAAAAAAGCATTTGCCTAGCGGGATTTTGCAAAGGTGTGTTAAATGTTTTCGGGTTCCTAAAACGATTTCCCTTTCCGTCATGTTATTTATTTTGAACACGGGTCAGTGACACGTGGTTCTCCCACTGTGAGAAACTTGAGGACTGATCCTCTGAAATGAATTCCTTTTAGTGCTGAAACTTCTAGTTGTCTTGAAAGGACACCTAAGCCTGGATGGGGAGTTGGGATTGTAATTCTGCGTTTTCTTTTACTAAAGAATGCTCTTTTGAGATACTTTACCTTGACATTGTTCTTCGTTTCTTTCTGTGTGTGTGTGTGTGTGTGTGTGTTTAGTATAAAACGTCGTGCTAATGTAAAATCTGGAGATCTTGAACTCCCAGTGTTCAAAATTTCTATATATTTTTAAGATCAGTTTATAATCAGGTTGCATAGATTTTTCTCAAGTGTTTATCGGTGTCTTTGGTGACATGTTTTGGGGCACTTCTATCCCTATGTTTTAGACTATTTGCATTAAAAAAGTCTTTTAAAATATTGGGGCAGTTGCGATTATTGGTTTCTTGTTATCTGTATTAAAAATACTGTTATGGTATTCAGTCATTCAATTATAGCGTGTATAGTGATTTTGTGTGTGTGTGTGTGTGTGTGTGTGTGTGTGTGTGTGTGTGTGACAGTTCTGTGGAGAATCTAAATGGACTGAGTTTGGGCCTCTGGTATCATGCTGTCTGTTAAAGGAGAGAAGACAAACAAAAAACAGTACAAAGTAGAAACCGATGAAGTGCTTATCAAAGCATACACAGAAAGTGCTAAGGAAATTGAAGGGTGGGAGAGATTGTATTTTCTTGAGTGTTTAGGAAAGCCTTTCCAGGCTAACCGAGTAGCTTAAGCAGAGGAGGCATGAAACAACATCGTCTGTGCAGGGAACTCAGTTTTACTAGAGTACAAACTGGGCTCGGAATGATGTGCAATAATGGTTGCTGGAGACATAAGTAGGTTCCAGTTGATGTACGTGCTGGAGAGCATTTGAAGAATTTCAGTGGTTAGACTTTCGGTTTAAATAGAGCTTCCTAATAGTAGTGTATAGATGAAATGTAAGGAAAACAAAACTAGAAACAGGGTGTAGGGAAGAGATGACAGAGTTGTCAAGTAGTGATAAAGAAGAGGATATTGAATGGGGAAAATATTTAGTAGCTAAGAGCCAAAATGGGTAGGATTTTGTCCGTTGGATGTGAAGAATGAGAGAGAGAAGGCATCTAGAATGACTCCCAGGTTTCTGGCTATGGCAGCTTCTTCATTGACAGAAAGAGGGTTTATTGGAAGAGAAGTATATTGTGACATGAGTGATGATTTCTGATTGTACATATTTCCATTTCTTCACTAAAAACAATAATCAAAACTTAGTTTTTATAGGACTGTGAATGGAGAGACACATGAGGAATTGCAGAATTCTTGCAGAATTTTTTCTACTGTGAATGTATTTTTACCTGGATGATTTCTTTGCTAAAAACTGCTATGCTCACCACATGGGCCTGAGGGCTAGGATGGCACAACATCGTTCTGCTTTTTAATTTTTTTTTTTTTTACTTAAAAAAATATTTTTTTGTTCAGCTATAGTTCACATAAGATTCAGTCTTTTATAGTGTCCGGTGATTTTTTTATCTTAAAAAATTTTTTTTAATGTTTATTTATTTTTGAGAGAGAGAGAAAGACAGACAGTGTGGGGGGGGGGGGGTGGGCAGAGAGAGGGAGACACAGAATCCGAAGCAGGCTCCAGGCTCTGAGCTGTAAGCACAGAGCCCGACGTGGGACTCGAACTCATGAACTGCGAGATCATGACCTGAGCTGAAGGCGGACGCTGAACCTACTGAGCCACCCAGGTGCCCCTATAGTGTCCAGTGATTTTTTTTTTTTTTTTGTATATTCACTGTGTTGTGCAGCCATCACCACAATTCCAGAATATTAACATCACCCCCCAAAAGAAACCCTGTACTTATTAACAGTCATTCTCAATTTTCCCCTCTTTCCATCCCTTGACAACTACTAATCTACTTTTTGTCTCTATGAATTGGTCAGTTCTGGACATTTCATGTAAATGGAATCCTGTAATGTGTGGCCTTTATGACTTCTTTTACTTAGCATACTTTCAAGATTCATCCATATTGTAGCTAGTAATAGTACTTCATTCCTTTTTATGGCTGAAAAATATTCCATTGTATGGATATGCCACATTTTGAATATCCATATAGTTAATGGACATTTGGGTTGTTTTCACTTTTTTGGCTATTATGAGTAATACTGCTGTGGGCATTTGTGTATAAGTTTTTTTGTGAATGTCTTCAGTTCTCGTGGGTATATACTTAGGAGTGGAATTACTGGGTCATATTTACCATATGTTTAAGTTTTTGTTTTCCATAGACACTGCACTACTTTACATCTTCACCAGCAATGTTTTAATTTTTCTACATGCTCTCCAATAATTTTTTTTATGTTTGTTTTTAGCCACCTTAGTGAGTGTAAAGTGGTATCTCATTGTGGTTTGGATTTCCATTCCTCTAATTTTTTTTTTTTAACGTTTTTTTAAATTTATTTTTGAGACAGGGAGAGACAGAGCATGAACAGGGGAGGGTCAGAGAGAGGGAGACACAGAATCTGAAACAGGCTCCAGGCTCTGAGCTGTCAGCACAGACCCCGACGTGGGGCTCGAACTCACGGACCGTGAGATCATGACCTGAGCCGAAGTCGGCTGCTTAACCGACTGAGCCACCCAGGCGCCCCTCCATTCCTCTAATTTTAATGATGTTGAGCATTTGTACATATGCTTATTCACCATTTGTGTATCATCCTTGGAGAAATATCTATTCCTTTCTTTTACCGATTTAAAAAAAGTTGCGTTATTTGCCTTTTTGTTGTTGGAGTCATGAGAGTTTTTTTAATATATTCAGGATACAGGATCCTTATCACATACATGATTTGCGGATATTTTCTCCCAGTCTGTGGATTGTCTTTTCACTTTAAAAAAATTATTATTTTTAATTTTTATTTATTTATTTTATTATTATTATTATTTTAATGTTTATTTATTTTTGAAGGAGAGGGAGAGAGACAGAGTGAGCGGGGGAAGGGCAGAGAGAGAGAGAGAGAGAGAGAGGGAGAGAGAGGGAGAGACAGAATCTGAAGCAGGCTCCAGGTTCTGAGCTGGTAGCACAGAGCCTGACAGGGCTCGAACTCACGAACCACAAGATCGTGACCTGAGCCGAAGTTGGACGTCCAACCAACTGAGCCACCCAGGCACCCCATCTTTTCACTGTTTTGATGGTGACCTTTGAAGCGTGAAGATTTGGGGTCCCTGGGGGCTCAGTTGGTTAACTGTCCGGCTTTTGATTTCGGCTCAGGTCATGATATCACAGTTTGTGAATTTGAGCGCCACTTGGGACTATCTTTCTCTCCTTCTCTCTCTGCCCCTCCACTGCTTGTGCACTCTCTCTCAAAATAAATAAATACAGTAAAAAAGTTTTGAAGCACAAAGGTTTTACATTTTGGTGAAAACTAATTTATTTTTTCTTTGGTCGTTTGTGCTTTTGGTGTCATATCTAAGAAACCATTGCTTAAAATGAGGTTACAGGGGTCCTGGATGGCTCAGTTGGTTAGGCCTCTCTGACCCTTGATTTCAGCTCATGATTTCATCTTACGGTTGGTGGGTTTGAGCCCTGCATCAGGCTTTGCACTAACAGCATAGAGCCTGCTTGGGATTCTATCTCTTTCCCTCTTTCTCTGTCTCCCTCCCCCTCCCCCCCCTTCTCTCAAAATAAATAAATAAACTTCCAAAAAAAAAAAAAAAGGTCACAAAGATTTACAACTATGATTCCTTTTAAGAGTTTTAGCTCTAACATTAGGGTTTGTGACCCATTTCAAATTATGGTATGAGATGCACTTGTACTAGTAACATTTGTTGAAAAGCCTGTTCTTTCTTCACTGATTTATTTTGATACTGCTGTTGAAAATCAGTTGACCATAAATTTATTTCTGGATACTCATTTCTGTTCCATTGTTCATATGTCTATCCTTAGGCCGTTGCTAAACTGTCTTGATTATGATAGCTTTATGGCAAGTTTTGCAATAGGGGAGTATGAGTACTCCGACATTGTTTTCTTTTCTTTTTTTTTTTCTTGTTTGTCTGTGTATGGTTATATAGCTATAGAGAAGGAACTGCTATATGCCTTGCATTTCTCTATAAATTTTAGGATCAGTCTGTCCATTTTTTGCAAAAGAGGCAATTGGACTATTGATAGGGATTGCATTGATTATGTAGATCAGTTTGGGGAGTATTGCCATCAGGACAGTATTAAGTCTTCTAATTTGAAACATAGAATGTCTTTCTATTTGTTTAGAACTTAAATTTCTTTCAACAGTGTTTGGTAGTTTTCAAAGTATAAAGTTTGCTTTATTCCTAAGTCTCTTACTCTTTTTGATGCTATTGTAAATAGCAATTTTTTAAATTTCATTTTCAGATTGTTTATTGCTATTGTATAGAAAATAGGATGGATTTTTCTGTATTGATTTTGTATCCTACAATGTTGCTGACCTTGTTTATTAGCACTAATAGTTTCTTATTAAGGCTTCTTATTTTAGAATTTTAAGATTATTTAGGATTTTCTGTATGTAAGATTATGTGATCTTCAAATGGGGGTAGTTTTAGTTTTTCCTTTACAATATAGGTGTCTTTGATTTTTTTTTTTCTTGCTTAATTGCCTTGGCCAGAACCTCCAGTACAATATTGAGTGAATATGGAGAGAGTGAATATCCTTATCTTGGTCTTGATTTTATTTTAATATTTATTTATTCATATAATCTCTATACCAAACATGGGGCTCAGACTTATATTACTTTGAGATCAAGAGTCACATGCTCTTCTGACTGAGCCAGCTAGGTGTCCCCCTTGTTCCAGCTTTGAGGTAAAAGCTTTCAATTTTTCATATTAAGTAAGATGTTAGCTGTTGGTTTTTCATAGATGTCCCTTATTAGGTTGAGAAAATTCCCTTCAGTCCTAATTTGTTGAATGTTTTGATCATAAAGGATGTTGGATTTTGTTAAATGTCTTTTCTGTGTCTATTGAGATGATTGTGTGATTTTTTTTTTCCTACTAATATGGTATATAATATTGATTTATTTTTATTTGTTGAACCAACCTTGTACTCTGGTATAAATGGCACTTGGTCATGGTATATAATTCATTCTATATGCTGCTAGATTTAGTTTGCTATTATTTGGTTGAGAACTTTGGCATTTACATCGTATATTGATGTGTGTTTTTCTTTTCCTGTGATATATTTGTTTGGCTGTCATACTAGGGTAATACTGGCCTCATGGAATCAATTAGGAAAAGTTCTCTCCTCTTTTGTTTCTTGGAAGAGTCTGAGAATGATTGGAATTAATTCTTTTGTAAACTTTTGGTAGAATTCACTAGTGAATCCATCTGGTCCTGGGCTTTTCTTTGATGGAAATTTTTAAAAAATACTAACACATTTCTGGTGAACTAGTAACGGGGGTAATGTAGGGAGAGGCAGAAATTAAAGGTTTGTTTTTTGTTTTTTTTGTTTTTGTTTTTTTTAGAAGAGGTATAATCAGGTTTATTTAATACAGATTAATGAACAATAGACAGTAGTTTGGAAGGGGTACTTAATATGGATCAGAGTTATAAAACAGATCTGGGAAATGAGAATAGACATTAAAGGGTGTTGTTCTAGGTAGAAAGATCTTAGAAAGTAAAGATTTTTCATATGGGTTTTGGGTTGAACGCTGGAAAGAAACAGACCTGATTAGACTGCAGGTTTTTTGTTAAAAGGACATTTTTCTTTTTCTCCAGGTTTTTTCTTAAAAGGACATTTTTCTTTTTTTCCCTACTATTCTCCTTTCTGTGTTTGAGTAATGTTTGGGGCCTGGTAACAAAGAAAAGAATAACCCCATTGGGTGAGGATGAATAATGAGCTGACCCAGAGAAAGATTAAATATAGAAGGAATTGTAAAAGCCTTAAGCTGTTTTGTGCTGAAGACCTGCGAGGGAGAGAAGTAGTATAGAAAGGCCATGGTTACAAGATCATGGTCTTTGAAAGAGGGTTGATGGAAATGGTTAACCTTTCCTGAGTACCTGTCATGCATGTTCAAACAGCATTAATCCCATGATAGATAAGAGAATGGAGCCACAGAAATAGGGTAGATAGAGGCATTCAGATTCTAAACCCAAAGCTTCATCATTGGTTTTCAAACTTTTTTTTTCTGTAAACTGCAGATTTATTCCCCCCCCCCCCCCCCATGGGGAAATCTTAAATGGAACCCAGTATATTCTATACATAAAACCTAAACTGGTTGATAGCAGGATAAGAACACCTGAGCTCAGATTCTTTCTTTGGCCATCTCTCCTCTTATTCTCGGAAATCTGAGGCATCTCTGTAGAACTCCAGTTTTGAAATCATTGCATTTCACCATACTGCTATTTTTCATCACTTGATGATTGAAAATTGCCAGAAAAATACACGTGACACCTTCTGTTTGGTAGTCTGGCAGCTTATTTCATGAAATGGGTGTTAAGAGTGTTTACACATAAACCTGTACTTATGTTTGTGTCTTAGTTTATGTGGGCTCCTATAATAAAATACCACAAACTGGGTGGCTGTTAAACAAGTAACATTGTTCTCAGTTCTGGAGGCTGAGAAGGCCAAGATCAAGGCGGAGCAGATCCTGGGTCTGGTGAGGATATGCTTCCTGATTCATTCTTCTTATAACCTCACATGGTGGAAAGGTCAAGGGAACTCTCTGTGGTCTCTTTCATAAGGGCACTAATCCCATTAATGAGGGTTCCACTCTCATGATCTAATCACCACCCCTAAAGCCCCACTTCCAAATAACCATCCTACTGGGGATTTGGTTGCAGCATAGGAATTTTGTGGGGCCACAAACATTCCACGTATAGCAGGCAGTTTGTAATCAACACTTTTTATCAAACGTGCATTTTTAGAAGTTAATTTTCTTTGTCTTGAAGGTTGTGGCAGTGTTGCCTGAAGATATGAGACCAGGTCCTAATCCCTATGGTTTCCCATGGGAAATGGTAATATGTGCAGGTGTTGTTGGAGTTTTTGCTGTTCTCTTGTTTTTGTGGAGAAGTTTTCGATCGGTAAGTAACCAATACTAAGAGAATATTCATCTGTCTTCAGGTTGAACAATTAACATAAGAAATATATCTTTTGGGGCGCTCGGGTGGGTCCGTTGGTTAATTGTCCAACTTGGCACAGGTCATGATTTCGCGGTTTGTGAGTTCAAGCCCTGTGTTGGGCTCTGTGCCAACAGCTCAGAGCCTGGAGCCTGCTTTGGATTCTGTGTCTCTCTCTTTCTCTCTCTCTGCCCCTCCTCCACTCATGTTCTGTCTCTCCTTCAAAAAGAAATAAACATTTAAAAAAAAGTTAAAAAAAAGAAATCTTTTATTTTAAGCAAATATATTAGCCTGTTGTTATGTGTATTCCTCGTGTTAATGTGTGGCTACTAGAAATTGAATATGGATTTAGAAGAATTTTTCTAAGTGTAAAAATGTTAAAGACTTTATTTGTAGAAGTATTCTACACTAATACCCTACACCTGTATTTCTTATTTATTTATTTATTTATTTATTTAAATCTGTGTTTATTGTTAACAATATACTAAGAATCTGTGAATTTACCACTCAACTTGAAACCAAAACATGGACTATCACTTACATTAGGTGATCTTCCCTCATTTCATCCCCTTTTCTCCTTGTGCTAGAGGTAACCTTGTTCTGGATCCTGTGTTTATTATTCCCATGCCTTAATTTTTTTTTCTTTTTTTTTTGGTGGTCATATCTACATACATTTCTCAAGTATAATATATAATTTTATTTGGTATAATGCCATAAGACATATCTTGGAATTTTTTTAGTCCATCCTCTGTTGCTAAGATTTATCCATATATTTGGATGGGGCTATGGTTTCTTCCATATTGAGTGCTTTAGAATATTACATTGTAAGCATATGCTACAGTTTATATGTAGATTTTATGGTTTTGGACATCTGGGTTATTTCCACGTTTTTTTCTGTTACAAATAAGTGCTGCTGTGTATATTCTTATACATGTCTCCTGTAGTATATTTGTAAGTTTTTCTTGGGAGTAAACTTAATGTGAGATTACTGAGTAAAAGGGTATGTGGAGGTTTTACTTTGAAAAGATAATGACAAATTCTTTTCCAAATTGTCTATACCAGTTTACACTCACACAAGCAATATATAGGAGCTCCTAGAGATCCACTTGTTCTCTTTCTTCTCCAACATTTGTTATTGTTGGCATTCTTTATTATTGCCATTTTGAGTGGGTATAAAATGGAGTCTTATCATAGTCTTGATTTTAATTTCTTGATCACCAAGTAGATTGAAATCTCTTAATAAATTCATTGGTCATTTGTATTTGTTCTTTTTGGAAATAATTATTCAGGTCTTTTGCCATTTTTCTATGAGTAGTTTAGATATTCTTGATGGTATCTTTGATTGATTATGAATATGCCACATTTTATTTAACATTCTGTTGTTGATGAATATTTGGGTTGTTTCCAGTTTGGGTCTACTATGGAAAGTGTTGCTATGTACATTTTTATGGGCTGTTTGGGAAACATATGTATACATTTCTCTTGTTTATATAACTAGGAGAGAGATAGCTGCATCATAGCATATGTAGATGTACTCAGTTTTAGTAGATGTACCAAATTTATTTTTCAAAGTTGTCTTCATACTAGTTGACACTTTTACCAGAAATTAATGAGTGTTCTAGTTGTTTTCACATACTTACTAACACTTGATATTGACTGACTTTTAAATTTTAGCCATGTTTGAAGGTATGCATTTATTTTCTTATTATGGTTGTAATTTGTATTTCTTGGATTACCACTGTGGTTGCGCATCTTTTCATGTGTTAAAAGGCCATTTGTTTAGTTTGTACATTGCCTCCTCAAGTCTTTTGTCCATTTTCCATTTCCTTTTTCCTTTTTCTGTTTTAAATGTTTATTTATTTATTTTGGGGGTACAGAGACAGAGGAAGAGAGAATTCCAAGCAGGCTCTGTGCTGTCATGACCTGATCCAAAATCAAGAGTTGGATGCCTAACCAACTGAGCACACCTGTTTTTTTTTTCCTTTTTAAAATATTTTTCATAATTTCTTTGTTTTTGTCTAAGTATACTTGACATGTAACATTTTCTCAATCTAAGGTGTACACATGTTAATTAATGTTATAAATGTTGATACATTTATATATTATAATTTCCATCTTAGTGATAATTAGCACCTCTGTTACATTATGTGTTAATTTTTTTCTAGTGGTTGGAATAATTAAGTTCCAGTCTTTTAGCAGATTTGATGATTATAATACTGTGTTGTTTATAGTTACTATACTGTGCATTAGATCTCTGGGCTTATTTGCTACTAGTTGTGAGTTTGTACCTTTTAAGCTATTCTTGTTGCCAGTGTCACAGTATGAGACATCGTTTCATCTTCCTTACCATGTTTTTGTTTGCTCATCAGAGAACAGAAATTCTTTGAAAATTTTGCATTTAACATGTCCTTGATCCATCTTGAATGTAATTTTTTGCCTGGAATGGGGTAAAGATTCGGTCTAATTTTAACTCCAAGATACAACCATTTTCCTGCTCATCTGCCATGCCACATATTAAGAGTTCAAATGCATGGACTGTGTAGATTTTTTTTTTTTTTATTCTTTTCCACTGATTACTGTTGAGAGCAGATACATGTATATCATTCTGTATCTCATCAATTAGGGGAAGAGTAATTTGTGTTGTTCATGTATTATATTCTTGTTCTTTTCTTGTTTCCTTTCTTTTATCTATCAAGAATGAAGAGAATTTGACTGAATTTCACTCTCTTGATAGATTTATAATTTTTTTGTAGTTCTGCAATTGTTGCTTAACATATTTTGAGCATATTTTATAAGATGGATACATGTTTAGAATTGCTATATCTCTTATTGGTGGATTGAACCTTTTGTCAGTATCTGGTAACTCTCTTTAATGTTAGTGATTCTTTTGTCTTAAGGTTTCTTTTATCTCTCATTTTTACAGCCATAGCAACTTTTTTGGTGATATTTGATAGGTCTTTTTCTGTCCTTGTACAGTTTAGCCTTTCTATGGTCTTCTATTTATTTTATTTTTTATTTTTATTTATTTATTTAAAAAAATTTTTTTTTTCAACGTTTTTTATTTATTTTTGGGACAGAGAGAGACATAGCATGAATGGGGGAGGGGCAGAGAGAGAGGGAGACACAGAATCGGAAACAGGCTCCAGGCTCCGAGCCATCAGCCCAGAGCTCGACGCGGGGCTCGAACTCACGGACCGCGAGATCGTGACCTGGCCGAAGTCGGACGCTTAACCGACTGCGCCACCCAGGCGCCCCTATGGTCTTCTATTTAATGTGCATCCTGTGTAAATTTCTTTTTTTTTTTTTTTAAGTTTATTTATTTTGAGAGAGAGAGAGGGAGAGAGGGGGGAGGGACTGGGGAGAGAGAGAGAGAGCGAGCGTGCATGGGCGAGCACGCGGGGAAGGGGCAGAGAGAGAATTCTAAGCAGGCTCCACATTTCAGTGCAGAACCTGATGCCAGACTGGAACTCATGAGTCATAAAGTCATGAGCCTTTCAGCAAAGTGACAGGATATAAAACCAATGCACAGAAATGGGTTGCATTCCTATACACCAACAATGAAGCAATAGAGAAATCAAGGAATTGATCCCATTTGCAATTGCACCAAAAACTATAAACTATTTAGGAATAAATCTAACCAAAGAGGTGAAAAATCTACACACTGAAAACTATAGAAAGCTTATGAAGGAAATTGAAGAAGACACAAAAAAATGGAAAAATATTCCATGTTCCTGGATAGGAAGAACACATATTATTAAAATGTCAATACTACCCAAAGCAATCTATGTATTCAATGCAGTCCCTATCAAAATAACACCAGCATTCTTCACAGAGGTAGAACAAACAATCCTAAAATTTGTATGGAACCAGAAAAGACCCCAAATAGCCAAAGCAATCTTGAAACAGAAAACCAAAGCAGGAGGCATCACAAGCCCGGACTTCAAGCTGTATTACAAAGCTGTAATCATCAAGACAGTTCACTACTGGCACAAAAACAGACACTCGAATCAATGGAACAGAATAAAGAACCCAGAAATGGACCCACAAATGTATGGCCAACTAATCTTTGACAAAGCAGGAAAGAATATCCAATGGAATGAAGACAGCCTCTTCAGCAAGTGGTGCTGGGAAAACTGGACAGGGCATGCAGAAAAATGAACCTGGACCACTTTCTTACACCATACACAAAAATAAATTCAAAATGGATGAAAGACCTAAATGTAAGACAGGAAGCCATTAAAATCCTTGAGGTGAAAGCAGGCAAGAACCTCTTTGACCTTGGCTGCAGCAACTTTGTACTCAACATGTCTCCGGAGGCAAGGGAAACAAAAGCAAAATTGAACTATTAGGACCTCATCAAAATTAAAAGCTTCTGCACAGTGAAGGAAATATTCAGCAAAACTAAAAGGCAACTGAGAGAATGGGAGAAGATATTTGCAAATAACATATCAGATAAAGGGTTAGTCTCCAAAATCTATAAAGAACTTATCAAACTCAACACCCAAAAAACAAATAATCCAGTGAAGAAATGGGCTAAAGACATGAATAGACACTTCTCCAAAGAAGACATCCAGATGGCCAACTGACACATGAAAAACTGCTCAACATCAGTCATCATCAGGGAAATTCAAATCAAAACCACAATGAGATACCACCTCACACCTGCCAGAATGGCTAACATTAACAACCCAAGCAACGACAGATGTTGGCGAGGATGCGGAGAAAGAGGATCTCTTTTGCACTGCTGGTGGGAATGCAAACGGATACAGCTACTCTGGAAAACAGTATGGAGGTTCCTCAAAAAATTAAAAATAGAATTACCCTATGACCCAGCAATTGTACTAGTAGGTATTTATGCAAGGGATACAGATATGTTGTTTTGAAGGGACACATGCACCCCAATGTTTATAAGCAGCACTATCAACAATAGCCAAAGTATGGAAAGAACTCAAATGTCCATCAATGGATGAATGGATAAAGAAGATGTGTACAATGGCAATCAAAAGGAATGAAATCTTGCCATTTGCAACTATGTGGATGGAACCAGAGGGTATTAAGCTAAGCGAAATTAGTCAGAGAAAGACAAATATCATATGACTTCACTCATATGAGGACTTTAAGATACAAAACAGCTGAACATAAGGGAGAGGAAGCAAAAATAATATAAAAACAGGGAAAGAGACAAAAACATAAGAGACTCTTAAATATGGAGAACAAACAGAGGGTTACTGGAGGGGTTGTGGAAGGGGGGATGGGCTAAATGGGTAAGGGGCATTAAGGAATCTACTACTGAAATCATTGTTGCACTAGATCCTAACTAACTTGGATGTAAATTAAAAGAATAAATTAACAATTAAAAAAAAAAATCATGAGCCTGATGATCTGAGCCAAAATAAAGAGTCTGATGCTTAACTGTTTGAGCCAACCAGGTACCTCTGTAAATTTCTTTTATGTCTATTCTGGCAATCTCTTGTTTTTTCACTGTTTAGTCTGTCTACATATGTTATGATTATTGATATATTTGGACTAAATTCTTTCAGCTTTGTTTATTCCACTTTTTATGTTTAAATTCTTTTACATTGGTAAGTAAATCTTTTTACAGTGAAGACAAGAACCTTAACATACTCTCACATCCATTAGTTTCTTTCACTTTACTACTCAGATATATTTCTTCTTTTCTTTGTTTTTAACTTTCTCCTCTACTCTGTCCCTATCCCTTACAAACCACAAAAATTATTGCCAAGATACTTGGCTCTTACTTGATGTATCTCTTGAGGGTCTCCTGGATTTACTTCTTCCCATATTTGAATGCTTCTTTCAAAATTGTTTTTAGTGTAGATCTTTGCGTGGCAAACCTTCTGTGACTTTATTTTGAGTGCTTGAGGATATTTGAATTAAGCCCTCACTTGGAATGGTGATTTGTTTGATATAAACATTCTAGGTTCAAAGTTCTGTCCTTTTAATACTTCAAAAGCCTTACTTCCTTGTCTTTTTACGTTTCATGTTACTTATTAAAAGGTCTAATGGCAGTGTGATTCTTATTTATAAATGATTTGTTCTCTGTGAAAGCTTTTAGAATCTTTTAAGTTGACATTGTTATTTCAATATAATGTGTCTAAGTTTGAATATTTAAAAATATTTTTAGAATTCTCTGGAATCTTTTAATATGAGAGCTTGTTTGCTTGTTTATTTATTTTTATTAATTTACTTATTGTTTTAGAGGGAGAGAAAGCACAAGTGGGGGAGAGGAGAGAGACAGAGAGAATTTTTTTTTTTGTAATAAAAAAAATTATTTTAGAGAGAGTGCAAGGAGGAGAGAGGGGCAGAGGGAGAGAGAATCTTCACATTCAGTCAGCATGGAGCCTGATGCATGGCTCTGTCCCACAACCCTGGGTTCATGACCTGAGGTGAAATCATGAGTGGGTTGCTCAACCGACTGAGCCACACAGACATGCTGAGAGAGGGAGAGAATCTTATGCAGGCTCCACTCTTCAGCCTGGAGCCTGATATGGAGCACAGTCCCCATCACCCTCTGGTGATGACCTGAGCTGAAATCAAGAGATGGATGCTGAACTGACCCAGCCACCCAGGTGCCCCTGTTTTATCTTTTTTTAATTTTAGGAGTTATCTTCTGCATTTTACATCTTGTTTTCTCTTTTTGAGACTATTTTTTGGATTTTGTCCCTTCTACTGTCTTCCATGTGTCTTAACTTTTGTTTTTTAATTTTTTTTAGCTTCCTGTTACCTTTTGAGATTGTGCCTTAATGTGATTTAGTGCACTGATTTAGTCCTCATCAATACTGATTCCACTGTACCTTGACCTTAAAACTTTTGTTTCTTAATTTTATACCTATACATCTTTGTAGATGATTTAAGTCCCCATTTAAGTTCCCTAAGCCTGGGGGCGCCTGGGTGGCGCAGTCGGTTAAGTGGCCAACTTCAGCTGGGTCACGATCTCGCGGTCCGTGAGTTCGAGCCCCGCGTCGGGCTCTGTGCTGACGGCTCGGAGCCTGGAGCCTGTTTCCGATTCTGTGTCTCCCTCTCTCTCTGCCCCTCCCCCGTTCATGCTCTGTCTCTCTCTGTCCCAAAAATAAATAAAAAACGTTGAAAAAAAATTTTTTAAGTTCCCTAAGCGTGATCCCTTTACAAATGGAGTTTTTCCTTCATTTTTTGAAGTCTATTCAGATCCATGGTCCTGTGGTAAACATTTCTCAAACTGTTATTTTGGAAAACATGATGTTAATAAGGGCTTCCTGAAATAGGAAGGAACCTGTTTTAGGGTAAAATATATTTGAAGAACAATGGACTAAATGAAATGAAACTGCTATGTTTAAGGTTATTTCAGAACCTTCAGTATGCTTATATACAATGTGAATCTTCAATAGAGAGACTTTAATATGTAGCATTTTTTCCATTGGAAAAAGAACACTCTCAGTTAATGTATATTCATACTAAGGCAGTAAGAAACCAGTTACTTATGTTAACTTTTAAAAAAATGTTTATTTTTGAGAGTGAGAGTGCGAGGACGCATGTGCAAAAGAGACTGCAAGAGGGGGAGGGACAGAGAGAGAGGGAGACACAGAATCTGAAGCTGGCTCCAGGCTCCAGCTGTCAGCACAGAGCCTGATGTGGGGCTCGAACTCACGAACCACAAGATCATGACCTGAACCTAAGTCAGTCACTTAACCAACTGAACCACTTAGACGCCCCAGAAACCAGTTATTTTTAAGTTGGTAATAGAAGTTAAATAAGTCAGATTTACTTAAATATGTATTTGTTTTAATATAATTTTGTTGAATTTTTTTTTTCAGGTTAGAAGCCGGCTTTATGTGGGTAAGCTCTTTTTTCTATTATAGATCTCATCATTATTGTTCATAATTTTGAAACTTAAAACAATTTACATATAATACAATTTTTTTTTTCAGGAAGAGAGAACAAGCTGGCTATAGAACTTTCTACACTGCTTGATGAAAAATGTAAACTACTTGAAAAATTTAGCGTTGTTCAGAAAGAGGTAAGACATTTTTTAAAATGTTACATACGTGTTAGAGCTGGAAGACTTTACAGTTTGCAGTGCAGAAACTTCTGTGTAAGTTTAAGATTATTAATGCTTGTTTGCAAAGTGTGAGAGTTCAGTTGCTCTTCATATTACCAGTCTTACTAATTGTAACCACTGTGGTAAGAGCATAGTGATGTTTTATTGTGGTTTCATTTTCATTTCCCTGACTAATGAGGTTAAGCACCTTTTTCATAGGTTTATTGGTTGTTTGGATATCTTTTTTGTGAAGTTGCCTGTTTAAGGGTTTTTTGTTTTGTTTTTATTTTTCTTATTTGAAAAGGTATGGTTATCTCTTTTTCTTTTTTGATACGTAGAATATTTTCTATATTTGAACACAAGTCCTTTGTTAGGTATATGTATTGCAAATATTTTCCTTCACTCTGTGGTTTGCCTTTTTATTTCAATGGTAAGCGGAAGTTCTTAATTTTAACCTAGTATCATTTGTTAATCTTGTCTTTATGATGCCTGCTTTTGTTTCTTATTTAAGAATTTTTGTCTACTTAAGGTTATGAAGATATTCTTCTGTGCTACTTTCAGAAGCTTTGTTTTACTTTTCTCATTTAGTCTTTGTATAAATTTGGTAGAGACACCATAACAAAATATCACAGACCAGGTGGCTTACCCAACAGAAATTAATTTTTTCACAGTTCTGGAGGCTAGAAGTCTAAGATCAAAGGGTTGACAGGTTTGATTTCTTACGAGGCTCCTCTCCTTAGTTTGCATGTGGCTGCCTGCTTGCCTGGACCTCCCCTGGTCTTTCCTCTGTCCAGGTGCTTGTTTCTGGTATCTCTCTTTGTGTCCAAATTTCTTCTTTTTATAGGACATCATGTGATTAGATTAGGGCCCATCCTTAAGCCTTTATTTTAACTTAATCACCTCTTTAAAGGGCCTGTCTCCAAATACGGTCACATTATGAGGTACTGAGGGTTCAACATATAAATTTTGGGGAAAACAGTTTAACCCAAATTTAATTAGTCTTTAATTCACCTGTAATTGAATTTGTAATGGTGTGATTTGGAAGTCAAGATTCAGTGTTTTTCGATGGATGTTGAATTAACCAGTACCGTTTATGGAAAAGACCATCTTTTCCTTTGTTCTGTGGTGTCATCTTAAATCAAGTGCTGTATATATTTGAGTATTTCTATAATATCTTCTGTTCTGTTGGTCAGTTTTTTAAATTCTTGTGCCAATATCATGCTTTTTAATCTGTCTTTTTGTAACGATTCTTGATAGCTGACAGTGTAAACCTCCATGTTTGTTCTTAAAGATTGTCTTGGTGATCTTGGTACTTTGCTGTTCTATATAGATTTTAAATCAGTTCATCAGTTTACACGCATAGGCTGCTAGGAATTCAGTTGGGATTACATTGAATATATAGATCAATTTGGAGAGGACTGACATTTTTACAATGTTGAGTTCTTATCCGTGGACTATATAGTATTTCCCTTTATTAACATCTTTTAAAACCTCTCTGTTATTGTTTAAATTTTTGTGTTGAGGTCCTCATCATGTTTTATTAGATTTATTCCCTGGTATCTGGTGATTTTTGAAAGTCATCTAAATAGTATAGCTTTTTCTTTGTTTTTAAAAATTAAAAAAATTTTTAAAAAAATTTTAGACAGAGAGAACACGCAAGTGGGTGAGAAGAACAGAGGGAGACAGAGAAAATCCTAAGCAGCCTCTATGCTGAGAACTAAGCATGGAGCCCGATGCAGGGCTTGGTCTTACACCCTGGGATCATGACCTGAGCTGAAATCAAGGGTCGGACACTCAACCAACTGAGCCACTCAGGCACCCCGATAGTATAGCTTTTTCTTAACAGCTTTGTTGTAATATAATTTACCCACTATGCAGTTCAGCCATTTAAAGTATACAAATGACTGGCTTTTAGTATACTTACAGCTGTTCATCCATTGCCATAATTTTTGTACATTTTTATTACCCCCAAAGAGGCCCTGTAGCCCTTAGTTATCACCCTTCAACCAGTTTCCCCTACTCCCAAGCCCTAGACAACTTATCTACCTTTTTTTTTTTTTTTCTATAACTTTGTTTGCTCTGTGTTCCATTTCACATAAATGGAATCATACAACATGTGGTTCTTTGTGACTGGTTTTTTTTTCACTTAGTAAAATGTTTTCAAGTTTCATCCATGTTGTGTATAGATTTGCCGGTTCTGGGGCACTTGGGTGGCGCAGTCTGTTTAAATATCCTTCTTCAGTGCAGGTCATGATCTCACAGTTTGTGACTTCGAGTCCCACATTGGGCTCTTTGCTGACAGCTCAGAGCCTGGAGCCTGCTTTGGATTCTGTGTCTCCCTCTCTCTGCCCCTCCTCCACTCATTCTCTCTCTCTCTCTCTCTCTCTCTCTCTCTCTCTGTCTGTCTCTCTCAAAAAAAAAATAAACATTAGATTCACCTATTCTGGACGTTTCACATAAATAGAATCGTATAATATATAGTCCTTTGTGACTGGCTTTTTTCACTTACATTATGTTTTCAAGGTTCATCCATGTTGTAGTATGAATCAGTACTTTTTTGCCAAATACTCTTCTTTGCCACAATTTATGTATGTGTTTGTCAGTTGGGTTATTCTGTTTTTGGCTGCTACAAGTGATGGTGCTATGGACATTTGTGTACAAGTTTTATGTGAATATATGTTTTCAATTCTTTGGTGTATATTCCTATGAGTGCAATTGATGGATATGTGTTTAACTTCTTAGGAACTGCCAAATTGTTTTCTATAGTGGCTATACCAGTTTCCATTCCTACCACAAGTTTGTGAGTGTTCTAGTTTCTCCACATCTTTCCAAACACTTGTTACTATCTGTCTTTTTGATTTTAGCCATCCTAGTGAGTATGAAGCTGTATCTCACTGTGATTTTAATTTGCATTTCTCTGATGGCTAATTATGAGGAGCACTTATCTTTTCATGTGCTCATTGACTGTTTATCTTTTCTTGAGAAATGTCTCTGCAGTTCCTTTGCCTATTTTTAAATTGGTCTTTCATCTTATTATCAAGTTGTAACTTTGTATATTACAGATGTGAGCTTCTCATTAGATTTTGTGATTTGCAAGTATTTTCTCTCATTTCTGTGGGTTGTCTCTTCACTCTCTTGGTGGTATCTGAAGCATAAATTTTTTTTATTAAAATTTTTTTAAAATGTTTATTTATTTTAATAAATTACTTTTATTTAATTTATTTTTAATTTATTTTATATTTATTTAATTTATTTTAATAAATTAATTTTAGGGGCGCCTGGGTGGCTCAGTCGGTTGAGCGTCCGACTTCAGCTAGGTCACAATCTCGCAGTCTGTGAGCTCGAGCCCCGTGTCGGGCTCTGGGCTGATGGCTCAGAGCCTGGAGCCTGCTTCTGATTCTGTCTCCCTCTCTCTCTGCCCCTCCCCCATTCATGCTCTGTCTCTCTCTGTCCCAAAAATAAATAAACGTTAAAAAAAAAAAAATTAAAAAAAAAATTTAATTTATTTTTGAGAGAGAGAGAGAGAGAGAGAGACAGAGTGTGAGTGGGGAGGGGCAGAGAGAGAGGGACACACAAAATCTGAAGCAGGCTCCAGGCTCTAAGGTGTCAATAGAGCCTGACATGGGGCTCGAACTCACGAACTGTGAGATCATGACTTGAGCTGAAGTCGGAAGCTTAACCGACTGAGCCACCCAGGTGCTCCTGAAACATAAATGTTTTCAATTTTTTTATTTTTATTTTAAAGTTTTATTTATTGTTTTGAGAGAGAGAATGTGCTCATGCATGAGCCCAAGCGGGGCAGGGGTAGAGGGAGAGGGAGAGGGAGAGAGAGGATCCCAAGCAAACTGCATTGTCAGCATGGACCCTAATGTGGGACTTGAGCCCTGAACCCAGGAGATCAGGACCTGAGCCAAAACCAAGAGTTGGATGCTTAACTGACTGAACCACCCAGTGGCCCCAAATGTTTTTAATTTTGATGATGCTCAGTTTATCTACTTTTTTTTTTGTTGGTTATACTTTTTTTGGTGTCATATCTAAGAAACCATTGCCTAAAACAACTCACAAAGATTTGCACCTATATTTCCTTCTAAAAGTTTTATGGGATTAGTTCTTATGTTTAGGTTTTTTATTTGTTTGGAATTAATTTTTGTAAATTATATTAGGTAGGGGTCCAGCTTCATTCTTTGGCATGTGGATATCCAGTTTTTCCTAGCATTATTTGTTGAAAGGACTGTTCTTTCTGCACTGAATTATCTTGGTAACTTGTTGAAAATCAATTGACTAAAGTTGTGAAGTTTCGACCCTTAAGTCAATTTCATTGATCTGTTATGTCTATCTTTATACCAAGTCCACACTGTCTTGATTAGTGTAGTTTTGTCGAAAGGTTTGAAGTTGGGAAGTGTAAGTCTTCTAACTTTGTTCATTTTTTTTCAAGATCATTTTGACTATTCTCACCGAGTCCTTTACATTTTCTGTGAATTTTGGGATCAGCTTGCAATTTCTGCAAATGGATTAGCTGGAATTTTTTTCTTTTTTAAGATTTTACATTTTTTTTAAATTAAAAAAAATTTTTTTAAACATTTTTTTATTTTATTTTTTGAGAGAGAGAGACAGAACACAAGCAGGGGAGGGGCAGAGAGAGAGAGGGAGACACAGAATCCAAAGCAGGCTTCAGGCTCTGAGCTGTTAGATGCAGGGCTCAAACCCACAAATGTGAAATCATGACCTGAGCCAAATTCAGAGGCTTAACCCACTGAGCCACCCAGGTGCCCCAAACTTACTTTTTTAAATGTTTGACTGAAAACTCTATTATTTGCATCCCTCAAGAGTCTGTTTCTCTTGCTCATTTTTTCTCTTGGTTCTTAGTCAAATCTTGTGTTGGTCAATGCCAGGTTATTTGTAGAGAAAAATTTGAAGTTGTGGGTGATGTTTCTGTAGTGAGGATTTGCTGTTGCTTCTCATAGGCAGCTAGGCTGAAACATCACAAATCGTAGATTACTTTAATTACAGATTAAAATGTTTGGAAATTTGGCCTCATTTCAAGGGATTGGTCTGTTTCTGGTTTAGACTTTCTTATAAGATAGCCAGTGTGGGTTGGTATTAGTTTTGCATTGCTGCTGTACCAAATTATCACAAACTTAGTAACATAAAGTAACACAGGCTTATTTACTTATAGCGTTGGAGGTCATACATCTAAAACCAGTCTTATATAGAACTAAAATGAAGGTGTCAGCAGATCTCTTTCCTTTTGGAGGTACCAGGAGAGAATCTTTTCCTTACCTCTTTCACCTTCTAGAGGCTGTCCATACTCCTTGGCTCTTAGCTATATTGCTCCAGTCTCTGTTTCCATCTTCACATTGTCTCTTCTCCTAACTTTGATCCTCTTACCTCCCTCTTGTAAGGACTCTTGGGATTATGTTGGGTCCACCAAGATAATCGTGTATATTTGCCCCATCTGAAGATCCTTAACTTAATCACATCTGGAAATTTTGGCAATTAGGACAGAATTTGGAGAGGTCTTTCTTCAGCCTACCACAGAACCCCATCATAAAACCTGAGCTTTGTGGCTCATCCTATTCATTAGGTCTTGAACTCCCAAGTTTTTCCCTCTCTGGTCCCCACTTCTACTAAAATCTCTGCTGGGTTTCTTGTCCTATCATCCTCTGCTTTTGGGCAGGGAGAAAGAATTGTCAAATGGTGGACTTGGTTCTCTGAGGATACCCTGTTCTATCATAAATTCTCACTATTTGGTTTGCTCTCCAAGGCCTTCAGACATGTCCTGTTGTTTTTGTTTTGTTGTGTTTTGTTTTTGACCATCTTTTGTTCTTAGTGTGGAAGGTTGGTCCAAATAGCCTAATCTTCTATTTAATCACCTTTTTTTTTTAAAGCATTGAAATAAGTGCATTTTGCCAAATCTTATCTCATTGTATGTTTCATTTTCCTTATTTTGCACCTTTAAAGATTTAATATTGCCTACTTTATTTGTTGTATGATTTGAATTACAAGTGAAAATTTTGATGGCCAGTTTGAGTTAGTTTCTCTTCAGTGAACAGGGACTTGGGACAGTTCTCTTAGTTTTAAGGGTGAAGTTCTGTCATTTGTTGTTCAAGCCAGTGTGTTAGCTGCCCAGTCTCTATTATAGTGGTCATATTTGAAGAACTTAAAGCTAAGTAAATTGAAGTAAATTTAACATACACGTGGAAGTGGATTTTGTCTGCTTCTTAGATGCCTATTCAGATAAATATGGAATAAAATTTATAGAGCTTTTCCTTACAGTGTTGCTTTCTTTCAGTATGAAGGCTTAGAATCGTCTTTGAAGGATGCCAGCTTTGAGAAGGAGTCAACAGAAGCGCAAAGTTTGGAGGTAAAAACAAATAATACATATAATTATAAAAGATGGGGGTGGGGCACCTGGGTGCCTCAGTCAGTTAAGCGGCCGACTCTTGATTTTGGCTCATGCCATGACTTGATGGTTCGTGAGTCTGAGCCCTGCATCGAGCTCTGCTATGTCAGTATGGAGCTTGGTTGGGATTCTCTCCTTCTGTCTGCCCTTCATCTGCTTGCATATGTATGCTCTCTCTCTCTCTTTAAAATAAATAAATAAACATTTAAAAAAAAAAGCTGGGAGAAAGATTCTTACTGAATAACAAATTTCAAGAACAGTGTATCTTCTCAAAACTATGTTAAATGTGTAAGAGCATTTCTAGATGTTAAAACTTAAATAAAACATTAACTATAAGAAATAGAACATTAGTATAAAATATTTTAAACTATTAATTAAATATTTTATAAATATTTAATTTTATAAATTTTTAATAAAATATTTAAAAATTTGAGCTCTCTTGCTAACTTGTTTTGAGTGAGGCATATTCAGTTTACCAGTTTACTAGAATCTAAGGCCATATACAAGCTCTTTATTCTTCATTCTTGAGAAATGTATTAAGGTAACCATCCCTTTTTTTGACCCAGTTTTCTCTAGAAAGGAAAAATAGGATTCATTTTCATAAATTTAGGAGTAGCTGGCAATAAATTATGTAAATTATGGTAGTACTTGCCTTTACTTCATTCCCAGTGTATCAAGAGCTGACTAGAATTAGGCCAAAGGTTTTTTTTTTTTTTTTTTTAATGTTTATTTTTGAGAGAGAGAGGATGTGCGAGCAGGGGAGGGGCAGAGAGAAGGGAGAGAGAGAATCCCAAGCAGGCTCTGCATTGTCAGTGCAGAGACGTGAGTCTTGAACCCACAAATTGTGAGATCCTGACCTAGCCCAAGTCAAGAGTTGAGCTGGATGCTAAACTGACTAAGCCACTCAGGGTCCCCTAGACCAAAGCTTTAAGCAGTGATGTTCTGGTAAATGTTTAACAGCTGGTTCTCTGAAAAGCCAGAGTCCTTATTTGTAGCATTTGCTGGGTTCGATTGTGTAAATATTCCCAGTTTCAAGGTACCAACATGATGTTACTGAATGTGGAGTTTGGAAGAGATATGTATAGTCAGCTCTCCTGAGCCAGGTATGATTTGGCCAGTAGTAAGAAGGGAAATACTAAAAATTTGTCATTTAGCTAAGCTGCAACAAATTAAGGTAAATAATAGGAGTGTCTTATTACTGGTTAGAGTTGGAAGTGTTGTAAAAAGCATGCTAATAATAAAGTAGAAAACAATGGACTTAGTACCTTTGGTGTACATATTTAGTTAGTGCAGCTTGGCTGTTATGAATCACTGATGTCCATAATCATTAGAAAGTCTATAAGTATAACAGTGGATGTTAACTCACTGGAATTAAAATAAAAACTAAAAAAGTCTATAGGTCATGTTTCAGAATTAACTAGTAGAGTCCAAAGGAAGTTATGAATAGAATTCTAAATGAAATATATTTCTTAATCTTTTCCTTCTTCATTTGTTACCTATTGATATCCTCAAGAACATGTTGAAATTATTTTATTTATTGACCTGATTTAACTACTGTTCCAGTAGTAACTTACTAGTTTGATTAAAAAAAAAAGGAACTGCATAAGGAATTTAGCTGGCTAACAGAAGAGCAAAAACTGGACAGCAAAAGCATTTATTCAAGTTTGGTAGTATTGTGGGCAAAATAAAACACACCAATTTATTTTTAAGGCATTGAATTTACATGATCTAGCAGTAAAATTAAAATGAACATTTTGGAAGTTTTTGTCTGATTTTACTAATTTGAAGAACCATGTAGTGTTTATTTTTAAAATTGGTAAATGTAATTGAGCATAAACTATATGTGGTAGAATTACAAAAATTTCATGGTTGAATTGGTAGATAAAATCGAAACAATAGACTAATTTTGACTCAAATCCGGGAATTCATATAATCAAGTAACCAAATTTGGGAAAATATATAGAAATAAGTGTTTTAACTACTATAATATAGTATGTACTTTTCTTTCTTTTTTCTTGGCTTCCATTAAATTCTTTGAATCTTTTGGTTTTTTTTTTTAAACAAGTTTGTTGAAGGATCACAAATATCAGAGGTATGTTTGTTACAGTGTTTAAAATCAAATTGGAATAATTCAGTGATTAATCATTTAAAATTAAAAGGTCCCAGAAAATATGTCATAATTCAATTCAGAACATTACTATGAAGCAATCTTGATTAATTTTTTTATTTATTTTTTATTATATCTTTAATTATATTAAATCAGACTTCTCATTTTTTCCTTTATAATGCTTTAGAGCAGAGGTTGGCAAAGTATATTCTGGGTTCTGCACCTGTTCTGTTTTGTTTTTGTTTTTTAATTTTTTTATTTGAGTGTAGTTGACACAAATGTTACAACATGGTGATTCAGTATCGCTATACTTTAATGCTATGCTCATCACAGGTGCAACTACCATCTGTCACCTTACAACGCTATTACAGTCTCGACTATATTTTCTGTGCTTTACCTCTTATTGCCATGATTTATTCATTCCATAACTGTAAATCTGTATCTCCTACTCCCTTTCACCCATTTTGCTTATCTCCCCACTGCCTTTCCTGTGGCAACCATCAGTTTGTTCTCTGATTTTATAGATCTGATTCTGCTTTTTGTTTATTTGTTTTGTTTTTTAGATTCCACATATGAATGAAATCATTTGGTATTAGTCTTTTTCAGTGTGACTTATTTCACTTAGCATAATATCTCTAGGTCCATTTACATTGTCACAAATGGCAAGGTCTCATCCTTTTTTATGGTTATATGATATTCCATTTTGTATATATACCACATCTTCTTTATTCATTCATCCATTGATGGACACTTAATGTTGCTTCCATATTTTGGCTATTGTAAATAAGGCTGCAGTAAACATATGGGTGTGTATATCTTTTTGAATTAGTGTTTTAGTTTTCTTTGAATAAATACTCAGCAGTAGAATTATTGGATCATATAGTATTTCTGCTTTTAACTTTTTGAGACATCTCCATACCGTTTTCCACAGTGGCTGTACCAGTTTACATTCCCAGCAACAGTGCACAAGGGTTCCTTTTTCTCCATATCCTTGCCAACACTTGTTATTTTTTGTCTTTTTGATTTTAGCCATTTTTACAGGTGTGAGATGATACCTCATTGTAGTTTTGATTTGCATTTCCCTTATGATCAGTGATGTTGGGGATCTTTTCATTTCTTTGTTGGCCACCTACGTGTCCTCTTTGGAAAAATGTCTATGTAGGTCCTCTGCCATTTTTAATCAGATTGTTTGGTTTCTCTACTTTTTTGTAAATAAAATTAAAAAAATTTTTTTTTTTTTTTTAGAGAGAGAGAGTACATGCAAGTGCATGAGTGGCAGAGGGGGAGGGAGAGAGAATCTTAAGCAGGCTCCATGCCCAGTGTGGAGCCTGACATGGGGCTCCATCTCACGACCATGAAATCATGACCTGACCTGAAATCAAGAGTCGGACACTTAACCGACTGAGTCACCCAGCTGCCCCTGTAAATAAATGTTATTGGAACACAGTTATGCTCATTTATTTACATAATGTCTTTGCTTTCTCACTACATGCTCAGAGTTGGGTTGTTGGGACCGAGACTACATGGCCTACAGGCCTAAAATATTTACTCACTGGCTTTTTATAGAAAAAGTTTGCTGACCTCTGCTAGTATTGCTGTTATTTAAATATTATAAAAATGAACTAATATGCAAATGAAATTTATTTAATTTGAAGTATATGTATTTGATTATACTCATCTGATTTATCATAACCAAAAAATCCTATGTCTATCTATAAAGTTGGCTTTCTCTTTTAGGCAGTCTATGAAAAGCTGAACAGCTCTAAATCTGAACTTGAGGATGAAATACTTTTTCTGGAAAACCAATTAAAAGAAGAGAAATCTAAGCATTCTGAACAAGATGAATTGGTAAGGTATTTGTGTTTGAAGAGACTGCAGGAAAAAGAAATTTATTGAGTTTAAAATACTTAATAGGTATCAGTTAAAGTATTATATGTACTCTAAAAAATCCAAAAAAATACAGAAGGCTGTTAAGGGGAGAGTAAAAATTTCCAGATCCAGTAGCTTTTTTATTTGTTACAGGTTACCATTACCATGTTAAGTTTCTTGCGTATTCTTACAGAAATTTTCTATGTGTACTATGGAAGTAGCTTACATAAATAAAGTTGAATTATTACATACTTAGTGGATTTTTTTATTATTCATAAGTCATTTTGAAAACATTTTAACTTTCCTTTATTTTTATTTTAAAATCTGTAGTAAGGAAGATCTAGATGTGTGTGAGATTATTTAGTAAGATGTGATGTTAGGGGATTTATCTTGAGCCTATAGAACTTAAATGTTATGAAGAGTAAACATGAAATGAATTACTGTTGTTGTCTAACTTTCATATAAAATCCCTTTAAGCATATGGCTGACAAGTTTTCTTAATTTTAAGTCCGCATTTTTTGAGTGAAAGTGTTAGGATAACAATATATCTAAGATATATGGCCTCTTGGAAACCAAAAAAATTTAGTGAATACTTGTTTATAGATTGATACTGTCTTTCCAGATGGTGGATATTTCAAAAAGGATACAGTCTCTAGAGGATGAATCAAAATCTCTCAAATCACAAGTGGCTGAAGTAAGTTGAATTAGTCTAGAAGGTCTGTTGCTTTTGAAAATCATTTTAATTTTATTATTTTATGATTCAAGAAAGAGATATAATACTAGAATTTGAGATATAGGTGTCGTAGATATAGTTCTTTTATTGAAGGTACTTTAGGAAACTTCATTTTATTTTATTTGACAAGTATTTATTGAGCTCTTGCTGTGTACCACCGTTGAAAGTGCTTGGCACTTACCATTAGTGGATAAAATAGAAAAGCTCTCAATAAGTTTAAATTCTGTTAAGAGAGGCAGATAATAGATAGACAAGGAAGATGGCAGCGTAGGAGGACGCTGGGCTCACCACGTCATGCTGACCACTTAGATTCCACCCACATCTGCCTAAATAACCCAGAAAACCGCCAGAAGACTAGCAGAACGGACTCCCTGGAGCCAAGCGTAGACTAGATGCCCAGGGAGAGGGTAGGAAGGTCGGAGAGGTGGTGCCTGCTACATGGACTGGCAGGAGGGAGTCGGGGCAGTGGAGGGGGAGTCCGTCCGGCAAGGCAGAGCTCCCGAGTCTGGCTTGCAAAAGCAGAGGGGCTGGACAGAGTGAGTTCTGACAGCCAGTGGGACTTAACATCTGGAATGTTAATAGTCAACAGCTCTGCTCTCAGAGAGTGGGGAGGGCAAGACAACGCCGGGAGAGAGAGTTGTTGAGCCCTGGAAGACAGAGTTCAGCTCGGCTGGGGAACAAAAGCTCTGGGAAGCGCCATCTCCCTCTCCCATCCCCCAGCCGAAATTCCAAAGGGAAACAGTTCCCATCACCGAACTTGCTTGCACAGCGCAAACTCCCAACCCTGTGCTTCTGTGGATCCATCCCTCCATTGGGTCTGCCTCCCTCCTGGTGCCGCAGGGCCCCTCCCACAGGGGACAACAACTGCAAAGCGAGCTAAGCCTGCCCCTCCCACCCTGTGCACCTTGTGGATCCACCCTGGCTAATACGCCAGATCCCATCAAAGCAGCACCACAAGCCTGGCAGTATGCAAGCAGCCCAGACAGGGGCCACACCACTCCACAGTGGGTCCTCCTCCTGGGAGAGGGGAAGATAAGGTACACACCAGTCTGACTGTGGCCCCAGCGGCGGACTGGGGGCAGACATCGGGTCTGACTGTGGCCCTATCCACCAACACAAGTTTCTCTGGACAGCACAGGGGAAGTGCCCTGCAGTTTGGAGCTACCTCAAGGACTACCCAAGATGATGAAACGGAACAATTCTCAAAAGAAACTCCAGGAAGTAGCGACAGCTAACGAATTGATCAAAAATGATTTAAGCAATATAACGGAACATGAATTTAAAATAATAGTCATAAAATTAATCTCTGGGCTTGAAAAAAGTATAGAGGACAGCAGAGAATCTGTTGCTACAGAGATAAAGGGACTAAGAAACAGGAGGAGCTAAAAATTGCTATAAATGAGGTGCAAAATAAAATGGAGGCGACCACAGCTCGGATTGAAGAGGAGAGAATAGGTGAATTAGATGATAAAATTATGGAAAAAGAGGAAGCTGAGAAAAAGAGATAAAAAATCCAGGAGTATGAGGGGAGAATTAGAGAACTAAGTGATGTGATGAAACGCAACAATATCCGTATAATAGGGATTCCAGAAGAGGAAGAGAGAGAAAGGGGCTGAAGGTGTACTTGAACAAATCATAGCTGAGAACTTCCCTGATCTGGGAAAGAAAAAAGGCATTGAAATCCAAGAGGCACAGAGAACTCCCTTCAGACGTAACTTGAACCGATCTTCTGCATGACATATCATAGTGAAACTGGCAAAATACAAGGATAAAGAGAAATTTCTGAAAGCAGCGAGGGATAAACATGCTCTAACATATAAAGGGAGACCGATAAGATTAATGACAGATCTATGTACTGAAACTTCACAGGCCAGAAAGGAATGGCAGGAAATCTTCAATGTGATGAACAGAAAAAAAATTGCGGCTGAGAATCCTTTATCCAGCAAGTCTGTCATTTAGAATAGAAGGAGAGATAAAGGTCTTCCCAAACAAACACAAACTGAAGGAATTTATCACCACTAAACCAGCCCTACAAGAGATCCTAAGGGGGATTCTGTGAGTGAAATGTTGCAAGGACCACAAAATACCAGAGGCATCACTACAAGCATGAAACCTACAGACATCACAAGGATTCTAAACCCGTATCTTTCAATAATAACACTGAATGCAAATGGACTAAATGCTCCAACCAGAAGACATAGGGTATCAGAATGGATAAAAAAACAAGATCCATCTATTGTTGTCTACAAGAGACTCATTTTAGACCCGAGGACACCTTCAGATTGAAAGTGAGGGAATGGAGAACTATCTATCATGCTACTGGAAGTCAAAAGAAAGCTGGAGTAGCCATACTCATATCAGACAAACTAGACTTTAAATTAAAGGCTGTAACGAGATGAAGAAAGGCATTATATAATAATTACAGGGTCTATCCATCAGGAAGAGCTAACAATTATAAATGTCTGTGTGCCGAATATGGGAGCCCCCAAATATATAAATTAATCACAAACATAAGCAACCTTATTGATAAGAATGTGGACTTTAATACTCCACTTACAACAATGGATAGATCATCTAGACACAGGATCAATAAAGAAACAAGGGCCCTGAATGATACATTGGATCAGATGGACTTGACAGATATATTTAGAACTCTGCATCCCAAAGCAACAGAATATACTTTCTTCTCCAGTGCACATGGAGCATTCTCCAAGATAGATCACATACTGGGTCACAAAACAGCCCTTCATAAGTATAAAAGAATTGAGATCATACCATGCACAGTTTTAGACCACAATGCTATGAAGCTTGAAATCAACCACAGGAAAAAGTCTGGAAAACCTCCAAAAGCATGGAGGTTAAAGAAGACCCTACTAAAGAATGAATGGGTCAACCAGGCAATTAGAGAAGAAATTTTAAAATGTATGGAAACAAATGAAAATGAAAATACAACAATCCAAACGCTTTGGGATGCAGCGAAGGCAGTCTTGAGAGGAAACTACATTGCAATCCAGGCCTATCTCAAGAAACAAGAAAAATCCCAAATACAAAATCTAACGGCACACCTAAAGGAAATAGAAGCAGAACGGCAAAGGCAGCCTAAACCCAGCAGAAGAAGAGAAATAATAAAGATCAGAGCAGAAATAAACAATATAGGATCTACAAAAACTGTAGAGCAGATCAATGAAACCAAGAGTTGGTTTTTTGAAAAATGAACAAAATTGATAAACCTGTAGCCAGGCTTCTCAAAAACAAAAGGGAGATGACCCAAATAGATAAAATCATGAATGAAAATGGAATTATTACAACCAGTCCCTCAGAAACACAAGCCATTATCAGGGAATACTACGAAAAATTATACGCCAACAAACTGGACAACCTGGAAGAAATGGACACATTCCTAAGCACCCACACACTTCCAGAACTCAAACAGGAAGAAATAGAAAACTTGAACAGACCCATAACCAGTGAGGAAATTGAATCAGTTATCCAAAATCTCCCAACAAATAAGAGTCCAGGACCAGATGGCTTCTCTGGGGAATTCTGTCAGACATTTAAAGCAGAGATAATACCTATCCTTCTCAAACTGTTCCTAAAAAATAAAAGGGAAGGAAAACTTCCAGACTCATTCTATGAAGCCAGCATTACTTTGATTCCTAAACGAGACAGAGACCCAGCAAAAAAAAGAGAACTACAGGCCAATATCCCTGATGAATATGGGTGCAAAAATTCTCAATAAGATACTTGCAAATCGAATTCAACAGCATATAAAAAGAATTATTCACCATGACCAACTGGGATTCATTCCTGGGCCGCAGGGTGGTTCAGCATTCGCAAATCGATCAATGTGATACATCACATTAATAAAAGAAAAGATAAGAACTATATGATCCTGTCAATCGATGCAGAAAAAGCATTTGACAAAATTCAGCATCCCTTCTTAGTAAAAACCCTCGAGGAAGTCGGGATAGAAGGAACATACTTAAACGTCATGAAATCCATTTATGAAAAGCCCACAGCTAATATCATCCTCAATGGGGAAAAACTGAGAGCTTTCTCCCTGAGATCATGAACACGACAGGGATGTCCACTCTCACCGCTATTGTTAAACATAGTGTTGGAAGTGTTAGCATCAGCAATCAGACAACAAAAGGAAATCAAAGGCATCAAAATTGGCAAAGATGAAGTCAATTTTCACTTTTTGCAGATGACATGGTATTATACATGGAAAATCTGATAGACTCCACCAAAAGTCTGCTAGGAGTGATACGTGAATTCAGTAAAGTTGCAGGATACAAAATTAATGTACAGGAATCAGTTGCATTCTTAGACACTAATAATGGAGCAACAGAAAGACAAATAAAGAAACTGATCCCATTCACAAGTGCACCAAGAAGCCTAAAATACCTACGAATAAACCTATCCAAAGATGTAAAAGATCTGTATGCTGAAAACTATAGAAAGCTTATGAAGGAAGTTGAAGAAGATATAAAGAAATGGAAAAACATTCCGTGCTCATGGATTGGAAGAATAAATATTGTTAACATGTCAATACTACCCAAAGCTATCTACACATTCAATGCAATCCCAATCAAAATTGCACCAGCATTCTTCTCAAAGCTAGAACAAGCAATCCTAAACTTCATATGGAACCACAAAAGGCCTCGAATAGCGAAAGTAATTTTGAAGAAGACCAAAGCAGGAGGCATCACAATCCCAGACTTTATCCTCTATTACAAAGCTGTAATCATCAAGCAGCATGGTATTGGCACAAAGACAGACACATAGACCAATGGAATCGAATAGAAACCCCAGAATTAGACCCACAAAAGTATAGCCAACTAATCTTTGACAAAGCAGGAAAGAATATCCAATGGAAAAAAGACAGTGTCTTTAACAAATGGTGCTGGGAGAACTGGACAGCAACATGCAGAAGGTTGAAACTAGACCACTTTCTCACACCATTCACAAAAACAAACTCAAAATGGATAAAGGACCTGAATGTGAGACAGGACACCATCAAAACCCTAGAGGAGAAAGCAGGAAAAAACCTCTCTGACCTCAGCCGCAGCAATTTCTTACTCGACACATCCCCAAAGGCAAGGGAGTTAAAAGCAAAAATGAACTATTGGGACCTCATGAAGATAAAAAGCTTCTGCACTGCAAAGGAAGCAATCAACAAAACTAAAAGGCAACCAACGGAATGGGAAAAGATATTTGCAAATGACATATCGGACAAAGGACTAGTATCCAAAATCTATAAAGAGCTCACCAAACTCCACACCCGAAAAACAAATAATGTAGTGAAGAAATGAGCAGAAAACATGAATAGACATTTCTCTAAAGAAGACATCCAGGTGGTCAACAGGCACATGAAAAGATGTTCAACATCGCTCCTCATCAGGGAAATAAAAATCAAAACCACACTCAGATATCACCTCACGCCAGTCAGAATGGCTAATATGAACAAATCAGGAGACTATAGATGCTGGCGAGGATGTGGAGAAATGGGAACCCTCTTGCGCTGTTGGTGGGAATGCAAAGAGGTGCAGCCACTCTGGACAACAGTGTGGAGTTTCCTCAAAAAATTAAAAATAGATCTACCCTATGACCCAGCAATAGCACTGCTAGGAATTTATCCAAGGGATACAGGAGTGCTGATGCATAGGGGCACTTGTACCCCAATGTTTATAGCAGCATTTTCAACAATAGCCAAATTATGGAAAGAGCCTAAATGTTCATCAGCAGATGAATGGTTAAAGAAATTGTAGTTTATGTATACAATGGAATACTACATGGCAAGGAGAAAGAATGAGATATGGCCTTTTGTAGCAACGTGAATGGAATTGGGAGAGTGTTATGCTAAGTGAAATAAGCCATACAGACAAAGACAGATACCATATGCTTTCACTCTTATGTGGATCCTGAGAAACGTAACAGAAACCCATGGGGGAGGGGAAGGAAAAAAAAGAGGTTATAGAGAGAGGGAGCCAAAACATAAGAGACTCTTAAAAACTGAGAACAAACTGAGGGTTGATGGGTGGTGGGAGGGAGTGGAGGGTGGGTGATGGGTATTGAGGAGGGCACCTTTTGGAATGAGCACTGGGTGTTGTATGGAAACCAATTTGACAATAAATTTCATATTTAAAAAAAAAGAGGCAGATAATAAAAAGTTAACAAAATTTGCTAGAAAGCACATAAAAGGTTAAAAGAGGCTAAATCATTTGTCCAAGGTCACATGGCAAGTTAGTGGCAGAGCCTTGACTGTACCCTGGTAGCCTTTTTTCTGGTAGCCTCTACTGTCTTTCCTATTAATATTGTCATGTTTTTTTTTTACTTTAATTCCATGTTTTAGGGAGTATGTATAAAAAAGAGTTATAATATTAAATTAATTCCTATAAGCTTGATATGTTGTGTTTTACTTAGGCTAAAACGACCTTCAAAATATTTCAAATGAATGAAGAACGACTTAAGATAGCTCTAAAAGATGCTTTGAGTGAAAATTCCCAACTTCAGGAAAGCCAGAAACAGGTTTGTACTCTGTAGGGACTCTTTAACTTTGATTACATAGTTATAAATGTTCTGGGCATACTCATGACTGACCCATCCTGGGGGCAAGATTAGGCTTTCCCCGGAAATCAGGAAAGGAGGACAGTCTCCTGAATATCCTTTGCCATGTCTTTTATATAGGGTGCAAAAGTGTATACTCCTGTTACCTTTTTCCTCCAGTAGTGAAAACGAGCCAGGGCAAATTTTAATAATCACAGCAAATAGGATTTAGGACCAACTCCTTAAAGCCAGACTGAAGGAAGGCAGGGAATATCCATGAGAATGATTGAAGCTATGGGTCCAGGGCCTAAAGATAGAAGCAGTTTTGGTGGTTAGAGCAAATGAGGATTTAGCTTCTTCCTTCTTCATATGTAGAGATACTCCCACACACCCACATATATTTACTGTCTCACTATTCTCCCAATACAGTTAAAATTTTTCCATGGGACAGTTTTTCATTTGATTGCATTATTTACAGTTTTCTAAATGTTATAGCTAAGCCACGTGATGTGCTCTTACTACATGTTCTGTTTTACCCAAAATTTTATTTGCTCTAGGGTTAGTAATTGTTTTGTTTCCTATATACCATGGAGATCTGTCTTCTGGAGATGCTGAATAACTTTGTGTATTCAAATGCTTTGTTAATGTACTAATTTTATTTTTTTCTTGAAGCAATCCTTCCTGAGGCCTTCCATCCTCCTGGTCCAATAGGAACTTTTTCTCTAGGTCTGTTAATGATTCTGTTGTCCTGAGATTTCACTTCACTCCCATCTATTCCCTTGTCTTTCTCCTGTGTTGGATCTTCTATTTCCTGTATCCAAAACTTGCTCTTTTGTGGTTAATTTTCTTGATTAGCTTCCTGAGAGATAGGTATAGAAGGTAACTTTTAAAAACTTTGCATGCCTAAGAATGTCTTCTCTCATGGTTATTGACAGTTTGGGTGGATATCTTCTGGATTGGAAAGTTTTTTTTCTTGAAATTTTGATATTGGTCCATTGTCTTCACTTTCCAGTATTGGTTTTGAGAAGTCAGATGAGATTTGGATTGCTGAATCTTTTTGTGATCTGCTCTTTTCCTCCCTGAAGATTTTAAATATTTATTTATTTTGAGAGAGGCAGAGAGAGGAAAAGAGAATCAGCTCGGAGCCTGACATAGGGCTCAATCTCAAAACTGTGAGATCATGGCCTACGTCAAAATCAAGAGTCGGATGGACGGACTGACTGAGCCAGCCACCTGTTCCATTCCAGGAAGCTTTTATATCTTTCCTTGTTTCTAGTTCTCTGAAATGTCATGATGATGTGTGAGTCTTTTTTCATACTCTTAATATGGAAACTCTTGGTTTGGATTCAGTTCTGGGAAATTATTTCATGCTTTTTCTGGGATTTTTTGTATGATTATATAGTAGTTATTTAAATATTTCCTCTTGGGCTGTGTGGGTGCCTCAGTTGGTTGAGTGTCTGACTCTTGATTTTGGCTCAGGTCATGACCCCAAGGTCTTGGGATTGAGCCCCATGTCAGGCTCAGGCTGAGTGAGTGTGGAGTCTGCCTGAGACTCTGTCTCTCTCTCTCTCTCTCTCACTCTCTGCTCCTCCCCTGCTTGTATGTGTGCATGCACGCACTCTCCCCTGCCCCCTCCCCCAAAAGATGTCCTCTTTGTTTTCTTTCTTTGCAAGTTTTGTTGACTTATTCTCCTATATTTTTCTATTGTAAGTGGTCTTTTTTATTTTGTTTTTGCCTTTTCTTTTTTTTTAATGTTTTTATTTATTTTTGAGAGAGACAGAGCACAAGTGGGGGGAAGGGCAGAAAGCAGAAAGAGAGGGAGACACAGAATCTGAAGCAGGCTCCAGGCTCTGAGCTGTCAGAACTGTGCCTGATGCGGGGTTCGAACTCCTAAGCCTCCAGATCATGACCTGAGCCGAAGTCAGACATTTAACGACTGAGCCACCCAGGTGCCCCTATTTTGCTTATGCCTTTTTTTCATTTATGGATGCCGTGTCTTATCTTGCTGAGGATATTGTTATTATTATTATTTTCTTTTTTGAGTGTTTTTCAGTTCCCTGAGTTGTTTTGTTTACTTTGAGTTCCTTTATTTTCTGTTTTGGTCTATGTCTTTTATGTATGAGTTTCTTTTTTTTTTTTTTTTTTTAATGTTTGCTTATTTTTGAGAGTGAGAGAGACAGTGTGAGCAAGGGACGACAGAATCCGAAGCAGGCTCCAGGTCCTGAGCTGTCAGCACAGATCCCGATGCGGGGCTCGAATCTACAGACCGTGAGATCATGACCTGAGCCAAAGTCAGATGCTTGACCGACTAAGCTGCCCAAGCACCCCACTAAGTTTCTTTTTAAAGTCAGTTATTAGGTGATTCATGGCAGTCTGCTCATTTGATAGTGAAGCTCTTCATATCTAATTGGAAGCTCAGTGTGTGTTATTGGGAGGCTGTTCTGTAGGGTAATCTGGCTAGGGTGTTTCCTTGGAAGATCCCCAGTTGTTGGTATTTGAAGATCATTTTCCACAGGGATAATTCCTCCACAGTTTCTGTTTGAGAGGGATAAGCCTGTTTGCCAACAGTGTGGCAAGCAGCTAAGACAGGTGGGGGTTGTTGGTGTGTCACTATCCAGTAAGTCAGCTTTTACTTTATCCTTTTATGTTTTCAATATTTTACTCACACTTTCACCTGGGCCAAGTGTCCCAGAGTTTCATTTTCCACCTCTCCAGAAAATAACCTTCTAGGCTTTTGCCAGACGTATATGTGTATGCGTGTGTGTGCGGACATGCATGTGAGAGATATGGGTGAGTGGGAAGGATGGATGGAGGGTCAAAATATACGTGTATGTATGTGCAGGGACTTTCTGTTTTTTTTGTTTTTTGTTTTTCATTTTTTATACAAACTTTCAGTCTTCCTCTTTTCAATCCTACTTATAGCCCTAGTATTGGTGCCTCCAAATTCTAAGCATTTTGGGTTGTATTAAGTCAACTTACATTTGGACTTTCCCATCTTCTATGTAGATTTCAGATTTGTCTGCTCTGCTGTATTTCTTACTATACTTCTATCTCTTTCTGCTTTCCACTTCTAGAATTACCTTTTCCTTCATCACCTGTTTTCTTTTTTTCTTATGGGTTTATGCTTCTTCCCCCCGCCCCCAAATCTTTTAGTAAATTTTTTCTCATCTTAGTAGATTTCAGGAGAAAGTGGTCATAAATGCTGTGTTAAATTTGCTGTTATAATCAAAACTGACCTTTTCTATCTTGAAAAATTTTCACCTAGATTGTCTTATTCTTTACATCTACTTTCATTTAACTCCTTTTTAATCACTCAAGTTCTTAAAATAAACTATCCTACATTCACTGATGCCATGTTCTAATATACTCCTCTAACTTCTTAAGACTGCATGCTGGGTATGCAATTTCTTTAGTCATTCACTAGAGTCCACTAATAACCAGATTCAAAGTTTTTTCTTCAAGAAAATCCTCATTTTTTTTTAATCTGTTGGTGTTCTCTTATTGTGTTATACACGCATAGAAAAAGTTTAGTTTTCTTGTGCTAGGAAAGATGCCTTAGTTTTGCAGAGAAATCCAATAATTATTGTTTGAGAGAATAGAGTTTTAAAGTTTTAATAGATTTGGACTTTTATATTTCTATGGGCCATTTCTTTTGTGAATTGCTTGCTCATTCATTTTTTTTCTTATTTTTCTTTTGACTTCTAACAGCTCTTTGCATTTTAAGATTATTAATCCTTTGCCGCATATATTTTTAAGAGTTCCTTTCTAGTTACTTGCTTTTAGATTTTGTTATTTTTTGATTTGTGAGGTTTTTAAGTGTTATGTAGTCAAATCTGTGTTTTATAACGATCCTTACCTTTTGTATCATGTTCAGAAAATTTTTTCTATAAAAGTATATACTAAGTAAAAGATTGTTTATGCAGAATTTGATGTATTCCATATTAATGGTATCTCTGGAAGTTTAGTTATCCTAACTACAAAACAGCACATGATTTAAAAAACAAATTTTAGTACAAATAAGTTATGGCATGTTATATATTATTTAAGGGATGGTAAGAAATGACCAAATCTAACATATGTATGTCTCAAAAAACCTCTTATTTAATAAAAATTTATTATGTAAATCAGTTGAACAATATTTAAGTGTCTCTTATTTTACATTACCCCTCTTGAAAGTTCTTTGAAAACAGGACCCCACCCTTCCTTCCCTTCTTTCCTCCTGTCTAACCCTCTCCTTCCCTTCTCAGCAACATATTGTGTCGTATAACATCTATTAAAGTTATATCTACGGGCACCTGAGTGGCTCAGTTGGTTAAGCGTCCGACTTCAGCTCAGATCATGATCTCACAGTTTTTGGGTTTGAGCTCCACATTGGGCTTTGTGCTGACAACTCAGAGCCTGGAGCCTGCTTCAGATTCTATGTCTCCCTCTCTCTCTCTCTCTCTGCTCCTCCCCACTAGTGCTCCTTCTCTCTGTGTCTTTCAAAAATATATAAATGTTAAAAAAAATTAAAAAAAATCGTGTATGTATATATAAATAAATTCATTCACACCTAAGTATGAAAAATAACAAGTTGCTTTTTTTTTTTCTTGGTTGGGTTTGAATTTTAGCTTTTACAAGAAGCTGAAGAATGGAAAGAACAAGTGGGTCAACTTAATAAACAGAAAATAACATTTGAAGAGTCCAAAGCATATGCAGAGCAAGTTCTGTATGACAAAGAAAATCAGATCAAGGTAAATGGGCCTTCTGGTTTTAGTGACTGAGGCAGCTAGAATGTTATTCTGAAATTTGAAAATTTTTGTTTTTTGAAACTTTTATTTTTATAATTTATTTGGTCAAATTAGAGGGTGTGTACTTCTTGGGCATTCATTTTAATTTGTACTGATATTATCATCTTGCTCCCAAATGCTCCTTGAAGACTTTTATTTATTTATTTATTTATTTATTTATTTATTCAACATTTTTAATTTATTTTTGGGACAGAGAGAGACAGAGCATGAACGGGGAGGGGCAGAGAGAAAGGGAGACACAGAATCAGAAACAGGCTCTAGGCTCCGAGCCATCAGCCCCGAGCCTGACGTGGGGCTCGAACTCACAGACCGCGAGATCGTGACCTGGCTGAAGTCGGACACTTAACCGACTGCGCCACCCAGGCGCCCCTCCTTGAAGACTTTTAGATTTGTAGTCTATATATCAACATTCTGTATGTCCTTTTTGTCCTTTCCTTTGTATTTTAGCCTAGGTATTGAGTGAAGAGAAAAAAGAATAATGGATTTTACCTTTGTCTTTTAGACTGCCATCTGTTTCTTTTGATAAAAAGAGGTTGGAAAGAATTTTAGAAATTGGACAGATGAAGTTACATGTATTGGCTGAATATCTGTAATACCTAGATTAGTTGTTGTATGTACTCTCACGGAGATAAATACTTTTCAAAAAATAAGTCTAATTGAAACTTGACTCTAATAAGAATATGGTAACTTATTTTTACTTTTAGGATTTGTTCACTTTTCCTTACTCCTTATTTGCCCTTTCTAGCCCTTTTTCCTGCCTTCTCTTTTAAATCTTATGCTTTCAAGCTGCAAACATACTCAGGTGTGAGTATCAAGTAATAAGATATAAAACTAACATTCTGTAATCTATGCAGTGAAGTGAACATTGCCATCTTGAAACCTATTCATTTATCCTCTTTACATTGTTGCTATGAATTTTTTGAAGATTCCAGCTTTAGTTGTTTTCATGATTTGGCATGTTCTTTTATTTTTTTCCCTAAACTTACTCTACTAAAGAACTTGAGATTCTTCCTAAGCAGAATAAGAATGAGATGCTAATCTCAAGCTCTACTCAAAGCTTTAGGCCATGTTATTTTTGCCTGGAACTCTCAAGAGGGACAGATCAAAGGGTAGAAATTACAGAGCAGAGTGGGTTTTTAGGTGGGTCCTTCCACAGAAATATATGGCATAGTCATTTCATTATTTACAATGAAAAACCTTTCTTTATTCAAGAAAATCAAAAAAGTACTGTTGGAAAACCTGTAATGTACCAGTTCAGGTTCTATTTTATGATAGAACCCAGGCTCGCCTGTGTTCTTTTTATATATCATGTACCTCACTTGCAGGTGTTTGACCTCACACAAAATTTACTGTTTGGTTAATGGCTACTGTTATTTGTGGTATGGAAAGAATGTAATATAGTAAATATTTTGTTACTTTATAGTCAGGCAGTATATTTAGGAAAAATGGACCATTATCCAGTATCGTATTTGATTTAGGAATAACCAAGTTTGGTTTTTAACTCGCAGAGTTTAATAGTCAATAAATATTATAGTTTTTCAGAGTATATGTCTCAATATCAGCTGGTGAATAAGAGGTCATGTACTGTTATCTATGTAGATTGATTTTTAAAGTATAACTACACATTCAGAAGTTGTAAATCAGTTAGCAAAAGGCATTATTACCTTCTCTTTCTGTTTTTCTCTCTTTACTAAATGTCAAGTCTCTGACTGAACGTTTGATAAAGATGAAAGATTGGGCTGCTGTGCTTGGAGAAGACCTAACAAATGATGATAACTTAGAATTGGAAATGAAGAGTGAATCAGAAAATGGTATGCAGTTGGGTATGAAGTCGTGATTCATCCTCTTTTGCTTAAAATGATAAGTAGCTCTTGTATTTGCTTTTAGTTTCCTATGTGTACCATGTTCTTTATACAGTTCTAGTTTGGCACATCTTCTCCATTTGTCTCTAATACTCTGTCCCTCTCACACTGTTCCTTATTGTTAAGCTTCAATTGGGATACAGCTTTTTCAGTAATCTTTCTCCATCTCCTCAGACAGACTTACAGCCTCTTTCCTTCCTGTTCTTTTTATATGTTGTACAAATCCTCATTATAGCAATTTTCACATTGCATCATAATCATTTCAGGGCCTATTTTTCCTGCCATGTCTGCTAATTGGGTGGATGGCGGGTAGTTTGAAAAATGAGTGTTATACAGGTGAATGCCTGAGGATACTTTGTATTAATTAGATGGCTCAGTACTTTAATCTTGGCCACCCCAAATTGTTATCACCGTTGCTGGTTGTGGTCTGGAAACTCAGGCAGGAGTTAGGTTCACTGTAGCTGCTCCCTGTATTTTCAAACCAATTCCTTTGACTTGAAAAGAGAATTTTATGTTGACATGATTATAGATTCATTGGAAGTTGCAAAAAGAGTACAGAAGTGTTTTGTGCATCTTTCACTAGTTTCTCCCCGTGGTAGCTCTTCTGACTTTTGTGACGTTTCTCTTTTTTCTCTCTCTACCCCTTACATATTAACACATGTATTAAGGAACAGAAGGTATGATTTTTTAAAAATTTTTCTTTGATGATAGCATTAATGCTTGGAAGAAAATTACAGTCCCATACGGTTGGTTCTGTTTGTACTTTTTTACTTCTGCTTTGTCTTGCAAGAAGCAATTCTTTTTGTAATAGAAAATGCATGCTCGTTTATTGTTATTTTAATTTGGAGTATAATTCCACTTATATTTTATATGCTGAAGGGTCCTAAGAATAGTTGAGACGGTGGACTGTATTGGGTGAATACCAGATTCTTGTTACAAATTTGTTTCTAGAGAGAGTCGTGAAGAATCTGTTTGACAATATTATGGTACTTGCAGTGCTTTTTTGTTTATCTTCTTGGGAGCAGGTCCAAGGCCATTCTGCCTTATTTCAAATTCTTTATTGTAGCAAGAATAAAGATTACAAGGCTCTAGTTGCATGAACTAGTAAAATCATTTGGATGTCTGTTGTGGCATGGCACTATTTTCCCAATTGAATGTTGTTTTTATTTTTTACTATAGATAATCAACCAAAAGGAGCTTTGAAGAAACTGATTCATGCTGCTAAGGTTTGCATTACTATGTAAATATAAAGATAGAGAAAAGAAATAGAATTTGGATTAAAGCCATATGTCCTTAGTAACTATTTTAAAAAGTCTGTTTTATAGTTACCATAGAAGTGATTCCAAATTTTCCAAAGTGAGCAGAATTTTCTTTATCAGTTGCTTTTTTCTTTTTATAATAACTTTAGAAATTCATATTGTTATTTTTAGAATTTATCATAATAAAAAATTTTAAGGTCTGCACAAATTTTTTAAGATAAGGAATAAATAAAAAATGTTTAGCATATTTTTTTTCATATTTCTGTCTGAACATTCTTCCTTCTCTGGTCTTAGTATTTTCCTATTCCTGTTGTCCCATATCCGAATTTGAGAAGTAAATGCTTGGTCCATTTTCTTCTGGTTTATCCCTTTTCTTTTCCATCATAGTAGTGGTATCTTGATCTTTACTGATCTATGTGAAGTTGTGATACTGTAGTTTGAAGGTTACTTTAATTAAAACTTATGGGTTGAAGGTAAATAGAATGAAAATAGCCACTTTTTAAGGATGGGACACTGATCTTCTCTACCTCTCTTTTGACATTTACGACTACTAATCACTTTGTTAACTTTTCGAGATGGAAGCTGCATTGTTGGTTATTGCATTCTAGGTGATCATTTTATCAAAGTAATAGAACTTTAAAAGGTTGGAATGATATATTGAGGTTTTTTGTTTTTCCTTTTTTGGAATAACTGATTAATGTTGTTCTTTTCCTTTTCCCATTCTCTAAAGTTAAATGCATCTTTAAAAACCTTAGAAGGAGAAAGAAACCAAATTTACATTCAATTATCTGAAGCAGATAAGACAAAGGAAGAGCTTACAGGTAGGATATCTGTATACTTTTAAAGTCTTTCTAAATAAAGATACTTTTGCAGAAAGGTACTATTAATTGAATCAGTTATGCAAAGGTCTAATTTGATTGTTTTTTGACTTTTACTTTTATTTCTAATTTGTGAAAAATTAGTACTAAGTTTTTTGTTGTTGGTAAAGTCCTATCGGTTTCTTCCATATCCATATGAAATAAAAATAATGAAATTATTTATTTTTTAAAGTTAATTTATTTATTTTGAGAGAGGGAGAGAATCCGAAGTAAGCTCCACAGTGTCAGTGTAGAGCCCAACTCGTGGCTCGACCCCACAAACCTGATCATGACCTGAGCCAAAACCAAAAGTCAGACGCTCAACTGACTGGGCCATCTAGGCACCCCTCTCCAATCTTAACTAATGAAATTATTTTAAAAAACATGTAAAACTCTACTTACCTTTGAATTTCAGTGTTGTATGTGTAACATGGTTTTAGATATTAAAAAGTAGTAAATTAAAACTATTAACTTTTATAAGATCATCCCTATGATCCAGTTTTACCAGATGATATTCAACAGTAATGTCTGTTACGTGACAGTTCTTGGCAATGGCTTAAAGCCTAGGTCGACAGATTTCTTCTGATGTAGATTTAAAAATTTCTGTGGAAAGACCAGGTGTGACATTAAAATCATTTAATGGTAGCATATATATTTTAAGCTATCCTTTTGATATATACGTTTAATTAATAGATGAATAATTATATACCATTAGAATAAGTAGTATGCCATTACTAAAATTTTAATGTATGTTAGTATGATTTTGTGATTTTGAAACAGAGTAAGTTTTGTCTTGTATTAAGATTTGTGGTGGGGGTACCTGACTGGCTCAGTCAGTAAAGCATGCAACTCTTAACCTCAGGTTGAGTTCAAGCCCCACCTTAGGCATGGAGCCTACTTTAAAAAAAACAAACAAACAAAAAAAAAAACATTTGTGGTGATGATTCATACACATGTTTTGGGAGATGGCATTTCAATTTTAGAGGAATTCAGAAGGTGGGGTTTTGATGTTGGAAGAGAAATGAGGTTTTAAAAACAATTGATGGGGGTACCTGGGTGGCTCAGTCGGTTAAGCATCCAACTTTCACTCGGGTCATGATCTCGTGGTTTATAGTTCAAGCCCCACATTGGGCTCTGTGCTGACAGTTCGGAGCCTGGAGCCTTCTTTGGATTCTGTGTCTCCCTCTTTCTCTCTGTCCCTCCCCTGCTTGCACTCTGTCTCTCTCTCCTTCAAAATAAATAAACATTAAAAAAAAATTTAACAAAAATAAAAAATAAAAACAATTGATGTACTAATTATATAGCATTCATTATTTAGAATTGTTATTTTTTGTTTTCCTAGATAGTTCTTTTAGGTGGGTTAGCAGTTAACAAGCTAAAACTGGTATTTTTCTCCCCAATCTTTTTTTTTAAGTTTATTTATTTATTTTGAGGTTGGGGAGGGGCAGGGAGAGAGAGAGAATCCCAAGCACCGAGCCCAGTGTCGGGCTCAAACCCATGAACCACCAAATCATGATCTGAGCCAAAGTCTGACATTTAACTGAGCCATCCAGGTATCCCTCTCCAATCTTGATCTGGATTAAGCTAGCATGGTTTTGTAGGACTTCTTATCAGGAGATCCAAATTTCTGGCCTGACCTGTTACATATATCCAAATTTTGCTTAAAAGGAGGGCTGGCTAGAAGTTATTAACTAGTACACTTTTTATGAGATAAAAATAGGTGTTCATCATGTTTAAGTAGTTTCATAGGAAATGTTGAACTAAAATATTTCCCTTCAGAACTCTCATCTCCAAAACTTTCTTGAGAAATTTTACTATTTTTTGGTTTCCTAACTGAAAATTAAATGCTAGAAATAGAATATTGAAGGTTTTGGGAAATCTTGGAGTAAAAAAAAAAATTATAACAGTTTATATAGTTCTTTAAAATATTAAAAGCATTTAGGTGAACAAAATCCCTTATAAACTTTCTGTTGTTGGAAAGAATTTATGAATAATTTATTATTTTTTGGTAATTTTTATCTTTATAAAATGTGAATGTGCATCTAGAAATATTTACTCCTTTAATTATGATTTTTAAAAATTTTCTATAGAACGTATTAAAAGTCTCCAGACTGAACAAGCATGTTTGCAGTCAGAAAATACACAATTTGAAAACGAGAATCAAAAGCTTCAGCAGAAACTTAAAGTAATGACTGAACTGTATCAAGAAAATGAAATGACACTTCACAGGTAATAAAGATTTTGTTCATATCTCCACTGTATGGCAAGTAAAATAGTTTAATGCATATTCAGCTTATGTGATACTCAGAGCGCTCAATTTATGATTGGGTAATATTTCATCAGTTCATTTTTAAGAAGGTTACTTGATCTTGAAATACTTTTTATTCTGAATCTGACCATTTTTTACTACCTTCCCTACTAGACCCTGATCTAAACCATCATCAGTTAGTGCCTGGTTTATTGTCGTAGCCTCATAAATAGTCTCTTTCCACTCGACCTCCTGCATAGTTGTTTTCAGTGGCATGACCCTTCTGAAGCATAAAGTATGGGTGTTGTCACAGTCTTGTTTGCAAACTCCCACGTGCCTTCATATCACAGTAAGAATTTAATCCAAAGCTTTTAGATGGCCTACAAGACTCTGTAAGATCTGACCTTTGTCTACCTCTTTTTTTTTTTTGCTGGTTATCTCTTTAATTTTAGCTTATTCATTTTAGTTTTCCTTCATTACCCTCCAGCCACACTGGTCTTGATGATCATTAGTATGCCAAGCACATCTATACCTCAGGGCCTTTTGTACTTGCTCCTTTTCTTGGACTGGCATTCCCCTGTATAAGGTTGAATCCTTCATTTCATTTGGATCTAGGTTCATATGTTGCTTCAGAGACTCCTTCCCTGGCTACCCTAACTAAGATAATACCTGCAATTCCCTTATCCCTTATCTTGTTTTATTTTTCTTCATAGCCCTTAAAGTCCTCTGATGATTTATTGGCCTCCCCCCCACAACATTAAATGTCAACTCCGTAAGAGAATTACTTTATTCTCTTTTCTTCGGTATTTCCAGTGCCTAATATTATGTCTTGGGACATGGTAGTTATTCAATAAATGTTTGTTGAGTATATGAATAGATATGTTTAGTACCTTTATATATTGGATTGAGAGATTTCTGTGCATGTGTGTACTGATCTCTAAATGCATAGATGCACAAACGACTGTTAAGATATCTATCTGGAGACTCCAGATTTTCAAATACTACTATAGGACATATTTTTCATCATAAAAGGAAATAAAATGTTCCTTGATTTAATTAATATAATTTCAAGCCCCTTTAATGAAAGTTATTACAGTTGATCTTCATCATGTATAGATTCTGTATTTGCAAATTCGCCTACTTGTGTAAACTTTGTATTTAAAAAAATTTTTTTTTAACGTTTATCTATTTTTGAGACAGAGACAGAGCATGAACGGGGGGAGGGTCAGAGAGAGGGAGACACAGAATCTGAAACAGGCTCCAGGCTCTGAACTGTCAGCACAGAGCCCGGGGCTCGAACTCACGGACCGCGACATCATGACCTGAGCCGAAGTCGGCCACTTAACCGACTGAGCCACCCAGGCGCCCCTGTATTTTTTTTTTTTTTTTGAGAGAGCGAAAGCATGCTTGTGTGCGTATCCATATGGCGGTTAGGCAGAGGGAGAGGGAAAGACTCTTAAGCAGGCTCCATGACCAGCGCAAAGCCTGAGTCACCACTCGATCTCTTGACCATGAGTGGAAATCACGAGTAGGACACTTAACTAAGCCACCCAGGTGCCCCATGAAAACTTATTTTTAATTTTTTAAAAAATTTATTATTGAGAGAGCGAGAGTGTGAGCAGAGGAGGGGCAGAGAGAGAGAGCGAGAGAGACACAGAATCTGAAGCAGGCTCTAGGCTATAAGCAGACAACAAATAGCCTGACGTGGGGCTCAAACTCATGAGCCATGAGATCATGACGTGAACCAATGAAAACTTATTTTTATCCTAAAACCAGTACTCAGGAGCTTTAGTGGTCATTCTCAGACATGCACAGAATAGCAAGAAATTTGAATTTCCCAGTGTGTATGTTCCCAGTCTTCCTTCTTATTTCAGCTCTCATTTTGTAAACAAGTGTCCTTTTCTGCACTATATGTAATGCCACATTTTTGTGCTTTTTGTTGGTGATTTATCTATTTTATTTTATTATTTTATTTATTATTATTTTTTTTATTTAGCTGTTTTAAAATGATCCCCAGGTATCATGCTAAAATGCTGTTTAGTGTTCCTAAGTGCAAGAAGACTGTGGTGTGTCTTATAGAGACAGCACCTGTGTCAGAGAAACTATGTTCAGCCTGAGTTATAATGCTGTTGGCTGTGAGTTCATTAGTAATGAACCAACAATATATGTTAAATAAGGTATCTTTAAACTGAAAAACAGAACACAGGGTTACATGTTGGTGGGTTGATGAAAATGCTGTGAACAGAGCACCCAGAAACCTAACTCTGTTTCCTTTAAGAGCAATGGTTCAGCATTTGCTAATTTAGGATTTGGAATGACTTTATAGAACATAAGTAGTGGGAATGAGATTCTGTTTTATATATTTGGAAACTGGTAGAAAATACCAACATTCCATTGCCATCAGGATGATGGGGGATTTGTTAAGCTCTGTCATTGCCAGCCTGTATACTTAATTATTCTTTGGAATCCATTAAAAATCAAAAACTTGCTGTTCATCATGAACTTCTGGGCCAGTTGGGACTGCCCAGGATATGAAAGAAAAATAAACTTGACTAAATGGAAGAGCTATAGAGTGGATGACTCATGGCTTCTTTCAGTAAACTTAGGCATGCACCCTTTTTAGGTTAGGATGAAAGATATTATAAGTAAAATTTGGATACAAATGGGATTATTTTGAGGTGAAAAGAATACTTCTAAGTATACATTTTGAACAAAATAAAAATACATGGTTGATGATAGAATTCTGATGAGGAATATTTAAAATTTCAAAAAAGGGGCACCTGGGTGGCTCAGTCGGTTAAGCGTCCGACTTCAGCTCAGGTCACGATCTCGCGGTCAGTGAGTTCGAGCCCCGCGTCGGGCTCTGGGCTGATGGCCCAGAGCCTGGAGCCTGCTTCCGGTTCTGTGTCTCCCTCTCTCTCTGCCCCTCCCCCGTTCATGCTCTGCCTCTCTCTGTCTCAAAAATAAATAAACGTTAAAAAAAAAATTTAAAAAAATAAAATTTCAAAAAAAAAAGGTGTTCTCTGTAGATATTCAAGAGCAAGGATGGGACACTGAATAGAATCCTGTCCCTGTATGTGTTGTTCACATTGTGATTTCATCAATTCATTAATGTGAAATATCTTCAATTTCCCAAAATACTGCGTATTCCATTCTTACATTTAAATTAAAACATTTCATCACTCAAATATTGGAGAGAAGTGAAATAGGATAGCATACAAGTTTGATATGTTGCTTTAGATATGTGAAGTAAGATGTGATTATTTTTTGATCATATCATCAGGCTTCTTTTATAATGCCATTTTCATCATTAATGAATCTATCCAAATTCAAGGGGAGGTTCATAGACTTTACCTCTCTACGGCAGACAATTCTGGCCATTTTTTTAATCTAGGGTTTGTAAAAACACACTTCCTTCCATGTCCAAGCCCATCATACTTTGATGCTTTTTCTGAGGAGATGACTTATTTTCTTCTAACCCTATGAAATGATTGACCTAGGGAGTAATTTCTTAGCAATTGGTAATGTAGTTTATGGAATATAAAACATTTACTGCTACCCTGTAGGATTTCTTCAATAGTTTGTCATGTTCTTCCCCAAAGTTCGTGAAGAAGGGGAGACATTCACATTTAGGACTCCATATGTGTTTTCCTGTGGTGTTCAGTATTTCTTGAGGGACCAGTGTTACTGATGATACCATGTGAAACACAGGGGTAATAGAGTATAATGGAGTCACTACTTGCTAGCTCTATGCCTAGGTTCACTTATTTAGTTTTTCTGTGTTTCCTTTCCCTTCTTATAGAGCTGTTGTGATAATTACATAGGGTAATAATACATGTAAAAGTCTAAGAACAATTTCTGGCACATGCTAATGGCTCAGTAAGTTAGCTGTTTTTATTAAAAGAACTAAAAGTAGTAGATAGGACTACTAGTACTACTTTTATTTACTTTGGGTTCATTATAATTTTTTTTTTAAATGCGTGTAAACTGTCTTAGAAGCTTAATCACCGTGTTAACAACTTAACAACCAATTTAAAAATTATTGAAATTCAGTTTATTACTTGGTGACTTCTTGTCTAATAAATGTCACACAGCTTTATACAAGAAGGCTTGATAAATAATATATAGTCATGATAGTTTTTACTAATATTTACTTTTGATCTTATTTTCATTATAAAAGTCTTATAGAAAACTCTTGAATCTTTTGTGTTAATAGTACTATATTAGACAAGGTGGTTTATAATTTGAGTTTGTAATATTAATTTCCACACCAGGAATATTTATGCAGCTACTTTTTTTTCTTGCATGTGATGTTTTTAGTGGTCTTATGCAAATTGTTTTATGAGAAGCACCAGTTGTGATATTATTAAAAATATATAATTGATTATCTTATGACATACAGTAAAAAACAAAACAAAACACTTTTTGTTTCAAGGAAATTAACAGTAGAGGAAAATTACCGATTAGAGAAAGAGGAGAAACTTTCCAAAGCAGATGAAAAGATCAGTCATGCAGCTGAAGAGCTGGAGACCTATAGGTATTGAATATTTTTTACTCTTTTCTTTTTCAGGTGGGGAGGGTATCCAAAAACCTAATACTAGAAAAAATAATAAGGTAGCTCCCCCAAATAAACCCAAGATATTTGTCATTATTTTTCATTTGTATATCTTGATTTATTCTGCAATTATACAGAAAATATAAAAAGGAGAAATATTTCCCTTTCAGTGTACATGATTTTAAATCTCTCGCATTAAAATAGGGAAATCCTATTTTATGTTAATATCAAGAAATTTATGAATATCCATTAATTTCAAGGTCTTTCCTCTTTGGTTCTAATGGGGAAGAATATATACAATATTAATGAATTTGAGAAGTATGCTTCAAAGAGAAGAGTGAGCCACTTCTGAAGTATTGATAAGTCTAGTTTTTCCCTTGTTCATTTGTCATTAGTTCCGTGGAAATCATAGAAAACCTAGAGAAAATAAGGGGCAAGTTTTAGCAGTATCCCAAATAGTTGTGATATTTAATTTTACATTAGGAAGAGTAAACTTGGATTTTGTCCAAAAGAAGGAATTATCTTATTAGTTGTATAAAGGTAGTAGGTAACATTTTATTTCACAGAGACTTTTAATTTCCTAGAGTTCTGTTAAGATTACAGACATCTGAATAATTCTTCCAAGTGCATGCTTCTTAGTAATAAAAACAAACCAATATACCATATAAATCTTGGCATAACCTTTGGTTTTAGGTAAACCCAAGTAGTAGTACTCTTAAAGCATAATTAATATTAAAATTATATTAGGAAAAAATATACTACTTTAGAACGTCTTAAAGGTGATTAGTGTGGAGTTCTGGAGTTATTTTTACATTAAACAAAACACTCTAGGTGTTTTAATTAATATTTTCAGTAGACATAGTGTGTTCTGTCATTTCTTAGTACATGTTAATAGTAGAATGATTATTCCTTGTAGAAAGCGAGCCAAAGATCTTGAAGAAGAATTGGAGAGAACCATTCATTCTTATCAAGGGCAGGTATATGTGTGTGTGTGTGTGTATGTATGTGTGTGTGTGTGTGTGTGTGTGTGTGTGTGTGTGTGTGTATTAAACAATTCTGATTTGTTCGAATTGGTATTTCTGTTTTGATGCAAGAGTATAGTTACTTGATAGTTGTACCACGTCTCTTGAGGTTTTGCGTGTGGCTGTGGAACATTTATAGGGAGCCAAGTGTTCTGAAATAAAATACTTGTTTGTTTGTTTATTTACTTATTTATTTATTATTTAAAAAAAATTATTTTGGGGGAGAGTACAAGCAGGGGAGGGGTAAAGAGAGGGGGACAGAGGATCTGAGGTGGGCTCTGCGCTCACAGGCCAATAGAAGCGAGCCCAATGTGGGGCTGAAACTTGCAAACTGTGAGATCATGACCTGAGCCAAAGTCGAATGCTCCACTGACCCAGCCACAAAGGTGCCCAAGAGTTTAAAATTGCCACGTTTTAAAATTGTTTAAAATTGGCATGTCTCCTGCTTCTTTGGGAATATGGATTAAGTAAATAAATAAACATATATCAGCACTGGAGTCTCGTATTTACTTGGACTAATTATCTCTTAGTCAGCAACTCATTGTAGTTGATTTTTGCATAAAACAAAAATATACTAGACAAAAATTGTCTTTACATTCAGTTTTTGTTTTAAAAATGTGATAGAGTAGTCATGTGTATATGAAAATTGCTTTAAAAATGTTACTGACTTTCAGAGATGCTTGAGTTATTTTCGAGTTTATGAATTGTGTACTAAATCATAGTGGTAGTGTGAGATTTTTTTACCTAAGAAAATCAGTAGTATTTTAATGAATTTCTTTTTCAGATTATCTCCCATGAGAAAAAAGCACATGATAATTGGGTAAGTATTAAATTCTCTTTGTCAGATTGTTCTTTTTTCTAATTTAAATGAGCCGTTTAAAAGATACACTTTCACACCAAAAATTAAGGTAGTGTTAAATAAATTTCTTTTAATTTTGCTGGTAGTGAAATTATGTTTTTTATGAACTAAATACTTGGTTATAACAGTTATTCACAAAATCTGATTTTTCCTTTTCTGCTTTTATTTTGCAAGGAGCTTATACTCTTTTGGGGGAGGTGATGTAATGTTTATGGGTTGTTTTGAGAGCATTGGATTGCCACTAATTTACTTGTGGACAACTTACTTAAAATTACTGGGCCTGTTTACTTGTCTGTAAAACAACAGATTGAACTAAGTGATATCGAAAGCCTCTTCTAGTTGTAAAAGCTTTACAATTCAGTTATCTGATTCTCAGTGTTGAATTACTTGATACACATCAAGAAAAAGATCATCATGAGAAGTGGCATGTCAGTGCTCCAGAAGAACTCTATGAGGAAATGATAAGGATGTGGCTTTTGACTAATTGTGAGAATGATCCATCTAATTTGTAGAACTGTTGTAATAGCTGGCCTTCAGAGGACTTGTCTCTAGGAGTCTTCAAGCAGAGACAGTTTGTGCAATGTGTGAACACATGGGGTCTGGAGTTACCCAGTTTTGGTTGTTATCCTGGTTCCAACACCTGTAACAACAACAATTGTTTCTTTACCTATTTCTTTACCTATAAGGTAGACATATCAGTAGTACCTATTTTATAGAGTTATAGTGATGAATAAATAACTCATGTAAGCCTGTTAGGTGCCTGACACGTAGTAAGCACTCAGTGTATGTTAACTCTTACTAGACTCTTGTTACACTGAAGCTTGGGAGATATTTCTTAGTGGTGGATGTTTCTTGGAGTGGAGATTCCTGTATAGGTTGAGAAATTAGACATGTTGAATGTCAAAGCTTTTCCCGTTTCTCAGATTTTGTGTTGAGGGTTCAAGTGAAGATTTGTTAATGAATTAGACTGGGCTTGGAGATGAATTTAGTTTTTTTCATCATTCCCCACCACAGTCAGAATACTAAGATAAAGATTATTTTTTAATGACAGAAGAGACTCATAAATATGGAGAACAAACTGAGGGTTACTGGAGGGGTTGTGGGAGGGGGGATGGGCTAAATGGATAAGGGGCACTAAGGAATCTACTCCTGAAATCATTGTTGCTCTATATGCTAATTTGGATGTAAATTTAAAAAAATAAAAAATAAAATTAAAAAGAAAAAGATTATTTTTTCATGATGAGAGGAATTGATGTTTGCTAATCTCTTAATGCTCTAGGCACTGTACTTAAAGGCATTTTGTGTATATTACTCATTGAATTCACCCAACAACTCTATAAAATAGATATTATAAGTTGAGTTTTACAGATGGGGAAAGAGCCCAAAGTCACATGATCAAAGAATGAAGAATAGAGATTAAAATTCTGACTTTTTAGATTCTAAATCTGTGGCTTCTCTGTTATTATACATTGAATTTCTTGTTCAGTAAATGACCTAGACTTTATGTTAAAATATGCAAAAAATACCCTTAATGTCTTAAGATGAAGATTTTTTTAGATTTTATAAAAGTAATGTATACTCACTAAATAAAAAAAGTTCAGACTATTTACAAAGGATGTACCAAGAAGTAATCAGCAGTATCACTTTAGTTTATTCTATACTTTAAGTATATTTAGACATAAATCATGTATATGTTTTAAAAAATGAAATTATACTATATATTAGTGTTTTTATGTTCTTTCTTAATATATTATAGATATTTTTCTATGAATATTTTATAATTTATGTAAACCTCTCCCATTTGATAAATGTTTAGTTTGTTTCCACTTTTTTACTGTTATAAATAATTTTATAATTTTGGATGTTACTTTTTCCTTTGAGCATTTCTTTGCTCCATCCTATTAGAGTTAATGTTTTCTTCCTTTGAACTCATATAATACTTTGTTTTTATGTGTTCTGTGACAAGTACAATAGTTGTCCTTACCACAGATTTAAGCTTCTTAAGATAGGGGCTTAACACCTGCACTTAATAGAATGCTTTTTTGCATATTTTAAGTAATATCTGAATACAATGTGGTCATTCATTGAAATTATAGTTTTACCTAACCTTTGAAGTGTAAACTTTTTAAAAGCCTGTAATCATTTAGCATCTGTTTATTCTTATATATTTTTTGAAGATTTATCTTTAATATTGATAGCACTATAATCATACTAGGATTTACTTTTTTTGACTTAGTAACTTTGTATTGTTTTGTCTCCTATAATTAAGAGTAAATATGTAATACTGTACTGTGTAGAAAACATTTAGAAGTAGTTTTGATTCTGTGTTGTTAAAACACATTGTTAAATGAATGAATTGATATTTTATTAACTAAGATTGTTATTGTGTAGTATTGTTTTTGTTAGTACAAAATTGATTATATCATTATATACTAGAAAATGATTTACATTGGGATCTTTTTGATAATGAATGCTAAAATATGGTTAAGCTAGGGTTTTGTTTTGTTTTGTTTTGTTTGTGTGTGTGTATTTAACATACTTTATTCTTTGGCCAGTTAAAGTCAATTCTAATGTGTAGTTCACAATTTTAAATGAATACATTTGATAGTACAGTTCTTTTAACCTGTAAAAAGTTATGGTTCTAGGTTGAGTTAATTTGCCTTTGTATAATAGATAAGTTTGCCCCAGTGCATTGTGTTAGTTTGTCCAGGTCTGATGCTGCATACACTGCTGCTGTTTAACTAGAGAGTTTACAGAATGACTGGGAAACATATAGTATTCCATACAAGTTTAATCTTTGCCCACAAACTATTTAGGAATATTGTATGTTCTTAATGTTTATTATAAGTGTAAGTTTTTTTCCCATAGCAAACATACTCTGATTTTCTAATTTTTTTTTTTAAGTTTATTTACTTGTTTTTGAGAGTGCTTGTGCCTGGGCGGGAGAGGGGCAGAGAGAGAGGGAGAGAGAATCCTGAGTAGGTGTTGTGATGTCAGCACAGAGCCCGATGCAGGGTTGCATCTCACACACTGTGAGATCATGACCAGAGCCGAAATCAAGAGTCAGATAGATGCTTAACCAACTGAGCCACCCAGGCACCCCAAATCTTTTATTAAATAAAAGTATTACTAAACCAGTGTAAAAGCTTATGGGAATGGGAATATGATCTTAACAAACAGACTGCATGCTTTGGGTATATTCAGCGATTTAAAAAAATGGCCTGTACAGGCATGTTGTGAAACTGTTTTAGATCTTTATGGTTTCACAGAATTATAGTGATTTCTCTCCAGAGTTGGTTATCTGCTTTTATAGCCAGAGTACCTGTGCATAATGATTCTGAGTCTCCATTCCCATCACCCTAAGCTTGGGTCCTCTTACGTTGCTTCTGTCATGTTATTTGGATATTGACAGCACCAAATAGTGCTAATTCTTGCCTTCACATCTAGATAACCGCATTTATTGGCAAGTACATGATCAAACTCCAGCCTTAGACTCATGTCTTTTGGTTATAGGAAACTCATTTCCTTTAAAAAAAATTCTGTAAGTTAAAAATTTTTTACATCGAGTTTACTGAAATGCATTCTAATGTGTTGTGATATGTGTGAATGCTTATCTTCCATTTTACATTGGTATAAGTGTTATTTTAAAAACGTATTTAAAAAAATGAAAATGTATTGTTTTCCTTAAGTTGGCAGCTCGGACTGCTGAAAGAAATCTTAATGATTTAAGGAAAGAAAATGCTCACAGTAGACAAAAGTAAGTATCTTAGTGGGAACACTTTAAGCTTTAGTTATTACTTTATTTTTAGTTGTATTTTATTTATTATATAATATTTTTGTAGGGACAAACAAACTTGCAGTGAATCCAACATATCTAGTGGTGAAATATTTATTAGTTTTATTATAAGGTACTAGATTTTTTGTTTGAAACATTTGTCTTGGGTTACTTTAAGAGAAGTAAATTGTTTACATGTTCTTCTGTAAAAAGCATAACTTAAAAAAATTTTTTTTCATGTGTATTTATTTGAGAGAGAGAGAGCGCATGTGAGCAGGGGCAGGCAGAGAGAGAGAGAGAGGGAGAGAGAGAGAGAGAGAGAGAAAGAGAGAGAAAGAAAGAATCCCAAGCAGCAGTGCAGAGCCCAACACCGTGCTCAATCTCACCAACTATGAGATCGTGACCTCAGCTGAAATCAGGAGTTGGCGGCTTAACGAACTGAGCCACCCAGGCACCGCCCCGCCACCCCAGTTTTTTTTTTTTTTTTTTTTTTAAACTAGAGTAGGAAGAAGGCAATTACAAGGGATGGAAAGAGAAAAGATAGATCTCTGATGTGGTAATTCTCAGAGTACTGGCATCTTTTAGTAGATATGGGTAGAATCCATTTTTATTATTTCTTTCATTCTCTGGTTTTATTATATTGGGCGACATTGCCATGCAATAATAAAATGAAAGAATAAAAGCTTACAATGTATGATGGAAAGGAAGAATAAATGCTTTTCTAGGAGCAAACATCTCTTCCCAGGTGTTCTAATTTCTTGCCAGAATGTACCATTAACATTATTCCATGATTCCATTATTCTTTTTGCTTGTCTTTTCTCCTTTGAAATTAAAACTGCATGATTAAATGTTCTATGTCAGATCTTATGATCAAGAACTAGAAATAAGATTCTTTTAAAATGTCACAGTTTTAAGATAAAAGGTTTAGGAATAAAATAGTAGGATGAGTTCACTGGATTCCTATTTTGTGTTGTGATTAGAATCATTTGGGTAACATTACAATGGAAAGCAGGTGAGATGCAGAGGTAGGAACCCTGTGTTTTAATCCTGTTACTTTAATTTTGAATAAATCATGTAAACTTTTAGCTCAGTTTCCTTACTTGTAAACTGATACATTAGAACTGGTTGACCTTGGAAAGCCCTGCTATTTCTAAAATTTGGATTCTGTGTAATAGTATTCACTGAAGTCTAGTTGTCTAGTTTTGAACACAGAACAAAACAAAGTGATTTCAAACCTCAATAAAATGTCACTATCACTAGGCAGAAAGAACCCTGTTACCTGTTATGGAAAGGTGTTTTGGTCAGAATATTTATTTATTTATTTATTTTGTTTTCTTTCTTAATTTTAATTACAGTGTAGTTAATACACAGTGTTATATTTCAGGTGTATGATTTAGTGATTCAACAATTCCATTTATTACTGGTCAGAATAATTTTAAAAGATTTGTTTCTTCTGTGTAAATATTGAGATAGTGAAGAGATCCTTGTATTTGGAAGAGGCATTTTTCTTGAAATGTGGGTGCTTTTCTTAGATGAGTAACTTAGAGATGTTTGTTCTTTATTTGCAGATTAACTGAAACAGAGTTTAAATTTGAACTTTTAGAAAAAGATCCTTATGCACTTGATGTTCCAAATACAGCATTTGGCAGAGGTAGTCTTTTTTTTTTTTTAAACCCTCATTTAAAATACATATATATGTATATATTGCACATATCTTTTATATTAGTGTAAATTAATACTATTTTTTATAAATATTTTAGATTTTGGAGCCAGGATTCTAATCTGAGTTCTATCATAATCTCCCAAGTTTCTGAGTTTTGTTACCCTGGGAATAATGTAAATAATTGCTGCCTTTATTTCTTAGTGGGCTTTTGTAAGATGATGTATATTTAGCACATTGAGCTCTTTGAAAAGCAAAGTGAAAGGCATGTAGTAAGGTACTCAATATTTCTTGGGAGAATGAGTAAGGAGTTCTTAAAGGGAATAACATTGTGACTGTTTATATATCCACTACTCATTGGGATTTGCTTGAATTATAAAAACAAGATTTAAAACAGATGTTTTTAATTACTTAAAAGTATCAATTAAGAAGGTGGGAAAACATTAATAATCGGAGATTTGATTGCTTTAATTACTTCCAAGAGAGGACCAGGTCTTTGGAAGATGTATTTAATATTTTTGTCTATTCATTAATGAGTTAGCATCTTTTATGATCTCATACTGTTCCAAGTAGTTTAAATTTTTCAAAATAATTTTTGGTTGAATTGGAATTAAGCATCTAAGGCAGGGAAAATAAACCTAACTTTATATAGGTGGAATCCCATTTTAATAACCATTTCAAAGTTATAAAAATCACTTTTGAGAGTCTAATTTCATTAAAATGAAAATCTGTTTTTACATTACAAAATAACAGGTTATTAATTTCAAATAGTAACAAAGGTTGGAGTGGGGGGCAATTATACAGAAGGAATTCTTGACTGAACGTAATGCAGAAGTCTCGTAAAGATTAAATAATGCTTTGATTGTTTGTTGTAATTGCATTTGACCGTTATATAAGCTACATAATAAAATTTAACATATTTAAAAAGTATTATTTTGGTGGTATTTAAGTTCGCTTTCTGATGTTGATTTTAGATCTTTGGAAGCATAATCATTACTTGGGAGTGGTGAAGTTTGTAAAATGATAGGGCTCCTGGTTATATGGTTTAGAAAGTGATTTATTTGATAAATAAGTATATGTAAACTGAATTTTCAGTGGTAATGAATCAAAAGTTGTTTCTGATGCTTCAGAGGATTTTGCATTTCTATTTTGAAAAATCTGAGCTTCACCCAAATAATTCATGGCTCAACATGGCCTAGCCTATCTGGCCCTAATTTCAACTGAGCCCTTCCATATTACAACTTTTATCAGCTGAAATGTCTGGAAGCATACTGCCATTAAAAGCAAAACCAAACAAACTTCATGGCCCCCAAATCCTCTCATAGTTCTAAAATATCACCAGTATCCTTTGCTTAATATTATATGGTTACTTAAGTGTATTATTACCAAGAGAATAATATTTTTCTTGACTACAGTGTCCACTTGGTAGACAGACTTTAAACCACAGGGTTCCATATTTAATTCTATACCGTATTAATAAAACCCAGAGCATGCTAAGTGTTTAGGATGTGGATTAAACTTAAATTGACAATAGGGTGACTTGATGGAAATTGTTGAAATGGGATTCTAATCTATAGTGTAGCTAACTGAAACTATGAATTTAAATATGCTGTTTTAATTATTCCAGAGCATTCCCCATATGGTCCCTCACCATTGGGTCGACCTTCATCTGAAACGAGAGCTTTTCTCTCCCCTCCAACTTTGTTGGAGGGTCCACTCAGACTCTCACCTTTGCTTCCAGGGGGAGGAGGAAGAGGTATATTGTTTAAACATCTTTATTACTCTAGATTTCTTCCTTACTTTATATTTTCATCTCAACTTATCTTTAAAATGATCTTTAAAATAAATCTTTGGAAAATACAGGCATTCCTTGCACTTATTGTGGGTTATTTTTGTTTGGAAAAGGAGCTCTATGACATGTAATTTTAATATATTTTTCTCTTAGAAACAGGTATAGTAGGTTATGTTTTGGTCAAGCCCTTAATCTTTTTAGATCATTTGACTTCTTAAAAACTATATATTATACTACATAATACAACACTTTATAAAGAATACATGAAATATGATAACAATATAACCTAGCATAAAATTGTATTTTAACAAAACATTATTAAAATGTAGAATTTCTAAAATCTTTTTTTACTTCATTATCATGATCTTTTTATTTTAGAAAATCAGAAAGTAAAAGAAAGAACCTTCTTTTTAGAGTGGAGTAATACAGAAGTACTATCTTGAGTACTTCTCAAGAAGAGTTTTGATGGGAGCCTTAAGGGAGACGGAAATGATTTGTTTAATACTTTGAGAAACTGACCCAAGATTGCTTTGTTACCCTGTATGGGGTTTTGCAAATTTTAGCAGCTACTTCAAGCCTATGCATTAGCTCTTGGTCTTTCTCCATTTACTTCATCAGCGCTCATCCTGGCGTTACCTGTGTACCTGGAGTTTTCCTGTTTTGATTTCTCACCTCACTTTGTCAAGTTGCTTTAAAATTTTCCCTTGAATTGTGGCAAAATTAAAAGGTAAACAGTGCTGTTCATTCCCAAGTCAAAAGTCTTAGGTTTTTAGCCCCAAATCTGTGTTGTATAAGAGCTAATAACATTCTTCATCAGTATTGTGTCTCTATTCCCCCCCCCCCCTTTTTTTTTTTTCAACGTTTTTTATTTATTTTTGGGACAGAGAGAGACAGAGCATGAACGGGGGAGGGGCAGAGAGAGAGGGAGAAACAGAATCGGAAACAGGCTCCAGGCTCCGAGCCATCAGCCCAGAGCCTGACGCGGGGCTCGAACCCACGGACCGCGAGATCGTGACCTGGCTGAAGTCGGATGCTTAACCGACTGCGCCACCCAGGCGCCCCAATTCCCCCCTTTTTATCAGTGAATCTAGCATGTTGAGTCTGAGGTAGGAACAGAAAGTAATGAGACTAAATAAAAACACCAAACTAAATCCAACTTCTCACAGCTCATATACTCAAATGGATACTACTTACCAAAAATAGTCTCTCAGGGATGCTGTCCTGTTCTTTTGAAACTGCCATTATTTTAAATATTTTTGGAGCTCTTTCTTTGGGATTCCCTTCAAAGAATGAGAAAATAAAATTTCTATGGGTTATGGGATATTCTCCCTTTGCCCATTTCCTATTTACGTCTTTGTATCCTCAGTTTGGTATACTTCCCATTGGTCCCTCCCACTTCCCAGTCCCACTGCTGATTGGACCCACAGCCTGGGGATATTTCAGAGAGAACTTTTGCTTGTGTTGGCTTTGAACTGAAAACTCCTAGGGAAAGAGTGAGTTGCAGACTGACACTTGGAGCCCTGGGAGACCTTTCCTTTGAGCATTTGAGGAAGGAGACTAATTTTGAAATTCACATGTGTGCCCTCAAATCCATTTTCCCCCTGTTTTTTTGACCTATATTAAGAAATATATTTTATATCATGTCACATTACATGCCAACATAAATGTAATAGAAGCCATTTACATGAAGTAGTATTACCCTTACAATTTTTGACGCTTTCTGGTATTTTGTGTTCATTTCTGTTCCATTTCATTTAAAAAAGTTGCTCATTAAGACTAATTTCATGCACCATGATGGTTTGCAGCCAGCAATCTGAGAAACAGTTCCCTAGAAATAAAGGTATAATTGGCTAAATTGCAAATGTGAATCACTAGAAGTTGAATGACATAAGTCAAGGATTGCTTGTAGTCAATTGGATATATGTAATAAGTAAGAATTACCTTTGATTTCTCCTCTCCTATTTAAATTACTTTCCTCTCCTTTTTATTACTTTTGAGAAATGATGTGTTTAGATTATTTGCAAGGGTGTTTTACTGTTTGTTAGAAGAGCTACAGAAGTTTTAGGTAAGTTATTAGTAGGTCTTAAAAGAGTTGCTTTGGAGTAAAAGTTACTATGACTCACTGAAGAAGGGTGAATAGTGCCCTTTTCCTTCCTTTTATTATCTTTTTAAATTTGAAAGTTTGAATGAGATATATGTTTGAATCAGATGGAACATAAGGAAAATAATTTTTTAGAGTAAATTTCATGTAACTTTTAGTCTGAATGAAAATTTTAACCTTTAGCATTTTTAAGTTTGTAATTTTTTCCCTGGTAGTCGGTTGGTTGGCCTGTATTTTGGTCTTCTGAAAGGAAGCAATCAAGAGAAGGTCTTTGAATGTCTTCTTTAAAGATCTGTGCTTCACACTAGATGAACTCAGCCTAATTGATGCACATTTTTTTTCCAGTTTAATTTTCTGCTTTCCTAGCCTTTTTCTTCTAATGACCTTATTAGAAGGATGAACAAGCTGGAAAGAAAGATTTGGGGAATATACAACTATGAGGAAAAGAGATAGCTGACTTACTTTCAGAATATAAAAGTCAGTTTACCTCCTGACTGTACAAAAGAGAGCAGATAAAATTTTTTTTAAAGATTATTATGTATTTTTTAAAAAAGATTCTTATATTGATTTGTACAAGTTACCAAGAAAAGTTGAATTAGTTTTAGTCTCTTAAAGGTGAACTGTGGAGACATTTTAGAAAGATTTCTATTAAATTTTTAAAAAAAATCTATTCCTTAGAAGGTTAAAAAGAAAAAAGCTTTTGTTTTCTGGGCAATATAGTTTTGAGAAGACCGCATTCCCCCCTCAGTGACAGATAAATGAAGTACTAACATATTTTGTTATTTAATGTTAAAAAAATTTTTGTATTTGTTTTTTCCATTTTAATTGAATATGTGATATTAATTGAGGTACTGTGTTTTTTGTGGTCATAAGAAGGGAACTTTATAATGATGGTCTTTCTTTATAAATATAAGCATGCCAGATTTCCTTACCCAAATGAGTGTTACCTTGTTCAAAGTATTTATTCCAACAGTGCTGTTGTTTTTGAAACTTTTGTTTTAGACTTGCCTTCAGAGTTGTGAGCTCTTTTTGAAGGTGAATTTGATATTCAGAAATTGCTAAAAGCCCTTTAAAGCCAAATTTATCTGGTGGGTATAAAGTTTGTAATCAGACTGGTTAAAATCATTTTCGGACAGAAGTAGAATCCTGTTTCAGCATTGAGATGCGATTTCTTGAGTGTCTCTTAAGTTAATCCAAGTACATTTCTAAAAGTTGTTCTAAAAATACTTTGAATAGTTGTAGAATTATTGAAATAGGTATATAACCTCTAAGATGACTGTGTTAAAAGAATCATGCTCTTTTTGACTATTGGCATATTAGTGTAAGCAACAAAAACCTCATAATTATTTTATTCCATCTGATATAGAGGTCTTTACTTTGTAATTCACTTCATACTTTTATTTTTCAGAGTTAGTATTTATAATTTATAATTTAGCCACTGATTTTCTATGTAAATGATGATGGTGGTAACATTTATAAATGACTTTTATAGGCAATTATTTGTTTATACACATGGCAAGATTATTTTTTCCTCATTGTCCTAGTCTTTGTCCTAGGCTTTGGTAGGATGGAATTACAGTCTAATATGTCTTAGGGAAACTTCGTTGGAATCTGATTGTTTTCACTTTTTAAAAGCTGCCTGGATTTCATTTGATGATAGGTCTTATAATACTTTTTTAGATAAAACAGAATTGTAATTTTTTCTTTAATTAGGCTCAAGAGGCCCAGGGAATCCTCTGGACCATCAGAATACCAATGAAAGAGGAGAATCAAGCTGTGATAGGTTAACTGATGCCCATAGAGCACCTTCTGACACTGGGTCCCTTTCACCTCCATGGGAGCAGGATCGTAGGATGATGATCCCTCCATCAGGTATGGAGAGAGTGTAATTATTTATATTTCAAAGGTAAGCAGTATATGAAACACAGAAGAATGGAAGAAAAGAGGAGTACATGTATGTCCTGTTTTAAGAAAAACTGATACATATTGGAAAACAATAATAAAACAAATTTCTAACCATAATAATTAGGGGTAATTGTTCATGTTACAGAAAGCTGCTTTGTTTCCCTCCCAACCCTCTCATGGAATATCTTTATTATTTTTATTGCTCATAAAAGTAATACATGTTTATTTTAGAAAGTCCAAACAATGAAGAAATGTGTAATTAGGAAAGTGAAAAAAATCTCCCTCATCATCTTAGCATGCTTTTCCAGGTATTTAGTTTTATATATTTTAGGGATTTTTTTTTTTTTTTTTGGTATATGTTCATAAACATAAATAGAAAAATTCCCTCATCACTTCTGTGCAATGACACTATTCACCTTCTTGTAATTGTCTTTCTTCATTAAACAGTATACCTTAGATTAACTGCTAAAATAAATATATTTACCGGAAGAGTCACAGCAGAATATCCTGAAGGAAGGCAATAACTACTATTCTTTTAATAGCTCTTACTCTCCCAACGAATGTATTTAAAATTTTTTAGTTTGCTAAACTTTTATTTATGCAGTGTTTCAGGGACACCTCTTATGTGAAGTGAGCTATGCCTGCTTTGTATAAATTAAAAAAAAACATACTACTTCAGATTCCTTCCTGAGGAGTTGGAGAGAGTAAGAATATCATGGTAAAATAACTTTAATTCCAAGAATCAGCTCTTGCTGTAGTAGTAGTGTGTATATGTTCTAAGAAATGGTGGCTCCCACGGAGCCTGAGTGGCTCAGTTGATTGGGTGTCTGATTCTTGAGTTAGGCTCGGGTCATGATCCCAGGGTTGTAGGATCAAGCCCCATGTCAGGCTCTGCTCTGAGTGTGGAACCTTCTTAAGACTCTCTCTCTCTCTCTCTCTCTCTCTCTCTCTCTTTCTCTCTCTCCCTCTCTCTCTCCCTCTACCTCTTTCCCCTGCTTGCACACTCTGTCTCTCAAAAAAAAAAGAATCTTTTAGGGGAGTGGCATAGAACATCTTTCAAAGATTATTTCTTGACTTTAACATTCACTAAAAAGTTTTGCTATGATAAAAATAAAGATAATAAACTACAGCCCCTTTCTCTAAGAACTTGATTGCAAGATTTTGGTGGATTATCATATCTCTACATCTGTATAGAGAACTTTCCTTTGAGAATTTACAAGCTATTAATACCAAGAATCCCTGGCACATGCGCTAACTCTCCAAGTAAAATCTGGTGTAGTGGTTTTCAAAGTTGGCTTACCTTCCAGAAGTAGCCTAAGAAACTTCAGGGAAAATGCAGATATATCTGGGTCCCCCTTCAGATCAGACCTTTGGAACATGAACTTTGGAGGTAAGGCCTATATTTCTAAAATACTCCCTTGGAGGTTCTGAGGAATAGCTAAATCTAAAAACCACTAATCCATATAAAACCATTGCCCTTATTATATGGAAAGAGCACGCAGTCCTCCAAGAGATTAGTTGGCAGTCTTAGGTTAAAGTACCTAGGTAGATAGCTGAGACTAGAACTCAGTATTGACTTTGTTATTGTTCATTCATAAAATTAGAAAATTTTTTACATGTCCTTTAAAAATTGCCTGAAGCCTATAATTTTAGACTTTTGGTATTATCTCATAGATCCCTAAGTCTCTTTTAATTTTGTTTCCAGTTTTTTTTCTCTTCTTTTGAAAGTTGAATAATTTCTATTGATCTGTCTTTAAGTTTACTGACTCTTCTCTCTGTCATCTCCATTCTATTAATATTTTTTAATTAAAAAAAATTTATTTTTTTTTATTTTGCTATTAATATATATTAAACCTATCCAGGAAAAGTTTTACTTTATTTTATTTTATTTAAAAAAATTTTTTAACGTTTATTTCTGAGAGAGAGAGAGCGAGCGCGCGCGAGAGAGCATGAGTGGGGGAGGGGCAGAGAGAGAGGGAGACACAGAATCCGAAGCCGGCTCCAGGCTCTGAGCTGTCAGCACAGAGCTTGACGCGGGGCTCGAATTCATGAACTGTGAGATCATGACCTGAGCTGATGTTGGAGGCTTAACCGACTGAGCCATCCAAATGCCCTGTGGAAAAGTTTTATTTTAGATATTGTATTTTTCAGTTGTAGAATTTTCATTTTTTTAATACTTTTACTGTCTGCTGAGATTTCTTATCTTTTTATTCATTGTAAGCATTTTTTAAATGTCATGAGCATAATTTTATAGTAGCTGCTTTGAAGACAAATGATCATTCTGACATGAGGGTCATCTTTTTAGTTTAAAAAACACTCATGTTAAAAAATGGCAACTGGAATAACTGAATTTCTGAGGAATATAGATTCTGTAGTTATCTGATATTTTCTATAATGTAGTCCTATGAAGCATGCTTTGTAAATTTCATATATTTCCTTAACATGTTAGAACTTGGCAAGAATTAAAAAAATTTTTTTTGATTTAAGACAAGTAAGCAGAAATATAAAAGATTCTATAATTCTAAGGAATCATTTGTTTTTGTACTGTTAAATACTTTGAAGAGGGGATATGGGGAGCAAATAGAAACAAAAAAAACGACTTAAGCCCTAACGTATTACTAATTACATTGATTGTAAATTGTCTAACATCAGCAGTTAAAAGACAAATTGGTAGAATGAGTTAAAAAACAAACCATGACTCAACTATTTGCTGAGTACAAAACTCATTCAAATATAGTAGTATAAGTAGATAGGTTGAAAGTAAAAGGATGGGAAAAGGTAATACTATGCAAATATTAATCAGAAGACAGCAGGAATGGTTATTATTATCATCAGATAAAGTAAACTTAAAAGCAAAGAAAATTACCAGAGACAGAAAAACATCACATAATGATAAAAAGCATCAAGAAGACATAGCAAATGCAAATTTCTGTATAGCAAGCAAGAGAGCTACAAAATATGTGAAGTAAAAAGTGATAGAACTGAAAGAAGAAACGTAAATGTACCATTATAGTTGAAGGCTTCAGTATCTCTCTTTACAGTTGGTAGAACAACTAGACAATTTGGCAAGGATATACAAGAACTGAATAATACTGTTAACCAATAGGATCTAATCTACATTTATAGAATACACCACCCAATAGCAGCAGAATATACATGCTTTCCAAGCCCCAAAGGAACATTTCCTAAGATAAATCATATCCTGGGCCATGAAACAAACAAATTGAAAATAATTGAAATTATATACGGTATTCTGTGTTTACAGTGGAATCAAACTAGAAATAACTGTTGATGCATGAACAATTTGGATAAATTTCAAGGGCACTATGTTGAATGAAGACAATCTCTGAAGGTCAGCTACTGTATAATTACATATATATCACATTTTCGAACTGACAAAATGATAGAAATGGAAAACAGATTAGGGGTTTGCCATGGGTTAGAGATAGTAAGGGAAGGTGTGTGGATGAGACTATAAAGGGTAGCATGAGGGAGACCTTTCTGGTGATGGAATAGTTCAGTATCTTGAGTGTGGTGGTGATGACACACATGTACACATGTGATAAGTTGGCATGAACTATATACTTGCATTGTATTAGTGTTAGTTTCCTGGTTATTATATTGCACACTAGTTATGGAAGATTGGGGGAAATGGGCTAAAGGGTGTGTAGGACTTCTCTGTATTATTATTATTTTTTCCCTCTGTATTATTTTTGCAGCTTTCTGGGAATCCTTATTTTAAAATCAAAAGTAGGGGTGCCTGGGTGGCGCAGTCGGTTAAGCGTCCGACTTCAGCCAGGTCACGATCTCGCGGTCTGTGAGTTCGAGCCCCGCGTCAGGCTCTGGGCTGATGGCTCGGAGCCTGGAGCCTGTTTCCGATTCTGTGTCTCCCTCTCTCTCTGTCCCTCCCCCGTTCATGCTCTGTCTCTCTCTGTCCCAAAAATAAATAAATAAACGTTGAAAAAAAAAATTAAAATCAAAAGTAAAAATGAAATCCTTTTTATTGGATACAGTACATATACAGGAAGTGTAAGTATTCTTTAGCATATAACTTGGTGGTCTTTTCATAATTTGAGCACATTTGTATAACTAGCATTCAGATCAAGGCTGTTTTCAGTTCATTTTTCTTCATCTTAGGAACTTAGAAATCTTTTCAATTTTGCAGGAAAAAAATGTTATTGATGGATAATATAAATAAGTTAACATTCACATATCATATAATAATTCGATTAGAATTTTAACAAGAATATGTTCTAAAGAACTCACCCATTACAAGTTCATTTTTTGTTTTTGTTTTTTTTTAAAGCTTATTTATTTTGAGAGAGAGACAGAGAAAGAGGAAGAGAGTGCAGGAGCAGGAGAGGGGCAGAGAGAGAGGGAGAGAGAGAATCCCAAGCAGGCTCCACACTCTACTTGTGGGGCCTGTTCTGGGACCTGATGCAGGACTGGTGGTGGGGCTGGAGGCGGGCTTGACACAGGGCTTGACATGGGGCTTGGTCTCACGAACCATGAGATCATAACCTAAGCCGAAATCAAGAGTTGGATTGGATGCTTAACTGACTGAGCCACTCAGGTACCCCTGTAAGTTCTTAATAAATAAGAACTTATGCAACAGAAATTTAACCAATGTGACTTACTTGACTCAGTGCTTTGCTCCATAAGAAATGGAGCTTCATTCTTTGAGTCTCTCATTCTTGTTGCTGAAGTACAGGAGTAGAAAAGCAAAAACATGCTTTTTTAAATCTCTCTGAGTCAGAACAGCTAACATTTGATTGACCAAAGCAAGTCACATGACATAATTTAGAATCAGTGGGCAGGAAATATATTCTGCCTCTTGAAGACAAAGGTACAAGGATGGTGAAGAATTGAGATCATGAATGCAGTATATCAGAGGGATTATACTTTTACAATGTGTTTTCACTTGTATAACTATATGTAAAAAATGTATTTGTATACTATAATGTCTTAGATTTTAAAATTACTCTTTAAAATTTTTTTAAAATGTTTATTTTTGAGAGAGAGAGAAAGCAGAGTGTGAGCAGAGGCAGGAGGGGCAGAGAGAGAGAGATAGGGAGACATAGAACTCGAAGCAGGCTTCAGGCTCTGAGCTGTCAGCACAGAGCCCGACCTGGGGCTCAAACTCACAAACTGTGAGATCATGACCTGAGCTGAAGTCGGACGCTTAACCGACTGAGCCACCCAGGTGCCCCTAAAATTACTCTTTAGAAGAAAGAAGTAATGTATTTTTTTGGTTAGTTTTTCTAATAAATGGTTCCTAAGTAATTGCCTTGCTTTCTTTGCACTTGTTCTTTTTTTTTTTTTTTTTTTTTTTTTTTTTTTTTTACAAAACAGAGTAATAATTTAAGTGAGTTTTTAGAAAATCTTAAAATACTGTCTTTTAACTAACATTTAGCATTTACCATTATGTTTTAAGAGTCATGAATCTTAAAATATTCTTGTATCTTATATAAATTATGATTAGTGACATGTTTCAACAGTATTAGTAGCAAATAATTCAAATAAGAAAACTTATGCTGCTAGACTTTAAATGATACCTTTTTGACCATGAAGGAACAAATCTGCAGAAACCTTGGCTTTTAGCCTTTTAAATAATTCTTGCGAATTATACCACAAAGAAGTTACAGTTAATTTCTACTGCAGGTATTAATCAGAGTAATGATTTGTCATACATAAATGAATCTAGTAAGAATCCAACAAGAAAGGTATTACTTATGTCTAAGTTCATATAAATATTTTTGGTAGTATTTTAGCTGAGAAAAAAGTAAGAAAACCACAGATACTTTAATGAAACAAAGTTTTAGGTTTTTTTTTCATGTTTTTATTCCTTGGTTTTCTTGATCTCTCAGTGCTCCTTTTGATTTTAGTGCACTAATCTCAATATCCTTATACTCCTATAACTGGCCACACAGCCTCCTTTTCCATCAGGAAGAAGTAATAGAGAAGAATGAAGAATCTTAATTCTTTGCTAGAATAGACAGATGTAAATTAAAGGAGGATTATGTCACTTCCCCTCCTTTTTTAAAGCTTTAATATTTTTAGAGTTTCTGTTAAAAGAGCAAGAAGTATGTATGTAGCTTCTCTTATTTTTGTCATTGCTTATCTTTTACTAGTTTGGATAAGATATGTGAGGGGTAGCAAAGAGATTTAGCAGCTCTACCTTGATAGTATTATGAATTAAGTCTGGTCTTCAGCCTTGGATGTTTAAAAACATGCTTTATCTCTTGAAGAGCTGAATAAGATACATACAGCCAAATTGAGGATGATAGTTTTAAATTTTACCTTGAGAAACAAAAGCAGCATAAAGCCAACTTTAGATAGCATTAGAAGTGCAGGCATAGATTTTTACTTTACTGGCTCTAATTTGTAAACTTTTATGCAGATAATTGTTCTTCATGGTGAACATTCTTTTATACAAGATTCACTTGATGAAATAAGAGTTGGTCTTAAGTTAGGCCCATTTTGATCTTCTTTTTGAGATTTTGGAGTCTTCATATACTTAATAAGGTGTCCTAACAGCTTCAATGATGCTTTTATCCCCTTAGGGAATGGTATTTGCTTAAAAGTTGTTTCTACATTTTTGGGCTACCTCTTGTTTTGGAGTGTATATCTCCTGTATCACTATCACTTCTTGTAATGATCCTATATAAATTCTAATGATTCGTATTGGTTGTGTTTGGTAGACAGGTTACTGCTATACATGTGTAACTCTAAAAATCTTTAATTTTCCAATCTTTATGAAGAGAGTAGATTGAGGAGAGAGTAGGATGTGGGGAGAAATGTAGACGATGTTTTGAAAAATTTTGCTTTCTTTTTTTTTTTTAAATTTTTTTAATGTTTATCTTTATTTTTGAGACAGAGGACAGAGCATGAGCAGGGGAGAGGCAGAGAGAGAGGGAAACACAGAACTCGAAGCAGGCTCCAGGCTCTGAGCTGTCAGCTCAGAGCCCGACGCAGGGCTCGAACTCAACAACTGCGAGATCATGACCTGAGCTGAAGTTGGATGCTCAACTGACTGAGCCACCCAGGCGCACCAAAAAATTTTGCTTTCAATAAAAGCGAGAGATGAAATGGTAGCTGGGAGGGAGAGTTTTTCTTTTTTTTAAGATGGAAAATATTGCAACATTTATTTACTGATGGGAATAATGCAAGGTAGAAAGTGAAATTGATGATGTATGGGAGAGAGTATAATTATAAAAGTGAAACACTTGAGTGGTAAACAGAAAAGATGGGATCCAGAGTGTAAGTGAGAAATTAGATAGGAGCTAAGTCACTTTATTCATTTGAAAAAGAAGGAAGGCACAAGTAGGTACAGATGTAGAGACTGGGTAAGGGTGAGTGAAGCTGTCTAGTTCCATCAGTTCTTGGTGTGGCAAGATCATTAACTTGGGATGAGAGGAGGGAGTTGTCAGAGATTTGAAGAGAGAGAAAAAGATACACAATAGCCATTTAGTAGAGTGAAGGAACTCAAACTTCACTGGGGTGTAGTATGATTACAGGGCAGTGTTGAGTATCTATTTGAAATTTATGGTCACAAATTTGAATGAGACCAGTCACTATTATGCTTTAATATGGTTTATAAATATAAAAAGTTTAATTGCTCATGTAGTTACTTTGGATGCTTATTTTGCACCAGTTATTATGTTAAGTGCTTTTTATTGATTGTTCTAACACTCAGGAGTGTTACTCCTGTTTTATGGAAAAAGGAACAAAAACAAAGATAATGTAAAATCTTGCCTATTACCTTCTAAAATTGCATGTTGGGGCGCCTGGGTGGCGCAGTCGGTTAAGCGTCCGACTTCAGCCAGGTCACGATCCCGCGGTCCGTGAGTTCGAGCCCCGCGTCAGGCTCTGGGCTGATGGCTCGGAGCCTGGAGCCTGTTTCCCATTCTGTGTCTCCCTCTCTCTCTGCCCCTCCCCCGTTCATGCTCTGTCTCTCTCTGTCCCAAAAATAAATAAAAAACGTTGAAAAAAAAATTAAAAAAAAAAAAATTGCATGTTAATATTTGCTTCAGGTGTGTGTGTGTGTGTGTGAGTGTGTGTGTGTGTGAGAGAGAGAGAGAGAGAGAGAGAGAGAGAGAGAGAACATGTAAATAAAACATATAAAGAAAAAAATAGCACACTATATAAATGAGTTTATTCTACTTCCTTTCCTGGAGCCATTACTATCCTTCTTTCCCAGAGGTGACTACTCATGCATTTAGTGTGTGTAAACTTACAGACCATATATAATTAAAAAAAAAAGTCCTTTTCTATTTTATCAAGTTTTTTATCAACATTATGTTCTTGATTTCTTTCTATTTTAATATAAAGTTTATTACCTTAATTACTATATAGTATTTCTGTATATAAATATACCACAATGTATTTATCCAGTGTTCTTTGATGAGCATTTAGGGTGTTTCCAGTGTTTCGCTGTTAGTAACAATGCTGCAGTTAACACCCCTTGCATATATGTTATTTAGAGATGAGCTGAAGAAATGAAATTGCTGAGTAATAGGATAAGCATATTTTCCTTTCCTTTCCTTTCCTTTCCTTGCCTTTCCTTTCCTTTCCTTTCCTTTCCTTTCCTTTCCTTTCCTTTCCTTTCCTTTCCTTTCCTTTCTTTTCTTTGTTATTTTAGAGAGAGAGAGAGAGAGAGAGAGAGAGAGAGAGAGAGAGAGCATGAGCAGGAGAGAGGGAGGGAGAGAGAATCATTTTTTAAAATGTTTATTTATTTTAGAGAGAAAGAATGTGCTTGCACAAGCAGGGTAGGGGCAGAAAGAGAGAGGGAGAGAATCCCAAGCAGGCTCCATGCTCAGTGCAGAGGCTGTCGCAAGGCTTAATCCCAGAAACCATGGGATCATGACCTGAGCTGAAATCAAGAGTGGATTCTCAACTGACTGAGCCACCAAGGTGCCCTGTTTTTAGTGTTAATAGATGTTGCCATATTGCCCTCAAGAGTGGCTGTACATAAAGGATTTGAGAGTACTTATTTCTCCAATACTTGATATAAAACTTTTTGAATATTTCCAGCAATAGGAGTTAAAATTATTATCTCCTTTTTATTTGTAGTTCTTTGATTAGTGAGCTTGAACATCTTTTCATGTTTATTGGTCATTTGTATTACCTGTATTTATTTGCTGCAAATTGCCTGACTCATTTTATTTCCTGCTTGCTAGCAATTCTATTTATTTATTTATTTATTTATTTATTTATTTATTTATTTATTTATTTATTTATTTTTTTTGAGAGAGAGAGAGCATGTATGCAAGCAGGGGAGGAGCAGGGAGAAAGAGGATCCCAAACAGACTCCGTACTGACAGCAGAGAGCCTGATGCAGGGCTTGAACTCACCAACTGTGAGATCATGACCTGAGCTAAAGTCAGACGCTTAACTACTGAGCCACCCAGGACCCCATTCATAGGAATTCTTAGTACATTTTGGATACTAATCTTTTGTCTTTTGCAATACTCTATTGGTTTGTTATTACGCATGCTCTTGTTATACATAAGTTTCAAATTTTCTTATAGGTAAGTTAATCCATGTTTATTTTTATGGAATTTTTGTTTTGTTTAAGGCCTGTCCCTAGATCAAAATGATATTCTCTGTTTTCTTTCATTCAAAAATCATAAAATTTTGTTTTAATTTTTAAGTTTTCAATTTGGATTTGATTTCTGTTTTAGTGATTAGTGTGAGGAATTATTCCACTGAATAGACAGTTATTTTAATATTATATATTGGTTCATCAATTTGAGATATTACTTTTATCTTAAATGTCCATATTTGCATAGATCTATTTCTTAGACATTCTTTCTATACCATTGGTCTCTTTATTCCAGACTCATAACCTATCTGTATCAATGCTGCTATCATCTGCTTTCTGGAAATTTCACTTTTCATTCCATTTAAATTCCTTAATTATTAGGATAAACTATTTTTTTCATGTTGTGAGTGAAGATGTTTATTGTACTTGGTTATTAGGCAGTATTAAACCTAAAAAAATCCCAATCCTTTATCCATCTTTATGCTTCTCTTGTTAACCAACTTGATGTTTCTCTTATGTGATAGAACCCCAGATTATTAAAATAGGTACTGAGGGAACTATCACAGTCCAAGATTTGTTATGGAATGAAAAGAGATAAACAGCATTTTTATTTAACATAGATATCTTGGATTTTATTCAAATTCTTAGTTTATGAAACTGCTTCAGAATGCTGTGTACACTTATTGGCAGCCTTTATTCATTTTTTCCCCTGATCCTTTTCCTTCTCCCATTCTTTCTTCTTTATCATGTCTTCTTTTATAAGGGTGGTAAAAAAACAAAGGTAAGCAAGCAAGCAAGGAACTATGTCTTTATTTTCTCTATTTTAGTCTCATTGGTTATAGCTTTATCATATTGCATGTGTGTATGTGTTTGTGGGCGTGTTTATGTGTGTGTGTGTGTGTGTGTGTGTATTTGTGTTTGAGCATAATACGCTGCTTACTTGTTCATCTGTCCTTTTCTCTCAGGGCAAGCTTCACCTCCTTGGTAACAACACCATTTCTGATTCCTCCAATCAAAATTCATTAGGCTACCACTCATATAATTTGTATACCTCTTTATTAACACATTGACCACACTGTATTTATTTCTGTCACCATTAGACTATGAAAGCATGGACTGTATCAAAACCAGCTTTGTATCACTACTGCCACGTACACAATAGGTCTTGGTAGATTTAAGGAGTTAATTATATTGGCCAGTGGAGGGCAACATGGGTATATGATTTATAAAATAGTAAGCTTGTAGCAAAATTTTTTATTTCTGAGGTTGCTGATATTGTGGAGATGTAATTTAGAAGCAAAATAATGATATGGTATGGTATCTTGAGACTTGATTAAGAAAGAGCTGGGAAGTTTTCAGGTTTACCCATTTTTATCCCCTTGGCCAAATTCTGCCATTTAATCCCATGTTTGTGGTAGAAAGGGAAAACTCCTTTTATTTTTATTTTTTTAAATTTTTTTTAACGTTTATTTATTTTTGAGACAGAGAGAGACAGAGCATGAACGGGGGAGGGGCAGAGAGAGGGAGACACAGAATCTGAAACAGGCTCCAGGCTCTGAGCCATCAGCCCAGAGCCCGACGCGGGGCTCGAACTCACGGACCGCGAGATCGTGACCTGAGCTGAAGTCGGACGCTTAACCGACTGAGCCACCCAGGCGCCCCAGGGAAAACTCCTTTTAGATCTCATTGGTTATATTGGCCTTTCTTTTCACTGGGCTAATTCAGACTCATAGAGACAGCTTTTTGCTAAGATTCTGAAAGGAGGAGGAAATGAGCCTGAGACTGTCCAGATCTTTCTCTCCTAATGCACATCCTTTGACCCTTGGGAGCTCATTAAATATAATTCTATTAACTCTGGTTGATGCCAAGTGGTTTTCATGGCTTTGTGTGGGAGAGGTGTGTCAGTAAGGTCCCTTGTGGCTGAGTCAGATGAGGGGTGACCTATCCAACATTGTATGGAGTTCGCATTATGAATTGCTGCTTAGAATAGTCATGGAAGGCAATTTGCAGCTGTTTTTCCTTATCCATCTGGATAAGAGAGAGTCACATAATTCACCCCGTTTGACTTTCCTCTTATTTTTGGAGTTGGGCATATCATACCTAATGTATAGAAATCTGCCATTGCCTAGCCAAGATGAGATGGACTACTTATATTTTTTCAAGAATGAGGAGTTCTACAAGGACCCAGGAATGATCATTTTGTTATCATAAGTGACACCTGGGGGCAAAGCTGTAGAAGCACCTGAGTCAGAGTCTGTGCCCAGATTTGTGTCTGTCTAGGTGTCCTTAATGTGAGCATTGTGAACCTTCCATTCATCTATTGAGTGAGAGATCTTCCCCTTTCATTTTGGAGGGATGCTAAATTCCAAAATATTGAAGTTACTAAAAATTTCATCCTTGATGACCTCTGAATAATACTTCTTGCTTTGGTGACTATTTCTTTTATCATCGTCTATTCTGCTAAATTTCTTGATATGCTTACAACATACTCTCTTTTTTCTTTGTCAGTAGCGATCTTCTCAGTGATGTTTTTGATATTTTGATGTATTTACTTCCTTCACTGAACTGAAACTTTCAAAATCTAGAGTAGCATATTATAATTGTGTTTACTACAAAGGTAAAGTTATTGCCTTTAGTAAATAATTTTCCTAAAATTACTTACTATTGTATACCAAGAATATAGGTCAATTTTTAGGAAGCAAGAGAAATGTCTATATTCAATATATTAAACGTAAGTAAACTTGATTTATTTTTATATTGATGAAAATATTTTAAAAACTTATTTTCTAGGCGAACCATATCCTGATCCATCTCTTCCTCCACAAAGGCAAGACAGATTTTATTCTAATTCTGGTAGACTGTCTGGACCAGCAGAACTCAGAAGTTTTAATATGCCATCTTTGGATAAATTGGGTAAGAAATACTTTGTGTATGTGTATGTGTTTTTTAATAATGATGGCACACTAAAGAATTGGGAGCTGAAAAAAGGACTAGTAACTGCTACCTCTAATAGCTCTTTTTAAAAAAAAATTTTTTTTAATGTTTATTTATTTTTGAGAGAGAGAGAGAGAGAGACAGAACGAGTGGGGAAGGGTCAGAGAGAGAGGAAGACAGAGAATCTGAAGCAGGCTCCAGGCTCTGAGCTTTCAGCAGAGAGGCCGACATGGGGGCTCAAACTCATGAACCATGAGATCATGACCTGAGCTGAAGTCAGACACTCAATGGACTTAGCCACCCAGGTGCCCCTACCTCCAATAGCTCTAAATGCCAAAATCTTTCCTGAAAACTTTCTAGTTTTATGTTTCTTGATATATTGTTTGTACCCATGGCATCTGCATATATGTTAATGTTTGGTTTGGGCACTATTGTAATGGGTCTACTATATGTACCTCTGATGGCAAATTTTACTCTATTCCATGATTAATTATAAAAATTTTTCCAGTCCACTTACATGTATCCTGTTTTGTAATCAGGGAGGGTAAGCTAGTGTAAATGGATATGTGAAAATCCACCAGAAAAATAATTTGGATGCATGCTCTGTTGCTGGTTTAACCAGTTACCTTATTTAGTCATTTCTTACTTAGATAGATTTAACTAACATTTACTGAGTAACCTACTATTTGTCAGGCACTCTTTTTAAAAAAAAATTTTTTTTTAAAAAATATTTATTTATTTTTGAGAGAACACAAGCATGGGAGGGGCAGAGAGAGAAAGAGACACAGAATCCAAAGCAGGCTCCAGGCTCTGAGCTGTCAGCATAGAGCCTGACTCAGGGCTCGAACCCATGAACTGTGAGATCACGGCCTGAGCCAAAGTTGGTCACTCAACCACGTGAGCCACTCAGTCTCCCCAGGCACTCTTTTCTTTAAACCACCTCACAGCAAACCACTGAAGTCGGGAAATATATATATCCAGTGTATCAGTCAGAACTGTTTAACATTAAAAAAATGAAAAGTAAATAGAAAATTAAAATAAATTTATTGGTAGAAGGTTTCCTCAGCAAACGGAATTTTATTTATTGTAGAAAATCAATCTTTTGAATAATAAGCAAAGAAGCAGATGTATGGCCTGGAGTTTCTCTTATTAGTTATAATGAAATAAATTCTTTCTAACTCTTTGGATTTTGAGATTGTTTTCCCCCATTAATTCAAGCTTAATGGAGTGAAAGTATTATGTGATTAAATATTTGTTTTTAAACTAATGCTATTTAAGATTTTTTACATGTCCTTCTTTTGTTGTTATTGAATAATATCCCATTAATCAGATAATTTTTAAGTGACTACTATTTAGAAGGTGCCCTACATGATGTGGCAGATAATGTAATTATAATAAGATGTAGTTTCTGCTTGTAAGAAGCTAGTAATTAAACGCGGAGAAAGAAATATTTATCTTTAATTAATGCTGATCAGAATAGTACGTTCCATTAGAAAATATGCTGTGTTCACTGAGAGAACTCTCATGTAGTTGAAGGATCAAGGAAAACTCCATGAAGGAGGTAGCATTTGAGCTGCTTTTGAGGGAATTTGAAAAGTTGGTTGAGAGGTGGGGATCTGTGTCGGTAATGATGAACAGCATAAGTAAAAACAAAGAAAAGAGCTCAAGTCATTGATGAATAATGGTTATAAAACTGAGATATTAATCACTTGACAAAGTCTTATGAGGTTAAGTGAATTAATATGTGTTGAAGTACTTTGTAAATAGAAAAGTTCTGTATAAACTTTTGTAAAAGTTCTATAAATATATAATAATAAATATTATTATTGGTTTGTCAGTATATGTCACATGGAGAAGAATGATGAGAGTTCTGATTGAAACATATTAAAATCTGACTAGCACTAGTGCTCATAAACATTTGTTGAATGAAAGTGAATTATTTAATCTTCACAATGAACCTATGAAGTAGACGCTATTGTCTCATTTTATAGATGAACAAATCAAGTCTCAAAATGGTGCTCAGGTAGGAAGTATCAGAGGCAAGACTTGAACTCAAGCTTGTCTGTGTCCAGAGCCATGGTCTTGATCCCTATCCATTATTGAAATGAGATGGTAGTGGATCTAACTTTTGATGCACTAAATGTCTATAGAAAGCTTACCATTTGACAGGTGTTATGGTAGTTGCTGTATTTCAGTGGTGAATAGAGCTCAGCATTCCTTATAACTTGAGGTCTAGTAAAGACCTATATGGAGTTACACTACAGAGTAACAAAGTAATGAATACAAAATGCTATGGGACCATATGGGGCACTTACCAAGATGAGGTATTGGTGTTTCGAGTGTGGGATAGTTGGAATTTTCCTGGAGTACATTTAAGCTGAGAATTAAAGGTCCAGAATTAGTTGGATCAAAATAATGGCAATCATGTTCTAGGAGAAGAGAATAGCATCTTTAAAGATGCTGTGAAGAGTTAAGACGTCCTAATAAATTATGGCTGCCACATGGAGTGTGAGTCAGGGAATACTGAAACAAGTAGTAAAAAGGTTAAGCAGTGCATAGAGTTCTTATGGCCTTGCAAAGCTGGTCAAAATTTGGACCATATTCATAGGGTAATGGACCATATTAAAGGATTTAAAAATGACAATATCATCAGATCTGTATTTTAGAGAAATTACTGTCGTATTATGTGAATGGAGTGGAGGGAGCAGTCAAGATTGGAGGCAGGGTAGCTTTTTAGGAGACTGTGACAGGAATCTACATGGGTGAGGGTGGTGTTTTAGCAGAGGGGAGAGATAGATGTGAACAGACCTAGAGAAAATAGAATTAGGAGGATTTAGGATTGAAAGCATGTGGGATTGTGGGGGAGATGAGGAGTCTTGGCTGATGCCCAGGTTCCTGGCTGTGGCATCTGGGCCATTCATTGAAAAAGGAGCAGCAGCAAGTTTGACAAGAAAGAGTATAAGTTGCATTTTGAACTTAAAAAATTAGCAACACCTGTGATACACCTGTATGAATATTCAAATAGGCAGTTCAAGCTTTCCAGTCCTAGGGGAAATATCTAGATCTGAATTACATGTCTGGAAATCATTAGTAGTATATATCAAATTACAGCTGTAGGAGTGGATGGGATTTTTCAAAAGAGAATGAAAGAATAGGGCTGAGGTAGAAAGACCACCATTTAAGGATGTTAAGGATGTTAAGGTAGTGGAGCCCACCAAAGAGATTGAAGAGTGATTAGCAAGGACAGATAGAGAGAAAGAAGGGTACCATTACAAAAATTGAAGGCTGAGAAGATTTAAAGAGGGAGAGAGTAGTCAACAAGGATGAGAAATAATATAAAATGAGGACTAAAGTGTCTTTTAATTTTCCACAAAAGTAATTTCAGTGGAGTAGTGGATGTTGTAAATAGATGGCAGTGTGAGCAGCACAAAATAAGAGGCATTCCAAACAATATATATAGAACAGTTATTGATTAGAGAAGGATAGCTGTAGGGGAATTTTCTTTTTCTGTCTCATTTTTCTGTCTCATGTAGTTGGGAGAGACTTGCTAATAGAATGGGTTTAGCTGAAAGGGAGGAGGGAGGTAACAGAGAGGAAGATCTCTGAGGAAGCTGTAAGGGTGGGATTCTGAGCACAGAATCAGGGTCAAAAATCATCTATAAGGATCCTTTTCCATGATAATAGGAGGAAAGATGATAGGAATATAGTTGCTGATACATTTATTTGTTTGATTACAAAAAGTTAAGGGAGTTTCTAAGGGACTTAGTGTAGTAGGTTTGAAGAGAATGGAGGTTTAAAATGCTGAGGAGAAACATGATGTGGAAGACACAGAAAGAAAGTTAATCACTAAGCAGCTGAAAGTATGGCTAGAAATCCATCAGCTTGGAGTGGAGCCTATCTATACATGAATCTATGGTTTATTTTACCCTCAGAAGTGCTAAATAGCTCAGGTATAGGCAGAATGGAATCGGAGACTTGGATTAATCTAGGGCTGGAACATTGTCAGGCACATGTAAAATATGGCCAGTGGGGTAAGGACATTGATGACTGGATGCAGTGATGGACTTTGAAGTCCAGTTAATTAGGGAAGAAAATGAGGAGAGGAGGAAACTGAAGAGTTAGACCAAAGGACTGGAAGGTTCAGTGACAAGAACAGGTGTAGTGAGAATAACTAAATGAGTAGGCTAGGCAAAGATAGGTAGTTGTGGTCAGAGAAGAGGGTTGTTTGAATTTACCTTCTCATAGACTGAGCAGTTCTTGATGATAACAAAGTCCAGGAACATTTATTTCAAATAATGGCTAAGTTCAAATGCTAGTCTGTGTTACCTGATGGAGGAATTAGGAAGGTAGAATGAAATAGTGAAAGGAAGGAGGGAAGAAGAGAGGGAGGAAATGAAATAGTGAAAGGAAAGGAGGAAGAAGGGAGAGGGATGCTACCTTCCAGAAATCTCCTTATGATGCTCTTACAGCAGGGTTGCCTAGGAACAAGCCACAAAAATCTCTGCCATGTGCCTTTGCAGAACTTTGAATGTGCCAAAATTTCCAGTGTCCTGAAGCTGTTCTTGTGGCCCTAATGCAGGATGCTGGTATCAGGCTGGTTTAGGTACTGACAGGGGGAGTGGGGAAATATCAATTCTTTGTGATCTGGAGGTATTCTAGGAATGGAGTGATCAGTTATGTATTAAAAAAAATTTTTTTTAAAGATTTATTCATTTTTCAGAGACAGAGAGAGACAGAACATGAGGCGGGGAGGGGCAGAGAGAGAGAGGGAGACACAGAATCTGAAGCAGGCTGTGAGCTGTCAGCACAGAGCCTGACATGGGGCTTGAACTCACAGACCACGAGATCATGACCTGAGCTGAAATCAGATGCCTAACTGACTGAGCCACCCAGGTCCCCCTACAGTTATGTATTTTAATTGGTTTAATTTTTATGTTTAGATGGGCCAATGTCTTCAGAAATGGAATCCAGTAGAAATGATAGCAAAGACGATCTTGGTGTAAGTATTGAAAGTGGAATTTTATCCATGTATTCAGGAGCTTTCCAGTCTCTTGGTTTACTAGAATAGAAATTTAGCTGGCAATATAGTTGTTGATACAAAACTACTTCTCCCATTTTGACAACTATATATACTTCCTGCATAGCACTATAGCTGTTTCTTTTCTGGATTGTACTCTGTGGTGAAAATGTACAATTTACAGACTAGAATCTTAGTTTACTAAAGTTAAACGAGAATTTGGATTTTTCCCCCTTGGATTTTTATTTCAATGTTTTAAAGTATATTTTTGTTACTATGTTTACAATTTTTGCTTTTGGTCACTTTATGTTGAAAATATAAACCCCTTTTCTTTTTTTCAGTATATGCTTGATAAAGAATGTATATTTTGATACTCTTCAACTATTTTTCTTTTTTTTTCAAGTTTTATTTATTTATTTATTTTGAGAGAGTGAGCGTGTGAATGGGGGGAAGGGCAGAGAGACAGGAGAGAGAGAATACCAAACAGGCTCCACGTTGTCAGCACAAGCCCATTGTGGGGCTTGATCTCACATTGTGAGATCAAGACCTGAGCCCAAACAAGAGTTGGATGCTTAACCAACTGAACCATCCAGGTACCCTCTCTGTTTTATCTTTAGCCAGAATATTACTTTGTTTTGGTTAAAACTGTTTTCTTTTGAGTTAATATTTGTGATAGCAAAAATCAGTCTGATGTAGAAAACTGAATCTTTCTCAGGGGACTGTTAAGACTGTTATAGACTGCTTTCTGGCGAGGTGCCTAGGTGCTTTCTTTTAAACCTAAGGTTTTCAGGAACATTACTGCAAATTTTGCTGTTGTTTTAGTGACTGCTGTATGTCAATTTGTTATAGAATTTAAATGTGCCTGATTCATCTCTCCCTGCCGAAAGTGAAGCAACTGGCCTTGGCTTTGTTCCTCCACCTCTTGCTCCAATCAGGGGTCCATTGTTTCCAATGGATACAAGGGGCCCCTTCATGAGAAGAGGTCCTCCTTTTCCTCCACCTCCTCCACGGAGCATGTATGGAGCTCCCCGAGATTTTTTCCCACCAAGGGATTTCCCTGGCCCACCACATCCTCCATTTGCAGGTATGTTTTTTTTCTTTGAACTTAATATGTGTTTTATAGAGTAAATCAAAGATATAATTCTACTTCCTATTCATATACTAAGTTTTCTCACCACAAGTATACTGTTATTCTTCAAATTGGGAAGGTAGCCAACTATTAGTAGACTGTAATGAGGCTTCAACTTGATTCATCCTAATGATATGGGAATTACTCTGTGTTTCAGTAGTTGGGAAAATCATTGGCCTTTTGTAGCAGTCTTATGTTAAGACCAAAATTATTTATATCTTATTTGATAGAAACTGGTTACTGCATCAATTAGTAAAAATAATTACAACATATATTTTAACATTAAAATTACTGGCTAAAGTGTTTTTAAAAGTCTTTTTCATAAGTAGTTCCTATGTAGTCCTACTTATTTAAAACCTAAAATATGTTTATCGTGTTTGGACTAATTGTTGAATTCATTGAAATTTTTTCATAGCGTCACATATAAGAAAAAAGGAATCATTTTTTGCTTTTATATCTATACATTGCCGTTCAGAACTATAGGTTTCTGTAGAATAAATACATGGTTACCAAACACTAGGCAGAAGGTTGTTATGTGCCTGATATGGTTATTTCTCACCTTATTTCTCCTCTATTTTAAAGGTTAAGGTGAATTAAAGTGAATTTTGGGGAATTCCAAGACAGTCTTTGATATAACTAAATGTTTTAGGATAATATCCAATTAGAATTGGAAATTACTGATCTGAATTTTAAGTCTGGTGAAAATTACATTACATAAAAACTTTTAAAAGTAATGTTTATATATTTTGAAATCATTTCTGTTCTTTTCAAAAATGTTAAGATGTTAGGTTTTCATAAAATTAAAACTGTCTAAAATTAATGATATTCCCTTCAATCCTACGCAGTTGAAGAGAGAGAGTATGTTTTTTTCTCAGTGTTGTAAAAATTCATTTGTTAGCTCAAATAATTATTCTAGTGTCACTTTTTGAATATAAATATAGGTACTGTAAGTTATAAGCTAATCATTTATTAGGGCTGCGGTACAGGTGCTTAAAGTTAAAAAATGTCTTTTACCAATCTCTTTGAACAGTGAGAAATGTCTATGCACCGAGAGGTTTTCCTCATTATCTTCCCCCAAGAGCTGGATTTTTCCCCCCACCCCCACATCCAGAAAGTAGAAGTGAGTTCCCATCAGGGTTGATTCCACCTTCAAATGAGCCTACTACTGAACATCCAGAACCACAACAAGAAACTTGACAATATTTTTGATCTCTCTTCAAAAGTAATTTTGACTTCTCTCTCATTTTCAGTTTAAGTAACTGCTGTTACTTAAGTAATTATACTTTTGCTCAAATTGAAGCTTAATGGAATTTTAATTCTCAGGATAGTATTTTGTAAATAAAGATGATTTAAATATGAATCTTATGAGTAAATTATTTCCTTTTTATTTTATTCTAGATAGTATAATTATTTTAATTTGATTAATGAATTCACTATCACATAAACAATAATGGGAGTTTTATATATGTAATCTTGCAGTTGGGGATGTTTTAAACTACAAAGACTGTGTCTTTTTGCCAAGAACTGTATTTACTATGGTTGTAGACAAATGTGAAAGTAACTTTATGCTTAATTAAATAAATTTTAATTGATTTAAAGACTTGTTTGGTATTGATAATAATAAAATCAGCTAGTTTTCCCTAAATATGACTCCCTAAGTTAGTTTTTTCACTTTTCCCAATAGCTTTGGGGCTCAAAACTAGTGCTTTATATGGGTTTTGCCCATTTGATTATCTTACCAAGAATGTGCACTCTTTCTTCGAAGTGAACATGAATGACCAAAGCAACAGGTTAAAACACTTAAAAGTCAACATTGATTATATATGTATTTTAAAGTTTTATTTATTTTTGAGAGCGAGAGAGCGCGCACAAGCCGGGGAGGGACAGAGAGAGAGGGAGACACAATCCAAAGCTCCAATCCAAAGGCTCCAGGGGCTGAGCTGTCAGCGCAGAGCCCCACGTGGGGCTCGAACCCGGGAAGTGTGAAATCATGGCCTGAACTGTCGTCTGATGCTTAACCAACTGAGCCACCCAGGTGCCTCAACGTTGATTATATTTCAAAGAAAACTGGGATATTGTTTAATGGTAAGTTTTTAGAATTTGGATCTTCACTCAGTTCACTGGGTGTTCACAGTTCACTCAGTAGCATCCTGTACAGTTTTCTTTCTGGCTTGCTTTTCTTTTAATTTGTAAGATATTTACTGTTTTTAGTGGGGAATGTTGAAATTCACTATAGGAATATTGTATTGGGACTCAGTTTAATATCTTTTCAATGTTTCCTTAACTCAGGTTTGTATTCTATTATTAGTCTTCGTGTGCATTAATATGATTATGAAAGGAAAGATAAGTATAGCTAATAAATATTACAACACTTATGTTGAGAAGCTGGTTGATTTTAGTTTAGTTGTTTACTTGGAAGTTTTCTTCAGTGCCAAAACACAGAAGATTAAATATTCTTTTTTTTTTTTTTAATTTACATCCAAGTTAGTTTGCATATAGTGCAATAATGATTTCAGGAGTAGAATCCAGTGATTCATCCCCTGCGTATAACACCCAGTGCTCATCCTGACAAGTGTCTTCCTTAATGCCCCTTGCCCATTTACCCATCCCCCCACCCACAATCCCTCCAGCAACCCTCTGTTCTCTATATGTAAGAGTCTCTTATGTTTTGTCCCATACTGTTTTTATATTATTTTTGCTTTTTTTCCCTTATGTTCATCTGTTTTCTAAAGATTAAATGTTCTTGAACAAAGCAATCTGTACTTGTATTGGAACCCTTTGTGCCAGCATTTCCCCAGGTGTTCTCTGGAACACTTCTTGTGAGGTATTTCTACTTCCTCTCCATTCTCACCTTTGCCTTAGGAAAAAGGGCTAAACAGAAAGGCTTCATGAAATGAATTGTTTGGATAAAGTATTATGAAGATTGAGGACTATAAGACTATCATTACACTTCGTGTTTAAAAGCCAGGTTTGGGGCGCCTGGGTGGCTCAGTCGGTTAAGCGTCCGACTTCAGCTCAGGTCACGATCTCGCGGTCCGTGAGTTCCAGCCCCGCGTCGGGCTCTGGGCTGATGGCTCGGAGCCTGGAGCCTGTTTCCGATTCTGTGTCTCCCTCTCTCTCTGCCGCTCCCCCGTTCATGCTCTGTCTCTCTCTGTCTCAAAAACAAATAAACGTTAAAAAAAATTTTTTTTAAAGCCAGGTTTTAGGGGAAATAGATTACTTTTTTTTAATGCTTATTTATTATTTTTGAAAGAGAAAGCACAAGTAGGGGAGTGGCAGAGAGAGAGAGGGAGACACAGAATCTGAAGCAGGCTCTGCGCTAAGACACAGGGCTTGAACTCACGAACTGTGAGATCATACAGAGAGCCGAAGTCAGACGCTTAGCTGACTGAGCCACCCAGGTGTCTCTAGACTACTTGGAAATTTGTAAAGTCAAAGGAAAAAGAGAAACAATAGTGATGGAGAACATTCCATTCAAGTGGAACTTTTTTGTTTGCACCAGGATGGAGAACTATTTTGACTTAAGACAGAAGAGAAGAGAGAAGAGAGGGCAAATCAAACGAGAGAGAACAGCAATAAAGTGAAGAAACAAAATCATAGAGGAGGCAAGGAGAACAGTTGAGAGCACGGTAGAAGACAGAAAGACTTGATATGGGCTGAGTAGTTTAGAATACTTTGGGGTTCCAGAGTAAATGAACATATTTAGCTTTAAAATATTTTTTAATTAAAGAACTGTAACCAAATGGGGATAAATCAAATAATAGTATTTTAGGATGAATAGCAAGTTTTCTCCCATTTATTTCTTTTTCCCAATTATACTTCCTAGTTAGGCTCTCTTTTAATTCTTTTTTCCTATTTAATTCTGGTGGTTTTAGAATTTTAGAAGGTATGCTTATGCCTCTGATCCTTGATTTATCAACTTGATTTATTACATTTATCAGTTCATGTATTGATTCCTTGAGATGAAAAATTAGGACTTCCCACACACTCTTGCTATTCCCATTCTCCTTTCCTCTTCATTTTTGATATTTATCCAAGTTAAAGTTGTCTGTTGTTACCTTTGTAATTTTAAATTAAACCTTTGTTAATAGTTTTTTCCTTTATTCCTCTCCCCACTTCCCCAACTCTGGTCAAAATCCTATTTTCTTTTAGCTATACATTATATTTTCAGGGTTGCTAATAATAATATGCCTACAAGCATAACCATCTTCTATACTTGGTCCATAGTTGAACTAAAATTCAAAATAAACAGCATTTACATCATTATCATTATTTAAATATTGTTCACTATCAGGCCAAATTATGTATTAAGTTTACATTTCCTTCTCTGTGAATCCCAGTATCATTTCTGGGTCACCCTTAAGAGAATATTCTTAAATATCAAGGTCAATGAGTGATTTTTTTCTTACCCCACTCTCTTTTCCTGTGTTTATCAATAATAGCCTAAAATAATGACATATTTTGGTTAACTTTATACTTGAGCCAAGTCCTCTCTCTCCCTTCTTTTTTTCTCTCCCTCATATTATTTGCCATTATCATGTGTTAATTAAAAAATTCTTCATGTCTTTTCTGTTGTGTGTTTTACTATTTGTATGTTCTTTTTATTAAAAAATTTTTTTTAAATGTTTACTTTTGAGAGAGAGAGAGAGAGACAGACAGACAGAACACGAGCAGAGGAAGGGCAGAGAGAGAGAGGGAGACACAGAATCTGAAGCAGGATCCAGGGTCTGAGCTGTCAGCACAGAACCTGACTCAGGGCTCAAACCCATGGACCATGAGATCATGACCTGAGCCGAAGTCAGACACTTACCCTAACCGACTAAGCCACCCAGGTGCCCCTGTTTTCTTTTTAAACATTTTAGTCTTGGAGTCCTTTGTCCTCCTGTTGCAAACCAGGCTGATTTCTAGGCCTATGAACAGAGCCTGCCTTTTTGCTGATTTCTTGGAATTACTCCTCTGTTTCATAGAGCCTCTATCTTGCTGGGGTTTTTTGTTTTTGTTTTTTAAATTTAAGTGTTTTGCTAGAGTTCACTCTCAAGTTATTTCCTTAAAAAGGACATAGGGAATATGAAATCTGAATCTTCCTCATGCCTAAAATCTCAACCCTCCACTCCGTTTTTTGTTGTTTATACCGGTATAGAATTCTAAGTCAGAATTTTGAATACATTGTTCTTTTAACATCATTTTAGTACCAGTTAATATCAGTATAGTGTTCTTTTTTTTAACATCCATTGTTGCTGCCAAGAGGTCTGAAGGAAATTTGATTCTGAGGATGCCTGGGTGGTTCAGTCAGTTAAGCGTCCGACTCTTGCTTTCAGCTCAGGTTATGATCTCACAGTTTGTGAGTTTGAGGCCTGTGTCAGGCTCTGTACTGATGGCACAGAGTTTGCTTGCGATTCTGTTTCTCTCTCTCTCTCTCTGTCCCTTCCCTGCTTGCTCCTCTATCTCTCAAAATAAATAAAAATAAACTTAAAAATTTTTTTGATTCTGTTGTCTTTGTTGGTAACCTGATTTTTTCTTATAAAACTTTTTAGGTTTTTTTCTTTATCTTTGGTGTGTTTTTTTTGTTGTTGTTTATTTTTGACAGAGAGAGACAGAGCATGAGTGGGCGAGGGACAGAGAGAGAGAGGGAGACACAGAATCCGAAGCAGGCTCCAGGCTCTGAGCTGTCAGCACAGAACCCGACGTGGGGCTCGAACTCACAGACTGCGAGATCATGACCTGAGCCGAAGTCGGACACTCAACCGACTGAGCCACCCAGGCGCCCCTATCTTTGGTGTTCTAAAAACCACAGATTGCATCTACATGTGAGACTTTTTTCACTCATTTCTGACTAGTCCAGGTCCTCTGAGCAGATTCCAAGATGGAATTAGACATTGAAGAGATTTATTGAAGGAGAACACCTGTGAAGGATTAAGGGGAGATAGTGCAGAATTAGGTGGAGAGAACCTTTCAGATTGTGATTCAGATTGACATCTGTGAAGAGGAGAGGAGGGAAGGAAGGAGGGGTGTGTAGGAAGAGCCTCTGATTCTAGTGCAGCTCCAGGAGAGCCCGAGCTGGGCCCATGGCAATCCCCAGGACAAAGATTGCCTGGTTAGAGGAGTCCCTCACTGGGAAGGAATGGCTCTGCTCTAGGACCCTTGCATGTTCTGTTCCTGGGTGGGAGCACCCCTAGAGAGAACCCGATCTTGGTGTGAATGCTGAAGGTGCAGCACTAGAGGCCAGCAGCTGACGGTACTTGCAGCAGTTTCTCTCTTGAAGGCGGGATATGACTGATGTACTCCTGGCTGCCACATTGTGTTAGGCACTTAAACTATGAAGATGTGTGTCCCAAAACTCTGGGATTTTTTTTTTTTTTTAACGTTTATTTATTTTTGAGACAGAGAGAGACAGAGCATGAATGGGGGAGGGTCAGAGAGAGAGGGAGACACAGAATCGGAAGCAGGCTCCAGGCTCTGAGCTGTCAGCACAGAGCCCGACGCGGGGCTCGAACTCACAGACCGTGAGATCATGACCTGAGCCGAAGTCGGACGCTTAACCGACTGAGCCACCCAGGCGCCCTGGGATGATTTTTTTTTTTTTTTTTTTTTTTGGTAAGTTCCTTTTTTACTTTTTCTCTCAAATTTTTCATCTCTTTCCCTACCCCCCTCTCTCTTTTTTTTCCTGGAAAATTTTCTCAAGTATATTTTCCAATCTTTCACATAAAAGTTTTTGTTTTCAGCAATCATTACTCTTTGAGAACATTTTAAATTCTATTTTCTACTTTTTTCATAGATCCTGTCCTTTTTGTGAAGATCTAATCTTTTGAGTTTCTCTGTTGTAAATTAGAGGTTTCTTAAAACTGTTTTTCTGATTTATTTCTTTTCTCTAGGGTTAATAATTCTTCTTATTTATCTTGGGCTTTTTCTCCTTATATACTTGGTTAGCCTTGAGTTTGAAGACGAACTGGTTGGCTGATGCTAGCTTATACATAACTCTTACTGTGCAACAAAGGATAGTTTTCTTGTTTGGTTTCTTCCTGGGAGATCTTTGTGTGTGTTGGGACAGGTGGTGGGAGATGGAGGGTGGGGGTGGAGACAGAATCTGTGACTGACAGGCTTTTCCTTAGGATGACTGATAGGGAGCTGGCTAATTGGGTGTAGGTCCTCCAGATAACAGAATTAGAAGGGCTTCCTTCATCTAGGATACCGCCATTCACTCTAGAAATTTTGCTTGTTCCAAATGGCTTAATTTCTTTAGGGAGTATCTCTCTAGTATTTTAGCTGGAGACCAGTCCTGGCTCACTGCCTTGTGCTTGGGGTTGTGCAGGGAAATGGTAGTACCAACTTTTAGGTGATCTTTGTGCAGATCTTCAAGTAATCTCCCTATTTTCACACTCATACCCCAGTTGTGTACACAGTATACTAACTGGCTCTGAGCCCATCTTCAGACTCTATCAGGCATACTGACTCTCAGCCCCTGATAACAGATTCTAGGCTGTAGCTTTCTTGACCTATTTTATCCCTCAACCTAATCCCATCTGTTCTTTTGTCCCCCAGAAAATTTTGAAACGTCATTTGTTGGTGACCTCTTTTATTCTTTTCATCTTTATGGGGGTCTATTTCTCTTGGCTCTTCTTTGTGTTTATTTCAGTGGGGCCTTGAAGGGCAGGTGGTGTAAATGGACGTGCTTAGTCTGTTACCTTGAAGCTTAAGTTTTCTATCGTTGCTGTTGTCACCATCTGCAAGGATAGTTAAAGGAGTAGGTCAGAGTTCAAGATAGTGGACTGAGTATTCGTTATTTTGGACTGATAGGCAGTAAGCGTGGACATTTCAGGAAAGAATACCTTTTGGTCCTGTTTGGATAACTTTTTCTTCCACTTTGACGTTCTGATTTTTTTCAGTGGAAAATTTCAGTAGAAAATTCAGTAGAATACATGGTCCTATAAGAAAAGTTAAAATGGTCAAAAGCACAAGAAAGTCCAAGGTCACCACCCACCAAAGCAAAACCACTTTTTGCATTTATGTTGTACTTCCTTCAGTCTTTTTACCCTTCACATATCTTTTGTATTATTGTAATTATGTGTGTCTATAACTTTATATTCTTAACTGTAATCTAATATAATTTTTATTAGTCTTTGTAAAATCATTTTTAATGGTTGTTTTACTTTCCTTTTTGTGAATATAGTTTACTTGACTATTCTTTTCTTGTTGAACGCTTAATCTGTTTTTTTTTTTTTTAGAATTTTTAAAGAATTAAATAATGAAAGTTTAATATCTTTCTGCATAATATCTTTACCCCACTAGATTTAGGATAATTTTTTAGGGATATATTCCTAAAATATATTCTGGGGCCAGAATTTGGGACTGGGGACAGAGGATTGTTAAGAGGAAAGGAGATCACATTCTTTGGAACCAGGTTAGTTGAAAAAAAAAAAGTTTTTTCTTTTTAAAGCCAGACAGTTTGTAGACATGATTAAGATGATACAAATTATTTTGTGAGTATACTTGATGATTTTTATTCTGCTTCAGGTGTGGTTCAGGGTTTACTATGAATCTATTTAAAAAAGCATCTAGCCTTATAACCTTTGCAAACTAAGCTTCCTATTTTTTTTTTTTCCCAAGTAGCAGCTACTTGGACAATTTGATATAAGTGCTACAAAAGAGATGGTGTGTTTTTTGGTGGAATATGGGAGCTCTCCGATAACTGTCTGTAAAGAACAGTTAAGCTTACTACATTGTATTATGTTTTTTGCTTGTAAGACAAATGCAACTGAAACGAGTTTGAGAAAAATCAATGGAATAAATGCTGGTTTGTGTAACTGAGACTTTCACAGTTATATCCAGTGGCTTAAATTATGTCATCAAAATGTGGTCTTTCTTTTCTAATCTCTTAGCTCCACTTTTCTCTGTTAGTTTTATTCCCAGAGATATTATCTGCCCATGTAGTTGCAGCATCTTTAGATTTATATGGATGCGATAGTTAGTGTTTAAAATCCCAGGAAGAGAGATAGCCTTTATTTTGAAATTTCCAGCAGAGTTCCTGGAGATGGCTCTTACTTTTCTGCCTTGGAGTAAAGTTTCATTTCCAAACCAGCGTTTTGTGGTTGGAGGATGGGATCAGGAGCTCTCTCCTTTTGTTGGACAGGATAATCCCAGTCTGCATTACATGGAATAAATTTTCTGTTAGAAGAAGGGTTCTGTATGGATTGCTGGGCAGGCAGAAACAATAGGGTCTATTACACACAGGAACAATCTTGCACCTCTTTTCTAGAAAGCTATTTTTTTTTTTTAAGGTTTCCAACTTGCTGTATACTACTCACCTTTGTGTGGAAAATGTAAAAAAAATATTGGTGCAGGATAGGTGTGAAGTATTTTCAGAGCTCAGGAATTGTTTTGGTAGTACCTATGTCAAGGATGCATGAATTTTAAGTTAACGGAGCATAGTATGTATCTAGCACAATAGTATGATGTGGTTGCTAGAACAAATTGAGGATTTAAAACTTTTTTTAATGTTTATTTATTTTGAGGAAGAGAGAGAGAGGGGCAGAGAGAGAGGCAGAGAGAGAGAGAGAGCGGGAGAGAGAGAATCCTAAGCAGGCTCCATGCTGTCAGTGCAGAGCCTGATGGGGGGCTTAAACTCCTGAACCATGAGATCATGACCCGTCAGATGCTTAACTGACTGAGCCACCCAGGTGCCCTTGTGTGAGAACTCTTAAGTTCTACTCTTTTAGTAAATTTCTTTTTTTTTTTTTTTTGTTATCTAAATATTTTATTTTATTTTATTTTATTTTTTTCAATATATGAAATTTATTGTCAAAATGGTTTCCATACAACACCCAGTGCTCATCCCAAAAGGTGTACTCCCCAGTACCCATCACCCTCCCTCCCTTCCCTCCCACCCCCCATCAACCCTCAGTTCTCAGTTTTTTTTTTTTTAAATATTTTTTTTTCCCAACGTTTTTTTTTAATTTATTTTTGGGACAGAGAGAGACAGAGCATGAACGGGGGAGGGGCAGAGAGAGAGGGAGACACAGAATCGGAAACAGGCTCCAGGCTCCGAGCCATCAGCCCAGAGCCTGACGCGGGGCTCGAACTCACAGACCGCGAGATCGTGACCTGGCTGAAGTCGGACGCTTAACCGACTGCGCCACCCAGGCGCCCCTGTTCTCAGTTTTTAAGAGTCTCTTATGCTTTGGCTCTCTCCCACTCTAACCTCTTTTTTTTTTTTTTTCCTTCCCCTCCCCCATGGGTTTCTGTCAAGTTTCTCAGGATCCACATAAGTGTGAAAACATATGGTATCTGTCTTTCTCTGTATGGCTTATTTCACTTAGCATCACACTCTCTAGTTCCATCCACATTGCTACAAAGGGCCATATTTTGTTCTTTCTCATTGCCCTGTAGTACTCCGTTGTGTATATAAACCACAATTTATCCATTCATCAGTTGATGGACATTTAGGCTCTTTCCATAATTTGGCTATTGTTGAGAGTGCTGCTATAAACATTGGGGTACAAGTGCCCCTATGCATCAGTACTCCTGTGTCCCTTGGGTAAATTCCTAGCAGTGCTATTGCTGGGTCATAGGGTAGGTCTATTTTTAATTTTCTGAGGAACCTCCACACTGTTTTCCAGAGTGGCTGCACCAATTTGCATTCCCACCAACAGTGCAAGAGGGTTCCCGTTTCTCCACATCCTCTCCAGCATCTATAGTCTCCTGATTTGTTCATTTTGGCCACTCTGACTGGCGTGAGGTGATATCTGAGTGTGGTTTTGATTTGTATTTCCCTGATGAGGAGCGACGTTGAGCATCTTTTCATGTGCCTGTTGGCCATCCGGATGTCTTCTTTAGGAAGTGTCTATTCATGTTTTCTTCCCATTTCTTCACTGGGTTATTTGTTTTTCGGGTGTGGAGTTTGGTGAGCTCTTTATAGATTTTGGATACTAGCCCTTTGTCCGATATGTCATTTGCAAATATCTTTTCCCATTCCGTTGGTTGCCTTTTAGTTTTGTTGGTTGTTTCCTTTGCTGAGCAGAAGCTTTTTATCTTCATAAGGTCCCAGTAATTCATTTTTGCTTTTAATTCCCTTGCCTTTGGGGATGTGTTGAGTAAGAGATTGCTACGGCTGAGGTCAGAGAGGTCTTTTCCTGCTTTCTCCTCTAGGGTTTTGATGGTTTCCTGTCTCACATTCAGGTCCTTTATCCATTTTGAGTTAATTTTTGTGAATGGAGTGAGAAAGTGGTCTAGTTTCATCCTTCTGCATGTTGCTGTCCAGTTCTCCCAGCACCATTTGTTAAAGAGACTGTCTTTTTTCCATTGGATGTTCTTTCCTGCTTTGTCAAAGATGAGTTGGCCATATGTTTGTGGGTCTAGTTCTGGGGTTTCTATTCTATTCCATTGGTCTATGTGTCTGTTTTTGTGCCAATACCATGCTGTCTTGATGATGACAGCTTTGTAGTAGAGGCTAAAGTCTGGGATTGTGATGCCTCCTGCTTTGGTCTTCTTCTTCAAAATTACTTTGGCTATTCGGGGCCTTTTGTAGTAAATTTCACTTATAAAATACAGTATTATGAACTCTGTTCATCATGTTGTGCCTTAAGTCATCTTATAACTAAAAGTTTATACCCTTTAAACAGCCTCTTCCTATTTTCCCAACCCCCAACCCCTGACAGTGATCATTCTACTCTCTGTTTCTGTTTTCCCACTTATTTCAATTAGCATAATGCCCTCCAGGTTCATCCAAGTTGTTGCAAATGGAAAGATTTCCTTTTTTAGAGCTGAAAAATATTCCATTGTACATATGCCATAATTTATTCATCTATCAATGAACACTTAGTTTCCACATTATAGTGTCTTGGCTATTGTAAATAATGCTCTGCAATGAACATTGGAATGCAAGTATCTCTTGAAGCTACTGATTTCATTTCCTTTAGGTATATACCCTTAAGTGGGATTGCTGGATCATATAGTAGTTTTGCTTTTAATTTTTTGAGGAACTTCCATGTTATTTTTCCATAGTAGCCATACCAGTTTACATTCCCACCAACGTGTACAAGGTTCCCTATTATCTATATCTTCACCAGCATTTGTTATCTCTTGTCTTTTTTGATAATAGATAACAGGTGGTATCATTGCAGTTTTGATTTGCATTTCCATGATGATTAGTGATGTGGTATATGTTTTTATATACTTGTTGGTCATTGGTATGTCTTCTTTGGAAAAAATGTCTGTTCCGATTCTCTGCCCATTTCTTTTTTTTTTTTTTTCTTTTTTGTAACGTTTATTTATTTTTGAGACAGAGAGAGAGCATGAACGGGAGAGGGGCAGAGAGAGAGGGAGAAACAGAATCGAAGCAGGCTCCAGGCTCTGATGAGCCATCAGCCCAGAGCCTGACGCGGGGCTTGAACTCATGAACCGCAAGATTGTGACCTGAGCTGAAGTCAGATGCTTAACCGACTGAGCCACCTAGTCGCCCCTCTCTGCCCATTTCTTAATTGGGTTATTTGTTTTTTTGCTGTTGAGCTGTATGAGTTCCTTGTATATTTTGGATATTAACCCCTTTTTAGATACATGGTTTACAACTATTTTCTTTCATTCCGTAAGTTGCCTTTTCATTTTGTTGATGGATTCCTTGCTATACATAAGCTATTTAGTTTGATGTAGTTCCACTTGTTTATTTTTACTTTTATTGCTTTTGCTTTGGTGTCAGATCTAAAATACTGCATGACCAGTGTCAAGGAGCTTACCCCCAACTATGTTTTCTTCTTGGAGTTTTATGATTTCAGGTTTATGTGCAAGTTGTTAATCCATTTTGAGTTGATTTTTATATATGGTATTAGATAGAGGTCCAGTTTTACTTGTTTGCATGTGACTTTCCAGTTTTCCAGGTAATATTTATTGACGAGACTGCCTTTTCCCCATTGTATATTCTTGGTGCCTTTGTGGAAACTTAATTGACCATATATGGATGTGTTTATTTCCGGGTTCTCTATTTTGTTACTTTGGAATATGTGTTTGTTTGTATGCCAAAACTTTACTGATTGTTTATTACAGCTTGGTAATATAGTTTGAAGTCAGGAAGTGTGATGCCTCCAGGTCTGTTCTTTCTCAAGATTCCTTTGGCCATTTGGAGTCTTTTGTGGTTTCATAGAAATTTTAGGATTTATTTTTTTCTATTTCTATGGAAAATGCCATTGGAATTTTGAATAGGAATCGCATTGAATCTATAGATCACTTTGGGTTGTATGGACATTGTAACAACATTAATCTAAAAACGTTAGTCTGAAAAATTTAGATCTGTTAATTTGATGACCCTTTGGATTGTAAGATGTCAAAATAGTCTGTTGATTTTACTAATTTAGTAGAAAACATGTTCAAGTCAGTTAACAGACCATATTTTGGTCCTTTACAAACATTATCTTAGCTATGTTTGTATATTCTCTCTCTATATTTTTTATATAAATATACACAATATATAAACAATATATAATTTTGGTCCCTTATAAACATTATATTAACTGTGTTTATATATTCAATATATATATTGGATAAAATATTTAATATATTGAATAATATATATATTCATTCCCAAGTAACTAGAGTTCTTAGCTTCCAGAAATAATTACAGTTACAAGGTAGTGATAGATTTTATCCTGCTTGTCTCTTGCTAGTAGGTAGGCTAACCATATATTAATTGTATAATGTTTCTTATTGAAAATAAGAGTAAAAGAAAATTATACACATAGATTCTATAGTTTACATTTTCACATTCTATTCTTTGCATTTTCAGATCTTTTCACACATACGCACCATACTTCATATGTGCTAGACATAAATTCATGTACCTCCTGCATGAATTATTCTGTTGATTTGTGAGTCACTAGAATTGGTGAATACACACACACATGCTGAAATACACCAAGGGTGGTTAACACAGTTCAGGAAATACAGCAACAATACTGGGCATGGAGAATATGGAGCTTCAAAAAATGTAATATCTATGTTTTTGAAAAACTAAGTTGAAAAACTGTGTTGTCTGCCAAATAACAGTATGGTTATATTATTTAAGAGTGTTAGAATAGAAGTTGTATAATATAGGGGGTTCTATTTGGGTTCAAATATTGCTCTACCACCGACTAGTTTTATGACCTTGGACAAGATTCTTAACCTTTTTGTGCCTCCATTTACTCATATGTGAAATAGGTGTGATATGTACTACAGGGTCGCTGTGAGGATTAAGTAGAGTGCTTTCTAGTGAGGTGGTTATTACAGTGGTTGGCACACAACAGTTATTCAGCACATGTCATCTTGTTTCCTAGCTAATTTAATCAATGTTTTCTCAGAAAGTTTCACTTAAATGAATATTTTTGATTAAAGTCCATTCTTTTAAACACACACTTTTAACTATGTTGTGTGAAAACCTTCCTGAAATGTACTAAATGTTCCACTAACTTACTATACAGATGTTCTGAAGATAATACATTTTCCTATTGGTTCAGGGTTATGACATATTTATCACTGCCATGTATTTCAAGCTTATTACAGGGGTATTTGAGTCTGTTTCAAGTTCCTCCAAAATGACTTTAGATTAGTTATGTTCTCTTTTTCAGGTGTATAAACTTCTGTTCCTTTTTTTTTTTTTTTTTTTTTTAAATTTTTTTTTTCAACGTTTTTTATTTATTTTTGGGACAGAGAGACAGAGCATGAACGGGGGAGGGGCAGAGAGAGAGAGGGAGACACAGAATCGGAAACGGGCTCCAGGCTCCGAGCCGTCAGCCCAGAGTCTGACGCGGGGCTCGAACTCACGGACCGCGAGATCGTGACCTGGCTGAAGTCGGACGCTTAACCGACTGCGCCACCCAGGCGCCCCACTTCTGTTCCTTTTCAGAGTCACTCCTTTCCTCCACATCTAATCTGCTACGGTCTGAGAAATGAGATGAATAGTCTTATTAGAGTTATTCTGGAAGTAAGAATAAACGAGCTAAAAGGAAGTGGAAGTGGCTTTTCTGATGGGATGCCTTTAAGCTTTAGTGCAGGGAGTAGCTTGTTCCCACAAGGTCACAAGGTTTTTTTGTTTGTTTTTTGTTGTTGTTTTGAGAGAGAGGCTGAGCATATGGTGGGGGAGGGGCAGAGAGAGAGAGAATCCCAAGCAGGCTCTGTGCTGTCAGCTCAGAGCCTGATGTGGGACTCTATCCCATGACCCAGAGATCATGACCTTAGCCAAAATCAAGTATTGGTTGCTCAACTGACTGAGCCACCCAGGCGCCTTTCCCACAAGGGTTTTATACGTACTTCTGGATCCTTGGCTATACTCCAAATAGCTGAAGTTGTTTTATTTAATGCCTGTATTAAATAAGAATTACTCTAAAGAGAATAGTGCTTTAAATTGAAATATTGATTGCAGTGACATATTAAAACATTCTGCTTACAACCTAACCTAGACTTTAAACTCTCAGTAGAGATTTGAGCCTCTTTCATCTTACTGTGATGCATTCATCCATGAGTGAGAGAGAGGCTATATTCTGTCTTGCCTTGGTCACATTTTAGACTTGGCCAGATCATGAGCCAAATCAATAGTAAACATGCATTTATTGGTAATTTGGGTCATACTGACATTTTCAATTATAAATATTTTAAAAATACAGACAAGAAAGAAAATAATATAATGAATTCCCTTTTACTTACTACCTAGATAGAGCAAACTTAGCATTTACTATATATTTTTTTTCAAGAAAAAATGTCACAGATGCAGTTGCCCTCATGCCCATACCAATTCTTGCTCTCATGCCCCAGAGGTGAGCACTCTTGTAAAGAGGATGTGAATGTTTTTTTTTTCCAGTTAAATGTGTTTATGTATAATATGATTTATTTTTCTTGCCTTTAAAAAATGTACATCAATATCATCATTACATGTATCCTTCAGCTGTTGGTTTTTTTCACTCAATATTATTTTGAGATCATCCATACTAATAAATGTAGATCTAGCTAGTTCTTTTTCACTGCTGTATAGTATTCCACTCTGGATATGCACAACAATTTCATTCTCTTATTAATGGACATTAGGTTGCTGCTGATTTTTCATTGTAAATATGTGGAAATAAGCATCTTAGTATTTGTTTCTTTGTCGTATAAGCAGTAGTTCTCTAGAGCTGTAGTTTTCAAATGGGTACATCCCTCTGAGTATGCAAAGAATTTCCAAGTAGTATGCTTTTGGGAAAGTTGCCAGCATTTTATCTTCAGTGTGTATTCTCTTCCAGAGATGTTCTTCCCAAGGATGAATTTATGAAGAAGATGCAGGTTCTTTTTCCTACCCTCCCTTTTGCAGTTATTCTTCTCCCATTTTACAAAAGAAACACATACCTTTAATGTGGTTCTAATGTCACTATGATGTGTCATACTAAGGTGTACAAACCTTTGAAACTCTAGAGAGACTATTTGAAATATTGGTGTCAGTACTGAGAAAGTAAATAACTCTAATGATTTCTTTCAACTGATTGACTTATCTAAAAGAATTTTAATTAAAAACATTCTTTTTCAGTTAAAAATTTTTTTAAAAATGTTTATTTTTGAGAGAGACAGAACAAGAACCAGAGAGGGGCAGAGGAGACACAGAATCTGAAGCAGGCTCCGGGCTCTGAGCTGTCAGCACAGAGCCTGATGCAGGGCTCAAACTCACAAACTGTGGGATCGTGACCTGAGCCTAAGTTGGATACTTAACTGACTAAGCCACCCAGGCACCCCCAATTTTTTTTAAGGTAAGCTTTGTGCCCAACACGGGGCTTGAACTCATGACACTAACATCAAGAGTCACATGCTTTACTGACTGAGCCAGCCAAGTACCCCTAAAATAATTTTTGATGATATTTCACTGTGTTTTTTTGGTCTTAAAATTTTAGGACTTTGAAGAATGAATGCCACTGCTGTAACAAAACTCTTTGTCTTCCCATCTCCTTAATTATGGGAAAAAGATGTTTCAGTACTTGTGTTTATAAAAACGAAAAATAGGTAATGGAATTGATGTTGGACCTGACTCATTTCAGGAGCAAGTAACATCCATCCATGGAGTATGAACTGGAAAAAAACAAAAAACCCACCAAAAAACTCCAGCCTCATTCATTAAGAAATACAGTTCTGGGGGGCTTGGCTGGCTCAGTTGGTAGAGCATGCAACTCTTGATCTTGTGGTTGTGAGGTCAAGCCCCATGCTGGACCTAGAACTTACTTAGAAAAGACACAGTTCTGATAAGTTATACCAATTTAAACTTATATTTTTGATTACTTATGCATTTATTATGTATAAAAGCTAAATGTAGGAGAAAAAAGTTAACAGAGCTTTCTAAAATTATACATGTTAAATTATATATATATATATATATATGTATTAAATGTTTATTAATTTTTGAGAGAGATTGAGAGCGAGCAGGGGAGGGGCAGAGACAGCCAGAGACAGAATCCCAAGCAAGCTCCATCATGTCAGCACAGAGCCTGATGTGGGGCTCGATCCCATGAACTGTGCGATCATGACCTGAGCTGAAACCAAGAGTTGGATGCTTAACTGACTGTGCCACCCAGACACCCCTATATTTTTGTTGCAGAAAATAATCCATGAAAGACTCATTAACAAAAGTATATTATATTTGTGTAAAAAGCTGCGGGATAATTGGAACGGTTATGTAGCAGTCTGGGTGAAATCAGGGAGACAAACCACACAGTAAACAGGGAAAGCTTAATACAAAGAATTATATGATATTATATGATAAAAGAGTATAAAGAAACTCTGTATGGCCCCCTAGGTCTGAGGGTGGGCCCTCATGGTAGGACGACCTTGGAGTAGGGGGGTGTTCAGCCTTTCTTGGTGAGAGTGTGGTTCAGCCCCTGGGACAGCAGAGAAGTTCTCTGTCCATGCTGCACGTGGGGAGCAGGCAAACGGCAACCAGTATGTAGTCGGAGTCAGGGTGACAGAGATGGGAGGCCTTCAGGACCAGTGGGTGGGCCAGGTGATGGCAGCCCCACGAGTGACCCTTGGGATCAACAGGGCCAGTGTGCACACACTCCGGGCAGGCAGTGGGAGTCCAGGTGCTGGTGCAGGCAGGAGACTTTCAAAGCATGTGGGCCATGCAGCAGTTCTAGTTTCTGGGTCAGGAGGGCTGAAGGAAGGTCAGGCTGGGGCTGTAAGTCCACAGAAGCACTGTGTCTGAGCCCATGGTTGGTGGTGTTAGAGAATGTATCTAGAAGTGATATTCCTGGGTCATAGGGCAAAGGCAACTTCAACTTTACAAGATACTGTGAATTTGCTCTTAATTAATATTTTTTAAATATTTATTTTTGAGACAGAGAGAGAGCACGAGCAGGGGAGGGGTGGAGAGAGAGAGAGAGAGAGAGACAGAATCCGAAGCAGGCTCCAGGCTCTGAGCTGTCAGCACAGAGCCTGATGTGGGGCTCGAACTCACAGACTGTGAGCTCATGACCTGAGCCAAAGTCAGATGCTTAACCCACTGAGCCACCCAGGCACCCCTCAAATTTGCTCTTTAAAGTGGATATTCAGGTTCCAAATGTGTTTCCCTCTTCCTTGTCAACACTTGGCATTTTATTGCTCTCATTTGTGTAATTTTGTTATCTTTCAGACAGGAAGGATGATTCAACTGAAAATTTGTTCACAGTATACCTCCCATTTTCTTTTCACAACCAGCAGCCCAGGCTAGCTAGTAGACTGTACCAGAGTGATGCCCTTCCAGGCTGAGTTCTGGGGTGGCTAGGAGCCCTGGCTGGTTGCCTCCTGATGCTTTCATTTTCTTCTTGGCGTACAGCTAGAGTGGAGCCGGGTCTGACAGTGTGCCCTGGATAGAGAGTGGACTCGGGTACTCACTATTCGCCTGTGTGATGCAGAGGATCTATTTGTCCATCAAGGGCAAGGAGTGTCTATGAAGCTGTGAGAGAAGTATGTCCCAAGTGTCCATGAAGCAGGTAGGAAGCCCAGGTGTGAAACCCCGGATGTAGCCGGTTGGCTGTGAGGGGCTTGGAAGCTCAGGTGTGGGAGGAGGGCTCCCTGCAGGTTTCTAACTGCTTGCATATAAATCAGCTATTTTCTGTCTGTGGCTGGTGTGTGCTCTCAGTGGTCACTAAACTAGCTGCAGGGTTACGTATGGGAGACTACAAATTAGAGCTTCGTCATTATTTTGAAATACCTCAGTGAAAAAAAATCACTTGAATTTGAAATTAATTCACATTACAAGAAATCTCAACATTACATTTACCATTATTATGTTTAGGGTTGTTAGATTTAAGTGTAATTTTAGCTGCATAAAGTTTTGAATGGTTGTGAAAAAAAAGTTTAAAAATTATCACCTATTTGTGGGGTGTTTCTCATTGATGGCACTATTAAAAGTTTTAAGAGGTTACCAGTTAAAACATTTGACATTTTATTTGAAAGTTCTATACAAATTTAGTATTTTACCCCCAATCCTCTGCATTTTTTTTCCTCATCAATTATATAATCAAACAATGATTCCCCGCCCCCCCCCCCCACCTCCAGTTTTTTCTAGTTTATACCAGTGTGCTGTACAATGTATTCTGTATATGTCAGGACATGAAAAAGATTGGGAAGCATTGATATAAACATTGTGGTTTGATGGCTGGATGTTATTCACATTTGCTTGTGTGTTACTCCATTAGCACCACTTTATGTTACTGGCTTCATAAAGATCCCACCTGATTCATGCCATAAGCCCCAAGCAAGTTAGTTTCTGAATTTGTATGTTCAGCTATGAGCACACTGTCCTTACCAACACCCATCCCACCAACTCCCTATCTTCTTTATTCCTAGGGTGGTGGGGTAAATGGGAAGGTAATTTTAGCTATGTAAATTTCATATAGTTCATTAAACTAGGTTTTGAAAAGATTTTATTTAATACATTTGCTCAAAGATGATCGTGTATGTCTCTGAGCTGCTAGGCTAACAACAGTTAAAACTTTTAGTGAAGAATCAGAGTTTTAGATAACTAACTCCAATCCCTAATTTTACAGATGACAGAACTGAAGCTCAAGGGAGAGTCTGCTCATGTAGCATTAGAGCTTAGAGTATAAAACATGCTGCCGCCTAGGTTAGTGCTCTACTATACCAGCCTTCACGTGTATGCTATTCATAGATATTAACACATTTTTTTTGTACATTTTGGTTACTATTTTTGTATTTTAAATACAAAAACATGTTGATTCACTCAAAAGAGATACGGTTAGGAAACAAGGAAGCAGTAGGTATAATGACAGTTGCTTGTGAACACCAGATTATTCCAAGATGAGGGAGTGCCTAGAAAAGAGTCAGTGTCTGGAATGAGTAAGGAAAGATAGATGAAGGAAGAGAGCCATTTGCTTTCTCATAAATGACAGCTGTTTGTCTCAGCAAGCAAGAATAGAGATTACAAAGCCAAATTAAAGCAATATAGGGACTTATGAACTACTTAATACTGGCATACTAAAGTATTTTTGCATCCAGTACAGGAACTGTAAAAAGTTCCTATATACAGTCTATAAATTAAGTTTTACCGTATCAGTAATGTATTCTAAATGCATAATACACTTGGGTTTTGTGCTAACCAGCCTATTGTTTGCTCTTAAGCTTGTATTTTGCCAGTTAGTAAAACAAAACAAAACAAAAAAAAAATTAAGACACTTCAAACTATTTAAGACTTTTTATGAACTATACCCAAATTTAAGCTTTGCTGTACCCGACTACAATAGGAGCAACAGGAGCTAACATGATTATACATAATAGAAGGATTATTGCAGTTTATTTAACACTAAAAGTTTTCATGCTTTGCATACAATAAAGTATATTACAATGATCACTTTTTAATGCTTTATTCGTTGATTAAAAGAATATACATTTAACATAAACCATACAACATCAGTCATCAGGTCAAACACTCAGCTGGTTTCCTTACAGTTTCTGTCAGGATTTATTTTATCCGATCACATTTATAAGATAAAATCTCACCACATCTGGCATTTACACACACTGTGCCAGTGGATTCACACTACTGATGTACATATAAAATCCTCATGGTATGTGCTCACTGGAGACAAAACAGTGCACACCTGTCAAAAGGTCATTTTAATATAAGATGGTAAAACCATTTGTAAAATACATATAAACTTTTTCCATAAATAGAATCATATCTGGACATCTGTTGCATAAATTGTGTTTCCAAAGCTTACAATAGAGCAGCCAGGTCTCAGCACTGCTGGGCACCCACGTTGGCTACTTACTTTATTATTGCAGACTGTCCTTTAACATTAAATGCACAACATTCGTACCACTTAAAACTGGGGTCAGGTGGAAGTCTCACAGAGACCACGTCTGTACCGCGGTTGCCCTGAAACAGTTAAATCGGCTTTTAAAGCCTCTCAGATATAACAAGGTTTTAAAACATACTTCATGGAATGTTCTTCATGTATCATAGCAGCTCATACCTGTGATAGAACAAGTTTTCAGTTTTTCCTTTCTTTCCTTTACATTCACTATTCACAGTGAAACAGGTGCATGGTTTTTTTTTCTTTTTTTTGTTTTGTTTTTTTTCAGAGTTCTGAGGTTGCTGACTGAGCCACAGCACAGCTGTGTACCACAGGTCGAAATTCGACCTTAAATATTACAATCTAGCAGTATCTGGCTGGCCAGAGTGGGCCGGCCCCTGCCAGCATGTGGGCACTTCTTCAGTTAAGTCTATTCTTTGGCAGCTGACACGCGCGCTGACAGAGAAAAATCCAGTGACTCGTTGCTAGGGATTTCACGACTAATGTTTGTTTGCAAGCATGTGTGTTTACAGCTCTGTTTTTTAAAGGTTTTGCTTTAGGAGGTTTTACCCTGGAATACAGTTTCTTCCTCCACTATTTGAAATCTGGGCTAAAAAGCTAACTTGAATGTATAATGTAATTGATGAATAAATTATGTCAGATATAGTTTTTAAAAAGTCTAACAATTTGAGTATTCACATTTAGGTAAATGCATTTTTTTAAAAAAAGGATTAAACAGTGTTCTAACCTAGTACTATACAAAATTCTGAATGGTAATTGGTGATATCATCTATTATATATGTAATGAAAGTTAAAGTCTTGGCTTTTCTGTTAAAGATAACTCATTTGGGATCATACTATCCTCCCTTCTTCCATTTCAAATAAGAATTAATGAAGTGCTGTCACAATGCATGAATGCGGTGCATTGCATACAAATCCACCAGGCTATGGATATATATCTATATATGTATAAAAATATTTTGGCTCCTGAGCTCTGAACTCTGACACACAAAGAAGAAAAACATCAAAAGGCAGAGTAACTCAGTGAAAAATAAAGTTAGCCAGCAACCTCAGACAACCTTCGGTTGTATATCCTTAAGGTTGGATAACAAGTCCATTAACCGTGAAAGCCCTATACACTGTCACTTTGAACTTCTAAACCAATACCCGACTACGTTCTTTGATCAAGAAGTAGAATATACATATATAATTCTATAAAGCTAATACTGATTAAACACAGCACAAAGGGATTAATTCACACTACTGAAAAAAAACATAATAGGACCCTACTTGCATATGTAACCACAGGAATTGTACATTTTTTAAAAAAGCTAAATGTCTTCGCTGAAGCTTTGCATCTCTCTGTAAAAATGACGATTTGGTTCAGTGAAGACACTGAGTGATTCGATGTCCATGACCGCGTGCCAAGGTTGACCCAGGCCCAGGGATACCTGCTCAATAAGGTTATGCACTGGATCCACATCCTGGTCGGCCAGTTCACCTTGGTCAAAATCAATGCTTTCTTCAGTGACTTCAAGTACTTTTAGATCAGAGCCACGAAGACGAGCAATGGCAATGAGGTTGTGTGCCCACACTGTGTAACCTTAAAAATAAACAAAAGATAAGAACTGTCATTTCCTTGCATTTTATTTTGTCTATTTGATAAGTTAGTTCTTTCCACAAACTTGTATGTCGCTTATTACTTTGGCCCTTTTCCTTTAAAAATATATTGAGATTGGAAAAGGAAGTATGATTGTTTAGCTCAGGAAAAAAAAAAAAAAAAGACTAAGTTTGATATTGTTTCCAAAACCATCACCCTGGGTGGTGCATTGGTAGGTGCTGTAATCCTATTCTGGTTATCACTGCACTTAGTAAGATTGAGGACATTTAAAGTATAACTAGCTTTGGATAGTGCTGTATCATAAATTTTTATTTCATACATATGTATCCATTAACAATACATACGAAACTGTTGTTTTTAGTTACTAAAAAAAACCCTCTCCTATGATGCTTCACTGTCCAAAGTTATGAAGTGACACTTCAAAGCTAAAATTGTTAATTGTGAGTAGAAAATATGTAAAGTATAAAACAGTCACAGAAACTTGTACTAACTTGAGGATATTGATTATCTCTGGGAAAGAATAAAGGGGAGTGGATGACAGGGGCTTTGGCTGTATCTAATTTCTAATTTCTTGAAAGAAAAAAAAAGGTTAGACTGGCTGAAATTAATCTTTCAATAACCTGGTATTTCTTTGTCTGTAAAAAATCCCTATTTTATTATCTTTAATATTGATTTATTCTTTGCTGCTACCTCTGACTGGCCAAATTACGAAGCAAAACTTGAACAGAAAGACACACACATTCCTACACTAATGCAGGCTCAAAATTAATTTAAAAATATAATAAAACACAACTAATAAAGTGAGTTTAAGATATTCATATAGTCTTTATGTTTTGTATTCTGTAAATGTGTTACATGTTCCAGAAAAGGAAGTAAAATGTTCTTCTACTTGTCAGAATAGCAACTCTCTCTAAATGAGAATAGTTAACATTAAAATGAAAGGCGTCGGTAAGAAAAAAAGCATATACCCATTTAATGGAACCATTGTTTAAAAAATATCATACAAATTAGTATGTTAAAATCTAGAATCTAGAAGATGAGGCAGCAAGCAATAAAGAAATCATACTTTCTCCTTCTGTATTATGGTGTTAAGAGATCTTGTGATTACGGGAAGAAACATATCTACTGCGAGTAGATCTGTTTGTTTTCTTAGATAAATCACCTACCGTGAATTGCCAGAAGAGAGAGCTTTGTGCACCTCCATGCTAATAAAACCAATGGATCTTCATTTCGGTTGTCACTAAGATCTGGAAAACCAGACGTGTCAATCACATCATTCATTAATATAAAATGAGTGAGGAACTTATCATACTGCCTGGATATAAGATCAACAATAGCTCCTGAAACACAAGTGATGTAGCTGTCAAAATGAATCCTCTCTAGTGGTATACTGGGTTTCAGAATCTTTAACATATCTTCACTCTTGATATCAAAGGCCATTATATAGACCCGGAGGCTGGTGCTCTTTCGTGACAAGGCTTTCCAATGCTCATCATTTGGCATGTTGTCCAGAGACTTTTGCATCACGGAAACGTTGTGGACCAGGAGAGACAGTCGCTGCAAAGGCACATGGTTGCTATCGGTTAAGACTCTTGCCATCTCGGCTGTAAAGTCACAGAAATCCAGGGCAAGTGAGCGTAGATTCGCAAATCGCTCCAGTTCGACTGTGGTGATCAGAGTGCTGTTACCAGGAATATTGTTGTCCAGCAAACTCAGGTGCTCCATGGTGTTGGCAATAGAGTTTGAGAGAGATGACAGTGAGGTTGGGGTTACTATTTCCAGCATAAACCCACAGGACAGCCATTTCAGTTGCCTACTATTACTCAGTATTTCTTCAAACAGCTGCTGAATTCTGTAAGGAAAACACATGCCACAATGATCCTGTTAACATTTAGCTCTAACCTCTAAACACTGACTTTTGAAAGTGGGCAATGAAATGGCATGCAATGCTGAGATCCATTTTCTCTCAGTAAATGTCTATCCAACACATAAATAGTATTACCATATTATTTCTACCACTAAAATTCACATTAAAATATAATGAATAAACTCTATTAAACACATAAAAATACGTTCTTCACCCAAGGAAAGCAGCATTTTGCAACAGTATGGTATAAAAGATTGATGATATACAATTTATGTTACAGAGAAGGCAAACAAATAGCAGTTTTAAATCGCAATAATTACCCAAATTCTATGATTTGTCTTAAAGATTTATGCTGTGGAATGGCATATTTTATAGTTAAAATATTTCCAATTTATAGGACATATGTTCTTAGAAAAAATATTACTCTTATTGTATCTTATAATTTCTCAGAAAAAACTAAAATTATTATTAATGTAAACCCCCTTCCACTAACTATACAACTTACTGTTTAATTTTTTTGCCATCAGGGTCCACCTTGCTGAGGTATGTATTTGACAAACTTCCTTGCTGTTGTAGAACACTTATGTCTCCAAAAAGGCTAAACTTCTGGAGGTTCCTACAAGAAAAGTAATTTAAAATGACTGTCTAACTAAATAATATGTAATAATATAAATATTAAAAATAGAAAATAGAAGGGATACCTAGAAAAGTTTCTGCCTTATAACTCACTTAGAATCCAATGAACTACTTTCAGATTGTTTTTTACACACAATTAAAAGCAACATAATACAAGAATGGCATAAGCTTTACAAAATGAAGACTGAGGTATAAAGCTTAGTTCCAGAAATCAATATTTTAATGACCATGGAAAAATGTTTATGCATTGTTTTCCTGATTTTATTCAGTTGTCTGTTTTCTTACATGTAACTGAGCTTCTTGAAGATGATTATTATTTTTTTTTAAATTTAATGTTTATTTGAGAGAGAGCAAGAGAGTGAGCATGAGTGGGGGAAGGACGGAGAGCGAGGGAGACACAGAATACAAAGCAGGCTTCAGGCTCTGAGCTGTCAGCACAGAGCCTGAGGCGGGGCTCGAACCCATGAACTGTGAGATCATGGGCTGAAGTCGGACGCCTAGCTGACTGAGCCACCCAGGTGCCCTAAAGATGATTATTTTGAATTGTCAGGCAATTCATAGATCTCTATTTCCTTGGGGATGGTTACTTGAGCTTTATTAGTTTCCTTTGGTGGTTCCATGTTTGCCTGATTTTTAATGATCTATGTGGTCTTGAATCGGTGTCTTGTGTATCTGGGGGAGCAAATACTTCTTCCAGTTTTTATAGACAAGTTTGACCTCCTCCTGTTGGGTCTCCAGACTATGAGATTGCATCCAGGACCACATTCGAGTTGGTGGGGCCAGGTCACATGGCTGCTGCTGGACCTGCACTGGGGTCTATGGTTTGTGGACCCCATTACCAGACACCTGGGCAGGTGTGGATCCTGTCTGGTGTCTTGGTGGACAGGACTGCCTCTGAGTCCTTTGTCAGTAGGGCTGGTGCTGGGACAAAGGTCTGCTATTAGGTCTGCAAACAGCTGCCACTTACTAGGTGTGGGGGCAGGAGTGATTTCCACCAGATCCCTGAGAAAGGCTCCTGTTCTGGGACTCAGGGAGGGCAGGGGTGCCCAGGATTGCAGCTGAGAGGGGCTAGAACTGAGTGTCAGGGTTGTTTTAGGGTCCATGGCTGGGACCAGATTCTGCAGGCCTGTGTCTGGGGGCACTGACAAGTGTGCCATCTGCTGGGTTTTTAGGTGTGTGGGACTACCCTCAGACCATGGCTGAATAAGGATGGAGTTCATTCATAGGGCTGCTTCAGGATACAGTTAGACCAACGTTGGCATGTATACCCTGAGGCACAAGGAGGCTTGTCTCCCAACAGGTTCCTGGGCAAGCAGGAATATTCCTGATCACAGGTGCACACAAACCTGAATTCTGTATTGCCTTGATTAAAAATTCCTAAGATTAAAAACCCTAACTGGCTATCAGAAACAGGCAAATGGCTAGCTTGGTACAGTAAGATCCTTCAAAATGTGGTTCAAAAAACGCTATACTGGGCTACTTACTATTCTTTAAATGTAATACTATTCCCTCTCCTGGTCTGCCTGGTAAACTTCTATTCAGCCTTCTGAATAGATATCTGAATGCCAATTACTCTATCAAAGCCTTTTCTGAGGCAATCCTCTCAGCCTCTGTAGTTTTAGCCATTTCTTGGGACTTTATAAAATGTCTTTATTAAACGGTAATATACTTTACTGTGATTTGTTATTTCTCTCATTAAAGGGGTAAACTCTTGTTTCTCATAAGTACCTAGCAATAATTTTTGGCACAAGATAGGCGTTCAATGAATATCTGTTAAACAAATGAATATTTTGGGAAGGTAAGCTCAAGAGTTACCTAAATAGAAATAGTAATCAAAACCGTAATATAAATGAAAACAATGGGAAATAGATACATAAGGGGAGGTGGGCCTGGGATAGATTTTGTAAAGATAATCACATCAGAGAATTATTTTAAGGGTAATGTTTTCAATTGACTTAAAAAAAAAAGTTTTCTTCTGGATAGATCTTCTATGTAAAGGGAGATTAAAGATTAGTTTATGAGTATTGACAGCTATTAACAATAATTATGTTCTCCATTACTTTGACTTTTTTTCCTATCAGGAGTTCTTTTATGAAATAGAGAACTAAATCTCCTTTAAAGGGAGAGTAAGGAAAAGGTTAGCACCTCAAAGGGCTTAGAAACATTTCTTCATATAGTTCCATAGAATAGTAAGGTGATAATACCAGGTAAGTAGAAAATATTTCACTGAGTTTACTATCAAGATGCCTCCACAAATGTATTTAAATTTATCATTTATGAAAAGATAAAAAATCTTTTCACAAATAAAAAGATATTTTAAGGGACCCATGACAGATGGAAACCAACCTGAATTATTAATTTCATACTAGTGATATTCTTCTTGTCATATTCTAAATCTGCACCATGTAATATGGGGAATATAGTTACTAAATACTTGAAACATGGCTAGTCAGAGCTGAGATGTGCTCTAAGTATAAAAATACATTTAGAAGACTTAATACAAAAACTATAAAATCTCATTAATTTTTTATATTGGTCACATATTCAAATGATAATATTTGGATATATTAGGTCAGATATACTAAAGTTAATTTCATCTTTTTTTTTTACTATTTAATGTGGCTACTTGAAAAATTTAAATCACGTGTGGTCTGTATTATATTTTTATTGTACAGTGCTGCTCTAAAGAATACAATGTGCAGGGGCACCTGGGTGGCTCAGTCAGTTCAGGGTCCAAGTCTTGATTTCAGCTCAGGTCATGATCTCATGGTTTGGGCCATGCTGGGCTCTGTGCCTACAGTTGGGAGCCTGCTTGAGATTCTCTCTCTCTCTTTATTTCTCTCTCTCTCTCTCTCCGCCCCCCCTCCACTCCCCTGCTTGCATGCTCTTTCTCTCTCTCTCTCTCAAAATAAATAAACAAACAAAAAGAATATAATGTGCATATTGTAGTTTTCTGGTTAGCTTCATTTAAAAACATACTGTCATGAGCAGAAATATAATTAAGGGTATATAGCTAATACTGCTGGTTTTATGGTTAAAATATTTAGAACACCCACATCACTGTTGAAAAAAAAAAATTAAAAAAAAAAGGGGGCGCCTGGGTGGCGCAGTCGGTTAAGCGTCCGACTTCAGCCAGGTCACGATCTCACGATCCGTGAGTTCGAGCCCCGTGTCAAGCTCTGGGCTGATGGCTCGGAGCCTGGAGCCTGCTTCCGGTTCTGTGTCTCCCTCTCTCTCTGCCCCTCCCCCGTTCATGCTCTGTCTCTCTCTGTCCCAAAAATAAATAATAAAAAAAAAAGTTGAAAAAAAAAATTTTTTTAAGAACACCCACATCACTTTTCAGCTTTCTGACTATATGTAACAATATAAACTCTAAGACCAATGAGTAGTTTTTAACTATAAAAAAGTAGGAGGTGACTTCAGAAAATGTTATATATAATTAAAAAAAAATTCTACAACTCCAAACACACCTTAACTATACTGCCAATGCATATTGCAGATATTATAAAGTACCTATAAAAAAAACATGTGGTCTTCCTCCACCTCTCCTATTAACTCAAATACAAGTCAAATCCATCAACTTGAAAAAACGTACAAATGATCAAGAGGAAAACCAGTTTGAATGAATGGAGCAAATAAGCTCACCTTTCTTCACCTGTGATGTCATCTCTAACTTTCCATTGACTGTAACTCATTTATCTTGAAGACATCATATTTAATCTCCACTGCTATTTGTATCTCAGACGTGGAAAAAAGCAACCTGCCAGTATGACTGATTCAAGTTTGTTTATTTTGAGAGAGAGCAAGTGAGAGAGAGCGTGGGGAGGGGCAGAGAGAGAATCCCAAGCAGGCTCTGTGCTGTCAGTGCAGAGCCCGATGTGGGGCTCCATCTCATGAACCCTGAAATCATGACCTGAGCCAAAACCAAGAGTCGGATGCTTGGGGGTAACCAAGCACCCCAGCCATGACTGATTCAAAAGCAAGTCCTCCCCCAGGAAGGAGAAATCCTCATTTTCTCATTCTCTTGAGAGAAACAGGAATGGAAAGATATATAGGCAGGTGAAATGAAATTAACCATGAATTATATATGTCTACATGGCAAGTTTTCTCCACTTATTAACTAACAATTAGGCTCCCAGAACTTAAGATGACTAGGCTGGTGTTTATTTCTTTACTTTTCCCAAACATTTCAATCTGTATCACTGGCATCAAGGTCTGGTTATTACTTTCTTCCTGCCTTCGTCTGTCCCTGCTATAGTGGAGAAAGAGATCATCCACATTCTATCTTCTCTTCTGTCCTTCTCTAATCTCCTTTTTTCTACTACTTCAATCTATTTAGTCCAAACATTTCTTAAGTATAATTATCAGAGACTCCTACATATCAAGGTGCCACAAGTGGAACTGGGAGTTCATTTAATGAATTGTGGTTTTACTTTTGCTGTTCTATATGTGGTATATAAAGAACACCTATCTCCCAGATGGAATATACAAGTCTGTATATATGTAACAAACAAACAAAAAAACAACCAAACCCCCCCAAAAAAGCAGAAAAACTGTCTTTCACAATCATGGCTAATAGCCAAGACTATCAACGAAAAGTTTTGACATTTTTGACAATTCTTGGCATTATGGTGACTATATTCCATCAGAGTTATTAGCACATAAAAGTACACTTCCCCCCAATTTCTTTATGTCACTTCACAGATGTTATTTGGTTTTAATGAATCTAAATCATAAAACGTTTTTTCTATTTCTACTTTCCTTTTCAGTTGTGACTAAAATTATTTCTTGCTATGTAATCAAATAATCTATTACCCAAAAATGACTTCACAACTCCTAGTACTACAAATTTGTATAAAATATTTTGTCTTTTTAATTCCCACATCAAACTTATTTATCCCTCCCAACCCAATAGCTTTCTTTCCCTGGCTGGAATCTATTTACCAAGTAATGCTCATTGCTAAGCTCACAGTATTAGGTAATGATGCTAAAAAATGTTAAATATTACATTTATATTAAATATTATATATGTTAAATATTACATTATAACCAGCAAGAATAATGTTATCCATATTTGTAAAGGGTTGCTCAGGAGAAATAAAGGTGGTGTTTGAAAGAGCACTGAATGAGAAATCAAGTGTCCAAAATGCAAAAAATCCACTGACTACAGTTTTGTGAAATAAAATAATTTTTAAGTTATTTAAAAAGACAAAAACCTATCACTTGAGCAACATCTAATTTCTTCCTCTAAACATGATGATACTTTAATCATATTATTTGAAATCTTGCTCTAAGTTCTCATATCACTAAACCTCTGGTCTAAGTCATCTTCACCTGTAAAGTTCTCTGATTCTATAAATTCCTAGTCATTGAACTGAGCACTGAGTGAAAGGGTTCAGTTAGAAATAAAAACAAAGAGAATAAATGAGTAGTAACCATTTTCTCCCATAAATTTAAAACTCTTTTGTCATTCTGGCTCAAATGACCACCCATCTCTTTTGGGTTATTCTTGAAATTTAACAGCTACAATGTATGCCTGCAGTATTGGCTCAATTTATTTGCAGAGTTTCTAAGACTTTTTGCATTACTACTTTTAATGAGAATAACATTTTCAACTATAAGACTACTCAAATTAATTGGTCTTGGAATGATGAATAGGAGTCTCTCACTGATAGATTTTAAAGCATTATTCATTTATATAAATTTAAACTGAATTGTTTTATCCACTGATTTATATTATACTTGGGGTTAGGATGGAAAAGGAATGAGTGAAAAGTAGCTTAGCTACTAATATAAATCTTGATGATGTCTATTTTCTGATGAACATTATCTACTTACCAATTTTTAGAATTTCAGTGTGTGTTAAGAAATAATATTGTTATGAAATAGCAAAAAAAGACTAATAAGGAAAACTAGTTTACGTTTTATAAAATTAAAAATCACTATAATCTAAAATACATCCAGATGATACAAAAATTGGGCTTTACAGTTCGTGTGGTCCGTCCTAGAAACTGATGGTAAAATGCTGAGTTCATGTGCACTTTCTGGAAGAAGGATCACTAGCTTTCATCAGCTTTTCATAGATTAAACAAAAAAGATTAGGTATCACTGATGTAGGCCTAGAGTCCTGTAGGGATATTTACACACACACACACACACACACACACACACACCACTAAAACAACAAAAATTCTAGATCTGTCGACAGTTAGAAGATATTATTAACCACATTTACCAATGTATATCCCTTATCAAAACTGCCAGATTTTAGGAGCTACTTCTATGTGTATGTAAGGTCAGAAAGAACAAGCAGATGTCAACCAATGACAGAGATTACTATAAATGATTCACACAAAAGTAGGTTAGAGAATCAAAATAAGTATAATAAGACCAACACCTAATTTATTTTGGGCCTAGAGTACTGAGTGTTTGTCACTTTTGCTGGCAAGCTTTCATATTCCAAGAAAAAGCCTTTTCTATCAGAAATGCCACTTTTTAAAAATGTTTACTTTTGATAGAAAGAGAGAGGAGAATGAGAATGAGTCGGGGAGTGGAAAGGGAGGGGGACAGAGGGTCTAAAAGGAGCTCTGCACTGACAGCAGAGAGCCCAATGCAGGTGTCAAACTCATGAAGCTGCGAGATCATGACGTGAGCTGAAGTCAGACACTTAACAGACTCAGCCACCCAGACGCCCCAGAAATGCCACTTCTCAATCAAATAACAGCTGTCAAAACTACCACCATCACAAAAAACCCCAGAGTTTCCCAGTTTTTAGAGAAAATAAAAACGCTTTGCTTCGGAAATTCTTTTTTTTAGTGTTTATTTATTTTGAGAGAGAGAGAGTGAGAGAGAGAGAGACAGCGCGCGAGCGAGCGAGTGCATGAACAGGGCAGGGGCAGAGAGGGAGAAAGAGAATCCCAAGCAGGCTCCATGCCCAGCAAGGAGTCCTATGCAAGGCTTGATCTCACAACCGTGAGATTATGACTGGAGCCAAAATTAAGAGTCAGACTCTCTTTTCCCCTTTGGATATTCTTTCCTGCTTTGTTGAAGATTAATTAAGCATATAAGTGTGGGTTTATTTCTGGGTTTTATATTCTGTTCCATTGCTCTGTGTCTATTTTTGTGCCAGTACTATACTATTTTGATTACTACAACTTTGTATCATAACTTGAAGTCCAGAATTGTGATACTTCCAGTTTTGTTCTTTCTTAGGATTGCTTTGGCTATTCAGGGTCTTTTGTTGTTCCATACAAATTTCAGTGTTATTTGTTTAAGTTCTGTGAAAAATACTGTTGGTGTTTTGAGAAGGATTTCAGTAACTCTGTAGATTGCTTTGGGTAATATGGACATTTTGACAATATTCTCTTCCATGAACTTGGAATATCTTTCCATTTCTTAGTGTCTACAGTTTCTTTCATCAGTGTTTTATAGTTCATAGAGTATAGGTCTTTCATCTCTTTGGTTAAGTTTATTCCTAGGTACTTTATTCTTTTTGGTACAACTATAAGTAGTGTTTTTTTGTTTTTTTTTTTAATTTCTGTGACTTCACTTTTGTTGTCTAGAAACACTACCAATTTCTAGTTATTAATTTTGTATCCTGCCACTTTACTGAATTCATTTTTTCTAGTAGTTTTTTTCGTGGAATCTTTAGGATTTTTCTATGTATAGCATCATGTCATCTGTAAATAGTGACAGTTCAACAACTTCTTTACCAATATGGATGCCTCTCATTTCTTTTTCTTGTGTGATTGCTATGCAGTCCTTTATATTTCTGTGGTATCAGTTACTTCTTTCTCATTTCTGGCTTTATTTGGGTCTTTTCTCTTTTTTTCTTAATCAATCTAAGCGTTTGTCAATCTTGTTTATCTTTGCAAAGAACCAGCTCTTGATTTTGCTTTTTTTCCTTTTTCTTTTCTTTCTTCTTCTTCCTCTTTTTCTTTCCCCTCCCCCTCCTCCTCCTTCTTCTTCTAAGTCTCTATGTCATTTACTTCTGTCCTGATCTTTAGTATTTCCTTTCTTCTACTCACCTTGGGTTTTGTTTGTTCTCTTTCTAGTTCCTTTATGTGTAAAATTAGATTGATTTTTTTTTTCTTATTTCTTAGGCCTATATTGCTATATACTTCCCTCTCCAAACTGCTTATGATGTGTCCCAGAGATTTTGGACTGTTGTGTGTTCATTTTCATGTGTTGCCATGTATTTTTTAATTTATTCTTTGACCGCTTCATTGATCCCTTGGTTGTTTAGAGGTTATGTCCTTTAGTCTTAACATTTTTGTGGTTTTTCCTGTTTTTTGTTTTTTTCCCCTGTGATTCATTTCTAGGTTCATATTGTTGTGTTGGAAAAGATACATGGTATGATTTTGATCTTAAATTTATTGAGGCTTGTTTAATGGCCTAATATGTCATCTACTCTGGAGTGTATTCTATTTATACTTGAAAAGAATGTGTATTCTGTTGTTTTTATATGGAATGGTCTGTATATATCTGTTATGCCCAGATGGTCCAATATGTCATATTGATTTTCTGTCTGGATGATCCATCCATTGATGTAAGTGGAATGTTAAAGTCCTCTATTTTCTTGATGGATTGATCTCTTTATTATTATTAATGCCCTTCTCTTTTATTACAATCTTTGTTTAAAAGTCTATTTTGGGGGTACCTGGGTGGCTCAGTCAGTTGAACATCCAACCGGTCCAAGTCATGATCTTGCAGTTCATGAGCTTGAGCCCCACATCGGGCTTGCCACTGTCAGCCTGTCAGCGCAGAGCCCACTTCAAATCCTCTGTCCTCACTCTCTGCCCCTCCCCTGCTTGTGCTCTCTCTCAAAAAAAAGAAAAAAAAGTCTATTTGTGTAAGTAATGCTACCCCAGATTTTTTTTTTTCACTTTCATTTACATGGTGAATGTTTCCTGTCCCTTCACTTTCAGTCTGTAAGCATCTTTAGGTCTGAGATGAGTCTATTGTAGGAAGCAATATAGATGGGTCTTACTGTTTTTATCTATTCTACCACTCTGTGTCTTTTGATTGGAGCATTTAGGCCACTTAAAGTAATGACTGATAAGTATATACTTACTACCATTTATTAAATTTGTTTTCTGGTTGTTTTTGTAGTTCATTGTTCTTTTCTGCTTCTCTTGTTCTCTCTGTGATGGATAAGTATCTCTAGTGTTGTATTTGGCTTTATTTCACTTTATTTTTATTTTTTTGCCTTATTTTTTTAACTTTATTTTTTATTTTTAAAAATTTATATCACACTTAGTTAGCATACAGTGAAGCAATGATTTCAGGAGTAGATTCCTTAGTGCCCCTTACCCATTTAGTCCATCCCCCCTCCCAAAATCCCTCCAGTAACCCTCAGTTTGTTCTCCCATATTTATGAGTCTCTTCTGTTTTGTCCCCCCGCTCCGTTTTTATATTATTTTTGTTTCCCTTCCCTTATGTTCATCTGTTTTGTCTCTTAAAGTTCTCATATGAGTGAAGTCATGTGATTTTTGTCTTTCTCTGACTAATTTCACTTAGCATAATACCCTCCAGTTCCATCCACGTAGTTGCAAATGCAAGATTTCATTCTTTTTGATTGCTGAGTAATACTCCATTGTATATATATACCACATCTTTATCCATTCATCCACCGATGGACATTTGGGCTCTTTCCATTCTTTGGCTATTGTTGATAGTGCTGCTATAAACATGGGGGTGCATGTGCCCCTTCGAAATAGCACACCTGTATCTCTTGGATAAATGCCTAGTAGTGCAATTGCTGGGTCATAGGGTAGTTCTATTTTTTTAGTTTTTTGAGGAACCTCCATACTGTTTTCCAGAGTGGCTGCACCAGCTTGCATTCCCACCAACAATGCAAAAGAGATCCTCTTTCTCTGCATCCTCGCCAACATCTGTTGTTGCCTGAGCTGTTAATGTTAGCCATTCTGACGGGTGTACCATGGTATCTCATTGTGGGTTTGATTTGTATTTCCCTGAGGATGACTGATGTTGAGCATTTTTTCATGTGTTGGTTGGCCATCTGGATGTCTTCTTTGGAGAAGTGTTTATTCATGTCTTTTGCCCATGTCTTCACTGGATTAGTTGTTTTTTGGGTATTGAGTTTGATAGGTTCTTTGTAGATTTTGGATACTAACCCTTTATCTGATATGTCATTTGCAAATATCTTCTCCCATTCTGTCAGTTGCCTTTTAGTTTTGCTGATTGTTTCCTTCGCTGTGCAGAAGCTTTTTATTTTGATGAGGTCCCAATAGTTCATTTTTGCTTTTGTTTCCCTTGCCTCCAGAGACATGTTGAGTAAGAAGTTGCTGCGCGCAAGACCAAAGAAGTTTTTGTCTGCTTTCTCCTTTAGTATTTTGATGGCTTCCTGTCTTACATTTAGGTTTTTCATCCATTTTGAGTTTATTTTTGTGTATGGTGTGAGAAAGTGGCCCAGGTTCATTCTTCCACATGTCGCTGTCCAGTTTTCCCAGCACCACTTGCTGAAGAGACTGTCTTTATTCCATTGGATATTCTTTCCTGCTTTGTCAAAGATTAGTTGGCCATATGTTTGTGGGTCCATTTCTGGGTTCTCTATTCTGTTCCATTGATTTGAGTGTCTGTTTTTGTGCCATATTTCACTTTATTTTTGGTGTATCTACCATAGGTTTTGGCTTTGTGGTTATCATGAGGTTCATATATGTCATCCTAAGTAAACAGCAGTCTACATTAATTTGATGGTCATTTAAGTTCAAACACATTCTTAAAAAAACAAACAAAAAAACCCAGGAGTGCCTAGGTAGCTCAGTCAGTTAAGTGGCAGAGTCTTGATTTTGGCTCAGGTCATGATCTCATGGTTGTGAGATTGAGCCCTGTGTCGGGCTTGATGCTAGGCATGGAGCCTGTTTAAGATAGTCTCTCTCACACTGCCCCTACCCCATTCATGTGTGGGTACTTGTTCTTTCTCTAAAAAAAAAACAAAACAAAAAAACCCACACTAGAGGGAATCAACAGTAATTTTTGAGGATGCAGAAGAACATATCAGCAATCTGGAAGATAGGGTAATAGCACACAAGCTGAATCGCAAAAAGAGAATTTTTTTAAAATGAGGATAGATTAAGAGATCTCTTAGATAAAATCAAGTAAACAAACATTTGTACTATAGTAGTCCCAAAAGAAACAGAGAGAAAGGTGTAGAAACTTATCTGAAGAAATAATAACTGAAAACTCCCCTAAGGTAGGGAGGTAAATAGACTTTCATCTCCAAGAAACAGAGAGTTCCAAACAAGATGAACCCAAAAGGTCCACACCACAGTGCATAATAATTAAAATGAGATCGTGAGATCATGACCTGAGGCAAAATCAAGAGCTGGAGGCTTAACTGACTGAGCCACCCAGGCAGGCATCCCTTCTACTGTGTTTTTTACTTCAGTTATTGTATTAACCCTGTTTAAAATTACAATGATCTCTTTTTAGCATTTTACTATTTTCTATCTTTTTATTGAAGGTCTCACTGAGTTCTTCCATTTTTTTTTTTTCCCAACCCATTGAGTATCTTTATGATCATTACTTTAAGTTCTTTATCAGGCAGATTGTTGATCTCTGTTTCATTTAGTTACTTTTCTGAGGTGTTTTTTTTCCCCCCTGTTCTTTCTTTTAGAGCATATTCCTCTGTCTCCCGAGTTTGCTTGACTGTCTGTGTTTGTATGCATTAGGCGAAACAACTATTTCTCCTAAAGCTGAAGGAGTGGTCTTGTGTACAGTGTACCATGAGCAGACTGTGTGTGCATTGGTGATTTTGCTGGTTGGGTGGAGCTGTGGCTGTATATGCCAGTAACTCTTTAATGCCATGGCATGTCTCTGTCTCTCTTGCTCTCTCTTGCCATTCTCTTTACCTTTGGTTTTTCAGTACCTGTTCAGTCCTTAGTTAGATCTTCTTCAGGAGGAACTGATCTATTAATAGGTGTAATTTGGAGGAAGTGAGTTCAAAGTCTTCCTACATTGCCATCTTCAACTGGGACAGAGAAAATAAATTTAAACTAGGTTTATGTAGCTTTTTATCATTATAAGAAGTTAAATCATTTAAATTTTTTTAATCTTTATTTATTTTTTAGAGAGAGAAAGAGACATAGCCAGCGAGTGTGAGCAGGGGAGGGCCAGAGAGCCAAAAGAGGGAGACACAGAATCCAAAGCAGGCTCCAAGCTCTGAGCTGTCATCAGAGTCTGAAGTAGGGCTTGAACTCATGAGCTGTCAGATCATGACCTAAGCTGAAATCGGACGCTAACCAACTGAGCCACCCAGGCGTCCCATAAGTTAATTCATTTTAAAATCATTACATAAACTAACAACCTGCACATTAGTAAAATTTGACAAGTTAATGTAAGGAGACTCTTGGGGATATTTCTGTTTTAGCTCCATCTATACAATATTTTTCAACATCCCAGCAATGTTCAAAACATGCCAGTCAAAGGCAATTTAAAAAAATTCTGTTGAGGGGATGGCCTGGGTGGCTCACTCCATTAAGTGTCCAACTTTGGGTCAGGTCATGATCTCCCAGTTTGTGGTTTGGAGCCCCATGTTGGACTCTGTGTTGATAGCTTGGAGCCTGGAACCTGCTTTGGATCCTGTGTCTCCCTCTCTCTCTGCCCCTCCCCTGCTCATGCTCTGCCTCTCTCTCTCTCTAAACAATCTCTAAACAAAGATTAAAAAAAAATTCTGGTGGCATGCCTGTTCAGTCAGTTAAGCGTCCGACTCTTGATTTCAGCTTAGGTCATGATCTCACGGTTTGTAAGTTCGAGCCCCTTATTGGGCTCGCTGCTATAAGTGCAGAGACTGCTTTGGATCCTCTGTTTCCCTCTCTCTGCCCCTATCTTCCATCCCCATCCCATCTATTTCAAAAATAAACAAACATATATAAAAAATTCTATTTGCAGCAATGCAATGGTAATAATCTTATTATAGTAAAATTAATAATAATGCATAAACTTTCCATATGGAAATCATGTATGTGTTTATGTAATCATAAATACACATTTGAAGCTAGAATGATTTTTGGAATCATCAAATTCAATCATCTCTTTACAGATCAGGAAACTGAGGTGACTTGTCTAAGACTGTAATACTAGTTAGGGCAGAGCTAAGTAGAGGACCCGGGTTCTGACTCCTATTTCATGTTGTTCCTTATAATTAAACCATGTCCTAGAATATAATTGTCTTTTTGAAAGTTATTATAAAAATTGTAAGTGGCATATTTTAGAGTAGTATATGATGGCCATTTGTGGAAAAATGTTTTTAGGTACTTATTGTTCCACTCCAAATAAAGAAAATTTTAATTAAGTGATACAGAAAACAACAATTTACTTTTAAACCTAGCAAAACAAAACAAAAAACCCCACTGACAACTCAACAGCAGCCTTCAAGTATATCATGTTGAAATCATATTATAGATCATATGGTGAAGCCAAGAAAATAGCCTTCAGGCGGCTCATTATTGTTTCAGATGGTAAATAAGGGACTGAAAAGAACATCTAGGCAACAAAGTTAGAATAGAACATACTGAACCATGGCAATAAACAGATGACTCATTTTGAAGCTAAGAGACAATAGCAGTAACAATCATTTGCGCCACATAATCCTTTTACTTAAAGATGAAATCTATGACCTATTTTATTTATGTATTCATTTATTTATTGCTGAGTCAGTGAGTGAACTAAAGAAACAAACAGGGTTCTTTCCTGCCCAATGTCCATAACATGCATTTGCTCAAAAGGCATGTAATAAAAACATATTGGAAAAGTATTACAGTTGGTTACAAACTTTTTCTTTCATCTGAATCCTTCAAGTTAATTTAGCTCTGTTTCTATGGTAATATTAATAGGATACAATTTACTATCACTAGTCCCTCTCCAAGTCCTAAAGATGTGTTGTGAAAGTACAAAATCACATATAATGTTTGATAATCAATCTTCTGGAACATGCAAAAGACTGTACTATTGCCAAAAGATAATTTATTTCTTCAACTTAACTGCATTCTTCTTTAATCCTATTTCAAAAAACCAGAGCTGTCAGATCATTAAGTACTTATACCTTAGAAACTCAGCCTATACACTGTTCTCCTACTGTTTGTTCAATTATTTGAATATATATTGTGTGCCAATGATGTGAAAAATTATAGCAGTTAAGGTCCATATGTCCATAAGTTTAGACTCTTGGCATAGAAATAAAGGTTTAAAGAAAAATCAGGTGAGAATAAGGAATTATTAATAACCTTATTAATGTGTATAACTGGCATTGTGTTTATATAAAAAAAAGCCCACTACTTCCAGAGCTTCATACTGAGTGTGTAGTGTAAAATGACATCAATATGTTGGATTTGCTTTAAAACACTTAAGATAAAAGAAAGCAAATGTGGCAAAATCCTTAATGACTGAATCTGAATGATAGGTTCTTTGTGTCTATTTTTTGCGTGTTTGAAAATTTCATTAAAAGAGTTAGAAAATCAGGCAGTCATTTCTCTGTGTAACTGGCAAGTTCACTTTACTCTGTGCCTCAGTTTCACCATCTGTAAATAGGAATAATAATGGTACATATCCTTATGGTTGCTTAATATTGCTGTTTCTCTGGGAAAACTAGTTTAGCATTTGAGGGGAACACATGTATTCAGCTCTTTGCAGTGCTGGCAATACAACTGGGTCTTACCGAGCCCCATGATTGTAGTGGTGACTCTAATAGGAGTTTGGTATCAGGAGGGTGTTAGGCTTGAGAAGGTGGGTGTAAGCTGTGGAGGAGCAAAGTCTCTTGCTTCAGGTGATTACCTTTCTCCTTTGCCTTTAACCAAAATGGTCCTTTTGAGGTTTCTAAGAATGAGATTCTTTTTTGAAGTTACTAGCAACATCTGAATAAAAGGTAGTTCAATTCTGCTTTGTTTCTTCCCTTTTCCCATATTAAGAGATGTAAAAGAAGAAGAGTACACATGAGGAATGTCTGGGTAGGAAAACAGATTTATCTGGGCCTATGGTTACAGGTGATGAGACCAGTGATTTGGGGCAAAGGGAAGGAAGAATCCTTGTGTAGAGCACTACCTGCTTTTTCCTTTCTGCTTAGTCCTACCATCTTGAGCCCAGAGCTGATATGAGGGCCAGATGTAAGCAAATTCAAAGAATTAATGGGTTTACATGAAGCAGGAAATGAGGGAGGAGAAAAGAGGGAAAGGAAAATTCCAAGTGACTGCAGTAACGGAGACCAGGAAGTTTCTGGGGCAATTCAACAGACTGACTCAAATTTACATAAGAACTATATGAACAGGGCACTGTTTGAAAGTACTTCGAGGTACAAGGAGTTGAATACCAAAGATAGGCCATATTTTCAGAAAGTAAACTGTTCACACACTGGGTATTTTCTTTTTTAAAGAAAGTACAAACCATTAATGCAAAAGGAAAATATTCAGTAGAATGAATATCTACTGAATAAATGAATAAAAATGGCCAAAGGAAAAATATGTTTAGACATATTTAGGGAGTAGCAATTAAAAGGGCATTATAGGGGCGCCTGGGTGGCGCAGTCGGTTAAGCGTCCGACTTCAGCCAGGTCACGATCTCGCGGTCCGTGAGTTCGAGCCCCGCGTCAGGCTCTGGGCTGATGGCTCGGCTCGGAGCCTGGAGCCTGTTTCCGATTCTGTGTCTCCCTCTCTCTCTGCCCCTCCCCCGTTCATGCTCTGTCTCTCTCTGTCCCAAAAATAAATAAAAAAAAAACGTTGAAAAAAAAAAATAAATAAAAAAATAAAAGGGCATTATAATACTAGCTGGACAATTATGTCTAATTTCTTATACTTACATTCTCCTTCTAGAAGGCCTCCAGATAAAAATATACAATCAGACTACTCATCACTTTCACTGCTCCCACACTGGTCCACAGCACCATCATCACTTGCCTGGATCATTGCAAAGGCCTCCTGACTCAGCCTGTTGCTTCTACCCTTGTCCTGATACAAACGATTTCCAACACAGCATCTAGAATGTTCCTTTTTTTTTTTTTTATTTAATCTTTTGAGTATGGTTGACCCACAATATTACATTAGTTTCAGGTGTACAAAACAGATTCAACTTCTCTATATGTTATGTTATGCTCACCAAAAGTATAGTTACCATGTCACCATACAATGCTATTACAGCATCACTGACTATATTCCCAATGCTATGCCTTTTATTCCCATCACTTATTCATTCCATAACTGGAAACCTGTATTTCCTACTCTCCTTCATCCATTTTACCCATTCCTCTATCCCCCTTCCCTCTAGAAACCATCAGTTTGTGCTGTTAGAATGTTCCTTTTGAAATATTATATATGTCACTCCTCAGTTCAAAACTTTTTCATGGCTCCTCCTCTTAGAGTAAAAGTCAAAGTCTTTATAAGAGCCTAATAAAGGGCTACTGATTTCCACATCACCATTCCCCATATGTGGCGGGCAGTGTTCTATATTCCAAGGCATTTTCTGCTATCGTACTTAAGCACTCCCTTGGTCAAAGTCCCACAGTTGAGTTCCTCCATTTAACTGCTACTTACTCCAAGAATGACTTTCCAGAGAGACACAGAAGACTGCTCCCTCCCTTACTTCTTTCAAATACTATTTCAGTGGTTGAGATGTTTCTTAAATTCCCTTATTTTACATAGCAACACTCCTTTCTACTTCCACCATTCCCATTTCCCTTTACTGCTTCATTTTGCCTCACTACATGTATTATGAACTATGATACTATATATTTTACTTACTTGTTTTTTGTCTTTTTTTTTTTTTTTTCCCCCACTAGAATATGCTCTATGATGGCAGGACTCTTTGACTACTATTGTATCCCCGGTTGCTACAACAGGGCCTGGCATTCAATAAATACTTGTTGAATAATATATTTACCTTAGTTCATGACAAAAATTAGGGTCTATTTAGCTATACCTAACATATTACAAATTTAGGGTACAGGTGTACATTAGGTACAAGATGCATTAGGAATCCCTCTAAAATATCATACTTGCCAGAAAAGTGAAACTTCTTTTCTCAAACCAGTTATATGCACTTTTAAAAAGTTTATTTATTTATTTTGAAGAGTGAGAGCTGGAAGGAGTGGCAAAGAGACGGAGAGAGAGAGAATCCCCAGCAGACTCTGGATAGTGCAGAGCCCTGACATGCGGCTTGATCCCATGACTGTAAGATCATTACCTGAGCAGAAGTCAAGAGTCAGACACTTAACCAAATGAGCCACCCAGGTGCCCCTGCATTTATCTGCATTACCTTTTCAACCGTAGTTAAATGGACATACAATTTTAATATACGTATTTAAATTGTATGTTTTACAAAACATATATATGCATATTAAAATTTCATGAAAAGGGCTAGTTTTCTTTTTAGCATAAGAATTTCCCTATGAATTAAACAACCATGAGAATTTTTGACAGCCTTTTATAAAAACCTACACATATACAGGCATATCTTTAAGATATTATGGGTCTGGTTCCAGATCATCACAATAAAGCAAATACCATAATAAAAAGCTAAGTCAAATGAATTTTTTGGTTTCCCAGTCAGTGCATATACAAGTTATTTTTATGCTATACTGTAGTCTATCAAGTGCACAAGAGTATTATGTCTAAGTGTACATGCCTTAATTATAAAATAGTTTATGCTGAGGCACCTGGGTGGCTCAGGTCACACTCTCATGGTTTGTGAGTTGGAGCCCTGTGGCTGGCTCTGTGCTGACAGTTCGGAGCCTGGAGCCTGCTTCCCATTCTGTGTGTGTCTCTCTCTGCCCCTCTGTGCTCATGCTCTGTCTCTCTCTCAGAAATAAACAAACATTTAAAAAATTAGAAAAAAACCTTTATTGTTAAAAAATGCTAACCATCATCTGAGCTTTCACCAAATGTTTTTACTGGTGGAGAGTCTTACCTCCATGCTGATGGCTGCTGACTGATCAGGGTGGTGGTTGCTAAAGGATAGGGTAGATGTGGCAATTTCTTAAGACAATAAAGTTTGCTACATCAATTGACTCTTCATTGCACAAATTATTTCTCTGTAGTATGCAATGCTGTTTGATAGCATTTTACCCACAATGGAGTCAATCCTCTCAAACCATCCTGCTTTATCAACGAAGTTTATGTAATATTCCAAATCCTCTGTTGTCATTTCAATAATCGTGACAGCATTGTCATCAGTAGATTCTATTTCAAGAAACCACTCTCTTTGCCCATCCATAAGAAGCAACTCTTCATTCATTAACATTTTATCATGAGTTTGCACTAATTCAGTCACATCTTTATGTTCCACTTCTAATTCTAGTTCTCTTGCTATTTCCACCACATCTGCAGTTACTTCCTCCACCAAAATCTTGAACCCCTTAAGGTCACCCATGAGGATTGGAATCAAGTTCTTCCAAACTCCTTTAATGATGGTAGTCTGACCTCTTCTCATGAATTATGAATGTTCTTAATGACACCTAGAGTGGTGATTCTTTTCCAGGTTTTCAACTTACCCTGTCCAAATTATCAGAGGAATCATGATTTATGGCAGTTATAGCCTTATAATATATATTTTTAAAAATAGTATGGCTTGAAAGTCAAAATTACTCCTTGGGCTACAGAATGGATGTTGAACTACCAGTCATGAAAACAACATTAATTTCATTGTACAATTCCATCAGAGTTCTTGGGTGAACAGGTGCATTGTCAATGAACTATTTCTTTTAAGTTTATTTATTTATTATGAGAGAGAGAGCACAAGTGGAGGAGAGAGAGAATCCCAAACTGTCAGTACAGACAGAGCCAGATGTGGGACTTGAACTCAGGAACTGTGAGATCATGACCTGAGCTGAAGTTGGCTGCTTAACTGACTGAACCACCCAGGCGCCCCAATGAGTTGTAATATTTTGAAAGGATTTTTTTTTTCCCCTGAGTAGTAGGTCTAACCAGTGGGCTCAAAATATTTAGTAAACCATGTTGTAAACAGATATGCTGTTCATTCAGGCTTTGTTGTTCCATTTACAGAGCACAGGTAGAATAGATTTACTATAATTTTCAAAGGCTCTAGGATTTTTAGAATAGTCAGTGAGCACCGTTTTCAATTTAGACGTCATCAGTTTCATTAGCCCCTGATAAAAGAGCCAAGCTGTCTTTTGAAGCTTTGAAGTGAGGCAATGACTTCTCCCTCCATAGCTCTGAAAGTCTTAGATGGCATCTTCTCCCAACAGAAGGCTGTTTTGTCTATGTTGAAAATCTGTTGCTTAGGGTAGCCATCTTCATTAATTATCTTAGCTAGATCTTCTGGATAACTTGCTACAGCTTCTACATCAGCAATTGCTACTATACCTTGCACCTTGATGTTATGGGGAAGGCTTTTTTCCTTAAATGTCATGAACCAACTTCTGCTAGTTTCAAAGTTTTCTTTTGTACCTTCTTCACCTCTCTCAGCCTTCACAGAACTGAAGAGAGTTAGACCCTTGTTCTGGATTAGGCTTTGGCTTAAGGGAATGTGGCTGTTTTTATCTTCTATCCAGACCACTAAAATTTTCTCCTTATCAGCAATAAGGCTGTTCCACTTATCATTTGTGTGTTCCCTGGGATAGCACTCTTAATTTCCTTCGCTAACTTTTCTTTGGTGTTCACAACTTGGCTAACTATTTGGCACAAGACGTCTAGCCTTTGGTCTGTCTTGGCCTTTGACATGCCTTCCTCACTAAGCTTAATCATTTTTAGTTTCTGATTTAAAGCGAGAGAAGGGCACTTGGGTGGCTTAGTCATTGAGTGTCTGACTTTAGTTCAGGTCATGATCTCATGGTTCATGAGTTCGAGCCCTGTGTGGGGCTCTCTGCTGTCAGCACAGAGCCCACTTTGGGATCCTCTGTCCCCCTGCCTCTCTGACCCTCCCTCTTCATTCTCTCTTTCTCTAAATAAATGAACTTAAAAAAAAAAGTTAAAAAAAAATAAAGGAAGAGACATGTGATTCTTCCTGTCACTCAGGGCCATTTCAGAGTTATTAATTGGCCTAATTTCAATACTGTGGTATCTCAGGGATTCAGGGAGGCCGGAGGAGAAGGAAAAAGGCTAGGGAATGGCTGGTAATTGGAGCAGTCAAAACACACAACATTTACTGATTAAGTTTGTTGTCTTATATGGAAATGGTTTGTGGCACCCTAAAATAATTACAATTGTAACGTCAAAGATCACCGACCACAGATCACCATAACAAATCTAATTATCATGAAAAAGTTTGAAATATTGTAAGAATTACCAAAATGTGACACAGAGACACAAGGTGAGCAAGTGCTGTTGGAAAAATGGTGCCAACAGACTTGTTCAATGTGGGGTTGCCACAAAATGTCAATCTGTAAACACAAAAACAAAAACACATCTGTGAAGTGCAATAAGAAGCAAAGCACAATAAAACAAGGTATGCCTGTGGATTCATTGAGTTAGTTCAGGGAATGCTTTGAAAATAATATTAGCCACCTATGAGCCTAAGAAATATTCCTCAAGGTCTAACTACAGAGGCCAGAAAACCTTTTATTTTTTTCTGGGATTTCTGTTGGACTGTTTAATATAACTGGGACCCCAAAATTTCTGATATCTTGGTCATAATGACCTTATTGTTCTCTCTTTTGTGGTTCAGAATTGGGGAACTTCATTGGTGGCAATAACTACTATATTTCCTTCGATTTCAGAAGCTCCAAATTATTTCTTTGATGTAAATAAATAGTATCAGTGGAAAAATGCAAAACATAGCCACCCTAAATTAAAGTTAATACAGCCAAGTCTAATGAACTATGGCAAAAGGGAATACATAAAAACTTGGTACTTCAAAGAAATGTTCTTAAAAAGGTTAAAACCTTTCCCAGTGCTGTAAAGGGGCTCATAAAATGTAACATTTTACTTTTCTAACCGGATAAAAGTTAAAATAATCTACATCACTGCACGAAATTCTTTCAGGTCAATTCTTTTCTTAGTCCATGTTTAATACCAAGTATGTTTGTATCCACATAACACTTTCGGTAACATATTTCCTTCTCTCACAAATGCTAATGAATGATCATAGCCAAAAGAAACAAACAAAAACAAACACTTTAGCAAACAGTGGTCCAATACAACTCTCTGTCATCATGGCAATACTCTTCCATGTTGTCCAGTAATGGTAGCCAGTAGCTACACTGGGCTACTGAGCACTTTTTTTTTTTTAATTTTTTTTTTTTTAATGTTTATTTATCTTTGAGACAGAGAGAGACAGAGCATGAACGGGGGAGGGTCAGCGAGAAAGAGGGAGACACAGAATCGGAAGCAGGCTCCAGGCTCTGAGCTGTCAGCACAGAGCCCGACGTGGGGCTCGAACTCACGGACCGTGAGACCACAACCTGAGCCAAAGTCGGACGCTTAACCAACTGAGCCACCCAGGCGCCCCTTGAGCACTTGAAATGTGGCTAGTGTGCCTAACTAATCTTTAATTTTAAGAAATTAAAAATTAAAAAGCTATAAAAAAGCTATATGTGACTAGTGGCTTTCAAACTATACAGCACAATTTTAGGGACCTGAAGTCATTGGCCTATAATAGTATTCTTTATTAGCTTTATTAGGATCCATTAACTAAAAGCAATCTTGTAGCACTCGCTTTACAACTCACTTACTCAATTACCTTCTAAGAATCACCATCATCCTTATATCCCAGAGATTACAGACAACAAAAGCTTAAGACTGACATTTAAAATTTCTACTGAACATGCTATTTATTAAAAGTTCATTTTAACAATACTAAGGACAAAAAATCAGTGATTCTTACAGAGAATAATGTCCTCTTGACTGTACTTCCAAAATACATTCTACATCTATCCACTTTTCTTCATCTCCATGGTCTCCAACCATACTCTAAGCTACCATCATGTCTGCCAGTTTACTGCAAAAGTTTCCCAAGTCTCCTCGCATCATCTCGTTCTCTCGTATAGTTCATTCATTACACAGCAACCAGAGTGATTGTCTTAAAAGCCAAATTAGATCACATTACTCTTGCCCTTAAATATTTCTTGGTGACTTCTTCTATTCTTAGAATGTAGCTCAAACTTCATTCCACAAGCCCACATAACCAACTCCATCTCTTTCTCCCTCTACAACTCAGACAGCATCTTGACAACCCTCCCACTTTCATTCTCATGGTCCTGCCATAATTTCCTACTGTTCCATCACATCAAAAATTTGTCTGGCCTAAGGCTTTGGTGTTTAATTTTTTTTTTCCTGTTTAATTTGGTATTTGCTCAAATCTTCAGATGGGTGACTTTTGTCACTCATATTGCATCTCAAGTGTTGCTTTTCAGACAGGTTTTCCCTTGCCATCTAGTCACTATTACATAGTCTTCTTTTACATTTAGATTTTATTTTACTTCACACCTGAAATAATCTTTCTTTCATTTATTGTTTCTTTCTCTTCTAGAATGTTGTGTCCATGAGAATGTGAGTTTGTCTTCACTGTTTGGCACCTAGTACGCTCTCAATATTTGGAGGAAAAAACAGATTTTTTTTTTTAATAGCTATCATTTAGGCCCTATGTATATTGATCAAGTGGGGTGAACTCTTCCAAGGCTGCCTCAGAACTAACATATTAAAATGAAAATAATTTAATCACTTCATTCAAAAGCTGCTCTACAGCTTCATTTAACACAGAAAAAATAATATTTTACTTTGACAATCCTTTGCTGAGTTTTATTTCCTATCCTCCATCTATCAGTTCTCAGTCATTGTAAGAATGTATCTATGGACTACAGAGAACCCTAATTCTCAGCAGCCCTCTGAGGAGGTTAGTTTCTTTAACAGGATAGTCTCCTCATTTCTCAATGACCTTGAGGCTATCCCTATGGAACCACTTTAATTTGTCAGTTTTAAGGTAAGGAGTCTGTTGGGTATGCATCATCTGACCTCTCTTCTCTATGGGCAACCGTCTCTTGGACACGGTACACTGGTCAGAGTCCCAATATATGTTAATATTTATTCTTCAAATGGGCTTCTTTAAGTGAATAATAAAAGCTCTCACAAGTAAGATGCTATTATTACATGTATTTACTACACTATGGTGGGGGAAATATTTCAAGAAAAATAAGGCTGAGGATTGTTGAACACAACATCTTCAAAGGTATTTCCTACTGTCTTAGATAACAGTATGAAATGTCCAAAGAATTTTTAACCTAATTTAAGATGTATTTTTTTTTTTTTTTTTTTTTAACGTTTATTTTTGAGACAGAGAGAGACAGAGCGTGAACAGGGGAGGGGCAGAGAGAGAGGGAGACACAGAATCTGAAACAGGCTCCAGGCTCTGAGCAGTCAGCACAGAGCCCGACGCGGGGCTCGAACTCATGGACCATGAGATCATGACCTGAGCCGAAGTCGGACGCTTAACCGAGCCACCCAGGCGCCCCTAAGATGTATTTTTAAATGGCCTGTTTTTGGATTTTGGTAGACTGATGTTGAGAAAACAATACAAAGTGTTAAGACTCTTCTTCACTGCACATGCCAAATCAATACAACCAGATCTATTATTAATAGATCTTTTACTAGTGAGAGGTTATATAAGCAGACATAACCATGAAATGGTCAATCTACATACATGTAGTTGGGAGGTGTAGCCCAGATCTTTAAGAGGAAAATTACCCTCGTATAAAATCTCTCTGGCCTACTGTAGTACTCATCTTTAAAAAAAGTACTTCCCCCAATTTAGAATTTCATACAAAGTAAATTGTAAAATACTTATACAGTCTAGAAAAGCATAAACTAGATCATGGCAATGTACCTATGCCTGCTGTTTAAAAATAAGTATTTTTAGGGGCGCCTGGGTGGCGCAGTCGGTTAAGCGTCCGACTTCAGCCAGGTCACGATCTCGCGGTCCGTGAGTTCGAGCCCCGCGTCGGGCTCTGGGCTGATGGCTCGGAGCCTGGAGCCTGTTTCCGATTCTGTGTCTCCCTCTCTCTCTGCCCCTCCCCCATTCATGCGCTGTCTCTCTCTGTCCAAAAATAAATAAAAAACGTTGAAAAAAAAAAAAAATAATAAATAAATAAATAAATAAAAATAAGTATTTTTAGTATCTTAGTCTATTCGCTATTATCATTAATTTTATTGTCCATGAACTCTCATTTTTCCCAAGTAGTCAAACGAGCACTACTCAATAACTAGATTAAATCTGAAAAGTGGTATCTGAGTTGTTTTGAACTTTTAAGAACAATTTCTTACAGAACTGCAGAAGAAATTCTGCCTATTTAACTTATAATACAGATGAATGAGAAATACCTGCTGTATTTCTGTTCTTATTTTCCGTTTCTTACAATAATGGCAGATATTGAAGCCTCCTGAAGGGAAGGGAGCTCTGAAACCTGGAGGACTGTGTTTTACCCTTTGAGAGACATTTCTGGACATCCTTGATCTTCGTCAGTTGTTCCTAACACCTAAGATACCTATAAAGAGGCTATGGTCACTCTGAGAGTACATGTGCATATAAAACCCAGGAATCAAGCAAAAACCAATGCCAATTATCCTCTTGGAAGAATACCCTTGAAAAGTTCCCACAATCCAAGGTTATAGTTTTAGTTCTTTTCCTGGGGTGCATGAAAATAACTGGAACACAACAAAATAACTGAGTTGTGTAAATTATATAAAGGAATTTACCACAAAGATTGGAAGCATAATACTTGTGAACTGGTAGGTTTCAAACCCCCTTTGGTACTTACAAAATGGCAGATATTGTAAAGCAAAACCACTGTAAATTTAAGTTGGAAGTGTAAATAACAATATTAAATGTTCCTTTTTTTCATTAGTTGTTAAATTTAATGTTTTTGGAAAGACCACAAAACTCTAAATGAAATGGTTTTCTTCTTTACTGACCCTGAGTCTGTAGGTTAAGTGCTTACAGAAGGAAATAAGTATAGGCTTTACCAGAGTTACCAAATAAGCAACTTGATCTAAAACATTTTCAAATTTGTTACAATTTAAAGAAAACTAGTCCCATTTATGCTTTTTTTTTTTTTAATTTTTTTTAACGTTTATTTACTTTTGAGACAGAGAGAGACAAAGCATGAACGGGGGAGGGTCAGAGAGAGAGGGAGACACAGAATCCGAAGCAGGCTCCAGGCTCTGAGCTGTCAGCACAGAGCCCGACGCGGGGCTCGAACCCACGGACCGCGAGATCACGACCTGAGCCGAGTCGGACGCTCAACCGACTGAGCCACCCAGGCGCCCCCCATTTATGCTTTCGACATTCATGTTAGTACTTTTAGTATTACTAAAATATCTCCAGACATTTTCAAAAATAAAGGTTAAATTAACTTATTTCCAAGCACATAAAGATAGTTTATTTTAAAAAACCCTTTGAAATATCATTAGTACAGATAATATATGTAATAACACTATACTTTGATTCCAGACACATACAATGAATGTGCTACCAAGCAGAACACACACAGCACCATCCGTATAGTAAATGACAAGAATACCTTAAAATCAGGGATGACAGTGTGCTATATTTGTACAGAAGTGATAGATGAACCAAAAGGGCAGGCAGGAGGTGGCAATATAGACAGGTAGATTAGGATGCTAATAAAGGTGGTAGGTACACTTGTATTTGTCAATTATATCTCAATAAGGCTGAAAAAAAAAAAACCCAAAAAATCCAGCAGTGGTAAGGGAAGTAGGGAGAGAAGAATTAATAAAAGGAAGAGGTGATATATCACTATTTTGCCTATATAACGTTATCCATGCATCCAACCAACCAGTTATTAAAACACTTAAAAGGAACTAGGTACTATGTAAGGCTTGATCATACTTGGACCAAAGGCACACAATTTTTTTTTTTTTTTTTGGATGGTTGCTCAGAAGTGCCATCTGATCTCAGAACAGAAAAATCTAATTAGTGTTCACTGAATTCACTTCCACTCTTGGTCTCATCAGTATTTTAAGCGCTCACTGACTCTGAATCTTTTAAACTCTGGGTCGTTTGGTCCTCTAGCCATACATTCAACTGAGAGTCTCTAATTCACAGCTTCAAACAGCCTCTCTTGCTACATCCAATCAACATACGAAAATGTTATGGCTTGATGTGAAAAGCTGGGGAAATACACAGGCCACTGGAAAGATGGAGCCACGCTCCAGGTACAACTTGGAGCTTTCTGCTTACCTCCCACTCTTGATTCAGACACAGTATATCTATATCTATCTACCTAGCATTAAATCAGCATCTTCTCTCAACCCTGTTCAACATAATTCATGATGTTCAACACAATTCATTTATTGCAAAAGGAAGGACACTGCTCTTGTAGAAAATGCTGTATGACAATGCGTTTATCACTTGACCCTGTTAAGCGTCAGTTTCCTTTCTATAAAATAGGATTAATAGCTGCCTTGCCTAACTCACAGGGTCACTGAAAGGATCAAATAAGATAATGTACTTGTAAACTGCTAAACGATCATTACTATGAAAGTTGCTCCTTTTGGAACTTTTGAACTTTTTTCTAACTCATAGTTTAATTGTAAGGTTGGTTAGAATATCCAGATACAAAAAACTAATAGGATTTTGGAAAGGACAACAGGCAAATAAAGGAAAATGCTGATAAAGATAATAAGTCAGAAAACAGGAAGTTAGTCCCAGAATGACAGTCAAGTCCTGATGCAAAACCAGGCCAGTTATGTGCTTACTCTTTGCAGACACTGGCCAGTTCCCCTAGCACACACAAACACTAAGCTGTACTGTGCTACTTTTAGGTGAATCACTGGGGATAAATTGAGTCTGGAAGTGCAAGGGGAGGGACTTCCAACCCTGATGATCAGGCTCTTCCCCCACCCCTCTAACAAACACTCCTACTCTTTGTGCCTGGCCCAGTTAATGAAAACTATTCCTGGTAAGAAAATGGCTGTCAAAGATTTCTTTTACGCAGTCTTGTAACTATGAGACACCAGCTGTATACCTACTTCTTCCCCCACTACGAACTATCTTGAATGGACAGGTTCAGGGTCAGAAACACTGGGTTATGTTTTGTTTTTCTCAAGACTCATTCACAGGCCTCACCCTCCAAGCTTCAGTTCTCTCATCTGTAAAATGAAGAATGACGGCGCCTGTCAGCTTCATCCCAGGGCCACCGAGAGGATGAATGAGACAGTGCCTGGAAGGCGCCAGAAGTGATGTCTGACAAACACCAAGTCCATCAATGTTTATAAAGTGTTATGATGAGTCCCATTATGACCTCCCGCCTCAAAGAAATCGCCGGGTTGGAACTGACACCCGCAGTCACTGAAGAAAGAAAGCAACGCCAAAGCTGCCAGGCGTATCCTCACTGAATCTTTTTCGGGGCGAGAGGGAGGAAGCGACACGGGGCCCCGGGAGAGGGGGAGGGGGAAAAGGAGGATGGATGGAGGTCCATGATGAGCCTACCTGTTGTTCCGGATGCTGACCAGCACGCACAGCACCAGCTCTAAGTAGGTGCGAAGCACTTCCAGCCAACGGGTTGAGAGCTGCAGGGCCTCGACTTCTTCCCCGCCAGTCCCGGGATCCGCGCCGCCTCCGTCGCCTGGGCCGCCGCCACCGCTCAGGTAATTCTCGGCGGCGAACTCAACACGCAGCTCTCGCACGAACCAGCCGCACTTGCGCATGAGGAATTCGAGCCGAGGCTGCTCCGCGGGGGAGACGCGGAGGCAGATGCGGAGCTGGGGCCACAGAGCAGGGTAGAAGAGGCACTCGCGCCAGTGCGAGCAGGAAGCCGAGGCCCGCAGCCGGTCAGGCGCGGGCAGGAAGGAGAAGATGTGCACGATCAGCTCGCTGGGCAGCGACGCGGCGCCTGCCGCCTGCCCGCACAGAGCCATCCGGCCCCGCCGCCGGCTGCCAGCCCCCGGCCGTCCCCGCAGTCCCCGGAGCAGCCCCCGCAGCCGTCGCAGCTGCTGCAGCCGCAGCCGCTGCCGCCGCCACCGCGCCACCCGGGCGGCCCCGGCTCGGGTTCGAGCTCCCGGCGGTCGGGGCTGCGGCACTGACAAGAACAACAACATCAATGACAAGGAAGAAGGGGGCGGAACCGTCGTGGGTCTCGGCGGAACCAAATGCAACAGAAATTGCGGAGAGGGGGGAAGGCCTCTGCGGGTGTGGCTTCTAGATAGCCAGCTTCTGGCTCCTTAAACTCTACTCACGCGTGTCCAAAGTCTATACACTCAGTAACTTCAAAACGCTCGCCTGTAATGTTTAGCGCCTCGGAAGCGGCAGGACTTTTCCTAAGGAAACGGCAACCCTCCCCGCGCCTGGACGCGGAGGCAGACCAGTGGTAGAAGCTGAGTTTGACGTCACCGGTGGTGGGAGGAGCCCGGAGAGGCTGAGCGCGACTTCCGGAAGAGGGGAGCGCCCAGTTGCCGGTAGGGAAGGGAGACGCGGCACGTGACTCTTGACGCACTAAGGCCGGAGGGGCGGGGCGGGAAGCGCGGTTGGTTCCTGCGCTAAGGCGGCTCGTCCCAGCTCCTGGCGGTGACTGAGCCCCGTCAAGAGTGTAAGTTAGTTAATTTGGGCGTTCAGGCTGTGGAAGTGGAGGAACTAGGGTCAGTACGAGGGGTCGTGATGCTTCTCATTCTAAGTTTCTTAGTTCTTGGGCTAAGGACTCAGCCAGAGTGCCAGCGTGCGAGGTGTTTCTCAGCCGATCCACCTGCCCAGAGTATTGTTAAGAGTTTCTGAGATTTCTGAGAGAGAGCCACTAAGCAGAGGGAGGCGGGTGGACTCTCGGGCTAACTTGGACGGGCTGTGTCGGGAGAGGAGTAACTCGGAGCGGGGCGGCGCGGCGCGGCCGAGAGCCCAGACCAAGGCCGAAGGTGGACCTTCCCTACTGGTCGGATCGTGCAGATGACCTCCGCGCACACCTGGTCTGTGGGGAAGGAGTGAGGACAGCGCCACCCTTTGGATTTTGAGGGAGAGGGGGAAGAAAAGGCAGTGAGGTCTGGTTAGATGATTTATTAGCCTCTTCAGGTTTTGAGGAAGTCTCTGAGTTCCCCGTTGTGAGATTTAAAGGCCCCACTTGAAAAGAAGCTTGTGGTTATGATAAAGGTTTTCTTTAGTTTGGCGCCCCTAATTTGAGAGAAGGGTTTTTGAATAAGTGTCCCATTTTACTTGATCACAACTTGGGAAGTAGTTAACTGGTTGTAAGGGGCGGTGAAGTCAGAAAGGAATAAGTGATTTTATGTAATAATTGAGGATTGCTTTAGTGAGGCTGCCACTTCAGAGCCTTAGCTACGATCTTAGAACAGCCGTGTTCTTCTGTGGTAAACACCAAGAAGCTGTTCTACTAGATTATTTTTAACTTTTTGAGGGCACACCTCTCCGTTCATGCAGCTTCGATGGTTTTTGGTGCCTTGCACGTACCATGTTGCTAACGATGTTGTGTTGTGACCTCTGAGTTCTTTTCAGCTGAGAAAAAAAGCTATCATTCATCGTAGGTCACTTCTCAACCTCTGTATGGAAGTGATCTTTCTATGTAATTATTATACCTTATGAATACATTAATGAACACTTATGGAAACAGCAGTGAGTTAGAAAGTTGAGACTTGGATTTTAATTTTTTATTTCGTAAACATTGAAATATTTTGAAGTGAACATAGACCTCTAGATAGATATTCCACTTCTAAGTCCTTCAGTATGCATCTCCATAAAAACATATTAACTCTATAGCAGAAATATCCTTCAGTATGCATCTCCATAAAAACATATTAACTCTATAGCAGAAATATGTTTTAATTATAACATCTTAATGTTATGTAATATTCTAATATCTAATATTCTGAGTTTTCAGATTTATCCATTTATCTCCCAATTGACCTTTACAGCTGTTTTATCCAAACCATAATCCAGTTAAAGACCACACTTTTTTTAAATGTATTTCAAGTCTCTTTTAATCTAGAATAGTCATCCCCCCAACACATTTTTTTTCTTTCTGATTAGCTAAAGAGAGGAGACTTACTATCCTGTAAAATATCTCCCCTTCTATAATTGACTACTTTCTCTTGGTGTTAAGCTTACCTCTTTAGTGCTTGAATTTCTAATAAACCTAGACATTAATGCTAAAGGCTTGATTATGTTGGTGACATCATGATCTCCCTCCTAAATTTATGTATTTTGTTTTGTTTTTCTCCTTAAAACAAAGTAATCTATGAGGTGTTATTTTGCTTCCTAAAAATGTCTAACTCCCCTATCACTTAATGGACTTAACAATAATTGATAATTCTTGCCCAATAATTTTATTAGGGGTTGCAAAATGATAGTTTCTAATTCTTTCATTCCATCTGAATTTATTAATTTGCATTCTTCTGTAAAGTAGAAGCTTACTTTTATAAACTGGCAACATTTACTTACCCCGAAATACACCCTCTGTTGGAAAGTTAAAAAAAATGTTTAGTTCTTTTATTACCAATTTTGAAAGTAAGTTTTAGGGCCTCAAAGAGTGACAAATGAGTTTTTGTAGCTTTAACTTTTCTAAATGTCATACATTTGTTGATTTTTGGTATATTTTAATCAATTTTTGATTCTCAAATTTTGATGCTTCTAGAACATGTCTCAAAGAATTCTGTGTAATTATTATTATAATTAAAAAAATTCCTTGAACATTTTTTAGTAGATGTAACACTGGACTGAGTTGGAGCATGAGGCTAGGTTTTGATCTTTTTTGCTTTTGCCATGATCTAGCTAGGTGACCTTTAAACAGTTTGCTTAACCTCTTTGGGCCTCATTTTCTCCGTCTGTACAAATAGAGAGTTTTGGCAAGGTTCCCTGCAGCTCTGATATTTTCTGACTTAAATAAGAAGACAAAACTTATTTAGATGAGTTTTACGTTACAAAATTCACACATTTAAAGTATACAAGTCAGTGATTTTTAGTAATTTTACCAAATGGTGCAGCCATCACTGTAAATTAGTTTTAGAACATTTTCATCTCTTTAATAAGATTCCTTATGCCCATTTACAGCTAATTTCCAGTCTTATCCTCAGATAGCTACTAATGTCCTTTTTGTGTCTATAAATTTGCCTTTTCTGACCATTTCATGTTAATAGAATTATATAATACCTGATCTCTTGTGTCTTGCTTCTTTCACTTAGTGTAATGTTTTTGAGGTTCATTCATGATGTAACGTGTCATTAATCTATTCCTTTGTATTGCTGAATAGTATTCCACTTTATGAATTTTTTTTTTAATCTACCCATTCACCAATTGATGGACATTTCGTTTCCCATTATGAATGTTTCTGTGAATATTCATATGCAAGACTTTTGTGGATACATATTTTCATTTCTCTTGGGTAGATACCTATGAAAGTGATAGGTTGTATGGTATAGTTCTATGTCTGACTTTTTGAGAAACTGCCAAAGTGTTTTCCAAAGTGGCTGTTATCATTTTTCCATACTAGAAGCAATGTATGAGGGTTTCCAGGCTCTGATTTTTGATGATCTGGAGATATTCTCTGATTGATTTGAGATTATTTTTCCTTATTAGCATTTTGCTAGCAACAAACTACATTTTCCTTAGATACCATTAATTCTTAGTTTTAATCAGTGGGAATAGTTCCTAAAGGAAATAAAAATAAATCAATCTGTTATAAAATAAAATTGAGTTTCTTAGTGTTTTTTAAAAAAAATTTTTTTACTTTCATATTAAATGAAGAATGGTAGTTATACTATTATTAATGAAAATAAGCTAAGACACAAATTAATAAGATATGGTCTTGCCTAGTTATAATAATAAAACTATATTCCAATGATGGCATATAATTTATTTTATTAATCTGACATCTTTAATATTATCAATTCAATCTTTATTGAGTATGTATATTCTTAGCATGTTAATAGATTCTCTTGACATTTATGTATACTATACTTGATAAAGTATAAACTATTTTTGATAAAATAACAAAACTGACTTTATATCGGCAGAATGAAATTGCATTGCATGAAGTTATCATGTCTGAGCTAGGATGCAAAGTGTGGAAAGAAGTAATGACGTTATAAAGCTCATAAGTACTCAGTAGTACTAAGCTTCTAGTTCCAAAAGTGGCACATTGTCACTATAGCAACTACCCATACTTATTTGGATCTGAAACCCAGGCAACGGATAGTGGATAAGACTATAATATCAAAATAGATAATGTGCTCTGGTGGGTTGGTTGGTCTGGTCTGTTGATGGTCAAGTATTTGTACCATTTTTCTTATGTTTATTATGATTGATTCAAGTTTCATGAAGTTATCTTAATTTGTATTAATGTGTTTTTTTTGGAGAGAAATTAAACATTCAGTATTCTTATTGTATTCTTTTCTAACATGCCAAGCGTAGTGCTTTTTCCAATTAGGTTATTAGGATATTAAATATATTTGTACTGTAGCTCTTTCTCCATTATTATTTGGCAAGTTGTCAAACAGTAGTTATAAAAATATAACTTTTGTTTTGAATCACTTGTAATATTATAACAGAAAAAAATACCATGACAGATTTTATTTTAGCTACATCATGAAAAGGTGACTAAGGGTACCAATAAACATGCAAATTGCCTAAAGACAAGCATCTTTTGAAAAAATGTTTTTTTTCTAAACAAGGTCTGGGTTTCAGACACTGTTGGCAAATGGAGATAACATAATTTCCTTCCAATTATCTCTTAACATGCATCCATAAATTTACTTAGAGGCACAGGAACCTCCTGGGAAAATAGAATTGGGAACCCGATTCCTTTCTCTCCACCCTGTCTGATGGATTGGAATAGTTCCTGGTGAGGTCATATTACAGGAAAAAGATGGATTGAAGGGAATTTGTCTTAGGGCAGGGAAGGTCTGCCCTGATGAACTGACTGTAAGACAAAGGATCACATTTTTTTTTCCCTAATTTTTTCCCAAATTTTCAGAAATTTGTTGTGCAAGTTTGTGAATTGGAAGATCTATATCAATAAAGCAGAAATTAATAGCACATATTCTAAAAGAGACAGAAGCAGTGAGAGAAGAATTGGGTCATGAGCAATGTGGTAGTAAGTGGGGAGGACTGTAACTTACCAGAGGATGCTTCCCCCATTGGGAAGGTGGAAGGTTTTTAGATTTTCAGAAGACACTAACATACTATTTTTTTTTAAGGGTGAAATGTCCTGATTGCCAGCTCATTCAAATTACAAATACTCTGTGGGCTAAACAACCGGATTACCTGTAGGATACCAGGTTACCATTTCTTTACCTAAGAGCTCTCATACGTGCAGGCTGTGGCCACGTTGTGTTCTAATAGCAGGCATGCTAGCTAAAACCTGTGCTTTATGTCCACTCCCAGAGCTATTTTTTTTTTTCATTCATTCCTTTCGGAGTTTAAAGAAATAGGAAAGAAAAAAAGGTTTAAAGTGTTTATAGCATTATCGATTTCTTGCCTTTATTCCAGTGGATGGGTGTTTAATTAGAGTATCTTGTGTTGCTAAAAATATATTGAAAATCAAGTATTGCTGTTTTTGATGCAGTTTATTCAACCAATAGGGTTCCTGGACTTCTAGTTACAACCAGTAAGTGGCTGATTTTAATTACCTTAGTTGGAGTTTGACAGCTCACATTATAGCTAGTATCCCACATAGGACTATTACTCAAGGGGCATTGTCTCTAAGTAATCATTTAAATTGGGTCCTTTGGTTGCTTAACTAGCTTAAGTAATGAGGGGACTTTTCTGTTTCCTCCCTCCCTCCCTAACTCTCTTCCTTCTTTCCTCCCTTCCTAATCCCTTCCTAATTCCTTCCTTCCTTCCTAATCTATCCCTCCCTTCCTCCCTCCCTTCCTTCCTTCCTTCCTTCCTTCCTTCCTTCCTTCCTTCCTTCCTTCCTTCCTTCCTTCCTGTAGACACTATAGGGAGTTTATAGGACATCCATAAACAGACATCAGAGCATACCTGAGCCTCCCAGAGATTAGAATGGGGAACTAAAAACAGGAACTGAGTTTACTCTCTTTATCTCTGAGTTCAGTAGTCTCTCTTTCATTTTTCTCGGTAGGCTTCCTTTGCCTTTTCATTTTGCTTAGGGCCCCAAACTGCTAGTCTTTACTAATCTACAAGGTATTCTAACTCAATACCTTCATTTGCAAATTTGTTCTTTGTCTTCATTTGAAATTCTTGAGAGAATCTGACTGGGTTATCTTTGGGAGATAGGATACTGAACAGTTGGCGGCATTCCTATTGATTAAGGCAAAGTGTTCCTGCTGTTAACCTTAAAAATAAGACTGCCAGTTTATTCAGGAATAGCAAACAATGGGTTTATTCAGGAATAGCAGAGAATTGCAATCTAGGACATGCAAATTATGACAAAACTGTAGGCAAGTCCACCTGAAAAAGGAGAGGAACACTCTTCTGTAGAAGAAAAGGGTGACATTGGGAAGGCTGTTATAAACAAAAAGTCCTTTGGAGTAAACTGGGAGTTCAAAGTATAGTGACTTTTCATTGGCTGAGCTGTGACTGGGTTACTGCCAACTGAGAAGCTGGGATGGATTAATCTTCCTACTTGAGCAGTGGAGTAGTATCCACCTGCAAGGTGCATCTTTTCCTGTTGGATTTGGAGTTGATGAGTGGTAGGACATGAGAGCTTCTCTGCTGAACCTTCTGACTCCATTTTAGTGAGGTTTCCACTGCCATAGTCCACATAGCTGAATTTAGGAGGATGGAGTAATGTGCTGGTGCTTTTACATATGGATGTGGGGATTAGGATGAAGAGAGGAAGCTTTCTTCAGAACAAGGTGTAGGCCAGCAACCACTCTGAATTCTCTCTAATACATGGGTCCCATGGCTCAGTGACTTTATCCAGAGATTCCTTGAACTCTGTATTGAACAAAAATAGCCTATGCTGACAACTGATCTTTTAGATAGTTATTGACTAGTCTTCAAATAGTTTCTTTGGCTTTCTTTACTCCTGGTGTACTCACTAGACTTTTTCAGGTTATACTAGTTGAATAGCTGTAAGACTGTCATGAAGACATATATCCTTCATGGTCAATTACTGCAATATTCTCATTGTAGAATTTAATATTTAATCCTTTGGGAAAATCTCTTAAGCCTATTAGGTGCTGAAAAGGAGAAATGAAGCGAATATTTTCATACAACAACATTAATTGGAATGTTACTTAGCTCCAGGGCAAAGGGGTTTCACTTGATATGCGAAGTGTAATCAGTTTTAGAGGCGAAGGAGTACTATGTTGAGGATTTTGGATTTTGAGATTGTTCTCTTTTTCTGCTGGGAAGAATGCCATGTTTGATGGTGACGTCTGCCATGGTTTGGAATTCTTTTTTTTTTTTTTTTTTAGTATTTATTTATTAGCATGAGCAGGGGAAGGGCAGAGAGAGAGAGAAAGAGAGAGAGAGAGAGAGAGAGAGAGAGAGAGAGAGAGAGAAAATCCCAAGCAGGCTTGGTGCTGTCAGTGTGGCGCCCCATGCAGGGCTCGATCCCACGAACCGTGACATTATGACCTGAGCCAAAATCATGAGTCGGACTCTGAACCAACTGAGCCACCCAGGCACCCCTGCCATGGTTGGAATTCTTGACCTGAATGACCTATGTTTTCTGTTCCTAGTTTGAGTTAATTATTCTCTGAATGATACAATATATTAGTGTTTGTTTTCTACTTTCCTTTTGTTGTTATGTGTACCTTCTTCAGTGGATTGTATTTGTGCCAATTCCTTATGTTATATCACATAAGTGTTAAATTTTATAAGTAACTTTTTCAAATTAAGAATTTTTAAAAGCCACAATATTATCAAATGAATTTCTAAATATAAAAAATTGTCAGCTTTTAACTGGATTCGCTAGGAATGTGAACTACTTCTTCACTTACATTGGATATTAACAGGGGTGTAATGGGGTGGGGGGAACTCATACTTCTATGCCACAAACAAAATATAACAAATTTTTCATTCACATGAAGGATACACTTTCTTCCATAGTATTCACTTTATATACAGGAAGATTTTAACATTTCTAAAATCTACTCTTTAAGCAGGAACTTTCTAGTAGAGGATTAACTACTTTTTTTTTTCCCTTAATTGGAGTAATACGTGAACATGGTAACAATAACAAAAAAGTACTTTTGATGAAAAGCAGCAATTCTCATTCCTTGCCTGCCATTGTTAGACCTATCCCCAGAGACAAACATTTTTAACTATTTGGGTGTTTGGTTCTTTAGGTAACTTTAAATTACATGCTTTGCCTACACTCCTTGATTGATTAAACATCATCTGTCTACTCCCTTTTATGAAAGATGAAGACTTTTACTCCCACATCTCTCTCAATCTTTCTACTAATATTTGATAGTTAATTATGAGTTTTAGGTGTTCTCTTCATTCTTATATTAATGTGCTTTTGCTACACAACAATCACAGTTTTTTTCCTGTACAGGAGGGTGTATTATGGTAGATTAGATAGCTGTTCAGCAGTTCCTCACTTCTCCTTCATCCACCACCATGGGAAGACTATAATTCCTCTTCCAATTAATGGGAGGCTTGGTCTTGCAACTTGTTTTGGCCAAGAGAATGCAGGAAGTGACAGTGCACCAGTTTTGAGTGTAGACCTTACAAGGCATTAAATGTTTCTGTTTGCCACTTAGGGAGTTTCTAATCTTTGTATAATAAAACATGTCCCAGTCATCTGTTGGGCACCATTGAACCCAGATGGAGAAACATGAAGATGTCAACTTCACCTGCAGCATGAAACCAGAGCTGCCTCAATTCACCTGAAGAACTTATTTCTAAGTGAGAAATCATATGTTTATTTTATGTATGCTACTGAGATTTTGTGCTTGCTTATTTTGCGTACAAAATCTGATTAATATAAAAATGAGTACCTAGAAGTAGGGTGCTGCTGTAACAAAAATTTTAAATGTGTCATTGGCTTTGAGACTGGGTGGTGGTCACCAAGAAAACTATTATAGGAGGCCGGAAAAACTGGTAAACTATATAATGTAGTAGAAAAATATTTGATAAAACTGTTGTCTGTAGTAACACAGAAGACAGCAAATGTTACTAAAAAAAGTGAGTATTGGGCAAGGAAATTTCAAGGCAGAATGTTGAAAGCATGAGTTGGTTGCTAATAAGTGGACAGGATAGGGTACAACAAGAAAATTCAGTCTACCACATCTGACCTCTTGGCTGTAATTATTCATGTTGCTCCCATTCCACCTGCCTAGTTTGCCATATTAATATGTATGTATGATGGAACATGCCAGTTTGAAGGTTTCCCTTATAGCGAGTGGACAGAAAACCATCAGGCTGCTGGTCTTCCAGATGCCACAAAGAGGAATGCTTGTCTCTGAGTCACTAAAACCGAATTGTAAAGTTAATTTTTATGGTGATGTTTTTTCCTTCCTCCCCTTCTTTTTTCTTTTTAGGAGAAGGGCTCTAGTTAATAAGGATATTAGTTGCTGAAGCAGATAAACATGAAAATTTCCATGTTTTAACAAAATAGCAATTTATTTTTTCACTTAATGGTTCAGTGCAGGTCTTCCTCTCAGGAAGAAACAGCTTTCCTTCTGCCTGCTCAAAATTCCTCTGTCTTGTGGTTCTGCCATCCTTAAAATGCCTTGTGATTGACCTCTTCTAGTGGAGGGAAAGGAGAATGGAGAAGGCACTTCGTAATTGCTTTGGCAAAGAAATGATGTTACTTCTACTTACTTCCCATTGGCTAAATTTAGTCACGGGGTACTGCTTAGATGTAAGAAGGTCCGAGAAATGCTGTTTTTGGCTAAACAGTTACTTCTTAGGGACAACCTTACACTATAGAAGAAGGTGTATACATTTTGGTCAACAGTTGGCCATGTTTGCTACAAAGGACAGTTATATTCCTGCTGCTTTTTATTTTTATTTTTTTAATGTTTATTTATTATTGAGCGACAGAGACAGAGCATGAGCATGGGAGGGTCAGAGAGAGGAGGAGACAGAATCCGAAGCAGGCTCCATGCTCTGAGCTGTTAGCACAGAGCCCGTCATGGGGCTCGAACTCACAAACCACGAGATCGTGACGTGAGCTGAAGTCACACACTTAACCAACTGAGCCACCCAGGTGCCCCAATATTCCTCCTGTTTTTAGCTGGGAGTAAATATTGCGCTTCTTGTATGCTTTGTGAATGGAAGTGGAAGAGGAAGGTGGAGGTGGAGTATTTGATTTGTACAGTTTTTCTTTATTCAGGTCTTCAATCAATCTCTGTTCTTCTTCATTTATTCTTCTTAAAGGATGAATAGGATTTGGGTTGTTGTGAAGCACTGCATCATTTCCAGCAGGGATAACAAGGTTTTGGACTACAAATGTAGGAAATATGCTAATACGTTTTGTATGACAGAGGAGGTGTCAGAGAGAAGAGTCCTGGCAGAGGTGAAAATCAAGTGCACAGAAAGCTGACCAGATACTAGATAACATGAACATTTTCTATGTATTTGGTTACTGCATTAGCTGTTGTATGCTAAAGATTGTTGATTCCCATATATCTGTTGCTAATTTTCCATGAGACTAGTAGTGAGTACATTTAAAATTTTGCCTCTTTGAAACGTTTCTTTTTAATTCAGCCTTTAAAAAATTAGATGGTTGGGAGCACTGGGTGACCTAGTCGGTTGAGCATCTAACTTTTTTTTTTTTGAGCATCTGACTTTTGATTTCAGCTCAGGTCTTGATTCCAGGGTCATGGGATCGAACCCCACATCAGGCTCCACGCTGAATATGGAGCATGCTTGGTATTCTCCCTCTGTTCCTCTCCCTTGCTCATGTGCTCTCTCTTTCAAAAAAAAAAAAAATCTTCAAGAAAAATTAGATGGTTGGCTTATTAATATGTTGTTGCTAGATTTATTCTAGATTTAATATTAAGCTAAGTAAGTAAAATTAAGGAAGAATAATTAATAAAAATTATTTTAAATTATAAATACCTGTTTTGGGGGTGCCTGGCTGGCTCATCTGGTGGAGCATGTGACTCTTTATCTTGGGATTGTGAGTTCAAGCCCCACATTGGGCATAGGTGTTACTTAAAAATTAAAAAAAAAAAAAGTTAAAAAAAAAATCCCACCTGTTTTCATCTTGTTCTCTATTTTTCTTTGTCAGTTTCACCTTGGAACAAAGCTTTTTCTCCTCATTACTGAAGTATAGTCATATGAATTCAGAATTCAGAGACATGGGATTAAAAAATATTGGTGTAACAATTATACCTAGAGAATTAACATTTAGCTTATAGCACAGAATATGAGCTGAAGTAGTTACTTTCGTTAATTGTAGAAAAATATACATAACATAAAATTTACCATTTTAAGTGTACAGTTCAGTGGCATTAAGTATATTCACATTGTGCAGCTGTTACCACCATTCATCTCCAGAACTTTTTCATTTTTCCAAACTGAAACTCTATACCCATTAAACAGTAACTTCCCTTTTCCCTTCTCTACCCTGAACTAATTATTTTAAATTTACCTATTTCTATGTTTTCTTACTTGTCCTGTTTGCTATCATTATAAATGAATGTATATTGAATACTCCTTATATATATGGAAACGGGGCAGATGCTGAGCAGGGTTGAATTACATTATAAAGAAGGCTGAGCAATTTGTCACCATGTTAAGTAGTTTCCTAGGTAACAGTCTTGTATCATATCCTTTATCTTATGCATACCCCACTAAGTGTGCAAAAGTATACTACCTGTTTTTTTTTGTTTTTTTTTTGTTTTTTTTTTGTTTCAGAAGTTACCAGGAAAATGTCTCGTTAACACCAGTCTGACAATTCTAAGACAAGATTGAACTGAAATATTGCTTTGGTTTCATCTGAAATTTTGAGTACCTAAATGAACATGTTTGCAAAATTATTAAATATGAAAATGGATGGTAACTTATTTTTTTTTAACCTGGATAAATTGCTATAGCTATGGTTCATACACACACACACACACACACACACACACACACATATATATATAGGTGTCCTGGTTTTATTTCTTCCTCTCTAACTTTTTCTCTGTCATGTTCATTTGTACCTCTTTCCCCTCCTGTCTATAAGTTTGCCTATTTCCCATGGCTTTTGCCTTTAGTCTTTTGCTTAGAAATCTTACCTTTTTCAGTTCAGTCATCTCTCTGTCGGAAAATAACTTTTAAGTCTGTATTTCTTAACCCTGAGTCATAGTTCTGAATCTAGAGCTATGTCCTAAAATTTTCTCTTATGTGGTCTGCTGTTACCTCAAACAAAATGTGTCTAATGTTGGACTTATTTTACATCTGCTTAAAACCTCATCCTCTCCTCTCCGTCTGTCTGTTCGTTCGTTCTTTCTTTCTTTCTTTCTTTCTTTCTTTCTTTCTTTCTTTCTTTCTTCTTTCTTTCACTTAACTCTTAGTGGTCAAGTCTTTCCCTTTTCAGCTAGTCACCAAATCCTGTCAACTATTTCTGTCCATTATAGTGATCTTTATCTTATCTGACCCTTTCCATTCTTAAGGCACTCTCTCCAATATAGCACCTGATCACCTGCTGCCTATTAGTACACTAGTCCCCTAGCAATAGAATTTTCTGTCCAGTTTTTATACCATTTTCTCTGTAACTTTTCACATGAAAGTTCTGAACAGCTATTTTGGATTATAGTTAATTGTGTCTCCTTCTCATCATTGTCTTTTTCATCTTTGTATGTGCCAGAAGCCTTGCATCATAGTTGGTAGTCAACAAATGTTTTTGAGAATATGGTATTCTAACTATAACTTCTTCTCCTTCTAATGTATTTTATACAGCATTGCCATGTTCTTTCATTTATTTAACAAATATGTATTTATTTTTTCAAGTTTATTTATTTACTTTGAGAGAGACAGAGTCAGGGAGGGACAGAGAGAGAGGAAGAGAGAGAATCCCAAGCAGGCTCCACACTGTCAGCATGGAGCCTGATGCAGGGCTCAAACCCTGGTGGAGTGCTTAAACCCATGAACTGTGAGATCATGACTTGAGCCAAAGTCAGACACTTAACTGACTGAGCCACCCACGTGCCCCTTAACAAATATTTATTGAGTGCTTATTATGTGCCAAGGACTCTTTAAGAGCTTAAGGATGTAATAATCAACAAAACAAACAAATGTATGACTCCTGGTCTAGTAAGGATAGAAGAATGACAAATTAGCAAAATAAATAGTGTGTTAAATGATGACTGCAGATGAAAAAAAATGATGGCATATGAAGGGGGTGTCAACGTGAAAGTTGACATTTTGGATAAAGTGGGCAGGAAGACCCTTTTGTAAAGGTAGCATTTGAATAAAGAATTGAGTGGGAAAGGAATATCTGTGGGAAAGAGTATTCCAGGCAAAGGGAACAGCAGGTGCAGAGGACCTCAGATGCATGTGTGCCTGGCATGTTTGAATATGAGGGGGTGGGGGCGGTGAGGATCATAGTGAGCTGGAAGATGAGTAGTAGTAATTAAGGGTGTATATTAGGGGAGAGGTATTGATTGGAAAGATACGGTTTGTAGGTCACAATTAGGAGTGTGATATTACTCTGAATGAATGGCTAGCCTTTGAACATACAAGTGAAATGATCTGACTTATGTGTTAGCAAAATCATTGTTACCCATATTAAGGAGAGAGGGGAAGTAGGGAAATCAAAGTTAGGAGCTTTACCACCATCCCAGTCAGAGATCATGGTGGTTCAGACCTCAGTGATAGCAGTGGGAGTAGTGAGAGGTATTCTGGTTTGAGAATATTTGAAGTAGAGCTAACAGAATTTTCTGATGGATTTGGATGTAAGGTATGAAAGGAAAAGAAGAGTCAAGGATTATTTGAAGGTCTTTGGCCTGAGCAGCTAAAGGATGGAATCGCCATTAATTGAGATGTAGGTAGCTCTGAGAGGGGCAGGTTTGGCAGGGGGTTTTAAGGAGTTAAGCTTCACATGTGCTAAGTTTGTGATGTCTGCTTGACATCCATGCTGAGCAAGACTGTCCAGGTTCATGTGGGTATACTAGACTGAAGTTCAGGAAGGAGGTCTGAGAGTCATCAGCATAGAGATGATATTTAAAATTATGAGACCAATTGAGTCATCTGGAGAGTAAGTGTAGAAAGAAAGAGATTAAGCTTTTTAAAATATCTTACTCCTTCATATCTCTGCTTGGTACATACCCCCAAAGGCTCTGCTTGGTACATACCCCCGAAGGCTGCAGCATCTCTGTGGCCTTCTACAGCATAGTTTCATATAAATCTATTTTTTTCCAGTCAAACTGAAATACTTACATTGCTTAAGCTTTCCTTTCGCGTTGCTGCTTTACTGTTTTTGCTCTTTGAATTCCTTTTATTTGAAATGCTTTGACTTCTCTCTACTCAATTTCATTTTGCAAAGTTCTGATCTTTATTCCACTCACTTTATCTTGTCTGTATTGTAAAGTTTGTCATATTTTTATATGTGTCCTTTTTTCCTAGTGAGCTAATGAGATATACGGCAGGGACCGTGATTTTTAACGTCTTCTACAGAAATCAGAACCCCAGTTCTACTCCTCAGAGGCAATCTATGGGGAAGCAGTCTTTCTAACCATTAGAAACATAGAGAAAGTAAGGCTGTTCGGGGACACCTGGATATTGATTCTGTTTTCACCTCTTAGGTGAAGTTGTAGCCTTCTTGGCACTAGGTTTGGTTCAAGAACCAGGATCCTGGAACCCAGATTGTTTATAATTTCTTCCCATTAAAGGGTATAGCTTGTTAAGGCTTGTTCTTCCCCAAATGGTGGTGTAAGCCCTCAACATAAAAGAGAAGTGGAACCTTAACAGTTGAGCTTGTCAAATATTGCTAGACCCTACCTTGCCCTAGAGTACATGACTCTACAGGCCAGCAGAAGCAGTGCTGAGATAGTCTACATCTATTCCTTCTCGTAGTGGCAGTCTTATTGCTGATGAGATTTTTGATACTGGCTAAGTCAGGAACTGCATGTAAGTGTGTGTGTGTGTGTGTGTGTGTGTGTGTGTGTGTTCCTTCATGTGTTTATGTTCTTTCCTTTAATTCATAGCTGATACCTAACCTTTATTTCAGGCTGACTTACATGGGTTAGTCACAGTTCTAATGCTGTACATCTGTTAACTCTTTTAATCTTCATAATATCCAAATGAATTAGCCATTTTCAGATAAGGAAATCTCAGAGAAGATTGAGTAACCTTCAGTAATGCTATTAACACTAAGTGGAGAGGTGGGGTTTTGATTCCAGGAAGTTTTGATCCAGAGCTTATACTTTACTTTTAACTGCTGTACTGTACTAGCCTATCTAAAATGCTGCAAAAAATTCTAATTATTTTTGTCCCCTAATGGTTGCCTCTATAACTTAAAATAATGTACTTACATCATTATTTCTTGATTCATCAACTAAGGCAATAGCTGTTGATGACCTGCCATAAAAGATGAGGATTTAGTTCATTTATGCTACTCTTGTGCTACTTCAGATTTTATACAGTTATATATTATTGATGTTATTTCCTCTATCTTTGCAATTCCAATATACCTAAACTCCATTTCCTGTTCCATTAACTTTTAGTGGTATCTCTTAGTTCTCATTCTATAAAGTGAGGATATTATCACTCATATCCTTTACTTTATCTCTTTTACCTCCTTTCTGCCTTTTAACTTCTGCCAAATATCTATTTTCTCTAAAGTTATCAGTTGATAATGTCTATACTCTATTAAAAGAAAGAAGTATGATGTTTTTAAGAATGTAGATTAGAATGTACATTAGAGCTAGGCTGCCTGGTTTTTACCCAAGCTCTGACATCCTAGCTGTATGAACTGGCAAGTTAATTAATCTTTCTGTGCCTCACTTTCCTCAACTGTAAAATGGGGATAATAATGGTACTTATTTCACAAGATTATTATGATGCTTAAGTGATTTAATATATGTGAAGCATTTAAAACAGGGCCTGGTACCAAATAAGTACTATGTGAATAATTGCTGTTAATGTTCTAATTTTTCTGTAATCATAGTTAACTTTTATGTTTTCAGTTTATTCTAAAAGTTAAAACCAATGAACAGCATTTAACTATTCAACTTATTATGATTATATAAAACAGAACCGAATAGTATGTTGTGATTACATTTCTTTGTTTATGTCCAAAGTCGTCACCCTAAGGAGAATGCTTCTGGGATCACCGTCAAATGGATTATTTTTCTTCTGTATAAATTCCTCAAAATTATGTAATATTTTAATTTTCTTTATAATTGAACCTTGGCTTTCTTATGTATTGTTTTTTCCTCTAGAGTTAAGACTTACTGTTTTTTCTTCTGATTGACAAAAGAATAAGCTATCTTCATTCTGAAAATTATCTGGCTTCTGTGACATACTGGGTTATAAAATCCACTTTCAGGGGTACATGGTTGGCTCAGTCGGTTACATGTCCAACTCTTGGTTCAGATCATGATCTCACGGTTCTTGAGATTGAGCCCTGCATTCGGCCCTATGCTGATAGCGTGGAGCCTGCTTGGGATTCTTGTTCTCCCTCTCTGCTTCAAGCCCCCCACCCCACCCTCCCCCCACCCCCGCTCATGCACACACGCTCTAAGTAAATAAACTTAAGAAGAATAAAAAAATAAAATCCATTTTCTTCTTGGTGACAGTTCTTTTAGAGACTTTTGTCTTTCTGTTCCACTTGGGGTCTGTTACTCTTGGGATTGGCTACATAGTTGTGATTCTGGATCTTCCCTTCTCTGTGTTCTTGGGTTAGATCTTCTGTGTCTTAGATCCAATGTTTTCTTTGTTTCTCACTTTGTTTTACTGAATAGCATTTTCAGTGTCTTCAGAACATTGCTTAGTAACAAATTTTAGGGTTCTTAAGTGCCTGAAAATGTTTTTGTTTGATTCTTATACTTGATGTACCTGTGGGTATAGAACTTTAAGTTCAAAACATTTTTCCTTCAGAATTTTGAAGACGTGGCACATTGCCTTCTAGAATTTTGTGCTGTTACTGAGAAGCCTGATGCCTGCTTATTTCTTGCCTTTCTGGAAGCTTTTAAGATATTTTCCTTATATAATTCATCTCAGAAATCTAAAGAATATGTTTAAATATTGATTTTATTTTTATTAATCTGATTGCTATTTCGTATAGCCTTTTCAATGTGAAGGCTTGTATTTTTCTTCAGTTTTCTGAGATTTTCTTTTATTATTTATTTGCTCTGTATTTTCTTGATTTTCTCTCGCTGGAAGTTACTCTCATGTTGAATCTCTTAGATTTGTTCTGACTGAGAGACACAATTACTTTTATTTTCCTGCTTGTCTATCCTCCAAAATATATTTGTTCACTACTGAGAATAGATTACACAAGATTCTACTCAGCTAGTCCAAATGGTAATGTTGTAGTTAGAAGACCTTCAAAGGTTTTTAGTTAAACTGAGGAAAAACATCTTGTTTTATTTCCTTTTGGATAGAGTGGGGAACTTTATGTTTGTTTGTTTATTTATTTATTTATTTATTTATTTATTTTGGAGTGGAATGTGAGTCCTTTTAGGTTTATTAGGATTTCTCTAGGGATGATTTTGGGATAAAGAAAGTGCTGCATACATGAAAGAATGTAAGAATTTTTTTCTGCCCTATAGTCAAGATTTTATCTAAAGATTTTCATTTTAAAAAGGCTTTTAAATATAACTACTAAATAAATAAACAATAATTTAAATAATTAACAATAATTATTAACAATAATTAAACAATAATGTAAATTTCAGAATAGACTAATGTAGCAAGTTGGCAAGTGGGACTTTTCCTGTTCCCTCTGATATGGGGCTGAGGTCTGAGAGCTGAGAACAGAATATATTAATATCGAGATTCCAAAGTGGGATATAGCTCTGCCTGTGTAGAACTTGTTTTGGTCACCGCCCCTGGCAACAAAGCAGTTCTAGGCAGTTCCTTGGATATGGTGGTTCTGTGCAGTTCCATATAATTCTGCCAACTCATTTACAGCTAATTGGAGATTGTTGGATCCATTGTTCTCTCACTCTAGCTGCAGCCAGGTCAGAAGCCTATAAGATGCTGCCACAAAGGCACTGCCCACATAGGGGCCATGGCCAGTCTCTGGTCAGTGAGCTTCTTTCTCTTTTCGATTTTTTTTTCTTTCTTAACAGAAGCTATAGCAATATATTGGCTGTTGGTTACAGGGGCAGAAATCAGAAAAACACAGATAACTGAGTCATATCCATGTTGAAATTGTAAAATAGCGATCTACCAATTTCTGGTAGAGCTCCCTGAATCCAAGTCTTAAACAAACAACCCCCCCCCCCAAAACCCCTTTTTCATCTGATTAGTTTCTATTTAAGTTTTATATAAACATGTTTTTAAGTATAAGTGAAGTTTAAACTACTGGGAGTAGTACACATGGTTTGTCAGTTTAACGGGAGACCATTTTTTCTGCTTCCATTCTTCATACATATCTATTTGAAATGCTTATCTGCGTGGTTACAGTTGTTGCACCAGTGATTCTATTTGAAGTTTCCGCTATAATTCTTGTCCACTTGAGCTATTGGAACTGACAGCATCTTCTGTTGCTATCATGACTCCTTTAGGCACAAAGCACAGTTAGATTTTCTCTCAGGAGAGGAAGTTTCACTAAGATAGTGTTTATTTTATAGAGTAATAATCTTTTCTTAAATGTTGTTCATACTTCTAAAAAGTGCCACTGCCAAATAAAATCTTCACTTTTAAGGAGAAAACGTGTACTAGACAATCGGGATTTAGTATAGGGTTAATGCTATTGGCTTCTGGTGGCTTTGATGTAAGCTATTAATGTGTGGTTATATAGAAATCTAATAGGTTAAAGAGAGAAAGACATGTCCACGTGCACATATACACACATACACAGAGAAGGAGGGAGGGATGGAAGGAGAGAGAGAGAAATACCACCTTCTTTTCCAGGTTTATGCTTTCCATCATGAACCTGAGAGAATAATTCAGCCTGCATAAGTAACAGCAGGCCTCACTGAGTTTCTTTTGATTTTCCAGAGAGAAATTGTATTGAAATTCTCATAGTCACTATTACCTCTGCCTAGTAAGTAGATAGTGGGAATGGCCTTCTCTCTCTCCAAGAAAAAGGTTGAGTGTTTGAGTTAGAGGTACAGAATGCTCAAGGAACCCCAGTCTGACATTCTGGCTGTTCTAGTTGAGGACATTTCTTGCTTTTCTTCCTGGTAGCTTTTCTGTCAGGTATCACTGAAGTACCTTTTGACAACCTCTCTCCATGACAGCACTTCTTAGCATTCTTTCTTATAACTGACTCTCATCTTAGAGGCCTTTCTTTAGTGGTTGCAGTTCTTCAGTCTCCAATAGTTCCCAGTAGCAGCTGCTCCCCTGTAGCTTCTGGTAGTGTTAACAGCTGATTTGATTCCAGGCCTCTTATTAGTAATTCCTATAGAAACAGTGTCTGTTCTCAGCCTTCCTTTCTAGCCTCAACTCTTACTAGTTCTTACCTTTCTGTTCTCCTTCCTCAGTGAACATATTCATACCAATATGCTTGCAGTTTTTCAAATATGATTCCCTGTTTGATATTCCTGCTCCTCTTCATGTCAGCACCCAACTTGGGCTCAGGTGTTACTTTTTCTATGATTTTCCAGAGCTAATTAGCTGCTACCTCATTTGTGCCCCTCGTATATACTCTAAATCTGTTATAGTATATATAATTCTTTGTTGTTGTTTATGTCTCCTTTGAGTGGGGCAGAAGAAAGCCCTGCCCAAATTGCAGATTCTTGAACAAAATAGTCTTTTAAGCCACTAAATTTTGGGATAATTTGTTATGCAGCCATAGAAACTGAAATAGATTTTGGTATTTGGAAATGGAGAGCCATATAACAGAAACCGAAAAATGTAGCAGTAGCTGAAGCTAAACTAGACAAGACTAGACAGTGGGCAGATGATAGGAGGACTTTGAAGAGACTGTTGGTGGAAGCCTGGGATAGCCCTTAAGGAGGAAGTCAGTGAAGGTTTATTTACTTATTTATTTATTTTTAAAAATATTTGTTTATTTTGAGAGAGAGAGAGAGAGAGAGCAAGTAGGGGAGGGACAGAGAGAGAGAGGCAGAGAATCCCAACCAAGCTCCATACCATCAGCGCAGATTCCTGACATAGGGCTTGAACTCACAAACCATGAGATCATCACCTGAGCCGAAATCGAGTCGGATGCCCAACTGACTGAGCCACCCAGGTGCTCTGGAAGTCAGTGAAGATTTAAAGGAAAGTTAAAAAAAAAAAAAAAAAAAAAATATATATATATATATATATAATTAGGTGATATATAATGAAAAGATTATTGATATGTGATAGCAGAAAGCTTAGCAATAATGTCACTTATAGTAATGTGGAAAATAGGAAATGTTTTGCATGATGATAATGAATTGCATGATAAAGGTATTTCCAGGGATATTTTCCGGCCGTTTCTTGCTGCTAGTAGTCAAATATGATAGGAGAGAGTGCTATGGTATGAATATGGGTGTCCTCCAAAATTCTTAGATTAAATCCTGGTGCCTAGTGCGATGATATTAACAGTTGGGACCTTTGGGTGGTGCTTAGGTCATAAGTGTGGAACCCTCATAAATGGGATTTTATAATATGTTTTTTTTTTTTTAATTTTTTTTTTTTTTAACATTTATTTATTTTTGAGATAGAAAGAGACAGAGCATGAACGGGGGAGGGTCAGAGAGAGAGGGAGACACAGAATCTGAAACGGGCTCCAGGCTCTGAGCAGTCAGCACAGAGCCCGATGCGGGGATCGAACTCACATACCGCGAGATTGTGACCTGAGCCGAAGTCGGACGCTTAACCGACTGAGCCACCCAGGCGCCCCTTATAATATGTTTTTATAAAAGAGACCCCACAGAGCTGACTGGCCACTTCCACCATGAAAGAAAACAGTGACAAGTTGTCAGTTTGCAACGTAGAAGGGAGTCTTCAGCAGAACCCAACCATGCTGGCACCCTGATCTTAGGCTTCTAGCTTCTAGAACTATGAGAAATAAGTTTTTGTTGTCCATAAGCCACTCTGGCTTGTAAAGTAGTCTGATTGGGCTAAGAGAGATAAGCTAAGGAAAGAATTGTTAAATATAAAGGAACTAGAATTTACTGAGTTCAAAAATAAAACTCTCTTTTCTAGTTTCTCCAGATGGCAGATAATTCTTAAGAAAAGCCTAATGGAAAAAAAGCTTAAAAAAAAACTTGGAAAAAAAAGTCTAATGGAAAGAGATTCTAGGGTATTGTCAGAAAATTAAGTTTAACAATGAAGCCAAGGGAATGATTATAAAACTCTTTTGAGTCCTCTGGAGATTTTGATGTCATGCCTCACAAAGACAATAGTCTCTTTAAGGATCTGAGGACCTGCAATACCTCAGATCTTTATTAAACAAAAGGTTCTCTAAGACTTTTAAGAGCACTGTCCCTCAGGACCTTATAGGAAGCTCAAGGATTTATTTTGAAATTTATGGGTGTGGCTTTTGTGTAACAGAATGGATTATACAATGCTTCACAGGAAGCCCACACAGTTAAAAAAAAAAAAAAAGGCTTTTAGAGAAGTTTTAGGTTCAGGACAAAATTGAGCAGAAAGCAGAGTTCCCAAATACTCTCTGCCCCTCTTGTGCACTGGCGTGGTACATTTGTTAAAAATCAGTGAGCCTGCATTGACACATCATTATTCCTCTTAGTCCATAGTTTACATTAAGATTCATTCTTGGTGTATTTTCTATGGGTTTGGACAAATGTATAATGACACATATCCATCATTAGAGTATCATACAGAATATTCTTCCTGCCCTAAAAATCCTCTATGCTCTGCCTGTTCATCCAGCCCTCTCCACCAACCCCTGACAAACTAATCTTTTTTTTTTTTAATTTACATCCAAATTAGCATATAGTGAAGCAATGATTTCAGGAGTAGATTCCTTAGTGCCCCTTACCCATTTAGCCCGTCCTCCCTCCCACAACCCCTCCAGTAACCCTCTGTTCTCCATATTTATGAGCCTCTTATGTTTTGTCCCCCTCCCTGTTTTTATATTATTTTTATTTCCCTTCCTTTATGTTCATCTGTTTTGTCTCTTAAAGTCCTCATATGAGTGAAGTCATATGATATTTGTCTTTCTCTGACTAATTTCACTTAGCATAATACCCTCCAGTTCCATCTACGTAGTTGCAAATGGCAAGATTTCATTCTTTTTGATTGCCGAGTAATACTCCATTGTGTGTGTGTGTGTGTGTGTGTGTGTGTGTGTATACACCACATTTTCTTTATCCATTCATCCATCGATGGACATTTGGGCTGTTTCCATACTTTGGCTATTGTCGATAGTGCTGCTATAAACATTGGGGTGCACACCTGTATCCCTTGGATAAATACCTAGTAGTGCAATTGCTGGGTCATAGGGTAGTTCTATTTTTAGTTTTTGAGGAACCTCCATACTGTTTTCCAGACTGGCTGCACCAGCTTGCTTTCCCAACTGACAAACTAATCAACTCTTTACATAGTTCTGCCTCTTCCAGAGTGTCATATAGTTGGAGTCATACAGTACGTAGCCTTGTTAGATTTGCTTCTTTCACTTATTAATATGCATTTAAATTTCTTCCCTGTCTTTACATGGTTTGGTAGCTCATTTCTTTCTTTTAATATTGAATAATATTCTGTTGTCTGCTTGGTTTATCCATTCACCTACTGAAGGACATCTTAGTTGTTTCTAAGGTTTGGCAGTTACGAATAAAGCTGCTGTAAATCGTGTGCAGGTTTTTGTGTGGACCTAAGTTTTTAACTCTTTTGGGTTAATACCAAGGAGTGTGATAGCTGTATTGTATTATAAAAGAATATGTTTAATTTTGTAAGAAACTGTCAAATTGTCTTTTAAAGGGTCTGTACCATTTTCCATTTTCACCCACAATGAATCAGATTTCCTGTTATTCCATATCCTCACCAGCATTCAGTATTGTCAGTTTTCTGGATTTTAGCCATTCTAGTAGGTGTGTAGTAGTATTTTATTTTAATATGTACTTTCTTAATAACATGATGTTCAGTGTCTTTTTATATGGTTATTTGCCATCTGTATATCTTCTTTGTTAGATGTTTATTGATATCTCTTGCTCATTTTTTAATCTGGTCATTCATTTTCTGACTGTTGAGTTTTAAGAATTCTTCATATATTTTAGGTAACAGTCCTTTATTAGATATGTCTTTTGCAAATATCTTCTCTGAGTCTGTGGCTTGCTTTCTCATTCTCTTGATCCACAAGTCTTTAAAAGTCTTATATTAATTTATACTGGAAGGCACAGAGATAGTACAAAATGAAAAGAGGCCTTTAGATCGCAAACTTGTACAGACAAGAAGCATGCCAAGAACATGGCTATTTACCATGAAACCTACAGCCCAGAGTGGGGAGAGATGAGCCACAGTAAACCATTCCCATCAGTACAACTGACCCCTAGTTGAGGAACTAGCAGCATATGCCCAACTGAGTTTCAAACTTTTAATGGACTTAGGCCTGCTCCACCATTGTGTATTCATGTTTGTGGAGACAGATAACTTCTCTTTTTTTGTGTATAGCTCTTCACATCAAGAGGAACTGTACTCAGGGGCTATTAAGGAACTGTTCAGGCTGGACTTCCAGCCTGAGCCTGATAATGTGGATATTGGGGAAAGGAATGAGTATATTTTTTGCATGTTGGAAGGATGTGAAATGCTGTGGTCAGAAGGTGGACTGTGGCATACGGTATTTTTGAAGATTGGTTTCGACAATATTTGTGGTCCCACATGCTTTTCTAGAACCATGCCACTGAGTTTATTTCCCTTGCTTTTGAACCTGGGCTGGACTTTGAACTGATTAATAGAATGTGGAAGAGGTAATACCTTATGACTTTCAAGGAAGCCTAGGTCATAAAAGGTGATACTGTTTCTGTCTGACTGTCAGGATCTTACCTTTGGAACCTAGCCACCATAGAGTAAGGAAGCCTAGGCCACATAGAGAGGCTATGTGGAGATACTCTGGCACCAGCCAAGGTTTCATCTGACAACATCAGCCACCAAACGTGTTAGTAAATGAGGCTTTATTTAAATTCAGTCCCTAGCCTTTGAGCCACCCCAGTTGATGCTGAGTGGTGTAGAGACAAGCTATATCCTTTGTGTCCTGTTTAAATTGCAGATTCATGAGCAAAGTAAGTAGTTTCTTGGTCAGTAAGTATTAGGGTTATTATTTTTTATATAGTCATAGAAACAAATAATTAGAAAGGTAATAGTTTTGGATTTTTTTTTTTTAAATTAAGTTTTGGTAATAAAGTTTTACTGGCTTTATGAAATGAATTGGGAAACATTTCATCTTTTATTTGGTATGGAATAATTTATTTTTTTTTCAAAAAATGTTTTGGGGCGCCTGGGTGGCGCAGTCGGTTAAGCGTCCGACTTCAGCCAGGTCACGATCTCGCGGTCCGTGAGTTCGAGCCCCGCGTCAGGCTCTGGGCTGATGGCTCGGAGCCTGGAGCCTGTTTCCGATTCTGTGTCTCCCTCTCTCTCTGCCCCTCCCCCGTTCATGCTCTCTCTCTCTCTGTCCCAAAAATAAATAAAAAACGTTGAAAAAAAAATTAAAAAATCAAAAAATGTTTTAATTTTAGTTAATAGATTTCAGTGGTAGAATTCAGTGATTCATCATTTACATACAACACCCCGTGTTCATCACAATAAATGCCCTCCTTAATACCCATCACCCATCTAGCCCATCTCCCACCCACCTCCCTCCATCGACCTTCAGTTTGTTCTCTGTCGTTAAGAGTCTCTTGTGTTTCATTTCTTTCTTCTCTCCCCCCCTTCCTGTATGTACATCTGTTTTGTTTCTTAACTTCCAAATATAAGTGATATTATATGATATTTGTCTTTTTCTGATTGACTTATTTCGCTTAGCATGATACATTCTAGCTCTATCCATGTTGTTGCAAATGGCAAGGTTTCATTCTTTTTGACGACTAATATTCCATTGTATGTGTATGTGTGTATATACATATACCACGTCTTCTTTATCCACTCATCAGTCGATGGGCATTTGGACTCTTTCCATAGTTTGGCTATTTTGCTATTGTTGATAATGTTGCTATAAACATTGGGGTCCATGTTCCCCTTTGCATCTGTATTTTTATATCCTTTGGGTAAATACCTAATAGTGCAATTGCTGGATTATAAGGTAGTTATATTTTTAGCTTTTTGAGGAATCTCCGTAGTGTTCTCCATGCACCTGTTTGCATTCCCACCAGCATTACATGAGGGTTTCCTTTTCAATATGGAAAAATTTAAATAACATTGTAATTATTCCTTAACTGTTAGAATTCACATTTAAAGGTATTTTGGGTGTGTTATTTAAAATAATAGTCACAAAAAAAAAAAATAAAAAAAAAAAAATAAAATAAAATAATAGTCACCTTTCCAGTCTCTTTTTTGGTAATTAGTTTGGGGTTTCTATTTGGTTTAATTTGGTTTGTGTTTTCTTGGAAATCATACATTTCTTCTAATCTTGCTAACATTTGTTTTGCTTTATATTCTTAAGCAGTTAAAAAAAACATATTTTGAAATTATCAATTTTCCTTTTTTTCTGTATCACCAGGTATACCTGTTACTTTTATTCATTCTTTATATTTTCTTTCAGCTAATTTTGTGCTTTTTTAAAAAAAAATTTTAATGTTTATTTATTTTGGAGACAGAGCACAAGAGGGGGAGGGGCAGAGAGAGCCGGAGAGAGAATCTGAGGCAGGCTGCAGGCTCTGAGCTGTCAGCACAGAGCCCGATGCGGGGCTTGAACCCACAACTTATGAAATCATGACCTGAGCCAAAGTTGGACACCCAACTGACTGAGCCACCCAGGTGCCCCTGTGCCTTTTTTTTTTTAATCCTTAAGATAAACATAGCATTCCTGCTATTATAGTCATTTGTCTTCATAATGAAAGGGTTTAGGGACATAACTTTTTATGCTTTTGCATAAAATATGCATAAAATATGGCTTTTGCTGTGTTCCATAAATTTTTATGTATTTACCTTTTCATTAATTTCTAGGGAGTTTTGTGATTTTTCTCTTTGTTCAAGAATTTTTAAGTCATTAAGATGTTTCAAATCATTTAACAATTATTTTTAGTATTATTGAATTATCGATGACTGGACTGTAACATATTTACTTTTAAATGTTTGTTATAGTTTGCTCTGTGGAAATTTCTGTAAAACTGTGAACACATTAAAATGTAAATTCTCTCACTGAGAGAAGTAAGACTCCATATTGTCTTAGTTTAGACTCTTCTAAGAAAGACGCAGCCTCACCTTTTGAAACCATTCTGTCCCCTGGGCTCTTTCACTCTGTGCTTGTGATGGAAGTGGCAGCTCTGATGATCTTTGATTTACCTTGGCAGTGGGTGGTGGTGGTGTTATTCTTTCCTTATCTGGAAGAACAGCACCTGGCTTCTGTTGAGATGGATGTTTTAGGTCTGTGGTTCCTACTTGTATTAATCTCCTTATCAAATGGTCACTTTGCTATACCTTTAGTGTCCTCTTCCAAAAACAGTTTCTCATTTTCCAAACCTTTAAGTTCTACTTCCTTTTTTTTTTTTTTTTTTTTGCTTGACAATTCTGTCTTATTATTATTTCTCTCTCCTCGAATTTAACCATAAGTGGTGAGGAGGAACCAGGCCACTCCATCAACACTTTGCTTAAGATATCCTCAGGGAAATACCCAGTTTCATTGCTTTCAAGTTCTGCCTTCCACAAAACACTAAAACATTAACATAATTCAGCCAAGTTCTTTGCTACTTTATAGTAAGGATCATCTTTTCTTTAGTTTCCAATAACACGTTCCTCATTTCTGTCTGAAACCTAATCATAGTGGGCTTTATGGTTCATATTTCTACTAGCATTCTGCTCAGAATTATTTAAATGTATATTTTTAAATCTTTATTAATTTTTGAGAGAGACAGTGTGAGTGGGGGAAGGGACAGAGAGAGAGGGAGAGAATCCTAAGCAAGCTCCGTGCTGTCAGCACAGAGCCTGATGCGGGGCTTGAACTTGTGAACCATGACATCATGAACTGAGCTGAAATCAGACCCTCAACCAATGAGCCACCCAGGTGCCTCAGAATTATTTATTTTCTAAGAAGACTGAGGTTTTCTCTTCAGCTCTTCTCTTTTCTTTCTGCGCCCTCACCAGAATTACCCTTTAATGCTCCTATTTCGAGTATGCATCTCTAAACTTTTTCAGCCTCTATCCATTATCTGGTACCAAAGCCACTTGCACATTATTAGGCATTTGTTGTAGTAGCACCCCACTCTCAGTTCCAAAATCTGTAGTAGTCCAGGTTCTCCAGAGAAACAGAACCTGTGGAGGTTGAGAATTCCCACAATCTGCTGCCTGAAGCTGGAGACTCAAGAAAGCCAGTGGAGTAATCCATTCTAAATTTGAAAGCCTGAGAACCAGAGGAGATAGTGGTGTAAATCCCAATCTAAGGTGAGGAGAAGGCAAGATGAGATGTCTCAGCTCAAATGATGAAGCAGGAAAAAAGGGGGAAATTCCTCCTTCCTCCACCTTTTATTCTATGTAGACTCTCCATAGATTAGATAATACCCACCCACATTGAGAAAGACAGTCCACTGAGTCTGCCAGTTCAAATGCTAATCTCTGGAAACGGCTGCACTCAGAAATAATGTTTCCTGTGGGTACCCTATAGCCAGTCAAGTTTACACATAAAATTAACCAATACACACACACACATACACACACACACACACACACGAAAATCTTTGAAATAAAACTTCAGTAGATGAATTTAAGGAGACTTACCCTGGGGATCTCCCTGAATTACTGATTACTGGGTTGGAAAAATCAAGAGGAAGAAATACCTAAAAACTAAAAACAAATACATGCAAAAAGATACATTGGGACAGAGGCATTCAGTTAAAGACTCATTTTTCACATAGTATTTCTATGGAAATTACTGGAACTTGTGCATTATCAAAATAATGACGTAAACCAAGGGAGAAGAAAACAAAATTGAGCAAATAGAATCTTAACACAAAAGAGAGGCAAAAAAATTTACCTAATATTGGTGGAGAGAGATTCTAAATGACAGCTGTGCATCAGGCCTGGAAATAAATCAGTTTAGGTTGAAATAGGTTAGAAGGCTCAAAAAGACTTCTTCAAGAAGATGAAATTAATGAAATACCTAATAGGTTTGAGTGTATTGAGAAAAGATTTACACAAGTTCTGGAGAATATGGGATGGATATATATATATATATATATATATATATATATATATACACACACACACACACACACACATATATATATGTATAAAATATACAGGAAAGCAAAAAACGAAAAAAGATAATTTTTAACTAGGGAAAATAATTGTAATAAATTTTATGTAGTAAACTATTGATAAATACTATATCAGTAGTATTTACATAGTCAATATAAACAATGGATATTTATCTAAACAATGAATATGTGTCCTATTGCATCCATCCTGTGGTATTGATATTACAGCCCTTGAGAAGATCTGGTTAGTGGGTGGGGGCAGCATGGAGGAGAAAGATTGGGTAGGGAAAAATAATGGATTTTGATCTATCATTATGATAAGATTTCAGAAAACCAAGGAGCCTGTGTGTATGTGTGTGTGTGTGTGAGTGTGAGATAAAAATATATTTCTCACTGTATACATTGGGGGAGAGTGCCCTGTTCCTTATGAAAATCCAGGACAGTGCATGCTGATAATTTCTACTATCATCTTTGCATGTGCGTGCATGTGGTTGTATGTGAAAAAGAACTACATTCTCATCTTTTGTAATAAATGTTATTAGTAGGTATTAGCTTATAATTAAAAGTCACTAAGAATGTAAGATTATAAGAATTTATTTAGAGACTGGGGATAAAGACTAAAGAGCAGAAAGAGTTGAAAGCAATTGCTTCGGGAGTGAGCAATTTGAAATGTGTGGGCCCTAATGTTTTTCATAAAAAGTCTTAAAAAGTTTTAAAATTTATTTATTTACTTATTTGGAGAGAGAAAGTGCAAGTGGGGAAAGGGAGAAAGAAAATAGTAAGACCTCATGTCAGAAGAAAGATCTAAGTTTGCATCTTGAAGGATACCCTAATCCCTCACACCAACCCAAATTTTAATTAAGGTTGATAAGAAAAACTGGTATTATGTTTATCCCTATAAAATTTTCAAACTCTAAGGATAATGATAAAATCTTACTGGATTCTATGCAGAAAAAAGAAGTTACTTGCAAAGGAAAAAAAAATCAGACTGAGATTGAGTTTCCTGTGTGCAACTTTGGAGACTAGATGCTGGTAGGATAATGTGAATGGACTAGTGAGGGAATTATACCCCATGAATCCTATAGTAGGCTAAACTGTCAGTTACTTCTCAGGGAGAAAGATAGTTGCAGATGTGTGAGGATTCAGAGAGTAGAGAAGTCTTAAGGAAATATACTAGCAAAAGTGAATAGGAACTGTAGGATATGAGAAGATAAAAAAGCGAGGAAATAGTGGTAAACGGTAAAGTTGACAGTATACACACATGGTTCAATCTCATTGGGTAATGACAGACTTGGAAAATGCTTACTGTAAGTTCTAAAGAAGTATTCTGATTTCTCCAGCTGTCAACTTGAAGATTTTCAAAATAAAAATTTGAAAGGCTTTTACCTAGGTTCAACAATTTCTTTTATAGTATTTCTCTTCTAATTCAGGAATACTACTTTAGAAATGGCTAATTCCAGGGCAGGGAACATGTAATGTGAACCTGCTTTGTTTTAACATGCCAGAAAGCAAGGAATTGCTCAAAGATGAACGGGAACATGTCAAAAGGGCAGAGAGTGCATGCAGAAGATCTATTTGGGGGTACTTTTGAGAAAAACACCCATAAGGGAGTAAATAAAGCAGGATTGCAAGAGAGAGTTGTTGAACTGTGATGCAGTTCATCTTCTAAATGGGGAGCTCTGGACCTGAGATGGCTCTTTAGAGTTGTCCTGAATTGAGGCAACGGGGTTGGCCCTTATATCTCTCATGGTCCATTTATTTGATGTGAGCTTCTATTTGACGTGAGAAAGCTCCCTTCAATTGAGGACATTTTCTGGGGAGATGCCATTTGTGAGCTGCTGCATACAGTATTCTCACTGTATACATTGGGGGAGAGTGCCCTGCTCCTTACGAAAATCCAGGACAGTGCATGCTGATAATTTCTACTATCATCTGTTTGCTTCATATGATTAGTTTGCCTCATCTGGGAATAGCTTCTCTAGGATTATGGTTGGTCTCTTTCTGGAAATAGTAGTGGTAGGTAAGTAGGACTTAACTCTTTAACTCCAGGCTTTCTTGGTACAGCTGGTCTTGGGGCCACAACTAATAATTCATTATATCCTTCTGCTACCAATTCTAAATCTCCCCTTACTTTTGGCCAATACCTCTGCTGGTCTAGGCAGATAACCTGAGGTCATTGAGTCCCTTATACCTGAGAGGTTCTGAGGCCTAGTCATCATGCTCACTATAGTCTCCAGACTGTGGCTGTTGTATCTGTCCATTTGTTGTGAAAACTGGGCAAAAGAGTGTGAAGAGATACCTTTCATATATACTTTTCATATGACAAACATGTTTGTCATCTTGGTGATAAAAATATATGGGGCGCCTGGGTGGCGCAGTCTGTTAAGCGTCCGACTTCAGCCAGGTCACGATCTCGCGGTCCGTGAGTTCGAGCCCCGCGTCAGGCTCTGGGCTGATGGCTCGGAGCCTGGAGCCTGTTTCCGATTCTGTGTCTCCCTCTCTCTCTGCCCCTCCCCCGTTCATGCTCTGTCTCTCTCTGTCCCAAAAATAAATAAAAAACGTTGAAAAAAAAAAAAATTTAAAAAAAAAAAATCTATTTCCTTGCACTTTTGTAATAGAAGTCCTACCTCTTCCTGATGACCAAAATCTATCACTCCTGCCAGATTGGTGACTCCTTTCCTTGCCCTCTGGTCTCTTGGCCCAAGGTGTTTGAAGTGACCAGGTGGAGGTTGTAACTTAAAGTTTAATGGACTGTGTCCCTTGATAAGAACAGGACCTCTAGGTTCTTAGAACCTAGCATTGCTGGGAAGGGAAATCTAAATTGCTAAATGGGTCACTGGGAATGATAGGAAGTGAGGCCATTTCTGCCTCCCCCACTTTGTTTCCTGGCTGCATGTATTTTATAACAGGTGTGGCCCCATATAATGGTTATTGATTTAGAGTGTAACTGCATCTTGGAGGAAGGTGGATACTATCCTCATGATATCACCTCCAAAGGGGTGCTTTAGCCATGCCTTTAGAATGGCTTTGCTCTTAGCCTGGCAGCTTCTGAATGTTGCAGTATGTGATAGGACCAGTAGATCCCATGGTCTTTGCTTATATCCTTTACTATAAAGAGGATCCCTTGGTCTGAAGTAATATTATATTGGATGTAGTTAGAATGGACCTGAAATGTTGTTAGCTCTCAGGAAGTGGTGCTAAGGCCTTATGGTCAGGAAGGGCAAATCCTACTGGTCAGGAAAGGCACATACTACCAATATGTGTTGATTCTTATCAAGGTGAATCACTGTGCCTTCCGGAGTGCAAAGGGTCCAATGTAATCAATTGACACTAAGTGCCTGGTTGATCTCTTTGAGGGAATGTGCCATATTGGGGGGGCACAGCTTTGGTCTCTGTTATTGGCAGGTTAGATAATCTGCAGTAGTAATTGGATCTGCCTGGGTGAGAAGGAGCCCATATTGTTGGGTCCTTGTGTAATGTTCATCCCTGCCACCATGGCTACTTTGTCCATTATGCCAGGACTAAGGGGACAGTGGCAGAAGCTACAAGATATCAGTAGGTTAGTATTCTGTATACTTGGTTGTTTCGTGCCTCTTTTGTGGTAGGTGTTCTCTGTGGGTATTAATATGTGATACAAACATCTGTACCCTTTGTGTCTACTCCCACAAGCCCATCCTCATGCCCTGTCCCCAGGAAAACCAGTTAAGAGACTTTGTAATATTTTATTTAAAAAAACTTTTAAAATGTTTATTATATTTTTGAGACAGACACACACACACACACACACACACACACACACACACACACACACACAGAATCTGAAGCAGGCTCCAGGCTCTAAGCTGTCAGCACAGAGCCTGTTGCGGGCTTGAACTCAAGAACCGTGAGATCATGATCTTAGCTCAAGTCAGCATTTACCTGACTGAGCCACCCAAGTGCCCCAAGACTTTGTAATGTCAGTAGAATGGCAGTGAGAATATAAATAAACATATCTGAGCAGTGTTTCAGGTTAGGTTTCTGACAGTTTGGAGACTCCAAAGTTTTCAATGTGATTGATTAGGAGGATCAGAAATTCATTTTAATGATTCAAAGGATTCAGGAAAAAGTTGGTCTGTAGGTGGGAGAGATACATTTTGTTTCTGGCCACCAGACTTAGAAATCCTGGTCTGGGGGTGCCTGGGTGACTCAGTTGTTTGAGTGTACAACTCTTAATTTTGGCTCAGGTCATGATCTCACCGTTCATGAGTTCAGGCTCTGTGGTGACAGCACAGGCCTGTTTGGGATTCTCTGTCTCCCTGTCTCTGCCCTTCCCTCTCTCTCTCTCAAAAATAAATAAACAAACAAATATTTTTTAAAAAGTCCTAAAAAACACAAAGAAAAAAAAGCAATCCTGATCTGGAACTCAAGCAAGAAGTCAGAATTAGAGACATAAATGTGGCCATGTCATAAGTCTACCCATTTCATAACTCATAACTACAGTGAAGAGTTTATTTGCTATCAACAGCTCTGATATACCATTTGTGGTCCTCAACCTGTTCCCTGGGGGAGTGAGTGTATGAGGGAGCAAACAAATAACAGCAGCAAAAATTACAAGGAAATTGTTTTAATCAGGTTTAAAACTTAGGCTCATGTAAGAATTAAAAAATTTCCTTTCAACAGTGCTTAATGTTTTAATATAACTGCTCAGGGTCTCTGTTAGCTTTTCACTTTAAGATAGCATCTGGGTTTGTGATGGAGAGGTGGCTTCTATGATCTCATTGCTTGAAGAAGTCAGAATTTTTAGATTCATGTACTGTCTCAAGGCTCCTCTGGTTGCCGTGGTGATGTCCTTTGTTGTTCCTGCTGCTCTCCCTGTCAGCATTTGGACTCTTCTCCTGCAGTTTGGTCAGAGCCTAGTGATGTTTCTTGGCTGACATGGCTGTTGGTGTTAGAGATCTGGCCAGAAGTTAGAGACAACTCAGCTTAGGTAGCTTACTCTGAGACATGATCGTCACCCAGACTCAGAAGCCTCAACTGGCAAGCTCCATAGCTAGATGCTTTGGGGCTGACCTATGCCAACCTTGGGAAAGCTGAACTCAGAGGCTTTTTCTGACAAAGCTCAGAAATTTATTTTGATACTTTCTTGTCCATTTGCCCTTTTAATTTAGTATCTGTCACTATCCACCCTTCCCTTCCAACACACATGCACACTAGAATATCAATAAATGATAATGGGGATCTTGTCAGTTCTTGTTCATTGCTAAATCACAAGCTCCAAGGAACGAAGTACTGGTCACATGGTTGACCATTAATAGGTCTTTGCCAAGTCAATGAGGACATAAATAATGGATGAAATCCCTAAGGAAGTGTATGTCACATGAGACCGAGATGAGGACTAATCTGTTTAGTACATCTTCTACCTTCTATTTTAGAGGTAGATGGCAGACGAGGTTCCAGGGAAGGAAACTGATAACTGATCAGGAGAAGTATGAAGAAGATGGAGTGCAGAAGATTGGGAGAACCGTGTGTTGGTAAAGAGCAATAATCACTTTTGTCAAAGGCTTCAGAAATAGAGTAGGAGTAACTGAGTTTGACAACTGGGGGGTTATTGGTCATTTTGGGGAAACTGCAAACACATGAATCTGGGAGAACTCAGATTTCAAGGAATTGTGCCATAAAAGGGAGAAGAGAATTGTAGCAGTAAGTAAAATCTTTTGTGAAGGTTAACAGTGAAAGTAAGAAAAGATTAAGATATGTCACTGGGATCTTCAGAAACAGGACTCATGAAGAGTTTTTTAATATATAGGGAGGAACTGGTGCAGGAAAAGGAGAAAGACTAAAGAAAGGTGGTTTATGAATTAAGGTCTCAGAACTTAACTGGGAAAGGATGAGATCAACCTTAGAAAGGAAGACAAGAAAGAAAGAAGAATGAATGGTAAATGGAACATCTGATGCAAATGGGAAGAACATAAAGTAATTTACATCAGATTTTGCTTAGGTAAGGTGTCTAGGTTATCTGCTAACAGTGCATGTGCGCAGAGCCCTGTGAAACATTGTGAAACAGGGCCAGGTCATAAGGCTGACCCTTCTTTTGCACATTCTTCGACCCTATCTTGACTGAAGGTGAGTGGCCATATTCCCTGGAAATGCCTTCCCAGAGAATTTTGAAGGCGGGAGTTCTTTAGTTTTTGTTCATACTCAGATAGACTTAGTTGAGAGCCAATTATCTTTCCCCATAGAGAAATTAATTTCCAAGGAGATATCTGGGTGCTCTCGGGTTCCCTAGAATTTATACGAGGATCTCAATAGATCCCAAACTCAACTCTCTGATCCTGGGTTATGTAACTAATATGGATAATTCAAGTAATACAAGCTTCAGATTCCTTTGTACCCTAGCAATGCTGACTCATTATCAAATAAAATGTATTTACTCTGAGTGTTTCCTTTTACTTGATTTTCTTAAGAGCTGATGACAGAGTCCACTAATATCCTATTTTAGATTATCCTGTGATAATCAAGAGTTAATGCATTTATATGCTGATGGGAAAATTATGTGGTAACATAACTTCCTATTTGTTCTTTACTGATTTCATATATATGGATTTTGTAAAAATGTGTTTTTTTGGACAAGGTAAAAGTTACACAAAGAAGTACATAATGTGCACTTTTAGAGTTAAAATGTGTATTTAAAATTGTTTTGAATTAATAAAAATTTTATAGAGTGGTGCTTGCCTTTCTTGTGCTTTTTAATTGTCACTAATTTTTTCATTTATCATATGTTAGCTGTAATGTGCACATTCTGTTCCAGATATTGGGGATATAAATGTGGAAGAGATACAGTATTTAAATTTTAAGGAGTTTATGGTCTGGTTATGGGAGATAGACAATTGTAATAAAGTAAGTACAGTAGTATGTGCTAAGAAAGAAATGTGTACAGGGTGGAGTAGAGCCCAAGGGAGGAAGTAGTCAATTTCTGTCTCAGAAGGATGGGAATCTACCATCAAGAAAGATTATACTGATGAAATGATGCCCAAATCCTGAAAGGTAAGAAGGCGATTTTGTTAAGTTTGCCATTAGATAATATAAAGTCTTTGAGGATTAGGAATCTCCTACAAGTTTGTGTTTGAGCACAAAGGAAGAATTTGCCACTAAATGAAAGACTCTAAAGTTACCCAATTCTCTAAGGTTTGCAAGTTTAAAACTATTATAAAAGGTATTTTTTACAATTACCAGTAGGTGGCAGTGTTACCCCATGAAAAGAGACTGCTCACCAAAAGTTGAAGATGACTCTTCAGTTTCCAAACCTGACAATGAGGGTTTTCTGGGTTAAAAATGGATGAGAAAAAAAGTGAGTTTGAAATTTTTTTTCCTCTGCAGGCAAGTTTTAACTTGAATAAGCCAATGTCTGCCCTCTCCACTTCCCATTCATCCTGAGCCCTAGAGATTTCCATAAAATTGACTTGGACACCTCTCATTCCAAGGCCTGTGGGAGTCTAAAGCCCTCCTCAGGATTTCTGCACTCCATTGACCCAGAAACAAAACTGAGCTCTCTGCCTAAAAGCCCGTTCACATTAAACATTCATGACTTTAAGAGCCATTAGTGAAGATTTGGAGAAAGGATAGCAAGCTGAGTTTCTATAACAGCAATGGAAACCTCAAATGAATCAGGCAGCCTCTCGGGTCTCAAAATGTCCTTTGGCCACCCACCACCATGGGGTTTTATTGAATTCTTTTGTTTCAGCTTTTATCTAGTTGGTTCCTCTTACTCCCTTCTTGGCCCTGGACTTCAGATTCTTTTCCCTCTTTCTGTTAAGCTTTCCTTCATATTTCCCTTCCCCCTTTCCCTTCCCTCTCCCTCTGCCTCCTTCTCTCTTCCTGTCTTACCCCTACCTCCAAACCTATCAAGGTGCTCTACAGTAGAGGGCTCTTCACTCAGTGTGATCCCCTTCCTTTGAAGGCAGTAGTGGCAGTTTATTACCCTGAAACAGAAACCAAACCCTCCGTTTTCAAGTGTAATAAAAATACTTAAAAAAAAAACACACCTTGCAGATATTTTTTAAAAAACTTCCCTCATGGTTTTCAGCTAGTGGTTGCAGGTTTTTCTGTAGCAGGGTGATATTAAATGAGCTTTTTGGGGCACCTGGGTGGCTCGGTTAAGTGACCGACTTCGGCTCAGGTCATGATCTTGCAGTTTGTGAGTTCAAGCCCTGCGTTGGGCTCTGTGCTGGCAGCTCAGAGCCTGGAGCCTACTTCAGATTCTATGTCTCCCCCTCTCTCTACCCCTCCCCTGCCCACGCTCTGTGTCTCTCTGTCTCTCAATAATAAATAAACGTTAAAAAAAAATAAAAAAAGCTTTTTAATGTTCTTTCCTCCCTGTCCTCCATATGCCTAGAAAATAAATCTTACTCCTTCATCATCTATCATATTTGTATTATTTGCTGCTGATGTTTTATTTTTTCCATAGAGTTATTTTTGTAACTCATTGTGATCCCAGGATTGGTACCACTGTGCAAATTGATTGGTCTGTAGGGGACCATTCCCTCCCCACCAACCAAACTTTCATGAAAATTTTCAATATAAAGAAAATTTGAAAGAATTGTTTAAAGAACCTATTACCTAGAGTCTGATTCTTAACATAGTATTATATTTGCCTTCTATCCATCCATCTTATTTTTGATGTATTGCAAAGTAAGTTGCAGACATAAGTATACTTTACTCCTAGATATTTCAGCATGCATATAATTAACTGGAGTTTAGTATTTATTTTCAGTTTATGTATGTTGGGTAAAATTTATGTCACAGCGATATCCAAATCTCAAGTGTACAATTAGATCAGTTTTGACTGATACAAAAGCCAGGGTTACCCAAAGCCCTATCAAGATACAGAAAATTTCCATAGAGGAGTTATTTGGTTGTTTTTCCACACAGAGGGAGTATAAAATGGTTAAATTCTAGACTTTTTTTAGGTCTGCATAAACTGTTGGGAGGGAATTACTTATTGTAGTCAAAGGGATTTTCACTGAGTTTTATTTTGTAGGTGTAGAAACACACCTCAGATTAAGGTCTGCATCTGTGCCTTTTTTTGTTTCAGTTTGATCTCTGTGATAGAAGTAAGCAGGAACAGTCAGAAGTGAAATGGTCAGTGCCTGTGAATTAAGAGCAAGAACTTGGTTTATTTTTTAATGTATCTCAACTACTTGGAATGCTTTATACCTTTGGCATTCAATAAATATCTGTTGTCTGTAGACTATCTGCTACAAAAACTTACTGGATCTATTTTATAGCTATTGTTTGTTCACCTAGAAAATAATCATGGGATCATAGAAGTCAAAGCCACAGAAAGTGTCACACATCTTCCTCAGCTTTTCATCAGTCACTACTTGAAATAGGGTTAAAGGTAGAGGATGTGATACTAAGAGCCTTTCAAGGACACAGAGGTGAGGAAAGAAGGGCAGCTAAATTCAGCAGAACAGTGTTGACGGCCCAGCCATAAAGAGACCTGGATTTTGAGTATTCTTCTGCTTCCTATTAGAGTTCAGACCCAGTGCTTGACCTTTCCAGGGCCTGCAGTACATGTAGATGAGTAGTTACTGCTCCTTGAATGTGTTTATATGGAAAATGCCTGATGCATTCCTTAGAGGAAGGAATATATAGCAGAAAACAGTAGCATGTTATTTTATTAAACTAAGTTATAGTCAAGGAATTCAGATATACTTTTAAATGCTACACCAAATTTCAATACCCCAAATGCCCACTGAAGCCCATTACAAACCATTGCTTGCCATTCTTTGTTTGTGAGTGTGTTTCCCACTTTACTGACTTAAAGTCAAATATGTGGAGTGAAATCTGTCTCTGAATTGCCATCTTGGTTACAAATTATCTTCTTCCAAGATGGAAATTTTCTCCAGAAGAAATAGTAGTATTTTGGTCATTGTTTAGTTGAGGGGAATAAAAATTCACTCTAACTAGTTTAAGCAGAAAGAGGTTCATATCAGAGTATTAAACAGCTTACAGATTGTAGGTTGAGTTTCCAGGAATGGTTCCCAGACTGATCCTGGCTGTCAAGGGATTGTTTCTTTGCCACAGTTAGGATGCTGTAATATCAGAAAGACGCCATCACCACAACTATCAGTTCCAGAGCTTCTGCTATGAACAAAAAATAGCCTGCCAATTTAGGAAGTTGCTCTTCCAGCTGCTATCCCAGACTATGCCACTGCTGTTCCAAGTCACCAACACAAATGGATGCCAGAGTCCAATAAAATCTGGAAACCTGGATGAAAGAGATTGGGAAATCATTTTTAAGCTTTTTAGCCCTGGCATTGTAGAAGAGGTTAGGGCGTGTACCGAGTGAGCCATTTTCTCAACGTCTAGTAGAAATATCTAGCATTTGGAGATCTGACCAAGATGGCAATATAGGAGGCTCCTGAACATCCCTTCTTCTGTGGATGCACCAGATGTACAGCTATACTGAGAGAAGTACCCTCTGAAAGAAATCCAAAAACTAGCTGAGCAACTCCACACATTGGGCAGAAGAGATAATACCAAATGGGTAGGAAACGCTGAGACATGCTATAAACCCTTCCCTTGTACAGTGTCATAAAATTAAAAGGAAACTCCTAACTCAGCTTCTCTCTGGGGAACAAAGAATTTGGACTGCACATCTAGCACACCAGCTTATGACTTCCAACTGAGGTACTGCAATCCTTCTTTCTGTGACACAGATGGATCTCGCACACCCTTGCCTACTGGGGGCCATTAAGAACAAAGGTGGTGGCTTGAACGATCATAAAAGTTTTGAGTGATGACCAGGAGCTTGGGTGGAACTGATTGATGAAATTCATCTACATGAGACTACTCTGCCAAACTGGGAGAGGTGGCTTTTCTATCTAACGTGCAGAAATCAGCAGAATAAAGACATCTAGATTGGAAAGCCAACAGGGCTTCCATCTACAAGACCCACCAGACTGTTGCATACAAAGAAGCAGTTTGCAACAGGTGTGTAAGCACTTGACACAACTGTCTCCCCAGGATCGGAGTAGAGGGAGGAGGCAAAAAAGTGACCATCTTCCAGTCTTTCACTGAAAGGGATCCAACTGCATACTTTACAAGTTGCTCACTGAGGCTCCAGCTTTTAATTTTAACATGCATTAGGGGCTCTCTGCAATCCTTCCCTGAGTCCAAAAGAGACAATGGGCTCTTCCCCTGCCTTATCTCTCTGGCTTGCTTCAACAATAAAACCAAATCACCAGTATTTCCCTGAAAGCAGCTTCTACACACAGCTGACACCTCCTTTTGCAGCTTTTGCCTGAGGGAGAGGCCCCCAGGTCATCTAGGTCTGATAGCCAATGCAGAGTCTCACAGGATTGTAGCAAAGAAAGAAGTTCCTAATAGGTGGGAGCAAGTAAACACTTGCCACAGCTATACCCCCAAGGCTCAGCACTGAGGGATCGGACAAAAAATGCCCATGTTGTAGTCTTTCCCTAAAAGGGGTCTGACTGCATACTTTACATGCTATTGTCTGAGGGTCTGACTTTTAATTTAGCATGTATCTAGTGGTTGGCTGTGATATCCTCTAAAGACGGGGGAAGCTTGGAAATTTTCATGGCCTTTTCCATTCAGCTAAATACAACAGTAAAACTTAATTGCCAAGATTTCCCTGGAAGGAGCTTGTACACATGTATGGGCCCCCAGCTTTTGTGGCTATAGTTTGAAGGATGGGCCCCCAAACCACCTAGCTCTAATAGCCAACAGGGCTTGCATGCATGAGTCCCATAGAGCTATAGCAAACAGGAAATTATTTATCTGTTTTTTTAATTTTTTAAATGTTCATTTACTTTTGAGAGAGAGAGGTGTGAGCAGGGGAGGGGCAGAGAGAGGGAGGCATAGAATCTGAAGCAGGCTCTGGGCTCTGAGCTGTCAGCACAGAGCCTGACGACGGGGCTCGAACTCACAGACCATGAGATCATCACCTGAGCCGAAGTTGGATGCCCAACTGACTAAGCCACCTAGGTGCCCCTATTTATTTATTTATCTAAAATATATTTTATTGTCAAATTAGCTAACATACAGAATATACAGTATGCTCTTGGCTTCAGGAGTAGATTCCCATGATTCATCACTTACATAGAACAACACCCAGTGCTCATCCCAGCAAGTATCCTCCTCAATGCCTGTCACCCATCTCCCCACCCCCAACTTTCCTATTCAACCCTCAGTTTTTTCTCTGTATTTAAGAGTCTTTTATGGTTTGACTTTTGTAACTATTTTTTTTCTTCCCTTAAGTAATTTTTAAATGGGTGCAGAAATAACCCTCTCTGACTATATACCTAGGCTTGACACAAAGGGAGTAGGCAAAAATACCCATTACCCAGGTTCTCCCTGAAAGGGACTGAACTACATACTTTTATAGTTGCTGCATGAGGGTACAGGTTGTAATTAGCCTGCATCCAAGTGATGAGGGAGCAAGAGGAAAGCTGATGGCAGAGTACAAGCTAACACCGCCAAGCCCCTTACCCCCTTCAAGGTGGGATATGTGTGACATTCCTTAGACACTCCTGGCTGCCCAAGAACAAATGAAAGGGAAAAACAAATTGTTATAGAGATCACAGTCATGCAGGACCCGAGTCTCCATCAGTTTGCAATTGTCTTAATGATTTACAAGAAAAAAAAAAAAAACAATTTCAATAATTAGACCTCCAGAAACTTACAGACTCAATTTTCTGGAGCCCTAATATCACCCCCTCCATAGGATACGAAATCTTACATATTCAGTCACTCCTCACACTTATAATGCAGTTCTTTCTACCAATGGGTCCTGTTTCCATGCTAAAATAAAAACACCTTTTTTGCACCGAAAATGTTTCAAGAATTGTTTTTTGGCCATTGACTCCAGAACTCCACTCTAAACCGCATCACAAGTGCTGACTGTAATCCTCCCCTTTGTGATAAGAGTTGGGGGTCTTGCATACCCTTACCTACTGGGAGTCACAAGAACAAAGATGGTGACTTGGACAGTCATAAAGGTTTGAGAGCCGATTAGGAGCTGATTGACAAGCTTCATCTCCTACATGAGACCATGCTGTCAAACTGGCAGAGAAAAGTTGATTATAATAATAAAGGAGTCAGTTCATTAAGAGGATATAACATCTGTAAATACTTTGCACTGAGTACCTAAATATGTAAAGCAAACACTAACAGTTCTGAAGGGAGAAATAGCAATAAAATAGAGGGGAACTTCAGTATCCCAGTTTCAACAATAGATAGATTGTCCAGATAGAGAATCAATAATGAAACTTGGATTTAAATGACATGTTAGACATATACAGAACATTTTATCCAAAGCAACAGAATACACATTTTTCTCAAGTACACGTGGGACATTCTCTGTGATAGGTCATGTTAGGCTACAAAACAAGTCTTAGTAAATTCAAGAAGATTGAAATCATATCAAGCATCTTTTTTGGCCACAGTATTATGAAAGTAAAAATCAATTACAATGAGATTGGAAAATTCACAAATATTTGGATATTACAGCATGATTCTGAAGAAAAGATGGGTAAAAGAAATCAAAGGAAATATCTTGAGACAAATATGAGCACTGGGTGTTGTATGGAAGCTGATTTGGCAATAAATTATATTAAAAAAATTAATGCAAGGGATAAAAAAGGAAACACAACATACCAGAACTTATGGGATGCCACAAAAGTAGTTCTTCAACGTTTTTTATTTATTTTTGGGACAGAGAGAGACAGAGCATGAATGGGGGAGGGGCAGAGAGAGAGAGGGAGACACAGAATAGGAAACAGGCTCTAGGCTCCGAGCCGTCAGCCCAGAGCCTGACGCGGGGCTCGAACTCACGGACCACGAGATCGTGACCTGGCTGAAGTCGGACGCTCAACCGACTGCGCCACCCAGGCGCCCCCACAAAAGTAGTTCTAAGAGAGAAACTTATAGTGATAAATGCCTACATTAAGGAAGAAGAAAGATTTCAAATAAACGACTTACTTTACACCAAGGAACTAGAAAAAGAACAAACTAAGTCCAAAGATAGTAGAAGGATGGAAATAGCAAATATTAGAGTGGAAATATATGAAATAGAGACTGAAAACACAATAAAAAAGATCAGTGTAACTAAGAGCCGGTTTTTGAAAAGATAAAATAGACAAACCTTTAGCTAGACTCATCAGGAAAAAAACCCCTCAAAATCAGAAATAAAAGAGACATTACAACTGATATTACAGAAATACAAAGGATCATAAGAGAACACTACAAGTAGTTACACCCCAACAAATTGAAAGAAACAGATAAAAGAAATAGACAAATTTCTAGAAACATATAGCCTACCAATACTGAATCATGATAAAACAAAATCTGAATAGACCAACTACTAGAAAGGAAATTGAGGCAGTAATCAAAACCTCTCAACAAACAAAAGTTCAGGACTGGATGGTTTCATTGGTGAATTCTACCAAACATTTAAAGAACTAATACCCATCCTTCTCAAGCTCTTCCAAAAACAGAAGAGGAAGGAACAGTTCCAAACTCATTTTAATAGGTCAGCATTATCCTTATATCAAAGCCAGATGAGGACACTACAATAAAAGAATATTACAGTCTATTATCTCTGATAAATGTAGATGAAAAAATCCTCAAAAGTTAGCAAACCAAATTCAACAATGCATTCAAAGGATTATATACTGTGATCAATGGGACTTATTCTATGGAAGCAATGATGGTTCCACATCCACAAATTAATTGATATACAACACTTTAAAAATAAAGGATAAAACATTTTTTTTTAATTTTTAAAAAATATTTATTTTTGAGAGCGTGAATGTGAGCTGTGGAGGAGCAGAGAGAGAGGGAGACACAGAATCCAAAGCAGGCTCCAGACTCCAAGCTGTCAGTACAGAGCCTGATGAGAGCACAGACTCATGAACCATGAGACCATGGCCTGAGATGAAGTCAGACACTTAAGTGACTGAGCCCCCAGGTGCCCCTATTCTGATCATTTCAATAGAGGCAGAAATACTGTTTGATAAAATTCAATATCCTTTCATTATAAAAACTCGACAAACTGGGTATGGGGAGGTACCTCAATGTAACAAAGGTCTTATATGGCAAGCTTACAGTTAACCTTATACTTAATAGTAAAAAACTGAACCTTTCCTCTAAGATTGGGGGCAAGACAAGGGTAACCACTCTTGCTGCTTTTATTCAAAATAGTACTGGAATTTGTAGCCCGAACAATTAGACAAGAAAAAGAAATAAAATAATCCAAATTGAAAAGGAACAAATGAAATAATCTTTTTTTTTTTTTTTTTTGCAGATGACATATAAAGACCTCACACTGAAACTGTTAGAAGTAATAAATGAATTCGGTAAAGTTGCATGATACAAAATCAAAATACAAAAATTAGTTGCTTTTCTGTACCCTAACAACAAACTACCAGAGATAGCTCCACTTTCTCATGAGGCTTATGACTACTCTCTCCCTCCCAGGATAGTTATTTTTATCTTCCTGACCATTTTATTACTGTATATATTTTTCTCTTTTTTGCATGTGCTGAGCAATTTGTTTTTGTTTTGATTACTAGATTGATTTTTTTTTCAGTTCAGTCTTATACATATCTCTGTCCTCAACACATAGTATTGCCTGATACACAGTGAGCACTTAGTAAATGAAGTACTTGTGTCAAAAGGGTGATTGACTAAAAGAATATTAAGGGATAGAAGGGCATGGTTATAATTAGAGTATAGAATAAGAGCAATTAAGAGTGAAGAGTATAACAGGTGAAAGGGGGGAACTTGTATTCAGCAAGGCAAAATAAAGAAATGGTAAGGTCAAAGATACAGTGGTGCAGGCAGGTGATTCAAGAGATGGAGAAGGATATCAGAATTGCATGGGCTGAGGAACCATGTTGGGAGTGTTTACCATGGAAGGTGTAGTACATGAAGATGGAGTAGAAGATTGAATAACCATGGTAAGATAGTAGAAAAAAACCACTATCTTGCCAGATAGTACATAATAGTGGACAAAGGATGATCTGAAGTGATTGGTATAGAATTTCAGTGAAATTCAGTTGCCAAGAATTGGTATTAGATCAATACCTGCTTCTAGGCAGGGGGGAATAAGGGGAATGCAAACATGTCCTCTTTGCCCCATGAGGTCCATAAGAAAATGGGAGAAGGAAGGATCTTCACTGGGAATGGTTTTGTTTTTTTTTTTTTGAATGGTAAAATAGAGTAAATATCAGTACAGGTGAAAAACTAAAAAATACAGAGAAGCCAAAAGAAAAATCTAAAAATTGCCTAAAACCTGCTCTACCATCAGAGACCCCAAATATTAATTTTTTTCTGGATTTTTTCTAGTGTAAATACATACCTTAAAAAGACTTTTGTTTAATATTAAGCAAAAGTGATATTGTACTGCACATCCTATTTTTAATCTTTTTTACTCATGGTTTGCACAGAATTTGAGTGCAGATACAGGTATATATATATATATTTAGATCTGATGGAGAGACTATGGAAATATCACCTGTGTTTCTGATAGCTCCCCAATTCCTTGTTCTATCCTCTTGTGATTCCTGGATCCATTGCAGCCATTTATCTTCATATGACACCCCCATTTTAATAAATGCCACAATTTTTGCTCAAGCTAGCCCAAGTTATTTTTTATTCTTTCTTTTAATATATAATGCCTGTCAACCAATGGTGTATAGTGTAATATTTTACCTCTATTCTTTCCATCACAAGATCATTACTCTTTTTAATCTTTACTAAAATGACAGGTGGGAAAATCCTTATTTAAAATTGTGTTGGGGCACCTGGGTGGCTCAGTTAGTTGAGTGTCTAACTCTTGATTTTGGTTCAGGTCCTGATCCCAGGATCGTGGATTGAGCCCTGCATTGGGCTCTGTGCTGAATGTGGAGCTTGGTTAAGATTCTCTTTCTCCCTTTGCCCCTCTTCTCTGCGTGTGCACACGCACGTGCACACACACACACACACACACACACACACACACACTCTGTCTCTGTGTGTGTCTGTATATGTATATATATATATATATGCATATGCATGTTTCTATGTGTGTGTATATGTTTATGTGTGTGTCTATCTATATACATATATAGACACACACATAGAGACATATACATATGTACACACACATAGAGACACACATATACATATGTACACACACATAGAGACACACTTATACATATATACACATTGAAGGCATGGCTATAAAATGGTAGAAATAACTGGCTGTGAGATTGTAGCAGTATCTCTTTTGTGATGGTGTTGTGAGAATTACATGAGGTAATACTCATACAGCATTTAGAATAGTGCCTGGTAGAGTAAGCACTCAATCAACGTTAAGGATAACTCCTGGTTAAGTTGGAAAGACATAATTAAAGGAAAGAGGCCAATAGTTTGGGAAAGTGATTAGAGAGGTAGGCTCACTGAGAGGTAAGCCTTGAGATGATTAGAGAAATTAGGTGTTGTTTAGTTTCACAGTTCAGAATTCCAGAAATGCAGTGATTCTGAATGATGGCAATGTTTTGAGTATTTCCTGAGAGATTTCAAGTAGAGGCTGAGTTTGTTGTAGCAGTCCAGGTCAGACAACTGTGCAGTTACTATTTAGTGGATCCTCCATGTGAGTGACTAAATCAGGTGGAATGTGACAGGACTTTGGATGTGAAGGAGCATCCTGAGCCAGATGCTAGAGATCTTCATGAACATTGGGGAGTGCTTTGAATGGAATGAGAACAGTAGTTGTATATAATGGTGGGGGCTTCAAATGAGAGGGTGTTGTTGAAGGATGTTAAAAGAAAAAGAAAAAGGAGTTATGAAGTGCTTGCATGGAGCTTGGAGAGTAAGTAACCTGACTCTTAAGAGTGCCCAAGCAGTCTTCTCTCTGACCACATGGATAAAAAGGTGAGAGATTGCATATTTGCTTTCTCCCAGAGTCTCGGTCACTTCACTTCTCTAGTCAGTCTCTTTTTTGTTAAATGAGGTTCAGAAAAGCAGTTTCTTTATTGGTTACTCTGTTTTTTGAGAAGCAGAATTATTGACATAACAGAAATCTTGGAATATTTTAGGTTATCTGCTTTGTGAGAATCAAATGAGACTGCAGATGTGCCTGGGTGGCTCAGTCGGTTAAGTGACTCTTGATTTCAGCTCAGGTCATGATCTCAGGGTCATGGGATTGAGCCCCACATCAGGGCTGTGCTGACAGTGTGGAGCCTGCTTGGGATTCATTCACTCACTCTCTCTCTCTCTCCCCCTTGCCTGTTCATGCGTGTGCTCTCTCTCAAAAATAAATAAACTTAAAAAAAAGACTAAAAAATGAAACAAAACCAAACAAATGAGACCATGTATTTAGGAATGTTTTGAAGAGGATAAAGGGTTCCAAATGTCTTTATCCTTAAAAATCACATTAAAAGTAGGATGAGAACTGACATTCTCATAGTTTCTGCAAATGAAGTCACTAAATTGTGTTTTATAGATAAGTAAAATTTTAATAAACAAAGATCAACGTCGCTGTGCTAGTTATTAAGTCCCTAAATTCTTAAGCCCTTCTGTATTCTGCTTTGTGATGCTGGGGCTTGGACTCTGTAAACTCCATTTCTGCTGTCACCTGGCTCCCTGTTAGGCTCTGCCAGTAGGTGGCATTAGAGGGAGAATGGGAGATTGAAGGAGAGAGAAGGGACTTGCGCCATCCTGTTGGCTTCTAGTTTTCTTCTTTTCTTTCTAATCCTGTGAGCATTGGTCCAGTGACCCTTTCACCACGCAGCTGCATTTCCCTTCTACAGCGTTAACTGAGATGGTTTGCAGGCTTTCCAACACTAGCCACCTCTCCAGCCCCCAATGTAAGCACCAGGCAAGGAACTCCCCTCCCCAGAGGTTGGGAGTCTCCACAACGGCCCTCTTCTACTAGATTTCTAAATTTTAACAACCACTTTCCTTGTTCACCTAACCCTATAAAGGTGGTGCTAGCTGCTTCCTGCAGTTGCTATTTCTGTGATATCTGTGTCCTTTTTTTACTCTTCCAGTTGCCAGTTCTTTATTTTAAAATCACTCTGTTTAAATAGCTGGTGTGGTTTCTACCTCTTGACTGTACTTAGACTGATAAAATTGTCTTAATGATTTTTTAAGTTGTGGATAATTTAGGGTTATGTCTTCTGTTTGTTTGTTTTTATTTTTTGTTTTCTTTAAACAGTCTTCATGCCCAGTGCAGAGAACAGCATGGGGCTTGAACTCATGACTCTAAGATCAAGACCTGAGCTGAGATCATGAGTCAGATGTTTAACCAACTGAGCCACCCAGGTATAACCCCAGATAAGGTTATATCTTAGTTGTATGTAACCTGCATTTATTATATAATGTTGTTTAGTGTACGATAACATTTTTCCAAAAAATTAATTATAACAAATATTATAGACAGAAATAAAAATTAAGTTTAATTTTATGAAAAACTTGCTGCATTGCTCTTATTTTTTTCCATTTTACTGCAGACTAATGAATATTTCATCAGAGCCTCACTGTGGACAGCCATGTGGGAACTACCTACTTAGTGTAAAAGATTAGGTTTGAAATTAAAATGTTTCACTCTGGCCCAGACTCACAAATTTAGGTGATATAATTGACATTTCTGAGCTCCAAATAAAACAGATTAAGTTCTAAATTTACTTTTGAAAGATAGGATATAAATGCCCATCATAAAAATTCGATTTGAGGTGGTTAATTTGAAAATCTCTAAGATCAGCATTGCTCCTTTGGTATCTTTCATCCGTATGGAACTCTTAAGATAAAAATCTTCAGTTTGGTCTCATTAATGTACTTTGTCCCTTTATTATTTACAAATCCATAAAGTTAAAGATAAATAAGTTATTACATGTAAAATACTTGTGGGGAGGAGGTTTTGAATTGTTACTCCTTCTTGGGATTGAACCTGTGTTGGGGGTTCTGGTTTTAGCTATGAAATCAAAATAGATCAGTTCTTGGTAGCCAAGGACGTCACTCATTAGTCCACCTCTATCTATCAATTGATTGAAAGAATGTAGGAACGAGTAAAATAATGAATTAAAAAATCTATCCCAGTCTTTCCATTCTACTTGCTTAACTCCTTTCAGAGCACAACCCAGTTTATTTCCATTATTCATGCTCACACGTTCTTTTCCTGTTTTCTCTCACCACACATCTTTGTGATCTAGAGCACCTTATCTTCTGTATTCTATATCCATAAAAATTTTTCTTTGGTCCCTAAGCTTCCAAAATAACAATCTTTAACTCAGAAAAGCTAAATTATATGGTTTCAAGGATTGATCTAGTCTGGGTGTGTCCTGCAATAACCTAATTTATTGGACAGGGAGTATTGTCCTGATTAATACCAATATTTAAATTTATATGAATGTGGTAATGGTGAGAGAGCCAGTGATGATTTTATTTTTTCTTTCTAAATTTTTATTATTATTATTATTATTATTATTATTATTATTTTAATTTTCTTTATTTGTTTTTTGAGAGAGAAAGAGAGAGAGAATGATTAGGGGTGGGGCAGAGAGAAAGGGAGAGAGAGGGAATCCCAAGCAGGCTATATGGTGCCAGCACAGAGTCCAGTGTGGGGCTCAAACTCATGAACTGTGAGATCATGACCTGAGCTGAGATCTAGAGTCAGATGCTTAACCAACTGAGCCACCCAGGTGCCCTTATTATTATTATTTTTTGTTCTATAGAGTACCTCTTTTCTGGGTAGGTAGGAATACTTCATTGATCATAAAATTGTTTTGATGAATGTAGATTTAAGTATGGGGAATGAAAATGGTCCTAAAACATATTTAAGCCAAACTATTTCAAATTGTCAAATTCATCCTTCCGATTTCTGGGAAATGTTTTTATTTAAGTTTATTTATTTATTTTGAGAGAGAGAGAGAGAGAGAGAGAGAGAGAGAGAGAGAGAGAGAGAGAATCCAAAGCAGGCTCTATACTCTCTGTGCAGAGCCTGATGTGGGGTTCAAACCCATGAGCCATGATTTCATGACCTGAGTCGAAGTCTGATGGTTAACTGAGCCACCCAGGCACCCCTCTGGGATGTGTTATTTTATTAAACCATAATTATATTGGCTCTCCTTTATTTGGAAATGACAAATAGTATTTAAAAATTTTTATTACCATTTTCTTTGTTGGAACATGTCACTTTAAATCACATTTATTTCAACAAAGATAATTAATTTTCTTTGAACTTTGTTCAATCTCACTTTTAGTTTAATTCTAAAACATGACATATATTGGTTGTCTCAGATGGATATGATCTTTTAAGCTATTTTCTTTTACTCATTTATAAAATTTTTTGAATTCCAGAAAAAAATCATGAGTGATCCTTAATGATGAAAAAAGTCAACAAAAATTAGAAAGTTCCATCAATTTACAACAAATAAATGAGTAAAGGTAGGTAGGTCTATGATGATACTTGTAGTAGACACCTCATGTGATTACTGTTTAATGGCCAACTCAGAAGAGGTGAAATGATCTTCAACACATGCAATGGGTACCCAGTAACTACATTTACATACTGACTTTCTGTCTGTAACTGAATTATCCAGGATGGTTAACCTGATTTAACCTTGCTCAATCAGATTCTTTCTCTCAAGAATTTAAAACTTAGAATTGAGACATAAAGAGTAGAGGTTTTAGGAACTGGATCAGATCAATAGCAACATTTTTTTTTTTTTTTTTTTTTTTTAGTGTGAGAGAGACACAGAGTATGAGGTGGGCAAGGGGCAGAGAAAGGAGACACAGAATCCTAAGCAGCCTCCAGGCTCTGAGCTGTCAGCACAGAGCTAGACGCGGGGCTGGAACTCAGGAACTGTGAGATCATGACCTGACCCAAATTCCAATGCCCAACAGACTGAACCACTCAGGTACCCCAATGGCAACATTCTTAAACGCAGTCTGTAAACTTCGTGTTTGGTATCTTCAGTTGCCCTTGCTCTTGCCCTTTCTGGGTGTATGTTTTCAAGTTATTCTGGAATTCTGTGAGCTATCCTAGTATCCAATTATTAAGGTTATCTTTTGGTTTGGACTAATCAGGATTGACTCTAGTTTCTTACAACAAAAATACCCCAGTGGAAGAAAAAGAAGAACATTGAATGAAAAGGATGTTTTAAAATTACTGGAAATAAGAAAGTCAAAATATACTGATTAAAGCTAGGTTGAGAATAAAATCTTAGGTTGTTAAGGCTTGAGGGAATTTATTCTTTAAATATTGCCTTTAACAAACTCTTTTGTAAATAGTAAATGCTATTTTGCTTTGATTTAAGGCAGCTCATTCCTATAATGACAGCATATCATTAACCTAAAAAATATCTTTTAGGCCAACTCATGATTATTAGAGCTGTTGAAAAATAGGAGAAACCTACTTTATTTGGCAGCTGTATCATAAACAATCTACAGTCTCCCAGAGGAGAGATGAATAACTTTAGTAACTTTCTGTATTTCAGACTAATATTAGTCTACATTTAGGGAGATGGTTCTTACTTAAAGGAAATCGTTTTCTATATTTGACCCATATGACACCTAACTTTCCAAACAGTTAAACCTGAACACTGTTGTATTGTCTCAATCAGAAAATGTGGAAAAATGACTCACATTGGTAAATTTTGGTTGTATATGTTGCTAAGATAATTAGTTACCTTTATTCATTCATTCATTTATTCTACAACCATTTATTGCATGCCTATTATGTGTTAGGCTCCGTACTAGTGTCTGAGATTCATCAGTTAAAAAATAGACAAAGATCTCTGCTCTTGAGATGCTTACATTCTAGTTTTAGAATGGATTTACTTTTTGGTGTTACTAATTCCACTTTTTTTCTCTTGGCTTTCAACCAGTTTGAAGCCTATTCAGATTGCATCAATCAGGATTATTTAGGGTACTGTTAATCAGGCAAGAGACTGATGGTGGACAAATGTCCACTATATAGACATCAAAAATTATTTAAAAGGTCTATTAGTTTGTGTTAGAATTCATTGAGTAATAGAACAATGTTCATATTTTGATTTGGGTTAAAAGGAGGAAATTAATATGGCAAATTAAGGAGACTAGGAAGTTTGTGAATATATATGCATATTTATGTATGCCAAATAAATATGCATTTGCCATATGTGTGTGTGTGTGTGTGTGTGTGTGTGTGTGTGTGTGTGTGTAGCTATTTTACCAAATCTAGTTCAAGAGCTTATTTAACTATCCTTAGGAATTTTAGCACATAGAGATTTTAAACAACACAAGATGAACAGAAGCATAGTTTATCACTATTATAAGTTAATTACAGTACTGATGTGTAATTAACTATTGAATTCGACAGTCATAAAGAAATCGCTAAATATAACTAAGAGCATTGTCACAGTTAACTAATTGCTGATGGCCATTTTCATTTCACAAACATTACATCTGTTTGTGAGCGTATTAATTCTATGTTGTTGCTGGTTCAGTCTGTGGACTTGAACCGTGTGTCAAGATGGAAGCTGCAGCCCTTGCTTTAGTCATTGAACCTGGGGTCTTTGTGAAAACTCTTAAGAACTGGCTTGGTTACTGTTCATTCTTCTGAAAACTGCATTTTCTTGTTGATCTAATAGACAAATTCAACTTTTCCTGCCAATAAGCAAAAGATTCAGAGCAGCAGTTTCAAAGTAGTTCTTTTCTTCAGGGAGTCTGCAAGGTCAAAACTGTTTCCATAATACTTAGACTATTCTTTCCCCCTTTCCAGAGGCTACATGATGTGATGGCATAGCTGCTCTGATGTTAACATATGATGAGTTTATTATGGTTTTTCAATAAGTAAATTGATACATATTCCAATATTTTCTCAGTTTTAATTTCTAACATGGTAATAATTGATTGACATAAACAAAAGCTCTTTGGTGGGCTTTCATAGTCTTTAAGAGGGCACATGGATTCTTGGACCAAAAAATTCAAATATTGCTGATTTAGAGTAATATAAAACAATTACTTGAAGAAATTAGTGTTCATAGAATTATATTCTATATAAACTTGTGGATATTTAGACATTATTTACTGGGTCCTATTATATAGTTGCCACAAACTTGTGCTGCCTTAGCATGTTAATACCTACTGTTCAAGAGTTTTATTTTTCAAGTATCTCTATTAAAATAGTAGACTTAAAATAGTAGATACTAAAATTGGTATCCCTTGCTATCATATGAGATAATTGATTTGCTAACTTGAGGTTTTAAATAATTGTGGATTCTTCATTGCAGATTGAATTTTACCTTATGATAAATAGCTGTGAATCATTCCTAAACAATTAATAATAAATAAGCTTTCAAGTCTTAAACTTATCACAAATCTTTTCTGAAGTTTAGACATTTATCTTGGTTTATTTGGATTGTAATAATTTGTAGATTGCTTATCTTTCTCTTTTTTTTTTTAACGTTTATTTATTTTTGAGACAGAGAGAGACAGAGCATGAACGGGGGAGGGTCACAGAGAGAGGGAGACACAGAATCTGAAACAGGCTCCAGGCTCTGATCTGTCAGCACAGAGCCCGACGCGGGGCTCGAACCCACGGACCATGAGATCATGACCTGAGCCGAAGTCGGACGCTTAACCGACCGAGCCACCCAGGCGCCCCGATTGCTTATCTTTCCAAATTAATAGTTATATTTACCTCACTTAGGGAATCTTTGCAAAATGAGTAAGATTGTTCAAACATGCTGGTAAAAGTCACTTAAGTTTAAGGTAATGAAGATAGCAACATGTAAAATCTCTTTTATGAATATAATCTCAAGGTTTAAAAGTTCTTCACATTTTCAGTATTTCCAATATTTACATCAAGACTTAGGATTTGAATAATAATGGTGCTGTTTATCTCAAGTGACAATTTGAAATAATTGTATATAATGATGGAAATTCATATATATTTTGATTATAGAATATAAATATATAGAATATAAATAGCATAGTAAGAATATATATATTTTTTAATTTAATTATTGTTTTTTACTTTACATCCAAGTTGGTTAGCATATAGTGCAACAATGATTCAGGAGCAGATTCCTTAATGCCCCTTGCCCATTTAGCCCATCCCCTCTCTCACAACCCTTCCAGTAACCCTCTGTTCTCCGTATTTAAGAGTCTTTTATGTTTTGTCCCCTTCCCTGTTTTTATATTATTTTTGCTTCCCTTCCCTTATGTTCATCTGTTTTGTATCTTAAATTCCACATATGAGTGAAGTCATATGATATTTGTCTTTCTCTGACTGACTAATTTCGCTTAGCATAATGCCCTCTAGTTCCATCTATATGGTTGCAAATGGCAAGATTTCTTTCTTTTTTTTTTTTTTTTTTGATTACTGAGTAATGTTCCATTGTATGTATATACCATGTGTTCTTTATCCATTCATCTGTTGATGGGCATTTAGGCTCTTTCCATAATTTGGCTATTGTTGATAGTGTTGCTATAAACATTGGGGGGGTGTGTGCCCCTTCGAAACAGCACACCTGTATCCCTTGGATAGATACCTAGTAGTGCAATTGCTGGGTCGTAAGGTAGTTCTATTTTTAATTTTTTGAGGAACCTCCATACTGTTTTCCAGAGTGGCTGCACCAGCTTGCATTCCCGCCAAATGCAAAAGAGATCCTCTTTCTCCACATCCTTGTCAACATCTGTTGTTGCCTGAGTTGTTAATGTTAACCATTCTGACAGGTGTGAAGTGGTATCTCATTGTGGTTTTGATTTGTATTTCCCTGATGATGAGTGATGTGCAATTTTTCATGTGTCTGCCATCTGGATGTCTTCTTTGGAGAAGTGTCTATTCATATCTTTTGTCATTTCTTCACTGGATTATTTGTTTTTTGGGTGTTGAGTTTGATAAGTTCTTTATAGATTTTGGATACTAACCCTTTATCTGGTATGTCATTTGCAAATATATTCTTCCATTCTGTCAGTTGCCTTTTAGTTTTGCTGATTGTTTCCTTCCCGGTGCGGAAGCTTTTTATTTGATGAGGTCCCAATAATTCATTTTTGCTTTTGTTTTCCTTGCCTCTGGAGACGTGTTGAGTAAGAAGTTGCTGTGGCAGAGATCACAGAGGTTTTTGCCTGCTTTCTTCTTTAGGGTTTTGGTGACTTCCTATCTTATGTTTAGGTCTTTCATCCATTTTGAGTTTATTTTTGTGTATGGTGTAAGAAAATGGTCCAGGTTCGTTTTTCTGCATGTTGCTGTCCAGTTTTCCCATCACCACTTGTTGAAGAGACTGTCTTTATTCCATTGGATATTCTTTCCTGCTTTGTCAAAGATTAGTTGGCCATACTTTTGTGGGTCCATTTCTGGGTTCTCTATTCTGTTCCACTGATGTAAGTGTCTCGATGAGTACAACTTTGTAATACAGCTTGAAGTATGGGATTGTGATGCCTCCAGCTTTGGTTTTCTTTTTCAGGATTGCTTTGGCCATTCAGGGTCTTTTCTGGTTCCATACAAATTTTAGAATTGTTTGCTCTAGCTCTGTAAAGAATGCTGATGTTATTTTAATAGGTATTGCATTGAATATGTAGATTGCTTTGGGTAGTATTGACATTTTAACAATATTTGTTCTTCCAATCCATGAGCATGGAACATTTTCCCATTTTTTTGTGTCTTCTTCAATTTCTTTCATAAGCTTTCTATAGTTTTCAGTGTATAGATTTTTCACCTCTTTGGTTAGGTTTTTTCTTAGGTATTTTATGGTTTTTGGTGCAGTTGTAAATGGGATTGATTCCTTGACTTCTCTTTCTGTTGCTTCATTATTGGTGTATAGAAATGCAACTGATTTCTGTGCATTGATTTTATATCCTGTGACTTTGCTGAATTCATGGATCAGTTATAAAAGTTTTTTGGTCTAAGAATATTGAACTAGATTATATGCTTGAAAAATTTGAAATAATGAATTATATGAATCCTCTTTTTAGGTAGGCAGTATAGATAAGGGAAAAGAGTACTTTGGGGGAAGAAGATTATTGTAAATTTAAAGTATTCAATTATATAAATTTTCAAATTATTATTAAAAGACTATAGTGAAACTATGTCACAGAAATATTTCCAAGTATAGGGGCGCCTGGGTGGCGCAGTCGGTTGGGCGTCCGACTTCAGCCAGGTCACGATCTCGCGGTCCGTGAGTTCGAGCCCCGCGTCAGGCTCTGGGCTGATGGCTCAGAGCCTGGAGCCTGTTTCCGATTCTGTGTCTCCCTCTCTCTCTGCCCCTCCCCCGTTCATGCTCTGTCTCTCTCTGTCCCAAAAATAAATAAACGTTGAAAAAAAAAATTTAAAAAGAAATATTTCCAAGTATAAAACCATTTTTGTATGTTGGAGGTCATAAGAAAAGCCAGTTAGTACTCTAAAGATTAATCTGACTATATTAAATAAAACCTCAGTTAACTGCCATGATAGGGTATTCTTTTCACTTGTCGATGAAAGCTTATGCCTTAATATATGGGAATCTAAGGACCATCTGCATATCTCAGCCTGCCAAAATCAAACTATCCAATCCTAAACTTGCTCAGCTGCTTGCTCTGTCTTTCCCATTCCTCCCCACAAAAACCACAATAATGGCTCTGGCCTATGCTTCCTCCTCATTCCTTCTGCACCCTGACAGCAGCCCCCTACTGCCATCCCTCCTTATATGGCCCTGCATAGCACTGAATGCCTCTTCCCCTTGCAAGCTGTAACAAACTATTTTTTCAGTAGCAATCTTCTCATCTGTTGGCCTTACCACATTTGAATAAAAAAGCCTGGGTATATTTGTAAACAGTCATGGAAGTTGAATGGAGAAAAATAATCAGGGAACGGGGTTAGGGAATGTTGGGTGGTCAGGATGATCAAGAAAGGCCTTTCTGATAAGGAGCTATCTGCTCAGAAGCCTGAGCAGGCCTAAGGATATGGTGGTAAGCACTTTTCAGGTAGAAGAAACAAGGCTAAGGAACAGGGGAAAACAGGGAAGTCAGAATGTTGGAATGCTGGGGGAAGGAGGAAACAGTATCAAACAGGTAATGGGGGGGGAGCAAATCCTGTAGGGCTCTATCAACATTAGCAAAGATTTTGTCTTTTACTCTGAATAAGAGAGGAAATTACTAAGGTATTTCAGATAAAAGTGGCATGATGTGATCATGCTTAAAAGCACCACTCTGGGGGCACCCAGTGGCTCAGGTGGTTAAGCAACCAACTTCCACACAGGTCATGATCTCATGGTTCGTGAGTTCAAGCCTTGTGTCGGGCTCTCTGCTGTCAGTACAGAGACTGCCTCAGATTCTCTGTCTCCCATTCTCTCTGCCCCTCCCCTGCTTGCACTTTCTCTCAAAAATAAATAAACATTTAAAAAAATAAATATTTAAAAGCACCACTCTGGCTGCTGTGTGGAGATTATATGGGCAAAGGAGGAAGCAGGGTATCCATTAGGATGCTTTTGCAGTAATCCAGACAAAAGGTACTGGTGACTCATACCAGAGACTCCAAGTTGATTCCAGGTAGGGGAACTGGTGGTTGAAGCGAAGGACAAAAGGAAGGAATTTTCACTCTGGATTTTTTAAAATGTGAACCATTAAAGAAACATTTGTATTGTGCCTATACAAAAAAAGTTGATTGAAGTTTGTACAAATTCCACATGTACCCCATTATACTGGTTTTCCATTTCTTCAGCTTCAGATATTCAAAGCAAAAAAGTTATGAATCAGTTGTGAATTCCCAACTGATACTTCAGGCCCATTAACTCCTGTGTGGATTATCAGTGCAAGCACAAATTTTGTGTTTTATTTTATTTTATTTATTTTTATTTTTTAATAACTATTTTATTTACTTTTTTAAAAAAATTTATTTATTTTTGAGACAGAGAGAAACACAGAATGAACGGGGGAGGGGCAGAGAGAGAGAGAGACACAGAATCGGAAGCAGGCTCCAGGCTCTGAGCCATCAGTCCAGAGCCCGATGCAGGGCTCAAACTCGCGAACCGCGAGATTGTGACCTGAGCTGAAGTCAGACGCCCAACTGACTGAGCCACCCAGGCGCCCCTATTTTATTTACTTTTAAAGTTTGTTTGTTTGTTTGTTTGTTTGTTTGTTTATTTATTTTTGAGAGAGAGAGCGAGCATGGGAAGGGCAGTGAGAGAGAGAGACAGAGAGACAGAGACAGAGAGACAGAGACAGAGAGAGAGAATCCCAAGCGACAGTGGAGTGCCTGATGTAGGGCTTGAACTCAAGAACTGTGAGATCATCACCTGAGCCAAAACCTAGAGTCGGACACTTAACCAACTGAGCCACCCAGCTGTCCCTCAAACTTTGTATTTTATGCCTTTTACCCTGTTTTAAAGTTTATACAGTATTGTTACATTCCTTATTTATTTCTGACCTTTGCATCCATCCTACGAGGTCATTATTTAAGTTATCTTCATTTATAGGAAAAAACAGCTCCAGGAAGACAAGTAACTTTGCCTCAGATTAGTCTAAGTGGCAGAGCTAGAACCTGAATCGCTTTCCCCATCTTTTCTTCCTGATCTTATCACTCCTTTGCTTTAGAACTTCTTGTGGGTTTTCATGGCTAGTAGACAAAGTCCAGCAACCTTAGCCTGGCATTTAATGATTTTACTATTTGTTTCCAATTTATCTTTTTTTTCCTGCAAAATTATGTCCTAACCAAAGTGATCTCTGTACAGTAACTTGGGACACATGGCACTTTGTCACATCTGTACTTGTGTATGCTGTTCTCACCACTGGGACTGTTCATCTTGGCATGATAGATTATTCAAGGGCTACCTTTTCTGTGAACAATTTTCATTCCTTCTCCCTCTTCCACCCTAGCTGTATAGAAATTTATTTTTTTCCTGGACTCTAACCTTTTAACCTAAAACTCTCTTATAGCACTTAGAAAAACAATCTTGTAGTAAATGTAGTTATCCATATTTATCTTCCTGTAGGTCTGTCTTATTGCTTATACTTTTTATACAGCAGAAATCAACACAGAAAAGTTTTTGTTAGCTATGGCCCACTCCTCTATCTCCCAACATCAGCAACTGGCACATTGCTTTGTATATATTAGTATCTCATAAGTATGCATTGAATAAAACATTAATATTTTGAGGGAATTGAGGTATACATTGAAATATTCATCAAGAATACAATATGCTATAATTAGCTGAAGCATTCATATGAAGATAAGTGGATTAGTGAATTACTGTGAGGCACTTAAGTTTTGTTTGAGAACCTTCTGAAATCTCAGTATGTCCTGATGTACTTGCATTTTAAATAATCCTTAATGAATTAATAAGTGCCCTTTATACTCTGAGTTTTTTAGCTAGAAGACTTACATTCTGTATTTAACATCATTTGAAGTTTTAAGTAGTAATAAGGCCTAGCCCTTAGCAGACAAAAGATAATTTGAGAGTAGACACATTGCAACATTCATCTTTTTTAAGATTCCTGTGATGTACCACAAAACATTATATTCTAGTATTTTTCATATCTTGACACTTGCTGTGAATATTTCTGTGTTATATAGGATGCCACCATCTATAATAATCAACTGGGAAATTGTGAAAATGCCCTTACTAGACAAGTTTGAAAAAAAGGTATTATTTCTAGAGCTATTACACAATTTTCATGTTTATCAGTGTTGCTAAGTAGAGATGGGGTTGATGTTTAATACCTGTATTATTTTCTTGGGGCTGCTATAACAAATTACCATTAGCTTTGTGGCTTGAAACATCAGAAATTTATTCTCTTAACAATTCTAGAGGCATGAAGTCCAAAATCTTTATCACTGGGCTGAAATTAAGATGTTGGCAGGGTGACCCTCCCTCTGGAAGTGTCCTCTTCCAGAGGGAAACCTCTCAGTAATGGACAGAATGCCTTATTAACCCTTTGAAGCTGTTTTTGAATTTTATTAGACAATTAGCTGTAAACACATTGAAATCACCTGTTCACACTTTTGTCCTTTGAAAAATTAACAGGTTAAAGGGACATTCAAGTATAATAGCCTCTTATAATGTTTTCAAATGATTGGACATGCTGGGGTAATGATCTCAGCTCAGAAGTTGAATCCAGGAAATAGAAACATGGTCACTTGCTATTTAGCTTTTTATTGGTTGTAGAAATCACAATCCAAACAGCAAATGACTAATACTGCAGAATGTAAGACCAGTGCTAGTTAAGGTTTGTGTGTTTTGTTTTTGTTTTTGTTTTTCTTTGAGAGCAAGTAGGGGAGAAGGGCAGGGAGAAAGGGAGAATCTCAAGCAGGCTCCACATTCAGTGCAGAGCTCAAATGTGGGGCTTGATCCCACAAACTTGGGATCATGACCTGACCTGAATCAAAATCAAGAGTTGGACACTCAACCGACTGAGCCTCCCAGGTGCCCCTTAAGTAAACTTTTTATTGAAGTATAACATATACTGAAAACTTCAGAAGTCATAAATGTACAGCTTGATGAGTTTTCACAAAATGAACCAACCCATGTAAACAGCATCCAGGTAGGAATATATTACTAGCATTCCCAGAAGTCTGCCTTCTGTCCCCGCCCAACCATTATACCCATCTCTGATTTCTGTTGCCACAGATGCGTTTTGCCTCTTTCTTGAAATTTATGTAAATAGAATCATGTAGTATGTACTCTTTTGTGTCTGACTTCTTTTGTTCAACATTTTTTTCTGAATTTATCAGTGTCTTAGCATGAGCATTCCTGTTGTTTCACAATCTCACCAACATTAAATATTGGCAGTCTTTAAATTTAGCCAATCTGTGAGTAGATGTTGATATCTCATTTGTGAATTTGATTTGTATTTCTCTGATGACTAATGAAATTGAAAACTTTTCATATTTATATAGGTTATTATATTCTTCTATGAGTCATTTGCTCATATTTATTCCTATTTGTGTCTGTTTTTCCTTCTTTTTATAAGAAATTGGTTTATAGTTCGTGCAAGTTCTCTGTTAGATGGATATTTTGCCAATATCTTTTTTAATCTGTGATGTGCTTTTTCATTTTCTTAGCCGTGTTTTCTGATGACCAGAAGGTCCTAATTTTTATGTAGTTCAATTTAGCAATCTTTTCTTGTATGATTAACACATACTGTATCCTGTTTAAGAAATCTCTGCTTGCTCCAGAGTCATAGAGATATATTCTAAATTTATCTTCCAGAAGCTATATATATATATATATATATATATATATATATATATATACATATATATATATATATATTTTAGGAGAGAGAGAGCATGAGCAAGAGAGGGGCAGGGTGAGAAAGGGAGAGAGAGAATCCCGAGCAGGTTCTGCACTGTTGGCACAAAGCCCAGCATTGGGCTCAATCTCACAAAGTGTGAGATTATTACCTGAGCTGAAATCAGGAATCTAATGCTTAAGTGACTGAGCCATTCAGGCACCCCTGGAATCTTTATGTTTAAGTCACATTTAGCTTTACATTTCATCTGGAATCAGTTTTTGTATATGGTGTGTGGTAAGGAAAAGATTCACTTTTCCAGATGGATCTGCACCATAGTGTCTCCTTTTTCATAAATTAACTGACCATATATGTGCAAATTAATTTTGTTATATAAAATTATGTATGTGCCAGGAATTGTATATGGTACTAATGATATAGATAATGATATAGATACAAGTAATAGAGTTTACCTGTCCTGAAGATGATCTTGGTTGCATGAGGAAGATAATAAGTGAAATAATAATGAGAAATACAGTAATCATATTACAAATTGTACGTTGTGAATTAAGGGAATGAGTTTTTTTGTGAGGAGGTGAGGAAATCTCTGGTAGAGGAGGAAGAATTCAAGTTCAGTCTTGAAAAATGAGGAGTTGGATAAATGCATCCCATGTAAAGAGAAAAGCATGTGAAGAGACACAAGATTATTAAAGGGCAGGTGTGTTCATAAAATGGTGAGAAGTTTGCTATAGGAAGCAGTGTGCAAGAAGGTGAGAGGGAGAAGGACAGGGGAGGAACAAGAGTGGATGGATAGGAGGCTGGAACATTTTAGGCAGAGGGGATTACATGTGTAGAATTGAGTAATTATAAAGGAACATGATATATTTATAAAATGGTGAGAAATTCAATATGGCTAGAAGATAGATTGTGTTTGCATGGGAGCAAGGTGAAAAGGAGCATCAGGGGAGGGATGAGGAGCTAATAATAGAAATAAGGATGAGAATTGGATTGGGCTTTATTTTTATTTTTTTAATGTTTATTTATTTATTTTGAGAAAGAAAGTGCAGGGAAGGGGCAGAGAGAGAATCCCAAGCAGGCTCTGTGCTGTCAGTGTGGAGTCCAATGTGGGGCTTGATATCATGAACCATGAGATTATAACCTGAGCCAAAATCAAGAGTTGGATGCTTAACTGACTGAGCCACCCAGGTGCCTTGGGGTTGGGCTTTAATTTGGAGGAAATTAGGGAGAAAGAAAGTTTCCAACCAGTGAGTGGTATGATAAACTTTAGTTTTAGGAAGATGTCCTCTGGGGGCATGGAAGATAGATTGCAAGGTAGGAGATTGGTAGATGGAAATAAGAGAAATGAGTATTGACCAAGTGGTGGTGTCAGTGATAGTGAGATAGTGTCAGATGTGGAACTAGTCTGATGTATAGTCAAGAGGACTTGGTGACCATGAATGGTGAGGAATAGGCAGTTGTGACAGATGACTTCAAAATTTATAGTTTGAAAGAATGAGTGAATGGTTATACTATCAACTGGTAGAGAAACTATGAGAAAGAGAAGGCTTGGCAGTAGCAAATAATAAATTAAATTTTGGACTTAACTGGATTTGAGATGTTTGTGCATTATGTAGTTAGAGACATTTAGGAAAATTAAAAATATGTGTGTGGAACTCAAGAGGGAAGTCAAGGCTTTAAGTATATACTTGAGAATCACCAGCACAGAGAAGATAGTTGAAGCCACAGAAATGGATGAAGTCATCCAGGGAGAGTAAATGGAGGATTAAGACAATAAGTCAATGCAGACTAACTTGAACATCTAAGAGGAGTATAGGAAAATGAGCCTGTGATGTGAGATTTTTCCACTGCTCCTATCTGTGGTTTCTAATTTTCAACAATAGCATTATTTTTTGTGTAATGCAAAATAAATAAAATGAAAAGAAACAACTAGTATGAAAGATAGGAGGAAAAACAGGAGAGAGTTATATCAAGAAGTTAGGGATGTTCACAGCTTTAGATGACACACAAAGTAAAAATAAACCATATAATTTGTTAATGAACTTGCTTTTCCTTTTCCTTTGCTTTAATTGGGATAATGTATGTACAGGATTTAAAAAATCAAATAGCACATAAAAGCATTTGATAAAAAGCAACAATTTTCCTTCCTGCCCAGATCCATTTCTCAAAAGCAACCTATCTTTAACTCTGTGTTTTTTTTAGCTCTAAAACGTCTAAATATAAGTTTGATTAGTATGCTTGTTCCTCTGTATTTTGATTTACCCACTTTAGATCGTGACTGTTGTGGTAGGCAGAATTCTAAATTGGCTCCAAAGATTCTTTCTCCATGGCAGGCATGCCCTGGATAGTCCCTTTTTCTTGAGAGTTTGTGAGTCCTGTGAATATTATGGGCTGTCACTCTAATGATTAGATTATTAATCTGTTGACTTTTAGTTAATGCAAAGATTATCCTGGGTGGACCTGACCTATTCAGATGAACCCTTAAAAAAGGGACCAGGCCTTTCCAAAAAAATAAAAAAATTCCCCTACCAGACTTGAAGAAGAAAGCTGTCATATTTTGAGAGAAGAGAGAGCCATCTGGCTAGGACCTAGGAGTGGAGAACAGTCCCTGGCTGACAGCAGCAAGAAATCGAAGACTTCAGTCACACTGCAAGATTATGAATTCTGCCAACAATTAGTGAGTTTGGAAAAGGGCTCTATGCCTCAGATGTGATTGTAGCCCTGGCTGACGCCTTGAGTTCAGCTTAGTGAGATCCAGGGCAGAGGAGCCAGCTGACCTGTGCCCAGACTCCTGATCCACAGAAAACAGTGAGATAATAATTTTGTGTGGTTTTAAACTGATAAATTTGTAAGGCGTTGTCATGCAGAAATAGAAAACTAATATAGCTTTAACTCCAAATGAAAAGACATAATTTATTTACTTTATCTCTTCTTCATTTGCCTTCTCATTCTTTAAGTGTTATAATAACTTTAGTTTTTCAAATGGTTTATTTTGTTTAATTTTTTCACTGCTATTTCTTATTCTTTTAAATTTTAGTTAGACATTTGATTCCTTTTAATGTGAAAGAAGGATATTAACATTTGTACTTAAAAATTTTTTTTTTAATGTTTATTTATTTTTGAGAGAGAGAGACAGAGAGATAGAGTGAGAGCAGGGGAGGAGAAGAGAGAGGGAGACAGAATTCAAAGAGACTCCAGGCTCTGAGCTGTCAGCACAGAGCCCAACCTGGGGCTCAAATTCACAAACTGCGAGATCATGACCTGGGCTGAAGTTGGATGCTTAACTGTTTGAGCCACCCAGGCATCCCATTTGTACTCTTTTTTTACTCTTGATTTCTACCTTTCACCTAGAGTGAGACATGGTGAAGCCTGCTGGTAGGAGAAAGCTGATTTCAGTCTGGCACATCTAAGGACATGCAGCTGCGCAGTGATGGAAATACTGTGTAATAGAAACACAGTGCACCTGCTCAGAGTGAATTATTACTAATATATAAGGAGTGTGAGTTAATTGAAACAGGGTATATGCTGTTGCCAATTGATAAAACTCTTCTGGGTTTCTCAGGGATGCTCTGCCCTGCCTATTGAAACCATCCCTTGACATGCCCAGGGAAGACAAGTAAAAGCTGCTAGGGAAAGGCTAAGGGAAATTAAGTTTAGTGTAGGAACTCTGCCTAGGAGGCTAAAGGATAATTTAAGTTTATCTGATATCGAGAGATTTAGTGAGATATAATTTAATGCTGGGAAGGTAAACAACAGTTTCATCTAATTGGGAACCCCCAGCATCATTGGGTTTCCTGATACTCTTCAATCTGCTTGAATCCTTTGCTGTTGAGGAAGATGTATTTTATGGAGATCTTTGGAAGTGTGGTAATAATGTCTTGCAACACTACCTTCTATGCGTTTCAGGTTATTACCATTAAGAGTCTCTTCTAAAACCAAAATTGTGTTCTGGGTTTAGTTTAGATTGATTAGAAAAGTTTAAAAATGATAAACAGTATTTTCAGTGTTATGAACCTGTCACTGTATTTGAGTTGCAAGTAGAAGAAACCACTTATAGTCACCTTAAGCAAAAGAGATTTTTTGGTTGGGAAGGATCTCAGAGAGTCCCTGGGATTGATGGAAAGTGTGGAGAACCAGGCTCAGAAATGTGGTGCTATAACTAAAATAAATGTGTGGGAAATTGAAGAACTAGGATAGGGAATCTGTAAGACCCCACTCTGAGGCCATTGGAGGGTCGGTAGAGGAAATATCTCATCTCTCCGAGAGACTCTTTAGGGACTTTGAATTTCACCAATGGTTGAGGGCAGGGCTCCTTGATTACAGTTCCACCAAGACTGCACCCTGTGAAAAAGTATTTCCCAAAGGAAGTGGAGGAATTGTTGGCAAGGGTACCTATGGATGATGGGCAGTGGGAAAAAAAAAATTCTGAGGACCACATGGTGTCTAGAAATTGCAAGCCTGTAGGGAATCTAGACCCTTTTCAGGGCTGCAAAAGGCTAAACTGAAAAGATGTGGGGGAGAGCATAGATATCATCAAACATTAAGCTAGACTAAGAAAAGCAATGTCCTCATTCACTAAGCTAGCAGTGTTTCTGCTTGCCTGCAAAGTTTCTCCACCTTGTCCAACCAACTTTTAATATTTTAATTAATATTAAAATATTATTTCTCTTTACTTGTGCCTACATAATAAGTCTTGTCTATGTTCTTTTCTATACCCAATTAAATGAAGTATGGGACATATTCCATTTATTCCCGATTGCTCTCTGACAAGAAACCATGCCTCTATTGTTTTCGTTGTATTGTTCCTCCTAGTGTTCTTCCACAGCTGTTTTAGGGGTTGCAGAAACTGATACTTGGATTGCAAAGTCCCCCTCTTGAAGTTACAAAATGTACATGAAATCACTTTCTGAATTTTTAAGAGCTTGTTTTTTTCAGACCAGTTCTTCACTGGGACAATTAAAGCTGATATTTGGTAATTATCTTGATACTTCAATAGGAAAATCCTCTTGCCTCAATTACATAAAAGTGGCATAAGTTTCTTTGGAAGGAAGGTAGATGCTGAAGAGGGCAGCATCCTTTCAGAGACTGTGAACATCCAGTTGGGATGTGGTTGTGTCGTAAGCCTGAGAAATGGTTACCATGAAGATAATGTGATTGACTTTTCTATCATCATTTAAAAAAAACAATTATGTACTTGACTGCAACTCGAGGAAAGAAAATATTCTCAAATTAGATTTTTCTTCCCATTTAAAAATGGAAAACTTTCCTAATTGCTCAAGAAAAATGAAACCTGTATGCTTCTTCTGGGCACATATAAGCCTAGATGTGGAAGACTTAGTTTTATCTACCTGTGCTTATTTAAAAATCAGAAAAAACTTAGTAAAGCTGTATCTGATTAGATTTTAATGCTCTAGGTTTTTCATCTATATAATTAAGTGTCTTTATATAAAGTGTAGAAATTTGTTTCAATGATTTTAGGGAAAAGAAAAAGTTCTTTTGGGGATGGGACAAGAGAATCTATTCCTTCTTTAGCAGGTTTCTTTCACATTTGTGCCTTTTTCCCTTTTGAGCCATTTTCTTCTTTTTTTTTTTTTTAGAGAAAATTGAAGTTCATCTTTTTAAAAAATGTTTACTTATTTTGAGAGGGAGAGAGTGAGCAGGGGTTGGGGCAGAGAGAGAGAGAGAGGGAGAGAGAGAGAAAATCTCAATGAGGCTCACGCTCAGTGCTGAGCCTGAGGCTGGGTTCAAACTCATGAACTGAGATATCACAACCTGAACTGTTGTCAAGAGTTGGATGCTCAACCAACTGAACCACCTAGGCACCCTGATCCTTAATTTTCCTTTCTGTCTCTTTTTCCACAGCCATCAACTCTTGCCTCATAAATATCTCTGTAAACCATCCCATTCTCTCCTTTCCCACGGCCCAATTTCACACTTGCATCATCTATTTTGGAGACGACCACAACAGTTTTCACTCTCAACTTCTTCCATCTCAATTCACCTTTCCTATTGCCACCAGAGTTATTGTCCTAAAATGCAAAATTCTCTTGCTTAAAACCCTTTTGCAATTCTGTTTCAACTGTGGATTAAAACCCGAACTTAAGATAATAAGGTCCTCTGTGATATATCTCCTGCACAGTGTTCTTTCTTACCAACCACTCCTATCCACACGTGTCCCAGGAACACTGAATTGTAGTTTCCTGAATGTTTCCTACTCTTCAAAATCTCTGGGTGTTTTCCTGTTCCTTCTGCTGTAATGTTCCCCATTGTTCCCCTGGCATACTCTTATTGAGGCAGACCTCTGTGATGCCTTCTCTGACACTCCCAGCAGAATGAGTCATCTTTTATTGTATTGCCTTTACAAATACTATACTACTCCCTCTATTGTGTTACTTTTCCATATGTTTTTTAAATTTAGAACTGACTCTACCATTTTATAATTACTTGTTTACCCCTCTCTTTTCTTATTTGCCTTTAAGTTTCTTTTTTTTTTTTTTAATTTTTTTTTTCAACGTTTTTTATTTATTTTTTTGGGACAGAGAGAGACAGAGCACGAACGGGGGAGGGTCAGAGAGAGAGGGAGACACAGAATCGGAAACAGGCTCCAGGCTCCGAGCCATCAGCCCAGAGCCTGACGCGGGGCTCGAACTCACGGACAGCGAGATCGTGACCTGGCTGAAGTCGGACGCTTAACCAACTGCGCCACCCAGGCGCCCCTTTAAGTTTCTTAATGTAGAGGCTTCATCCCAGAAACTAGCTCAGGACTGTCATGAATTAGGTAAGAATAACTATAGAATTTTCTGTAATTGAGATATAATTGCCAGATGGCATTCTATTAGTTTCAGGCATATCACATAATGATTCAGTGTATGTATATATTGCAAAATGATCACCACAATCATTCTAGTTAACATCCTCACAACACAGTTACAAAGATTTTTATTGTGATGAAAACCTTTAAGATTTAGCTTCTTAGCAACTCTCAAATACACAATAAAGTATTTTTAACTATTGTCACCATGCTGTACATTTGCGGTATTTATTTATTTTATAACTGGAAGTTTGTACCATTTGACTTCCTTCACACTTTCCTTTCCCTCCCTCTACCTCTAGCAACCACCAGTCTGTTCTCTGTATCTGTGAGCTCACTTTTTTGGTTTTAGATTCTGAATATAAGTAACATCATATGGTATTTGTCTTTCTCTCTGACTTAGTTAACATAATGCCTCAACTTCTAATTCATGTTGTTACAAATGGCAAGTTTTCCTTCTTTTTTATGACTTAATAATATTCCACTCTGTGTATATAGATCATGTTCTCTTTTTTTTTCTTTTTTTCTTTTTTCTTTTTTTTGGCATTTTTAAAAAACATTTTTTTTGGTATATTTTAGTTATGTGAATGTTGTTAACTTTGTTGGAAGGGTAATGGTCTCTCTCTTTTTTTTTCAATATATGAAATTTATTGTCAAATTGGTTTCCATACAACACCCAGTGCTCATCCCAAAAGGTGCCCTCCTCAATACCCATCAAAAAATTTATTTTTGAGAGAGAAAGAGAGAGAGCGAGAGAGAGAGAGAGAGAGCGAGCAGGGAAGGGGAATAGAGAGAGGGAGATGCAGAATCCGAAGCAGGCTCCAGCCCAGCAGGCTCTGAGCTGTCAGGAGAGACCCCCACGTGGGGCTTGAACCCCTGAACCGCAAGATCATGACCTTAGCTGAAGTCAGATGCTTAACCAACTGAGCCACCTGGGTACCCCTAGATCATGTTTTCTTTATTCATTCAACCCTCGGTGGATACTTAGGCTGCTTCCATGTTTTAGCTATTGTAAATAACGTTACAGTGAACAATGAGGGTGCAGACAACCTTTGAGTTAATGTTTTCATTCTCTTCAGACAAATACCCATAAGTGGAATTGCAGGATCATATAATACTTCTGTTTTAAATTTTTGAAGAAACTTCATACTGTTTTCCATAGTGACTGTACCAATTTCCCAACAAATTCCCACCAGCAGTGCACAAGGATTCCCTTTTTTTCTACATCTTCACCAATACTTGTTATCTCTTGTCTTTTGGATACTAGCCATTCTAATAAGTGTGAGGTGATATTCATTTTAGTTTTGATTTGCATTTCCTTGATGATTAGTGATATTAAGCATCTTTTCATGTACCTGTTGGCTATCTGTATATCTATAATGGAAAAATGTCTATTCAGATCCTCTGCCCAATTTTCAGTTGTGTTTGTTTGTTTTTTTGCTATTGAGTTGTATGAGTTTTTGATATATTCTGGATAGTAACTCCCTTAAAAATTTTTTAAATGTTTATTTATTTTTGAGAGAGAGAGAGAGACAGAGTGAGTGAGCGAGAGAGCGCACAGGGGAGGGGTATAGAGAGATGGAGACACAGACTCTGAAGCAGGATCCAGGCTCCAAGCTGTCAGCACAGAGCCCAATGCAGGGCTCTAATTCTTGAACCTTGAGATCATGACCTGAGCCAAAGTCAGATGGTTAACCAATTGAGCCACCCTGGTGACCCTCTGGATATTAACTCCTTATCAAACATGTGACTTGCAGATATTTCCTCCTACTTGGTATCTTGACTTTTGATTATAATTGATGGGTTCCTTTGCTGTGCAGAAGCTTTTTAGTTTGATGTAGTCTCACTTGCTTATTTTTGCTTTTGCTTTGGGTGTCAAATAAAAAAAAAATCATTGCCAAGACCAGTGTCAAGGAGCTTACCAACTGCACATATTTTCTTCTATGACTTTTATGATTTCAGGTTTTACATTGAAGTCTTTAATACATTTTGAGTTACTTTTTGTGTATGGTTTGAGAAAGTGGTCCAGTTTCATTCTTTTGCATTTGGCTGTCCAATTTTCCCAATACCATTTATTAAAGAGACTTCTTTTTCCATTGTGTATTCTTGGCTTTTATCATAAATTAATTGACCATATATACATGGGTTTATTTCTGGGCTCTCTGTTCTGTTCTGTTGATCTATGTGTCTATTTTTGTGCCAATACCATAATATTTTGATTACTATGGCTTTGAAATGTAATTTGAAATCAGTGACTATAATGCCTTCAGCATTGTTCTTTCTCAAGGTTGCTTTGGCTGTTTGGGATCTTTTATGTTTTTTTTACAGATTTTAAGATTGTTCTAGATCTGTGAAAAATGCCATTGGAATTTTGATAAGGATTGCATTTAATCTGTAGATTGCTTTGGGTAGTATGGACATTTTTTTTTTTTTAATTTTTTTTTCAACGTTTATTTTATTTTTTGGGACAGAGAGAGACAGAGCATGAACGGGGGAGGGGCAGAGAGAGAGAGGGAGACACAGAATCGGAAACAGGCTCCAGGCTCTGAGCCATCAGCCCAGAGCCTGACGCGGGGCTCGAACTCACAGACCGTGAGATCGTGACCTGGCTGAAGTCGGACGCTTAACCGACTGCGCCACCCAGGCACCCCAAGGGTAGTATGGACATTTTAATAATATCAATTTTCCAGTTCACGAGCAGAATACCTTTTCATTTGTTTGTGTCTTCGATTTTTTTCCTTAATGTTATATAGTTTTCCGTGTAGAAGTCTTTTATCTCCTTGGTTAAATTTATTTCTAGATATTTTATTCTTCTTGATACAATCATAAATGGGATTTTTTCCCTCATTTTTTCCTTCTGATAATTTGTTACTAGTGTATAGAAATGCAACAGATTTTTTGTATATTAATGTAGTATTCAAAACTACCAAATTGGGGCACCTGGGTGGCGCAGTTGGTTAAGAGTCCGACTCTTAGTTTTGGCTCAGGTCATGATCTCACGGTGTGTGAGTTCGAGCCCCACATCGGGCTCCGTGCTGACAGCACAGAGCCTGCTTGGGATTCTCTCTTTCTCCTTCTCTCTCTGCCCCTCGCCCACTCACTCTCTCTGTCTCTCTCTAAAAAATAAATAAAACTTAAAAAAACTTTACCGAATTCATTTATTAGTTCGAACAGTTTTTTGGTGTAATCTTTAGGGTTTTCTATATATAATATCGTGTCCTCTGCAAATGCAAGTGAAAGTTTTACTTCTTCCTTTCTGATTTGGATGCCTTTTATTTCTTTTTCTTGCCTAATTGCTCTGGTTAGGACTTTCAGTACTGTGTTGAATAAAAGTGGTGTTAATTCTTAAATGTTAGTTAGAATCTTCCAGTAAACTCATCTGGTCTTTGACTTTTCTTTGTTGGGAGTTTTTAATTACCAATTCAGTCTTCTTACTCATTATTTGTCTGTTCACATTTTCTGTTTCTTCATGATTCAGTTTTGTGGATTGTGTTTCTGGGGATTTATTAATTTGTTCTAGGTTTATTAAATTTCTTAGAGTACAATTGTTCATAGTATTCTCTTACAATCCTTTTTAGTTCTGTGGCATCTGTGGTAATGTTACTCTTTCCTTTATGATTTTAATCATTTGAGTCTTCTCTCTTTTTCTTAGTTAATCTACCTAATGGTCTGTCAATTTTGTTGATTATTTTTAAAAACCATCTCTTTTGTTGATTTTTTCCTGTTTTTCTATTATTTTTTTATCTATGCTGTAAACTTTATTTTATTCTTCCTTCTGCTAATTTTGTGTTTAGTATGTTCTTCTTTTTCTAGTTTCTTTTTTAAAGACTATTTATTCGTTTATTTATTTTGTTATTTATTTGTTCTATTAGTGCAGAGCCTGAAGTGGGGCTTGAACTCACAAACTTCATAAACCGTGAGATTATGACCTGAGCTGAAATCAAGAGTTGGATGCTCAGCTGACTAAGCCATCGAGTGCCCCTTCTTTTTCTAGTTTCTTGAGGTGTTAAACTAGGTTGTTGATTTGAGCTATTTTTCAATGCATGCATTTACATTTATAAACTTTACTCTTAGCACTGCTTTCACTGCATCTCATGTTTTGCTTTTTCATTTGTGTAAAGGAATTTTTAATTTTCTTGTAATTTCTTATTTGACCCTTTGTTGTTTAAGAATGTTTAAGAATTTCCATATTTGTGGATTCTCCAGTTTTTCTTGAGCTACTGGTTTCTAGTTTAATTATGATTAGAAGGATACTTGTATGATTTCAATATTCTTGAATTTGTTAAGACTTGTTCTGTGGCCTACTGTGGTCTGTCCTGGGGAAGGATTTGTGTTCACTTGAGAAGAATGTGTATTCTGCTGCTGTTGGATGGAATGTCCTGTATGTGTCCTAGATCCATCTGGTCCAACATGTAGTTTAAGTCCAATGTTTCCTTATTGATTTTCTGTCTGATTGTTCTATACATTATTGAAAGTGGGGTAATGAAGTCTCCCGTTATCATATTGTTATGTATTCTCCTTTCAATCTAGCTTTACTTTACACATTTAGGAGCTCTGAAGTTTGGTGCATAAATATTTAGAATGGTCTATCTTCTTGGTCAACTTTAGTGTAGTGTCGTTCTTGATCTTTTGTAATAGCTTTTGATTCAATGTCTATTTTGGCTGATGTTAGTATAGCCACTCCTGCTTTCTTTTGATTGCCATTTGCATGGGATATTTTTTTAATCCTTTCACTTTCAGCTTATGTTGTCCTTATATCTAAAATGAGTCTCCTATAATCAGTATATAATTGGATCCTTTAAAAAAATTGATTCAGCCAATTTATGCCATTTGATGGGAATTTAATCCACTTACAGGGTAAGGAAAATTTTACTGATAAGGAAAAATTTACCATTGCTAATTTTGTTAATTGTTTTCTGTATATCTTGTACCTATTTTTTCTCTTCCTTCCTGTCTTCCTGTGTTTTATTGACTTTGGTAGTGGTGTGATTTGATTCCTTTCTCATTTCCTTTTGTGTATATTTTATAGATTTTTTTCTGTGGTCACTATTCCAATGATATAAAACATCTTAAAGTTATGACTTCTATTTTAAACTGCTAACTTCAGTTGCTTACCAACAACCTTTAATGCTCCACCCCCCTTTTATGTTATTGTCACAAATTACATCTTCATATATTATATACTCATTGACATAGTTTATGGTTTAAAAAAATGTTTTCATCTGGGACGCCTGGGTGGCTCAGTCAGTTGAGCGTCCAACTTCACCTCAGGTCATGATCTCACAGCTCGTGGGTTCGAGCCCCATGTTGGGCTTTGTGCTGACAGCTTGGAGCCTGGAGCCTGCTTTGGATTCTGTGTCTCTCTTTCTCTGCCCCTAACCCACTTGCATTCTGTCTCTGTCTCTCTCAAAAATAAATAAACATTAAAAAAAATTAAAAAAAAATTCTCATCCTTTAAATTCTATGCTCTAAAATGACAATATGTCAGGCTACTGTATTAGTACATATATTTACCTTTACTGGAAAATCTTGCATTTTCATATGGCTGTGTGTTGCTGTCTACTGTCCTTATGTTTCAACGTGAATAGCTCCTTTTAGCATTTCTTCATCAAGCAGGTTTGTTTGTAATGAATTCCCTAAGCTTTTGTTTATCTAGGAATATCTTAATATCTTCTTTCTTTAAAACTGACATGTGTTTGACATATAATATTATATTAGTTTCAGGTGTACAGCATCATGATCCAATATTTGTATATATTGGGAAATGATTACCACAATAAATTTAGTTAATCCACCTTCCTTTTTAAAGGACAGTTTTGCAGGATATAATATTTTGATTGACAGCTTTTTTTCTTCCAGCACTTTGAATATCATTCTCCTGCCTTCTATCCTGCTTATATTCTACTGAGGAATCTGCTGGTAATCTTATGGAAACTCTCCTGCATATGATGAATTGATTTTTTCTTGCATCTTACAAGATTCTTTCTTTGTCTTTTACTTTAGACAATTTGATTATAATATGTCTTTGTGTGCTTCTTTTTGTATTTATTCTAGTTACAGTTTTTTGGGATTTAAAAATTTGTATGTCCACTTCTTTCCTCAGAATTGGGAAAATTTGGGTCATTATTTTTTCACATACACTATTTCTCTTTCTTTCTTTTTTCTCTTTCAGAGATTTCCATAATGTATATATTTATCTGCCTGTTAGTGTTCTATAAGTTTGTAAGGCTCTATTCCCTCACCTCCTCCTTTTTTTAAGGCTCTCTTCACTTTTGTTTTCATTCTTTATTCTTTTTGTTTCTTGAAATTGATTTGAAATGGTTTCTTTGTTGTCTCTGATTCTTTCACCTGATCAAGTATGCTGTTGAAGTCCTCTAATGAAATTTTCAGTTCGGTTATTGTATTTTTCAGCTCTAGAATTTGTGTTTGGTTCTTTTTTTAATAGTTTGTTTCTTTGTTTATATTCTTATTTTGTTCATGCATTATTTTCTTGATTTTATTTAGTTGTATGTGTTCTTTTTTAGTTGATTGAACATCTTTTTTGATATTTAAAATTCTGTCAGGCAACTCTTGATCTGCATTTCTTTAGGATTGGTTTCTGGCATATTATTTTGTACCTTTGATTGGGTTATGATTTTCTGTTTCTTTGTAGGCCTTGTAATTTCTTACTAGATTTGGGCATTTGAAAAAACAACCACCTCTCTCAGTCTTTATATGATGGCTTTGTGCAGGGGAAGGCCTTTGCCAATCATCCTGGTTAGATGTTTTAGGATGTTTGAAACTTTTTCTGATCTCTTCCTCTCCCTGGCATATTCCTGTGGAACTGTAGCTTGAATATTTTCAGCAGCTTCTGAACTCTGGCCTTCTCCTTTCAGCACTCATAGTTAGCTAAGACAGACACCAAGACAGAAGCCTTTATACAAGACAGAATTTTGGATGTATAGTCTACTTCTTATTTCTATGCTCAGGAAGGAGCTCTGGTATGGAGTTTCTTCCTAAATGCTCTATGCTACATAGGGTGAGGGAATGGTGTGCCAGATGGTACAGGTTTTCCTGCTCCTTTCACTGGAATCTCTTCTTGGTTTTACAATGGCCTGGGTGCTTTATCTTTTCTCCTGGTCTCTAGAGTTCTTTGGTACATGTATTGTTAACTCAGTGTCTCTGTGAAAGAAGAAGAGCCAGTAGCTTCACAGTTCACCATATTTTTAGAAGTAACATTGTAAAGCAAAATAATTGCTTAGGACATAGGATTTATTATCTATAAATAATGATCTCTTATTCTATTGTACTATGAAATGACATGTTTTGAAATTTATTTATTTTCATGTTTAGTTTATCCTGACCTGCACTTTTGCTGTATCAGTTTATTTTAGGGGAAGACCAGTCAACTATTTCCCTACGCAGCACAAACATCATATTTTTTGTATACTTAAAATTTTTTTCTTAAAAAGAGATTATTTGTGTTCAGACAATAGGCTACCAAGTATTCTTGTCCATGTGTGTGTATGTATGCATGCATGTGTATATGTAAATAGAAGGCCAAGGAAGAGTAGGATCTTTCTTCCAGACTTATTAGAAGCAGGATACCTGTATTTGAGGCTAGGGAGAAATAGGATGTTTATGTTAGTGCCTCATTTATGGATACACTGAAAGCAGGGAAAAGTTCAGATTATAGAGAATGGTCTTTTGGAATTAGTAAACTAATGAGTAGTTATTGATTGCTACTGTTTCTCACTGTCAGAGTCATTGTATGATTATGCTAATAAAGGTGTATTTATTACTTGCCTTAAGGTACTTTTATGGGTTGAATTGTGTCATTCCCAAAAAAGCTACATTGGAGTCCTAGCCCCAAGTACCTCTGACTGTGACCTTATGTGGAGATAGTGTATTTACAGAGGTAATTAAGTTAGAACGATGTTGTTATGGTAGGTTTTAATCCAATATGACTGGTATCTTTATGAAAAGGGAAAATTTAGACATACAGATAGACATGCACACAGTGACATCATGTGAACATTAAGGCAGACATTGGAGTGATGTGGTACAAGCCAACGGACACCAAAGATTGCCAGGAAATCACCAGAAGCTATGAGACAGGCATGAAACACATTCTTCCTTACAGGCTTCAGGTGGCAACAATCCTATTGACATCTTGAACTGAACTTCCAGCCGCCAGACTTTGAGACCACAAATTTCTGTTGTTTAAGCCACTCAATTTGTGGTATTTCATTATAGGAGTCTCAGGAAACTAATACAGTAACCTCTTATGTTGCATAATTTAAAAACAAATCTTTATAAATGATTATCAAAGATGTGCTATATCCATCAGCATAAACGCATCCTGGGGTAATGTAGGTGTATGTTCTCACTTGTTAATGCTTGAGAGTCTTCCTTTCAATCCAAAAATTTTCTACTCTTACCTCACTCAAATGTTTTAATAGTCATACTGTTGGCATGCAGATACACAAGTTTCTTTTATGATCTTGGGGACAATATTTGGTAGAATAAATTGATCGTTTTGTGTGAAATCTTTTAGAGTCACCATCATCTCTGCCTTTCTCTCTCCTTTCTTTAAGGGATTAACACACCCTTGTAATATGTTTTTAAAGATTTTTAAGGTTTAAAAAGTGTTTAAAGTTTATAATTTCTAATAGGAAAACATCATCTGAATGAAAACCCTAAGAGCAAACCACTGTAAAATGTCTCAGTTGCATGTGGGGCAGAGGGGTAGGGATTATCTTCACAGCACCCCAGCTTTCTCCATGAGGTCAGAGGTACAATGGTTTGTATTATTGTGACTTCCAATAGGTGATCAAAGTTGCTTTTCCTTCAATAAGGGCTTTATTTGTCAGAAGGGCATTATGCCTGACCTCCAAATTTGGCTGACAATTTACTGATGAGATTCATAACCTTTGGGTTACTCTGATATTTTGACATATTTGCTGGGTTCTGGGCCACATCCTGGAAGGCCACCATAACTTCTGGATCCTGCATGGCTGTGAGAACCTCTGGGTCACTAAGAATTTCATTGAACCCAGGCATTCCTGCCATTCCAGGCATTCCCCCCGCCATTCCAGGCATGCCTCCGGGAAAATTACCAGGCATTCCCCCAGGAAAGCCACCTGGAAAAGAGCCATACTGAGCTCCTGATTGTCTCTGGCTCCTTCCTCCCTCTGGGCTCTCTCATGTTCTTCCCGAGCCTTCTCAACCCTTTCTATTCTTTCTTGATCTCTCGCTCTTCATGTTTTCGCTTATACTTTCTCCGATGTTCAGCAATTTTCTGGGCCCTCGGTTGAACTTCTTTCAACATTGCACTAGCATCTTCATCATAATCCAGTTTACAAGCAAAGTCAAGATCATGTGCTGCTTCTTCCCTATGGCCCAGAAGTCAGTGTGCTTTCCCTCGCCACTTGTAAGGCTGAACTGAATCAGGATTTATTTCAATAGCTCTGTCACAGCCTCGGATGGCAGCATTTAGCTTCTGTAATTTGATGAAGACCCTGGCTCTCTTGGCATACAGAATGGCCAAGCGAGGATTCAGCTTGATGACATCCGTGAACAAGTCAATGGCTTTTTGTAGTTCACCATCATTTAGGGCATCAATGGCAGCCACTTTTTTTTTTTTTTTTTTTTTTTTTATCATTTGCCTGATCCATCATTTCCTTGGTTATCTCTACATTTCCATCTCCCATTTCTTGAGGGGCATCAGTATCTGGTTCAATCACACCTTCATTGTCAATTTCTAGATCACTTCCCTCACTTGATGGTTCGTCTATCTTTATGTTTTCCTCCGTCTTCTTACTATGTTTTTTCTTCCTTGATATCGTCTTCTGATTTAGTTTTATGAGTAGCAGGTGGTATTTTACCGCCTCCTCCCCCCCCCCCCCCCCCATGCTCTCCACCCACTCCCGTAGGAAGCGCATTTCCTCGGTGTGCAGAACGCTCGGATCCTGCTTACACATTTTCACGAAGGCCCGAAGCTGGCTCGCTTTGCGGGGGTCCATGGTCCAGAGGCAGCGGCTGGCAGCGGACGCACCTAAGGTTGTGGCCCGGTTCCAGGTGCAGGTACTAGCTCAGTGTGACCGGGTGGAAGAGGCTCTGCTTTTTTCTTAAGAGATGTTTGGGTAGGACGCAGACGCTCTCATAATTTTGTAGAGGACAATTGTGGAAGGTGAATTGTTGAGGCCAAGGAAGAAAGACTAGCAATTTTGACGTGTCTAGTTCTATTTTTAGTTTTTTTCTTTCTTACAAGGATTTCACTGGTCAAATCAGACTTTTTCCTTTAGAAATTATTTTGCAGAATGGATTGCTATCACTTTAACTCACTCTCCTTTGGGCCAAATCAGATTTGCTGAGCAAGATAATACAGTTATTTGTGCGTGCAGTAGTAAGGCAAAGAAGAATGAATGGCTTGTAACAGATGCCGTGTTACAAATGTCAGAGCTTTCAATGAGCCCACGACTTTAAAAGGTCATACCGTTTTATAGTTATACATTTTAAGCTCAGTAATAAATACAGGGTATGTGCTATACTTCCTACTTTAAATGGATTGGTTTCCCAATTTTCTGTGTCAAACGATGGCTTTACCATCTGCTGCTGTTTTATTGCATTCCTTCAAACCCAAGCCTTTCCTCTTTCCTAATGTGCTTGTTAACTTGCAGGAGGTGCCATCATCAAGACCTCACACTGTGGAGCTTTATAATATTTGTCCAACAGTGATATGACTGATTGATTTGGAACAGCCCTCAATGCCAGAAATACAGTGGGAGAAGAATTATATGAATTCTAAGATCATTGTTAAGATTCTGGTCAGCATGACTTGGTGAGCAGATCATGCTGTAGTCCTTTTCTGCATATCAATTTGTTCAAAACAAAGTTCTTTTATTCAAAATTTCTATATCCTTACTTATTTTTGTGTACTTTATTTGTCATGAATTGAGAGAGGAATGTTATAATTTCCTACTGTGATTATAGATTTATTTTTGCATTTCTATCAGATTTTATATATTTTAAGACTCTACCTAATTTCATGATATATCTTGACTATGTGCTATATCATATGAAGCATCCTAAATACACTGCTCACTTGATATTTTGACCTTTAATTATAATATGTCTGATTACTATTACTTTTTACTTTTGTTTTTAAATGTTTTAATTAATTTTTTAATTGAGGTATAATTGATATATTAGTTTTTGGGTACACTTTTTTTTTTTTGCCTTTGGAATCTTTTATTCAGATCTATTTTCACAATTACACAGCTGCAAGATTGCACTTGTTTTTCTTTTTCTTTTTTTTTCTTTTTAAATAAAATCCATTCTTATCCATAAAAATTTCCTGGCTTCCCCTTGCCAATGGTGGAGCCAGCTTAAGCTGGGAGGGAGGTGACGTTTGTGTTCAGAACATCTGGCCGCCTTTCTTTTCCCTTTGGGTAGTTATCCTTTCTGGTTCTAGGATATTTATGAATCCATAATCTCTTTTTAGAATTACACTTTAATTTTTAAAAGCATTTAACATCTATGTATTTTTATTCGGAGTCATTTGGTTTGGCGTATGTCTGGGACAGACAGCTTATAGCTGGATTTAATAACGCAATATGACTTTCTACTTTTGATGTTTATTTATTTTTGAGAGAGAGACAGAGTGTGAGCAGGGGAGGGGCAGAGAGAGAGGGAGACAATGAATCCAAAGCAGGCTCCAGACTCTGAGCTATCAGCACAGAGCCCTGTACAGGACTTGAAACCACAAACCACAAGATCATGACCTGAGCCAGAGGTGGACAGTTAACCAACTGAGCCACCCAGGCGCCCTGACTTTCCACTTTTAATAGAGTAATTTACCTAGTTTGCCATGTATTGTCATTGTTGATATGTTTGGGATCATTCTTGCCATGTTACCTTGTAATGTATGTTTTATATAGTCCAAATTATTTATTTTTTTAAATCTTCCCAATTTTCAGCTCTTGTTTTGATCAAGATATTTGTGTTCTGTTTTTCTCCTCTTATGGTTAGGAAATTCTATTCTATTCCTCTGGACTCTAGAGGTTAATTTTTACTTTTTTTTTTTTTTTTTAACGTTTATTTATTTTTGAGACAGAGAGAGACAGAGCATGAACAGGGGAGGAGCAGAGAGAGAGGGAGACACAGAATCTGAAACAGGCTCCAGGCTCTGAGCTGTCAGCACAGAGCCCAACACGGGGCTCGAACTCACGGACCGTGAGATCATGACCTTAGCCGAAGTCAGATGCTTAACCGACCAAGCCACCCAGGCGCCCTTAATTTTTACTTTTTAAAGCATACACTTAAACATACATTTTTTTTTTATCGGCATATAAAGTAAACCAGCAAATATATCCTTTCTGAAGAGCGCAGGGAATACTCTTTGTTTTATCTACCTCCTCCTCCTGGTATCTCCCTCCCATGTAATAGTTTCAGGCCATTTATTAATTAACA